>NC_143515.1:47611576-48811576 GCF_031878675.1 Megascapheus bottae
TGGTGAAACACACCCACTCATTTCTTGCTTGCAAATGATGTGGGTTGGTGGAGGAGCCAAGATGCAGACATGAGCACAGGAAAATGATAAATGAAATAAGTAAAATTTCAAAATACCAATACAGATTTCATCTTGAGGTATATGAGTAATCACAAAATGAACTTTGCAGACATTAATTAACTGCAGGCAATGAGAATATGGGATCTATATATCTATATCTATATCTTGTATTGGCCTGACAGTTTCTCTCTGCCCATCTTTTGTCATTCCTTTGGTTGCTCAGGGGATGATGGATCCTTAAAAATTCTCGCATGTGGGGTTGTGAAGAAAGAAAAACCTTCCTGCACTGTTGGTGGGAATGTAAACTAGTACAGTTACTCTGGAAGGCAGTTTGGAGGTTTCTCAAAAAACTGAAAATATACCTTCCCTATTATCCTGCTTTACCACTCCTGGGCATCTACCCTGAGTATCATAACCTAGCATATGGTAAGGAAATCTGCTCAGCCATGTTCATCTCTGCACTATTCACAATAGCCAAGTGATAGAAGCAACCCAGATGTCTTACTGCAGATGAATGGATATAGAAAATGTGATACACACACAGACACACACACACACACACACACACACACACACACACACAATGGAATTCTACATAGCCACCAGACAAGATAAAATAATGGCATTCAATGGGAAGTAGATGAAATTAGAGCAAATCCTGTTTAGTGAGATAAGTCGAGACCAAAGAAACAAAAGGCTCATGGTCTCCTTGATACATGGATATTAGATCCAAAAGAGCAATGACTCAATATTCGGGTAACCAAGGTTATGGACATGATCTTGGAGATACAAACATAACTACATAGACATAAAAATCTATGATGGGGGGGAGCTGGGAGTTTAACCTAGGATAGAGTGCTTGCCTAGCATGCACAAAGACCTGGGTTCAATTCCTTGGTACCACATACATAGAAAAAAGCCAGAAGTGGTGCTGAGGCTCAAGTGGTAGAGCTCTAGCCTTGAGAAAGTCCAAGGACAGTGCTCAGGCTCTGAGCTCAAGCCCAGAACTGGCAAAAATACTATGATGGGATATATACCCTATAGACATAATGTTATATACATTAATATGTATCTATGACATACAAACCCTCAGCTTAATTTTAATTATATTCTAAAATCTGTGTGCTAGTGATTATATATAGAAATTCCTGTCTTGAATACTTGCTTGTTAAACATGACATTTGAAATAAGATATAAAAATCAGTGTAAATAAAATATTTTTTTTAGTATTAATAAAAACCTTAAAAAAATTCTCACATGCCCATGCCTCTTTCCTTTCTCTGCTTTCCTATGCATATCAGCACTAAAACTGGAGCTGCCCTTTCCTATAATGTGTGCAGAAATTGGGGGTAGGGCCAGCATATCTTCTTACATCAGTGACACTGACAGACTTGATTCTAACTTTTGAATGGAGAGCTGTGCTTTGGACTTGGTGCTCACTCTAAGGGTGCATTGACAGAACCCTGATTATTGGAGGTTCCCAGAGAAGCCTTAGCCATGCTTCAAACCCAGGCTCTCAAACTCTTATGTTTGGACTTCCTGAACTTTAATGGGTCTTTCTAAGCTTCACCAAAGGCCGGCTGCTTGAAGGGGCTGTAGACAGAGCTCAAGTAGTTGATTCCATCTACACTATGTGTATGGCAGGCCCTTGGCTTAAGCCGCATGGGGGCTCAGGAAAGAAAGGAAAGGCTGTGAGCTAGGGAATGAAGCCTGCTTTTTCCGTCTGGCTATTTCTGAATATGAACCTTCCCTCTGGTAATTTTGAAGTTCTGTTTGTTGAGACTGGAGAGGAGAACATACTTAATTTAATGTATCTTGTTTTCTATCATGTACATCTTCAAGTGCATGGTAAATAGACTCTTCCTCATATCTTTAACCAAGTTCTACAAATGTTAAGATAGTTTGTCTTTAATTCAGTCAGGTAATGAGTACAGTGCTTTTTTGTTTGTTTGTTTTTTGGTGAGTCATGGGGCTTGTACTTGGCCTGGGCACTGTCCCTGAGCTCTTCAGCTCAAAGTTACCATCCTATCTTTGAGCCAAGCCCCACTTCCCATTTTCTAGAAGTTAATTGGAGATAAGAGTCTCAAGTTCTTTTGTGCTAGTGCCTGGCTTTGAACCTTGATCCTCCGATCTCGGCCTCCTGAGTAGCTAGGATTACAGTCAAAAAGCTACTGGGCTTTTTGAACAGTGTCAGTCCTTTCCTCTTTCTTCAAGTGTTTCCTTCTCATCTCCCCACACGTTATATGGTTCATTTTCAACATAGTGTCTTGCGTTTGTTCACCTTTTGACCCATCCTTTGTGCCCCCACTTGCTCTCCCAATGACAGTCCAACAAACAAGACCAAATGTAAAGAAAACATAAACAGCAGGAAAGGAACCATTAAAACCTCTTGTTTCCATTTCTCAGAGTTTGTGTTGATAAATATTATTTTATATGACCATATATGCACATAGCTATTGAGCCTTCATGATTTGCTCCTAAGAATATCCTCCTTTGGTCTCTGTGAATGCTTAGAGTCCTGTGTAAAATCCATCATGTCCAAGTGTACTTTTTGTCCTTTACCAACCTATGTGTTACTTGTAGATTTACAGGCATGTTCTGGTTACCACAAATAAGGGAAACCATGCAGCCTATGTTAATGTCCTGAGTTCTTAATGTCGGTTTTCTTTCTTTGTCTTCTGTTGGACTGGAAACTCCTTTAAGGCAAGATCTGGATCATAGTTAACCTTTGGCTCACTGTCTTATGCAGTGCTTGGCACAAGTGACTTAGTAAATATTTGCTGAATGTAAATAAGTGGGTGGTGTTGGCCACTTGCCAATGGGCAAAGGGAGAGGATATTATCTTTGAGTGGGTAATATTCCTCACTATTATCACATAAATGATTGGAATTTGGAAAAAATATCAAAAGGATATCACATAGGTATAGAATGCATTCCTCAGACCAAAGTACACAAAGTAATCTTTACAGTCCAAACAAAATGGGTGTTTTAGACTATATGTTTATAGTACCCTAAAATTCATATATTAAATTCCTAATCCCCAACCTGTCTACATTTTGAGATAGGTTCTCTAAGGAAGTTACTATGGTTAAAATGACAAAACAATGCTAGGATCCTAATTTGACACGATTGGTGGGCTTAGATACCAAAGTTTTATCTCCTCAGACTTGCATATCTGATTTCCTTCTTAGCTCCTTGAAGTCCCTTTCTGCCTGTTCCTCTCTGTTCCCACATTTCCTTCTCTATCATACTTCTCTTGTTCTCTGTATATCTATGCATGGTGTGAGAATAGAGTGGAAAGTGGGCCATTTGGAGCCAGTGGAGAGCCCTTCTCAGACACTAAACCCTGCTGGAAGCCTCTCACATAGATATTTCAGCCTCCAGAATTGTGAAAAATTGAATTTCTGTGGTTTAAGCCATAAAGTCTTGGATACTTTTTCATGGCAGCCCAAGCTGACCAATACAGTGTGCAACAGAACCAAATGTCCTAGATTAATTAGATGTAATGAAAACAGCTGTCAAATCAATCTGAAACTGTGGCTTACTACAATTAAGTGTTCAATACAAAATAATTAAATTAGCAGATCCCAGGTGTTGGCTTTATAGACAGTATAAATTATGCATTGAGTCAGGAAGCTCTGTCCATAGAAAGATCTTATTCTGGTGATTCTTGTTTTATGTGTGACATTTGGTTCTGATTTAATTGTAATGCTTCATGTCAGATCTATCATAGAGTACAAGCATAATTGAGCAATTCTATGTGAATGTTGAATATTTGAATAGCTTTATGTTTTGATTTTTTTTCTGTCTTTGAAATTCTTCTTTTACTAACAAAGGCCACATCCCATAGGCATTCTCTGATCTTGCTGCTCAATATCAGGGAAAGCAGGAAAACAAAAGCTTTATAAATATAAGATGTATTATTAATGCTTGCTCCTGTGAAATGTTGATAATAAATAGGAGCTGATGGCATCCATTGTAGTTTCTCAGTCAGTTCTGATGGTTCAAGAAGAACATAGATTTCCCAGCAGAGTGAAAACAGGTTGTCTTGATCTCTTCTTGCCAATGCAGGATGGTGGCTTCATTGTTTCTTGCTAGTGGTGACATATTGCGTTTATTTGGATTGCCGTTCAATTGTCATTTCAAAGGGACATCTGGCATTTGGACTGTTCTTGTGTGACCATCGATTTTTTTCTTTAACATTTTATCTAAGTCGCAATAAAGTTAATAGTTTGTAGAAGTTAGCCAACCAAGCAATATTTTTAAAGAACGTTTGTTGTGTGCTAGACCCTGAGCCAAGGTATGAGGAAGTCTGTCTGGATCTACAGAGAACCTAATAAGTCCAACTGAGGAATTAGAGAACATGAATCACAGTGAGTCACACACAGCGGTGTGTGCTGAGAACTCACTGTACTGTGTCAAAGTGAAAGTGGCAATGATTTCAGGGTGAAGTTGCTTCTAGCTGAAAAGATAAGAGGATGTCCAGGATCCATATCCAGTACCACTCCACGGTTTCTTAGACCTGTAATTTTTAAAAAAGTGCTGATTCTGGATTATGAATATGAAAAGCAGCTTATTTCCCAACCATACACTAATATTGATGTGGTTCACTGGAACTAAAGCTTTATAAAAATCATACTTTGCCTTTATCTCTGTTGTGTATTTTGGGCTATTTCATTCGTTAAATAATACTCATTAAGAATCATGCTAATTGTGAACTCAGTGAATTTTAAAATGATCCTCTAATTGGATAACAACCTGTATTAGTTGTGTTCTCCAGAGAAACAAAGCCAAAAGAAGTGTGTATATGTATGCACGAATGCGTAGATATATGTATACACATATTATATATACACATATCCCATATAGTATATATATATGTTACATATGCACATATTGGAAGCAGAAGAGGAATATTCTAGTTTGCTAATAGACAGCACTTTTTTATTGTAATTAATAGAAGTGTTACATGATATTTGCCAGATAGAAGGTGCATTAATTCACATACATTGATACCCTTTCACATGTCTTGGTCCCCATTTTCCTCCCCCCCACCCCCACCCTTCATCTTGTTTTCCCCCCTTCCCTATCCAATTTCAAATAACCAAATACAAATATATCCAATATATCAGATAACAAAGTGAGATACTGTAACAATATGAGATAACCAAGGGATAGCAAAAGAGCTGAGAGATAACATAGTACCTTAAAGACAACAATCACTCATTATATGGCTTTTTAGACAGCACTTTTTAATTGTAATATATAGAGTGTTTGCAGTCATATTCGCCATATAGAAGGTGCATTGCTTCTCACACATTGATACCCCTTCTCATGTTTTATTTTTTATCACTTAGTCTTTTATTCTGCTCTGACCTGTAGTGGATTGCATGAATCCCATCTACATTACGTGGGATCAGTTGCCTCATTAAATCTTCTGTCAATCTGAAACATTCTCATAGCTCTTCTTGCCAATACAGAGTTGCATGTACCTAGAAATAATGTTTGCCCATATAGCTGGGAATATCTGGCCCAGTCAAGATAGTATATGAATGAAAGGTCACATATATACACAACGTGAAAAAAGTCTACCCGACTGAAAATTCTGTAGCTCCTTCCTGTTCTCCTCTTCATAGCTTCCTATACCTGGCAGTTTATGAAATCACCATTACCGCTACAGTGGAATAGCTAAGGGTCATGCTTTACATTCGTGTAGTACAGTAAGTAGTCCTATAGCAAATTGAAGACTTTTTCCATTTCTCTCGCCAGCAGGCCATGTTGGTGCCTGTGTATAGTGGGGCCCTTTGTTAAGTGTGTGTAGTCTATAAGAAGGGTGGGGCCCTTTAAGTGTACTTCTAGCCATAGCTTCTGGATTTTTCATCAGGCTGCATTGTGATTAAGAGAGAAGTAGAAGGGTATATGGAGAGATGGGCTTGGGATGTGGCAATTTAATATTTCCCTACTTTTGAGGGACTATTTTTTCTAATTGAAGATAAGAGTGAAGATAAAAGTGTTCTTAGAATCACTTGAAGTTTGATATATTTTCAGAAAACTTTTTTTCTTGGATCATTTATGTGATGGTAGCTTCTCCCTAGGATAATACCAAGTATTTGCTAGGATAATGCTTTATTTATTTTTTATTAAGTAATTTTTATTGTGATTAATAGAAAGGTTACATCATATTCACCAGATAGAAGGTGCATAACTTCACAAACATTGATACCCTTTCTCATGACATGGTCCCCATTTCTTTTTTTTCATAAATTTTTTATTGTAATTAATAGAAGGGTTACATGATATTTGCTAGATAGATGGTGCATTCATTCCCATACATTGATACCCTTTCACATGTCTTGGTCCCCATTTCCCTCCCCCCAACCCCCACCCCTCATCTTGTTTTCCCTTGTTCCCTATCCAATTTCAAATAACCAAATACAAATATAGGATAATGCTTTATTAAATGTTATCATTTAAACTTTCATAGAGGATCTCCTACATTTCATGCCTTCTTCTTTGTTCTGGGATTCTATGTCTTTATGTTTAAAAGCTTCAGAGTATTTGGTGGATGACATATATATCAAAGAACTTCATAGACGTGGCCTGAGGAGTTTATATAGGAGGTAGAGGCCCTCACTGATGCAGCCCCAGTTTCCTGTGGAAATAAGGAACAGTGCATTGTGGGTGAAATACTATGAGAACACCAGGAAAATAGGTGGAACTTTCCATAAGGAGAGAACAGGGCAGGTAAAATATCACATATATAAAAGTATCTGGGCCAGTGCCAGAAGGTGCAAGAAGCTTAAGGAGAGAGAAGAGAGAGATGAGGCTGGAGAAATGTACATAGTAAAATGGTTAAGGAACTTTCATGCTTTGCTGAAGAGTTGGGGATTTATCGATGGAGAATATGGAAGAAAGGTACTTTATTAGAAAGAGTCACATAAACACAGAACCAATAACAATAAAGGTATAGAAAGAGAGACTTATTTATTTTTGTGGGTCTTGAACTCAGAGACTAGGATTGTGTGTGTATATGTTGTATGTTGTATATTGGGGGTATCCTTTTTATTTGGTTAGATAAGAAATTCCCAAACAAGACAAAGGTAGACAGAGACAGCTATATTCTATCTTTTCCATGTTCAGACCCAGCAAAGCCTGGCATTTTTCTTTATTTCTCTGCCTAGTAACTAGCTTAGACATTTACAGCATATGTAAAAATATGCCAATATATTTGCATCTACTTATCTTTACAGATACATATGATAACTACCACATAAAAATTTGAAGAATTGTGGAAATTATCTCTTTACTTCATAGCTGCGTCTCTCACTCTCACTTTTTGCCTCTCTTTATTACATCCCCCCCCCCTCCAAATTGGCTTTTAGTTGGTTCAGTGCCCAAAACAACTCCAGTTCTCTCCCTCCATTCTCATCCTAGTTGAACAGGTTGTTGTGCTTAGTTTTGAGTTTTGTGTATCAGAGATACTCACATCTAACTCTTCCAGGCTGATTTGGAATGCAAGCTGTCCCAGCTTCCATGTTTTCATGCATTTACAACAGAGCTGTCGTGTGAGATTTCTTCCATAGATCAACCTCTAGCACTTCTGATTGACAGGCTCAGGAAAAAAGAGACAACACCAGGCTTTAGCTGAGGAGAGCAGCAGTATCTAGCCTTTTCTCTGACATTTTGCAAGCTCACCGGCTAATTAATCAATTTCATTAAAAAAAGAGAGAGAAAATGTTGATGTGGTATCTTCAGGCATGTGTATGTAGGCTGCCATTTTAGGATTTTTGGGTATTCTTAATCTTTAAATACCTTCTTCCATTTTTTTTTGAATTAGCAAAGCTCATTTATTTTATGCTTCCCCCCCTAAGTCTTGATTTCTGGTTTTTGAATGTGATTTTCTGCAGGCTTTTCTAAAATGGAGCGTTAATTGAAACAGAACTTCTCTTCTTTGAGAAGAAATAAGATCGCTTATGGGTCTGTGGTGTGCTGAAATTTTATTAAATGGTCTGTGGAGGTCATTTTGCCAGCCTGCTTTCAATACATAGGCTGATACACAAAAGCCACTAAATTTTTGCCAGAGACACAATCCAGAAGGAGTTTTATTTATGATGTGTGGAATATATATGGATCCAAAATATTCCAGAAAGATATTTGATACTGGCAGTTTTCCTTCACTATAGTATCACAGAAATATTTGGTGTTTATGATAAAATAGATAAAATTTTGCTCTAGATGATAGTTTGCTAAAAGTGTTGATAGAGTGAAAAATGCCCGTGAATTACTTAATGTAACAAGGAACATTCTAGTTATTTAAAGAACCTTTGTATGGTATGTTTTCTGACTCCTAGTCATTAAAAATGAGGAAGGACGGGTGCAATGTAGTTTTGGAATTAGATCAAAATGTAATCTTTTTTTATTAAAGTAGACCAAAATCACAGTAATAAAAAGGCAGACAGAAACATTGCTCTGTGTCTTAGGAAAGATGTATAGTATAACTTGTGAAGATATGTTTTCTTCCTCCCTCCTTCCCTTTCTTATTCCCTCCCTCCCTTTCTTCTTTCCTTTATTCTCTTTTTACTACAAAGTATCTATGCTTAGGAGGATCTGGAATATTATTAAAAAAGGAAAACAACCCCTGAATACATAGACATAAAAATGTATGCCTGCCTTTTATAAGGGGCAGAACTAGCTAGTATGTCCTCTGGGTCTCATCTATGCATTGCTATTAATGTTTAATCTCTGGCTTGAATTGTGGTGTTCATTTATAAGATGCCCATTGATAAGATGCATATTAGTGAATCTGACACCTTAGGCTTTTTGTGTGGCTCAGCACTGTTAAATTGTTCTTGGAACAGCTCATAGTTTCAAGGACAAAGGTAGTGTCCCTGTAATGCCACTATAAAGAGTTGCTCAGAAATTGAGTGCCTTTCACAGTTACAAAGCGTATATACTAACAGTAGCAATTCTTACTTTAATTTGCAAATTACCTAGCTGCTTTTTGACCCTATTTGGCCACTCAATATTAAGATGTTTCTGTCCACATAGGTGCCACATAAAAATTGCCACTAGAATTGCCTGGTAGCATGGCTGTGGACAGCTAGTCTGGGTGAACAAAAATACATTTCTGTACTATGAAAAGGGCTCTATGTTCAGCTATCTCCTGTATTCAAAAATTATACATTGTAAAAACTATTTAAGTCCATATCTCAGAAAATATTGTTGTTTGCTGTGATCTTTGAGTTGGAATGAAAATATTGGCATAAATTAAATTATTTGGCTAGAATGACTGATCTAGGTAAACTATGCTGTGTATATTTTCGTCATACAACATTTCATCTCCACTGCAGAATAGAAACTCCAGACTCTACAAATTTAACAATTTCCATTCAGCTATTATTGAGATCCATTCAGTGTTAATGTTCAAGCTACATGCTGGTGATACTACTAAAAATAAATCATAATCCTCGTGTTTAGGACTTTAAAGCTTAGAAACTACTAGATGGAGGAACACGATAAAAGTGGTAATGAAATGACAGTGCTCATACTGTTAGCCTATTTTGATTTTGGTTTGGAGTGAAGGCTTGCTACAAGTAGATTCCACTTCTAAATAGAACTTCTAGAAAATGAATATATAGTTTCCTTTCTAAGTTAATTTTATGTTATCATAACAAAATATCATAAACAGCAGTTTATACTCTAATCAGTAATTACACAGTTCTGTAGGCTAGGAAGTAAAAGTTCCAGGCTGATTCAGAGTCTACTTCATAGTTGGTCTTCTTTCTAAAATCTTACCTGGCAGAAGGGGAGAAGAATTAAAAAATATTTTATCGTGAAGGTTATGTATAGATGATTGCAGTTACATAAGCAAAGTAATGCGTACATTTTTTGTCAAACAGTGTTGAAGAATTAAAAAATATTTTATCGTGAAGGTTATGTATAGATGATTGCAGTTACATAAGCAAAGTAATGCGTACATTTTTTGTCAAACAGTGTTACCCGCTCCCCCTCGTTTTTTCCCACTTTGTCTCCTCTAGGACTCCCACCCTCTCCCCTCAGGCTCTAAAGTTCCTTTCCAACACAGTGTCTTGTGCATATTTTTGTTGCATTGGTTCACCACTTGTCCTTTGTCTTACCAGTTTGTGATTCCCCTTCAGGGAGAGGAATGTCTTTGTAGTCTTATTTCAAGGGTACCAGTTCCATTCATGCAGGCTCTCCCCCTGTGATCTAATCACTAAACAAAGTCTCTAGCTCCAAATGCTATATTATATTGGGGATTAGGTTTCAGCATATGAATCTTGAAGGCTGGGAAACATTGAGTTTATAATTACAATAGTTCCTCTTCTGGTTGTTTTAGAAACATATAGAAGAAGGGCTGGTGAAACACAGCCTACGGGAGTACATTCTTTTTTTTTTCTTTTCTTTTTTCTTGTTGGGATAATGTATAGAGGGGTTACAGTTACATTCACCATAGAGGAGTCCATTCTATGGATAAGTTTATAGCTCTGCTATACAAAGGAATCAAAACTTTACAGACAAGGGCCTATGTGGGTAACGTTGGAGGGAGACAATTTGGTAGATGTGTGGTTGGCTTGTAGGAGCTGTACTTAGATGATGCACCTGCCTTCAGAGAAGCTTAGCACAGGGTTGAGTGTTGATTTGCAGAGCACCTCCCAGGAGTATCTCAAGTGCATGTGACATCCTTGAATGCTGGATTTAGATCAGTGGTCTGAAAGATGCAGACATCAGGCCTGGCTAAGTAAGTCCTCATTTACTGTGTTTGTTGGGGGTTGGAGTGAGTGGGTATGTGGAAGACACAAAACAATAGCAAAACCAAAAAACAAAGCAGAGAAAAACATGAGTGCTATTCATTCCAGAAGGTAGGAGGCCTGGTGAGTGTCTTCACAAGTCTGGCTGGCTCTGAAGCCAGACTTATCTGCGGCAAAATGACCTTCCATAGAAGTCATGCACCCCAGTTGCTTCCCTGTTTCCTGCCATCAACCAACATAAGATCTATGTCTGTTAAAAATAGCCACACAATCCCAGGCCTGCTGCTCACTTTCAAAGCAATTAGGGCTCTTTACTGAAGTTATACTAGATAACCCATAAATGCACCATAAAGTTGGCTTTCTTCCTATTTTGGAAACTATACATGAGCATGTGTGATGGGGATTCAGAGCAAAGAAAATCGACAAAACAATTTACCATCATTTCCATAGTGTTATGCTGAGGAGGCAATGGTCTTTATTCCCCTGGAAATTAATTTCTACTTTCCTATAAAGGAAGATAATGCTGAATGTGGATGTCATAATGTCTCCAACCTGACATTTTTTCCAAATATTTTTTTATTGTAATGAATAGAAGGGTTACCTTGTATTCACCACATAGCAGGTGTATTACTTCACAAACATTGATACCCTTTGTCAGGTCTTGGTCCCCATTTCCCTACCCCCACCCCTGCCCCTCATCTTGTTTTCCCCCTTCCCTATCCTATTTCAAATAATCTAATATGCATATATACAATATATCAGATAACCAGGTGAAATACTGTAACATTATGAGATAACCAAGGGACAGCAAAAGAGATGAGCGATAACGTAGTACATTAGGGACAACAATCACTCATTATATGGCTTTTGTTTCCATATCTTGGAGGTCCTTTCATTTAGCGTCATACTATATGGCCTTATGTATCTAGGTTTTGTTCTATTGTAAAGCTCTGCTAGGAGAGCCCAGGGTTTCTACTGATTATGACAAATGAGGGAAACCATTGAGCCTATGTTACTTTGAGTCTCAACCTGACATTTTATGTACATCATTGGTCATTTTTACCAGCCCCTAGGCATTGTCATAATGTCTCCAACCTGACATTTTATCTACATCATTGGTCATTTTTACCAGTCCATAGGGTTGTCTCTGCTTAGAACTCAGAGTATCCTATCTTTTCTTTTTGCCATTCCTGGGGCTTGAACTCAGGGACTGGGCACTGTCTTTAGGCTTTCTCAAAGCCATGTCTCCATAGGGTCCCGACTCTCCCTGGGAGAGGCAGCAAAGCCAGCTATGTCAGTATTGGCACAATAAGAAACAGTGCTTAGTGGCAGTCCAGCTACATAATTTGATAAATTTCATCTATTTTTCCTTAGTTCTCTTCCCCTCTTACTAAAACCAAGTCCCATCCTACTGTAACTTCCAATGGATAATCATTTAAAATACAGATTAAGCAAAAAGGCAATAGCAATTAGCCCAAGTATATTGAAGTCTATCAAGGTCTTTTGGGGCTATAATAGCAAATATCAAAAATGCCATATTGGGTAGTATATGAACATCAGAAATTTCTTCCTCACAGTTCTGGTGGCTGGGAAGTCTAAGATCAAAATTTTCTGTACGTTTCCTGTCTGGCAAAAGCCTGTCTTCTTGAAGGTGGCTGTCTTCTCACTGTTGTAGCACATGCAGAGGGGTGTGGAAACAATCTGGGTTTCATTTTTAAATAAGGTAGCTAATCTCATATGTGAGTTTTAGCCTCATACATGAGTATTTTGGCTTTACAGCCCTACCACTCTCAAAGGCAGCCCACCCCCCCATATCCTAACACCATTGCTTCGAGAGTATTTTGGAAGAAGCTAACTATTTGCACTATTGCAGACTAATTATGGTGGCACCAAGACCCACAAATATTTACATAACTTACCAATTCTTTTGCTAGGCAATTTATTATAAACCGATGATACCTTTAAAGCCAGCATTTAAAAAGAGCCTTTCAAAATGCAAAGATATTTTCAAGGCCATTAAAACTCAGGTGGCAACCGAGCATGGTAGTCTGAACAGTTCCTTTTAGAAAAATCACAAGCCAGGAAATAATTTCATAGCTTGTGGGAACTGCAGCCTCTTTCACGGCTACTCATCTTTGCTGCTGAATCATGAAAGCAACCTCAGACCATTCGTTAACTAATGAGTGGCTGAGATCCAAGGAGGATCCAGAGACAGAATATCTGCTGCTCTTGGATTTCATGTGAGCAAGAAAGGAATTTCTTTAGTGTTAAGTTACTCGCTCTATTTTCTCTAATGCATGTACCTAATTGCAGGCTCTGAATGTAGTACTCAAGTGTGAGAAAAAAGAAAATGAAAACATACAAAATCTAAAGCAAACCACAGGCTACAAAGGGATGATATTATCAGGAGGCAGACAATAGGAGGCGGATTATTATGCTATTAAAACTAACAACAGTGGCAGTGACAACAGTGCCACCTATCTGGCCTCTGTAGACAATAGAGTTTGAGACTCCATCTTGGATAGCAGGAACAGTTAGAGGCCATTGAGGCTTTTTGGGGGTGGCCTCATTGTGGTGTTGGAGTTATTGATCTCCTTGCCTATGAGGACCCAGGCATTTTCCACATGGATTCTTTTCCATTATCTCTTTTTTTTTTTGCCAGTCCTGGGCTTGAGTTCAGGGTTTGAGCACTGTCCTTGGACTTTCTCAAGGCTAGCACTCTACTAGCACTCTACCACTTGAGCCTCACCACCACTTCCAGCTTTTTGCTATGTATGTGGGGTACCGAGGAATCAAACCCGGGTCTTCGTGCATGCTAGGCAAGCACTCTACCACTAAGCCAAACTCCCGGCCCCTCCATTATCTCTTTTACCTTTACTTGTTCAGCTCTGATTTTCACATCCCATATATACAGCCATTTGTTACCTATCTTCTCCCCCAGTTTGCTCAGAGATGTGGGATTTAGCAGTCTGGTCAGCTAGATTCCTCATAATTCCTTTTTAAGTCTTAACTTATGCATTATGAATAATAATGAACTTTACCTCGAAGGACTGGTGTGAGGAATAAATTGTGCTTTATATAAGTAAACCTTCCTTTCTTTTGTGACTTTTGTTTTTGTTGATACTGGGGTTTGAACTCGGAGACCCACACTTGTTTGGTTTCTGCTTTACTTCTGAGCCACATCTTCAGCTAGCTCTCTGCTGGTTATTTTGGAAATGGAATCTTATACACTCATCTGCCTAGGTTGCCTTCCAAATCTCAGCCTGCTGATTAGCTAGGATGACAATTGTGAACCACTAGTACTTGACCAGTACAGACATTCTTGATCTGCCCCTGTCCCATGCCATGCTACTGGGGGTGGGGTGGTGGGATTCAGCAACTTGTTTTAAAAAGCCTCAAGTGATTTTGAGGCACCAAAGACTGAGAATCACTGCATTATCTTACCCATTTAAAAATGTTTATTCTTTCATACTGATAAAATTCCTAAGAGGCACAATTTAACTTCTCCAAAAATTAAGAATAAGGCAAAGAAGTCTCTAAGTATCACACACTGTTGTCTTCTACTGACATCAGGAAAGTGGCAGAGTGTCACAGACACTCTGGCCAGGGGCCTGACCCAGGTACTTCTGCTGGGCTCTGATCCCTGTTATTTGCCTTGTTTTCATGGGACTACAGGATATATTTAACAGGCCAATGACCTTGCAGTCTAAATGCCTGTGGTGACAAGGTGCTGGCAGGTTAAAGCTAAATCCTCTCACTGCCAAGAACAGTGAGATGGAATCTTTTATGCTGTTTCAGTGGAGGTATTGGTTTGAAAAACAGCTTTGGGCTCCTGAGCTACCTAGTTTGAGCCTGCTGTTTCCCTTAATGGTGTACTTTCTGTCTCTATTAAACTCTTTGCTTTGCCACTTTATTTTGTGTGTATTCATTCAGTTCTTTGCTGGAGACTGGAAGAATCTGGGTTCTTCATCTCCAAGGCCATTCACTGGTAATACACTTGGTGCCCCACCAGCCAGGAGATGACATGGAGTGACTGATCCAGTTTCATTCCTGCAGACTCTCCTCTTGGCATAATTCTAAGGCACAGAACTCACGTGGAGGAAACCAGTCACCATTTTGTTTTGATTTGTTTTTGGTGGAGCTTGAACTCTGCCTGGGTGCTGTCCCTGAGCTCTTTATGACTAACACTCTACTACTTTGAGTCAGCACCACTTCCCATCTTCTGGGGGTTAATTGGAGATAAGAGTCTCACGGACTTTCCTGCCAGGGCTGGCTTTGAACTGTGATCCTCAGATCTCAGCCTCCTGAGAAACTAGGATTACAGGTGTAAGCTGCTGGAGCCTGCCTTTTCCTCATTTTTTTTTAATCTGGCTTCAATATCAGCTTGGGGGACCAAGAAAAGTGGTCCAGAAAATGAGAGTCTAAATTTTAATACCATCTTGCAATTAAACATCTTTTGTAAGGAAAGAAAAAAGGAAGTGACCTGAGATGCCTTGTACATAGACCTTTCTAACACTGCATCCCTGTATAAGGGGATCCCTGGTAAGGAAAGGGATAACTAAAAGAGGGAGAGACAGATATCCTGGATGTCTCTCCCATTCTGAAGAATAATCTTTCTCTCAGGAAGGGTTCTAGGCCTCCCTATACCCAATGCCCCTTCCTGTATTCTCTCTTCTTCTCATGCCAGGAGTGTAACTTCGATTCTCTGATGGTCCTATTGCTACTTTGAGCAGTAGTAGGACGGGAGGGTCCTGTTAGAGCACAGACTCTCTTCTCAGTGGCTGATGTCCAATGGTATGTTGGTGTCCAAGGACACCTGAGGCAAATATTCAGAGGAGCCAAACTTCATGCTGACATTGATTTGTTCTGTAGGAACATCCAGCACATGCTGGCAAAGTGATGTTAATCCTGCACCATCCACTCCTCCCCCAACTCCATGGAGAAAGAGAATTCTTACAGCTGCAAGGAGAGAGGCCAATGGGACACTTGCTAGGGCCCCACCATTCTATTCTCCATCAAGCTCCAGACATTAGGCAAAAGCTTCAAAAGCTTCAGCTGGGCTCACAGACAATGAACACCCAGGTATTGGATACTGTGTGTATGATATTGTCATGATTTAGAGGGGGAGAAAAGGGGTCAACCAGAGTTCTGGCAGCATGGGGAGGGATATTCTTCAAACTGAGAAATGAAGCATCTGTTTATATGGAGCCACCTAGAGTGAGCCCACCATTTCCTTTAATAGTGTGCTTTGTCTCTTTCTAGTAGACTCCGTGGTTTCCCCTTAAAAAAAGAACAAAAAAACAGGCAGCTCTGTTTTTAGACCCATCTTCTTTGGGCTCTTGGTGACTGGGGCCCAGATTCAGAATGGTTTGTCTGTGATTTCCTTGGGTTGATGCCCTCCTGTGCTTTCTAATCTGACTATCTTTTACCTTGGGCTTGACCTAGGTCCTAAGACTTTTTTTTCTTATATGTTAAAGAAATAAGCCATAAATACATACTGGCCACTCTGAATTTTCTTGGTTTATCTATCATTCTGTATATTTACAGTTTCCTGCTTCTCCTTGTGCTTTGCTGAACTTTCAGGTCTACCCCCTCATCCCACAGAAGTGGGCACTGCCATTCTCTCATCCAAGGCCAGCTTCTCACTCTCATGTCCAAGATTGTAAGTTTGTCCTCTTCTGTATCCTTTTTCCATCCTTTCCTAAAGGGAGTTTCTTTCATTCTGTTTTGTCATCTTTGAGAATGGAGTGTTTGGGCTGAATAATGATTGTTCTTCTATAAGAGGAAAAGAAAGTGGTCATTTTCAGTTCATTGGTACTGGTGGTGGCAAGAATTTGATTCTACAGACCTGCATTGTTGCTCCTCTATGGTGCATTGATGTGCATTGTGACGCATGTTTAGGTTTCATAACCAATATTTTCTTTGGAGTTGGGTTACTTCTCTTAAGTTACAATCAGGATGAGAGAGAGAGTTTACTGATAGAGAACTGGAAGCCCTAACACATTTATGGACTTCCAGTGGCATTTTGTGGGGGCACTAGCCCAGTAAACTGTAGAGCATTTTCAGTTGGCAGATTTGAATGCCAACACTAGTTTTCAAAGATAGCTTCTAGAACCAGCTCTGGAACTTGCATTGGAAACAATTCTTTTTTTTTTTTTTTTTTTTTGCCAGTCCTGGGCTTGAGCTCAGGGCCTGAGCACTGTCCTTGGACTTTCTCAAGGATAGAGCTCTACCACTTGAGCCTCAGCACCATTTCCAGATTTTTTTCAATGTATGTGGTACCGAGGAGTTGAACCCAGGTCTTCGTGCATGCTAGGCAAGCACTCTACCACTAGGCCAAACTCCCGGCTCTGGAAACACTTCTTAACTCCCTTTAGCTGAGTCCTCTTGTCTCTTACCTGTGTACCCTGATCTCATTAGCAGAGTAGGTATGATTGACAGGGATATGCCTTAGAGGCCAGAAAACATTTACTTAATATCTCAAATCCATCTTGGAAAACATCATTATGTGGTACTTGACAGCCAGACAAAATAGAATAATTATAATACAAAAGTATAATATAATTCCATTCATATAAGAATGATGAAAATGCAAATTAATGTATTGACTAGAAACAGGTCAAATTTACAAGGAAAGAGCAATATAGTGAAGCCTGAGGACATTTTGGAGGCTGATGGATAGGTTCTTAGTGGTAGTGATGGTTTCATGGTGTATACATCCATCAAAACTCATCAAATTGTATAATTCATAGAGTGTCAGCTGTATCTCAATAAAGCTGTAACAAAAGAAAAACTGTCCTTTCATTTTTGAGACAGTTCTGGAAAGGAACATTTGTTTAAATGACACTTCTTCCCTTTGTGCAGTGCAAATCTTTTCTTTTCCAGGCACCTCTAGGTGGGTAATAGAGACAAATGAAAGAAAAAGGATTTGTGTCTTTGCTCCAGATCTGTTGTCTCTTATCCTTCTCTTTCCTTCTCTCCTTTTCAGTCTCTTCTCTTCTCTTCCCATCCCTTCCCCAAATCACTGGTATGAAAAAGGCTACATCTGGTCTTGCAAAAGCTATTTTGCAATGCAATGAAGCATTCCTCACCTTATCTCCCCAGGAAGCTGGATACTTGCATGATCTCTGGCATAATGAAAGGCACCCAACATCCTGGCCCAGGTGTGTGGAGGCTGTGTGCAGACCCTCATGGGTGGGAAAAGGCTGCTTCCTGCCACACAACTTCAGGCTGCCCTTCCCTCCTCAGGTCTCTTCAGAACTTGGAACAGCTGCTACCCTCTAGGTGACCGACAAGTCCTGCCTTTGTTCACCTGCTCAGGCCAGCTGACAAGCGGAGGTGGCACATTGCAGCCTGAATAAATAGTTCTACTACACAGCCATCTCTGGCTCTAGGCTGAGGGAAGAGACACACAAGCTTGGTGACCTGACGGGGTTCTTTGAGGCTGGAGAGAAAAACTGTTTAGGATTCACACCCACATTTCTTCAAGCTTCTTTCAGAAAGATTGAGTGGCTCCTTCCCTAATGTACAGCATCCATTGCCAAGTATAAACATCACATTTAACCAGAGCATCTGAGTCTTTGCAAATAGTCATTTAGTTTCTGTCCTTGTAGTTACTAAAATGCATTTGTTTATAACTTTTTGGAAAGACTAAATACTATTAATATAATATCTAGTAATTAGTAAGTAGTACAAGTAAGACAGAAAGTATGATTATTGTGCAGGTTTTTTTTTAGAATGAATCATTAATACAACAGGCATAAAATTAAAATTTTGGACATTGAATCTATGCTGGACACATTGAAACCACGTGCTCTCCTCCAATTGGTTTGACTGCTCATTGTTCCACTGAGACCTCAATTTGTTCTCTAATGAATACCTATATAAAGGGAAAATTATATAGACTAACTTTCTTTGTTCTCTTCCAGCTTAATTGTACAACTATATTGTTACAAATTGATTGAAACAGCCTATCTCAGGTTTTTTTTCCTCCCTCTCCATAAACAGCTCTGAATAGATGAACAGAAATAGCTGTCTTCATGTCAGCAACTTTAATTAAGCCATTTTGAAAATAAGCATGTGGCTCTACTGGCAAGACCTTGATTCAATCACATTTGCTGATCAACTGTGCCTGATGCTTCCTTGATGGGTGAGGGCTTAAGAGGAGCTCTTTCCTTTACTGTTGGACATGTGTACAGGATCACCCAAATAGATTCAAAAGGTTGTGATCTTTGGTCTTTTCAACTCCTGACATTAAAATGAGAACAGGGCTAGAAAAGATCTCTGGCTTATGGGATGTCTTGAGGTATTCATGTGAATAGGTCATATAAAGTTAGTCATCCTATTTATATACATAGCTTCTAACTTTCTTAATTTCTTATTTTTGCCATTGTAATTATTTTGCGTCTGTGCCTGTATAGTGCCTGAGCATCCTTGCTTAGCTTTTACAGTCATGGTTAGTGCCCTTCTACTTAAGCCACACTTCCAGTTGTGGCTTTTATTCATGGTTTTAATCCTTGAGTCTCAGCCTCCTGAGTGATTATGATTACAGGAATGAGCTGCTGGCACCTAGCACACTGACAATTTTTTTTCCAGTGCTGAGAGTGGAAAACTGGGCCTTAAACATAGGAGACAAGTTCTACACTCTCAGTATCATTTTCTTGTTAGTTAATAAAGAATTATAGAGCTCCTACATGAGAGGCTAAGAACAGGAGGATTGCTTGGAAGCCAGCCTGGGTAGAACATTTTGTGAAACCCACTTCTCAGCTATAGTTGGGTACAGTTGTATTTCTGTCATCCTAAACTACACAGGAGGCTGAGATGACAAGGATTGTGGTGGTAGGCCAGCCTGAGCAGAAAGGTCTGTGAGACTCTTTATCCTCAGAATGGAAGTGAGGCATGGTGGTAAAGCATTACCAACAACAAAAAACCACCATGGATCATAGCTCAGACAGCTGTCTGGTTGAAGGGAGACACTTTCCTGAAATTAGCAAAAAACAGGGATGGAGGCACAGCTTAGGGGCATGTGACTAGCCAAGCAAGTGTGAAGGCTTGAGTTCAAACTCTCAGGGCTAGGGAGTAGAGTTGGAATGGGAAGGAAAGAGAAGAAAATTTCAGCATACTGTATTTGTCAAAAATGCTCAAAGCACTTATGGATATTTCCTCTCAAAATTTATAGAACAATCTTAAAGATGGATCTCAATCATCTTGTTTTACCTAGGAAAAGATAAATGAGCTGTCTTTGGCTGGGTTGGACCCTGTCAGGCTCCAGAGTCTGGTTTATCAATACTTTCTTTCATTAGCATTAAGAGTGCCACTGTGAATCATTTTGGTTAGTATTGCCATTTTTATGATGTTAATTCTTCCAATCCAGGAGCATGGAAGATCTTTCTAATGTCCTTAAATCATCAATTTACTTCTTCAAATTTTTAAGGTTTTTCGCTATAGAAGTTCTTCATATTTTTGGCTAATTCCTAAAGGTTATTTTTATTTAATATTTCATTGTTTTGTAAATTTATTTTTTTGTTGTAAAGGTGATAATACAGTTACACAAGTCAGGTAGAGTATATTTCTTTTCAAATACTGTTACCCCCTCCCTTTTTGTCACCCATTTCCTCTCCTGTTCCAAGTTGTAAAGTTTATTTCCAATACAGTATCTAGTGACTATTGCTGTTACACTGGTTCACCTTTGTCCCACTGTTTCTGTGATTTCCCCTTCCCCAAGTCAGATAAACTTATATACAAGACCAAGGGTACTTAAATAAGAAACAGTGATGACAGGGACTATACCAGAGGAGAAAAAAAAGAAAGACAAGTACACTAAAAAAGTGGGGGGGGGGGAACCACAGCTTGCATAATTCACTTTGAACATAGTGAGTACCATTGCTGTATTTTTTCCACCCTTTTTCCCTGCAAGTGGTTACCATGTATTAATTGAAATATAGTAGGCTTTCTGGGCACCTTAAATACTGTAATTCCTTAGAAAGACAAAGTTAAAACCCAACAAAATAAATACCAGGAAATGGGTGCCTGCAAGATGGTGGGCAAGAGGAGAGGGAGAATAAAGAGGAATGAGGAAGGAAATAAAGGAAGAATGCAGTTAAGAATCCATTGTGTAAATGGAATTCTATGCTGCTGTCAGAAAAAACGGCATCGTCCCATTTGTTAGGAAATGGAAAGACTTAGAAAAAAATCATATTAAGTGAAGTAAGCCCGACTCAAAGGAACTTAGGCTCAATGGTTCCCTCATTTGTCATAATCAGTAGAAACGTTGGGCTCTACTAGCAAAGATTTGCAATAGAGCAAAAACTTGATAAATAAGGCCATATAGTATGAAGCTAATTGAATGGACCTCTAGGATATTGAAACAAAAGCCATATAATGAATGATTGCTGTCCTTAATGTGCTCATCTCTTTTGCTGTTCCTTTGTTATCTCATATTGACACAATATCTCACTTTGTTATCTGATATATTGGATACATTTGTATTTGGTTACTTGAATTGGACAGGGAAGGGGGGGAAAACCAAGAGGGGGCTGGGAGGCAGGGTAATGGGACCAAGACACGTGAAAGGGTATCAATGTATGTGAATTAATGCACCTTCTATCTGGGAAATACCATGTTACCCTTTTATTAAATACAATAAAAAAAGAATCCATTGTGTATACTACAAAATTGAGAAAAGGAAGGGAAGGGATGGGTTAAAGGGATGTGGAACTATTGAAAAAGGTGACACTGATCCAGATGCATTTTATTCATAACCTGCTTTTTTAAAAAAATAGCAACTCTTTTGCACAACTGTTTAAAGGTAATAATAATAATAATAATAGAGTATAAAAATGGAAGGAGCCAGATTCTTCTTCATATCTCTTCCTATGCATGCTCTTATCCCAGCATCTATCCTTCCAGGTAAATCTCTAATGTGATAAACTAGTCTCCAACAACGGGCTGTTGACGTGCTGATCTTCAAATTCACTGCAGCATTTAGTGTTGATGTACATGGCATCCATAATTGTTAGGTGATCCTTTGTTCCTGGATGTCTTTTTCTACACTTTGACTACTAATTTCTGGGCTTTTCTGCCCCTTTTGAACTTGGCAGCAATGAAATCTTCTGGGATGATGTAATTGGGCCCTTTCACAAGTCATTGGCATGAACTGAAATAGAAGCTGATTTTTTTTATTAAAACACTATTAAGATATTTTTAATCTGTCAGTTTTTCCTGATAGCCATTCTGAGTCATCCTCTACCAATCACATAATAACTCCTTTCTAAAGGGAGGGAGATATTATATTACATTTATGTCTGCATACACATTGGGTGCCAGATGATATGTAGCTGTGAGAGTTTGCATTTTTCAGTTGGTGAAAATGATGACATCTACAAGATAGAATCAATACTCCCATTAAAAGTAGTCAATATTAAAGAATTTGTAATATGATGTTAACATCAAATGCATTGAAAAGCAAGGAAGAAAAATATTTCCAGTAGAACAGTATTTAATTAGCATGTAAGCTTTCCTCCTTGCATGAAAAAACTTATTTATAAGGCAATGCTACAATAATATAATTTTTATTGTCTGATATATAGTTGCAAAGATCTCTATGTTCATAAGCTTTATTAAATTACAAAAGTCTCTGCTCTTTATTAGGTATGCAAATGCACAGTTATTTCTTATCAGATGTGGGTTATGGAACTATAAAATCCACTCTTCGTGTTTTAAAGTGGAGCTTGAACTCTGAGCCTGAGTGCTGTCCCTGAGCTCTTCAGATCAAGGCTAGCACTGTGACACTTTGAGCCACAGTGCCAGTTTTGGTTTTCTGGTGGTTAATTGGAGGTAAAGAGTATCAAAGACTTTTGTGCCTGGGCTGGCTTTGTACCATGATGCTCAACTCTCAGCCTCCTGAGTAGCTAGGATTACAGGTGTGAGACACCATTACCTGCTTCCCGTGTGTGTGTGTACATGTGTATGTGTGCTTGTGTACCAGCACTAGCATTCCTGGTCTTGAATCCAAGGTCAGGGTACCATCCTTAAGCTTTTTCTGCTCAAGCCCAGCATTCTACCACTGAGTCACAGATCCACTTTAAGAATTACCTACTTAAGAATTTTGTCGTAGTTAGTTGGAAACAAAAATCTCACAAACTTTCCTACCTGGCTAACTTTTTACTGAGATCCTCAGATCTTAGTCTCTAGCATAGCTAGGGTTACAGATATAAGCCACCGACACCCTGCTATGTTTATAACTATTTAAAGCTAAGCTCTTATGTTTCTGCTAGGGCTAGCCTCACATGGTGATCCTCCTCCTCCCTCTCCCCCCTCAGCATACCTAGGGTTATAGGCAGGATGCACCTAGTCCAAACTCACACCCACTTTTTGTTAGTAGTGATTCTTCACTTACATATTTCTGAAAGGTGGGGCTCCTGATCATTCATTTTCTCCTTTTTCTCACTTCTCTATGCCCAATCCATCAGTGGTTATGGTTACAACACTTCCTTAAACATCTTTAAACAAGGGGTGTGATGGGTTGCTTAAGAGGAAATGAAAATTCCTCTAAGAGATTTTACCTATTAAAACTCCTATCTTTAAATAACAGTAAATCAATATGTCTTTTAAAGAAGGTCAAGAGAAAATTTGGCAACATTGAGTTAATTTGCTCAGCTATCTTCACTTAGAAAACTAGAAGAGGAGGAGAACCCACAACAGAAATGGCATCAGCTTGTGGATTGTGGTTGGGTTTTGAGATCATAATCTTGTACAGACTCTTTAACCCTTTCACAAGAAATGTGCAGGTCAGTGGAGTGACTTCAAATACATTCTCTTTGTTTCTGAGGACTCTAGGTTTAACAGAAATCTTCGGTTTCTTCACTTTCCCCAGATCTATAAACTTCCTTCTGATTTCTTCTGGTTTCCATGGCTGTGGCTTGTTTTCTACAGTGTCTGCAGCTAACAGGCTCTAGTGTGTGAGTCTGTAGTTTGTCTCAAGCAATTTGCTTTTGCTTAGAGATTTAAAGCTCTCATGCTTTTGCTGTTATCTTTGAGCAGTGCAAATTTAAAGCAATTTCTTTAAAATAGGAACCTTGTATCGTTCTGGTTTTTCATATATTCAGGGTATAATTTTGGATGGCGTCATTGGTTTGATTTTAAGCAATCAAAACATACTTATACTTGTTGGCAAATAGCTTCTGTCTTGCCACTGCCCACTGGTAAACTTCCTACCACAGTCCTAGTAGGATCCTACCAGGCTCTCCTCCTCTCTGCCTACCTGGCCAGAGCTAACTAATAATACATGATCCCTGGTATCAGTGCCCCGACTGGGTGCTGCCTCTCGCCATTCTGGGGATGAACTGTTTTGAGCATGAATCCTGCATGAAAGGAAACTAACTTCAGTTGGAATTGCCTTGGGCTGAGCCAAATCAGTAATGCGTGCAGAAAGACACAGATCTATGAAAGAGCCGACTATCACAGGAGTGATATGACTTAGATATATACTCCGAAGGAATGAAACAATAGCATCAAACTGCATTGCAATCTGCAAAGAGGTCTTTATTATGTGACAACAGACTAGATGGACAAAACAATATACCTCAGCTACAGGGTATTTTCTTTATACATAAATAAGGTATAGTATCTCACTTTGTTATCTGATTTATTGAATTTATTTGTATTTGGATATTTGAAATTTGATAGGGAAGGGGGGAAAACCAAGACGGGTGGGGGGTGTGGGGGGGGAGGGATACGGGTGAAAGGGTATCAATGTATGTGAATTAATGCACCTTCTATCTGGCAAATATCATGTAACCCTTTTACTAATTACAATAAAAAAATAAGCTACAAGTATTACAAGTGGTATTTTTTCTAAAGGTACTCTGATCCAGGCTTCTGGTAAGTGTAGACAACTGCATCGACTCAGTTATACAACCGCCTTTTGCAAACTACTGGTTCTAAGAGGATCTCTGTAGCAGTGCTAACACAGAGGTCAGCATTGCCAGGTGTTCATTAGCCCCTTAATCACAGATGTGGCTGGAACCACACTCCGTGGTCTACATAATGGATATTAGCAACAAGTTCTGTATGCATCGCTGTAGCTGACCTCTTAGAGAAATCTGTCTTTGGGAGGCTCCTCTTTTCATTTTCTCTGGGGTATCGATCACTCTCCAAGATAACAGCTCTGCTAAGCTCTCATTTTTAATGCAATGACTTAAGGTTTAATTATAAGTATTGGAAACCACCACCCCAGTCTTACAAATTATTTAAATGAGACTTGAAAAGGTGATGCAATCTTCAGAATTTACATGGGCTTTGCCCATTTCTACTTACTCTACTCTCAGCTAGCTACCTTTTTCATTGGTCAGGAGATAGCTCATTCCCACACCCCTCTCTCTCATCCCCTTCTTCCCCCTCTCAGTCTGCCCACTACTCCCATCTTTTCCTCCCCGATCCTTTCTCCTTCCCAAATTAAAAACATGTTTGCATATAGTAAGCATGTTGGTAAGGCCACTCAATATATCCTGCTTATTAGTAGAGTTCCAAGTATAAAATACAATATTGTTGCTTATATGTGCAATGCTTCCCAGGTTTCTAGATTTAGCTTGTATAGTTGAACTTTTGTAATTTCTGATGACCAGCTCTTTACTCCCTGCACCCACACAGTCCCCAGCAAACAAGTATTTTATGCTTTGCCTCTGTGAGCTCACTATATTAGTCCCTTTGCATAAGTGCACATGTGCAGTACTTTACTGGCTTATTTTATCTAGGAAAGCCCAAATTTCACAACCATTCAAAGTGGGCTAAGAGCTTGAATAGATATTTCTCCCAATATTAAAATCTCCAGGACAGACTAATCACAAAGAAAATACTAATTAAAGCCACAATGAGATATAACCTGCCAGCCTGCTCAGATGGTTATTATAAAAATGAGAAATGGTGTTTGTGAAGATGTGGAACAAAGAAAATACTTTTATTCTGTTGGTGGGAATGCAGAATGGTTCAACTGCTATGGAAAAGCAGTATAGAGGCTCATCAAAAAGTTAAAATTACCAGGTGATCCAGCAATCCTACTCCCTGGATTATTTATCCAAAAGATTGCAATTAGTATGTAGAGAAGGTGCTAGCCCTCCTGCGCCTTAATAAGTACTATTTACAGTAAAGCAAAATGTGAAGCTAAATGAAATTCTATTGACACCAATGAGGAAAACATAGTACTTAAATACAATGGAATATTATATAGGAAATCATGTAAAAAGCAGTAACAAAGACATGTGCTGAACAATTGGTATACTTTCTCTTTTAAAAGAGTTATACATTCGGTCTGAGAAAGGTCCATGAACTTGTTGTGATGTGAGCTATATCCATACATGCATGAGGGAAGAAAGAAAAGGTCAAGTGGAACTCATTCCTTATTTGAAATACTTCTTTCTCCCTAAAAAATTGAAATTCAGGAGTTTTAACATTTCTACAGAGTATTCTCAGTGATTTTCTGTACCAATAGCATTTATCTATCTATATTTCCTCGAGTTAGCTCTGTGAGTTTCCTTCTGCTTCATTTGTTGAGTATGGAATTGGTGAGAAGAGCTGGAAAGATTTCACAGCTTCAGGGTTAAGGAAAATGGAAAGTCTGTCCTTCTCCAAGGAAGTGTCAGCTACTCCAACACATCTGCTATCTTATTAGTTAAATGTGAAATTGTGGTCAGTAAACTGCATAACCTGAGTTTTGTAGAGATAGCATAGGCCTTGTTAGCAATGTGTAATGAGGTGCAATAGAACTGGCTCAAGGATAAAGGTTATGAGATGCTTTGTCCACAAAAGATATCAGAGTTATTGTTTGGACTCTGCATAAAACAAAACAAAGAAAGCCACTTCTTTATCTCTTCTATGAGTTCTGCTAACAGATTTTTAGTAACTATGTAGGCTGTGAGTTTTGTGCAAGCCTGGAGCTTAAATTTGAAGGCAATGCCTACAAAAAAGGAGTTCTAAAAGTAAGAGGTGAAAGCCCAGCATATTTACTTTTGCATGAAGCAAGTGAACCAACTTTTTTTGCATGCAAAAACCCAGGGAGTAAACACAGAAGCATGTTTTGCTTAGGATTATCTTTGATGATTTAATGAGTCTTCATGAAATTTCAGGTGTATTCCCAATTCTCAGCTTGGCCCATAACTGCATATTTAATTACTCTGGAGCATAGAGGGAGATTTTGTTAATCCTTAGCCATAAAATGCTCCAGCTATTTGCATACTTCAGACTCTGACCAGTAGTTTGGTTATTTTGTATGGAAATTACGTTAACAATGCAAGGGACCAAATGAAGACCTGTGAGAATGGTTTTTAAAATGTGGTCTCAAAAAAATAAAAATAAAATATGGTATCAGCATCAGGATATTATTATTATTAACTCAAAACAACTCCAGAATGCCCATCTAAGATGTAACCTTCTCTAACCTTGAAGTCAATATTTATGGAAAGGTCTCTCATTAAATAGAACTACTAATAAGTTTGTGAGTATAGTTTTTATGAAGTTTATTTTATTAACAAATTAAAGAACTCAACAAACAATTCGCTGTAAGGTAGAAAAGCCCTCCTCTGCAGTATTTTTTTGTGAAAGTTCAGTTTACATCCTGAATCTAAACAAAAGCTCTTTCTTGGGATACCAAATTCTACTATAGAAATTTATTTAAGAATTATGGAGAGTCCTTCCAAACAAAGGGTGGTTCTTAGAACTGGAGGCATCTTTGAATAGTATGCCATCACAATATAGTTCATTCCTCTTTTCTGACTCTCCATTATGGCCGTTAGTCACTTATGAAGACTTGATTATCAATGAGATTTGAGTAACCTGTGGTGATGGGCCACAGAGAAGTCTCTGGCCACAGATATCTTGGAAAAAAAGGACAAACTATGACTAAGAAACTTATTAGCCAGAAACATTTCTCTGATTTGCCATGTGAAAAAGCCTTAGTGAAGTGAACAGTTGAGTCTCATAGAGACATGATTTCTGGGCCTTCTGTCTGCTGTCTATCCTGATCAAGGTACTATGAATTAGTCTTATTATTTATTTTTCAATTGTTTCTTCCCCAAACCAGTGATGTCTTTTATCTTGCTCCCTCCCTTTGAGATCACTCTACTAGTCTTCATTTATTTAAAGTTACAATTTGCTGTGTAGCTTTGCTTATCAATCTCTGTTTTTCACATTATGATAATATTATAATTGAAGTGAAGAGGAGGATTGACTTGGTAAAGATGAAGCATATTTGTACAATCATTTGCTGCTACAGAATTCACCTACTTGGAGAGTTAAGATTTAGCTGAGGCTTTGAGTCTGCAATGACCCTGGAGAAGTTCCTCAAACCAGAAATGCTCTCCTCATTCCTGAAATAATCTTGTAACTGAGGAAGAGAAGCAATTGATTATAGCTTACCTAACAGAAAACCAACTTTCCTACTGCTTTCTAGGACTTACAGAACTTCCTGCTTAATCTCATCACTGTATTTCTCTCTGTGGAATACTGGTAATTCTCATTTGCACTTCCCATGTCTTACTTCTGAGAGAAATTCTTATCTTGTATATTTTTTAACCTTTCAAAATGCTCAGATTTGTTTATAATATACACAAATGTGCTTTATATTTTGTATATAATATATATAAATCAATAAATTGCTTCTAACATGTTGGGCTACATATTGTTTACTATACTCAGCATTCACTTCTAGTCACTTATATCACAACTAATCCACGTGATAGAGACTAGAAGACAATAAGTTATCTTTGTTAAATAAGTGTTTAGCTTGGATGATGACTCAGGGAACTGTGTATCTGTAGGATTGGAAGGAGAGAGTGGATATTTTTCTACTAAAATGTCAGCTGGCAAGCCAAGTCCTAAAAATGAAGTTATCTTCAGTATTCAGGTGGCACATCACACACTCACACACTCTGGCAATTAGTTTGGGAGAGTGGAATTGCAGTCAGTACACAATAGTACTAAGTAGCCTAAGGATGATAGCTTAGGAGGAGTGACTTTGAAGCCAAAAACATCCCCTAGGTAACAACAATACAAAATACTTAATTATTCTGGGCATTGGTGGCTTATGCCTAGAATCCTCACTACTCAGGAGGCTGAGATCTAAGGATCTGGGTCCAAATCCATCCTGAGAATAAAAGTCTAGAGACTCTTATCTCCCATAAACCACTGGAAGACAGGACTCAAAGTGCTAGAGTCTTAACAAAAGATGCCAGGGGCAGTACCCAGGCTCTGGATTCAAGCTCCACTACCAACCAACCACCCAACCAACCAACAAGCAAACAAAAAGCCCTAGTTATTAGTATCGCCTGACTAACTTTTCTAGCTCTTTTAATAATTTCACATGTACTGAATTTTTGTTAAATTACCTTCTCATTGAAACATGGCTGTTACCTAGTTGCTCTGTAATTTGTTGATACAATATAAATATTTGGAAGTGGTAATGTGGCTGTAAGTGCTAGAGCATTAGCAAAAAACTGTTCAGGGACCGTGCCTGGGTTCTGAGTTTAAGCCCCAAGACTGACAGAAAAACATAAAAATAAAAATATTTTTATGTTTATATCAGATTGTGCAAAAAAACCCCCTCTGTTTTGTGTCATAATTCTGCTTTTTTTTCTTTTCTCATCAGTGTGGGTTGTCAAACTCAGGATCTTGCCACATAAGCCACATACTTAGTTCTTGTTTTTAGATTGTTTTTCAGATAGATAGGATCTCAAAGTTTTACTCAGACTCCTGCCTCCACCATTGAAGAAACTGGAATTATAGGTATGGCCTATGACACTCAGCCTTCTGCTTATTTTTATATTTCTAATTTTGACAGGCTCACAAAAGTGTTACTGATGTTAACGAAGTGTTTATACAGTACTCTTTTAATCACTTCAACGGTGCAATGAATTTCTAGACTCTTTAAGCTCCAACTTCTTCAGTTGGTTAGGAACAAAAACTACATAAAGGATCCTACAGATTCTAGAATTTTGAACTAAAATAATCTGAAAAATTTAATGGTAGCTGAATTTTTTCAAGAAGATCTAAAATTATTAACTCATTAACTCATTATCCAATTTAACAGTGAACAATGTGTTTATTTAAATTGGGTCTCCTCTGAATACTTTTGATCTTGTGGCACAAATCCACATTCTGGGTCTGAATATTGTGGACTCTTTGATTTTGTCAATGTAACTTTAGAGAAATGATATCTTTTTTTTAAACAAATAGTTGACTTGTCATAGGAAGAGCTCAAAACAAATGACTAATGAGGCATGAACCATAAATCATTTGGTTTTCCTCAAATAGCTCTCTCAATTATGGAGGTCAGACAGCATCCCAGTTATGTTGATTCTGTTCCACTGTGCTCTCCACTGTGGTCTTGTGCTGTGGTCTTTGAGGTCAGTGATTAACGGAGATTTGTACAATCCTTTCTCATGCACATCTTCCCTGCAGGTCTCTAAATGAGAATTGCATCCATTAGCTTTGAAATCTTGGCTTTCCTGAGTATAATCACTGCTACTAATGTTAACAAGGTACTTTGCTATTTATAATTATCTTTCACAAATTTTAATTATTTGTGCTCCTCACAACCTTGGGAGGTAAGTAAGATGAGCAGTTAACCATTCACAGTCTAGAAAAAGATTCACAAGGCAAAATAATATGGAGATTCCTCAAAAAAAAAAAAGAAAACAGAAATGTATGGTTTAACCACCCAATTTCTAGGTATTTATGCAGACACAAGTGTTTATACATGAAGGAAGGAATCAGCTTATATTTTTCAATCTTTAATAGTTGTACGAAGATATTTTAACAAAGCAGTTTCTGAATATAATGCATTTAGATCACTGTCATTCCTTTCAAAATTCTCACCCACTTCTTTTTTTTCTTTTTTTATTGTAATTAATAAAAGGGTTACATGATATTTGCCAGATAGAAGGTGCATTAATTCACATATATTGATACCCTTTCACATGTCTTGGTCCCCATTACCCTCCCTCCACACTCCCCCCCCCTGTCCAATTTCAAATAACCAACTACAAATAAATCCAATATATCAGATAACAAAGTGAGATACTGTAACAATATGAGATAACCAAGGGATAGCAAAAGAGATGAGAGATAACATAGTACATTAAGGACAACAATCATTCATTGTATCCTTTTGTGTCAATATCCTGGAGGTCTTTTCAATTAGCTTCATACTATATGGCCTTATGTATCAAGGTTTTGCTCTATTGCAGATCTCTGCTAGTAGAGCCCAAGGTTTCTACTGATTATGACAAATGAGGGGAACCATTGAACCTAATTTCCTTTGAGTCTGGCTTACTTCACTTAATATGATTTTTTCTAAGACTTTCCATTTCCTAACAAATGGGGCAATGTCGTTTTTTTCTGACAGCAGCATAGAATTCCATTGTGTACAAATACCACAATTTGTTGATCCACTCATCAACTGAGGGACATCTAGGTTGGTTCCATATTTTTGTTATGGTGAATAATGCTGCAATGAACATTGTTGTGCTAGTGGATTGAGTATGCCCTAGTTTCTGGATGGTTGGGTAAATGCCAAGTAGTGGAATTGCTGGGTCATAAGGGAGCTCTATGTTTAGCCTTTTGAGGCACTGCCATATTGCTTTTCATAGTGGTTGAACGAGTTTGCACTCCCACAACTTTCTTAACAAGGACCAAGAATCACAGCAAATAAAAGAAAGGCTGGATAAGTGGGACTTGCATTAAACTGCAGAGCTTTTGTATGGCAAAGGACATAGCTAGTAAATTAATTAGGGAGCCTACAGAGTGGGAGAAGATCTTCACCAACCAAACAACGGACAAAGGCCTCATATCTAAAATATATCAACAGCTCAAAAAATTGAATCAATCCAAAACTAATCCCCAAAGTAACAACCATCACATTAAAAAATGGGCCAAAGACTTAAAGAGAGTCTTCTCTGAAGAAGAAACAAAAATGGCCTATAGATACATGAAGAAATGCTCAACATCTCTGGTCATAAAAGAAATGCAAGTCAAAACAACTCTAAGATTCCACCTCACTCCAGTTAGAATGGCCAGGATCAGGAAAACGAATAACAGCAGATGCTGGAGGGGATGTGGCCAGGAGGGATTACTACTCATCCACTTCTGACACACCCCTTCCTCTACTTTTCTCATTTTTTGTTCATAGTATATACAATAGTAATGGGTGTCTTAGATTACTTTTGCAATTTGACCTAATGTATAAATGGGAGAAGAGATTCCAAAAGGCATTTTTTTCTAGGAGAATTTGTAAATTTTTGCCAAATATTTGTAATATAGATTTTTACCCTAGGATAAAGGGTTAATCTTAGTTTCTTTTGTTTCCTGGGTTGCTGTGGTTCTTTAAATGTAAATTTTTCAAAGGCAAAGGGATTATATTCTTACTTGTAATTCATGTGTAACATGCCAAGAACATGGTCAAACATCCACTAAGCTATACTAGCGACTCTTGTCTAAAAGTCCCTCTGAATTATCTGTGTCTCCCTGCCTGTCTGCCTGCCAGCGTGTGTGTGTGTGTGTGTGTGTGTGTGTGTGTCTGTCTGTCTGTCTGTCTGTCTGTCTGTCTGTCATCTACCTATCTTTTGTGTGGGGAGGGTGATAAGGATAGAACTCAGACCTTTTGCATGGTACTCTATCACTGAGCTACACCCATAGAATAATTCATTATCTTTTGAGACACTGTGTCGAATGCCTAACCTCAAATGCTAATATGTATCTCCAGCCCTTCATTTGGAATTCTCTCCTAGTATAAAAGCAATCAATTTTTTTCCCATGGCATGATGGCTCTTTCTAAAAGCTTGCTGTTTATTGCATCTGTTCCCATTATTCTCTCTCCTTACACATTTAATTCACCCTTATATTTTATTTTCCTTTTGTTAACTGCTATTGGTAAATCATGAAGTACAGGCAGAATACAAGTAGAACATTTTTGTCTGCTTTCTAGACACATGCTCTTCAAACAAAATACTTTAAATGCAAAATTGAGAGGAATAAATGGAATCCTGAGTCATTTTCCAGGATCCCAATAAAAGTTGGTGATAGTTGGTGATAGGTCATAGGCTTTTCTATATGTAGGTCTTTTCTTGGTTGACATTGGGCTGCTCCATCAAATGCAGAGGTCAAGGGATCTTACCTGGTTTGCTGTGGAATGTAGGAATCAGGGTGCTGGCTCTTCTATTGGAGTGGATTAAAAATCCTGTGAGAATATTTAGGATGGAGGGAATCAGTGCTGGACTCTATCATGCTTCCTCTTATTGTTCACTTTAGTACATCCTCTTATTTTCAAAGATAAAATGTGCCTTGTATTTTGATGAGTTCAATTCAGCACAGATTCCTTTTTGGTGTATAAGTTTCAAATATTTAAAAAGAAATATCTCCTACTTCCCATTCCTTCTAAAGTCTAAGGGGAATATTGACTTGATTGTAAGTATGGCATTATTATTAGCTCATCTCCCTTTTTTAGGATACATTTTCAGAATATCCTTTCCTGAGAAATACAAGTTTACAGGAAGTCCTTGTTGCAGAGTGGCTTGCAGATGTGATTTGCAGGTGTTGAGAATGCAATATTTCAAAATAGAACTGGGTAGAAAAGTCAAAGTCAAATTGGTAAGGGGACTTACTGTACATGGGCTTCATTTAACTTTAGACAGATTTTTGACGACTTGTGTCATATGCAAATGTGTACAACAATGCTTGAAATTGGATTTCCATTTCACTTAATTAGATTAGCACAGGACTTGAATAATAATCAACAGTTAGTAGTCTTGTTACTACTGAGGTACAGGATTTCAAAAATGATTATTGGTTTTGAAATTTGGGCTGTCCCAGAGAAATGAGGTCATTTGGCTAATTGGAGGGTAAAGCTAAGGTTAGTGTTGCTTATATTTGCAAGGTTCAACTAAAGGACTTCAGTTTAGTTTAATTCAGTCAGGTGGACATAAAAATAGGACCGTGTTTAAAATATTCTTAATAAGGAAGATAACAAAGGCTACTAAAATAAAATAAGTGTAAGTACTACTTATTTTTCCCCTCTGAGTTTCAAAGAAAATGGGTAATGAAATCTCACTGCGTGTTTTCTCTCCAACATGAATAATAGGAGTTTGAAATCCATTACAATTACAACTAGGGTGTTTTCTCTCCAGGTTTTGGATATCTACTGTGTGTGGCCTGCAAAGAGAACAGCTTTACATAATTACAAAAGACAAGGAAGATTGGTTTCAGAAAAGCCAATCATGGAACAGACGATTACACAGGAAATTCTGGGCAAAAAGACAATGACAATACCAAGAGAGAGAAAGAGAGCGAGGGAGAGGGGTACAGGCTCAAGAGAGCGATACTAAGAACTCATTCAGAAATTAAGAAGATCCAGACAGCATTTATCCAAGCAGTCAGCAGCTCTGAGAGCTTTGTGAGGCAAAAGGAAGCAGACAGCGTACCTTGCCCTTGTTGGGAAGGTTTACAGTCATAGCTGGGTGTTTTTAAAATAAGTGTTTCCTGAGTACTATTTTGTGAAAGAAAATCAACCATCATGATAGGCTAGAGGTCTTAGATCCCTTTGAACATTTTTCAGATGTGCAGTTTCAACTCTGAGCTAAATGCAACATGTAGGCATGGAAAAAAAAAAGTTCAGTGAAAATAGATGAAGTTTAAGACTTAGACTCAATGCCTGCCTTTGACATTACTTTTTACTTTTTGCCTTGAATTCTTCAGTTGGTAAACAGGATTATAGTAACACAGTGTGTTAACCTCTAAATCTCAAGATTTGTAAAATAAGAGTTTTCAATGGCTTCAGAGGATATCTAAGTAAAGGAACTTCATTTGTATGTGTGTCTCCATGTGTGTAAAATAATCCTTAATTACTTTTGCATTTTCATATTCTGGCCCTACTGTTTGTCTTTCATGGTCTTTGAGTATTTGTGATTGAATAAAGTCATATGCAAGTAATTGCTTTTAAAGGTAGAAAGGGATAGCTGGAAAAGAGGATAGGAGCTTAACTGTTAATTCAAACAGATTCCAACTTTTGATCAAAATATCCATAAATCCTATAGCTACTGTGATGTAGAGTCCTAGGAGAAGATTCTGTTACTCAATGGAGATAGCATTTGGGCTCAGTTCAGTCTGGTTATCCCACTCCTAATGGTCATCTATCAACATACTCTCCCGTGTAAATGGCAAGAATGCCCAGGACTCATGCTGGAAGTTGGCAAGTGATGATACTGTAATGGATTTGGCTTCTTTTCCTCTTACCTTTTGGATTCTTTCTCTTCTCCTTCCTTCTGTGTTACCATAGTATCTTTAACATCAGTGGAGAGGTGGTCTGAGTGAAGTACTGCTCTTACAGAGGTGCCATCTGGGTGATAGCTCTGTGTTTCTCTCTCTACATGATCTATGTATTAGGAATATGGATTACATATCAACAGTATCAAAGTGAAAATGTGTCTGAAAAATTACGCACAACTAAAGCTTCCTTAAATTTTGTAGTCTAACCTATTAGTAACATATCTCATAAAGTTTCTAAAAGACTATAGAAATTAACTTTGTAATTAAAAACAAAATGTTTGAAGCAGACTATGAGTTATGATAGTGATGGTGGTAGCAGAGGTATGTGTGTTTGTGTTGATTGGGAAGAGATAGATGTAATAATGGAGGTATTGTATTGATAACAGCTCTGTGGTGCCATCTTTTCTGGGTCAGACTGACAGCAGAGTGTAACATTCTCTTATGAAAGTGGCAGGCACAATGAGGTTAATGACATTGCTGAGACTTCGTGTGTTACAGGCATGCCCGTGCTGAGGATCTTTCTATGTCCATTAAAAGATGAATATTGTTTTGATGCTCACAGATGGGATAATTCCCGGAATGGGTCAGGATTTTCTTAGAGTAAGGCCTATTCTCTTTTTGTTTCATGTGTCATGACATCAGACATGTGTTGGAAATAGTCAGTTCCACAAGATGAGGTGCAATTATAATGAAGCCAAGGACAGTTAACAGTCATTGTCTCTACTGGCTATGTTAGTTCAGCTGATTTGGGGTGTTTTTTTTTCTGTTTTGGTGGTCACATGAAGTCCCACTGTTGATGCATCAGTGTTGTCACTTTATTTTGTGTCTCTTTTTGCCTGTCCTAGTCTAACTTGCCTACCTCGAAAGGAGCCTTATCTGTATTGCAGGCCTCCAGCAGTGGTGGGTGTAGGAAGAGAATAAAGTTTAAGTCAGAAAGATAGTGTTTCAGTTTGGAGCATATTGTTGGTGAGGTGTCTGTGAACTCTCCAACTACAGATGGCAGTAGACTCTTAGAACTGTAGATGCAGGCATGCCTACACAAGATGAGTATATGTACTTGACTGTGGAAGTAGACTCATTAGCTCAGTGTAGATGGGGACCCTTAGGAGAAGAGATGGATACTGGATATGCAATGAGATTCTTGTTGTTTTCTTGTCTTTTTTTGGTGCCAGTCCTGGGGCATGAACTCGGGGCCTTTCTCAAGGCTAGAGCTCCTTGGACTTTGTCAAGACTAGAGCTCTACTACTTGAGCCACAGCATCACTTTGGGTTTTTTTCTATGTATGTGGTACCCAGGAATTGAACCCAGGTCTTTGTGCATGCTAGGCAAGCACACTCCCAGTTGCAATGAGATTCTTTTAAGGGTTGATTTGATACAGAGACCAATATAGAATGAAGAGGAAAAAAATGGTACAAGAAAATAAACTAAGGTACAGTCCTGGCCAACACAACCTCATGCACCGACTTAAAGGCTTCAGCATAAATCATTCTCTCCAGAGGCATGGTTCTTCTCCCATGACTCTGTGTGACTGGATTATCACATCACATTTTTCTGAGTGGCTGAATGGTCATCTTTCCAATGAAGTCTTTAGTGGCTTCCGATGACCGCTGTAGTCTTTCCCATGTCAGCATTTTCTTTCTCCATACTGTTTTATTTATTTATTTTCTGAAGCATACAGCACCATCTGATTTTCTCTAAGTTTAGCTTCAAGGTTTGTTTAAGGTCTTTTTTCATCTACCAGAATCACAAGCTTCACAGGGCTAGGAATCTTTGCAATTGCCTGGCACACAGTAAGAGAGAAAGAATAGGCTCATGGAGACTGACAGATTTCATTTGATTATTAGCCTAGAAATTGCAGAAAGACCTGCTAAGAATTGATAACAGGGAGCTTGAGGCCATGTTTTTGTGACTAGAAAATGTCTAAAGAATACAAATGGTTTTACCATTTGTCTTCCAGAGAGGATAATTTAGAATATTAATGGAGCTGCTGATAAGTTAGTCAAGAAAATGAAGGATGCGCTTGCAGTATTTGTGCAGGTGGAGACTGATGATGAGGGAGCTGGTTGGAGGGTCAGCAGCTTGTCTGCAAGCCAGGCAGGCTGAGCCTTGGAGCACCTGGGCCTGGTATCCTGCTCTTTCTTATTCTTATATACTCAAGATGGTTCTGAAGAGCAGGTCAAGCCTGGCTTGCGAAAATGCCTTTTTGGGTCAGAGGAATTAAGGATTAGACTTGAGAAACTACCTGAGTTGAGAAAACAAAAAGCATTGAAAAAATTTAGGTTTAGAAAGTTTGAGTTTAGTGTTGGGAGGAAAAAGAAATAATACCATTAAAAATAAAAAAATGGAGTAATATCACTAAAATGAAAAAAAAATCTAAGAGTATGTACAAATGCATGGAAAATCCAGTTTCGCTTAAAAATTGTTTTTGTAGGGTTTGTAGAAACTTTGTGGGAAAGATCCAGCAGTGTCCATCTTGTAATCTTGAAATATCCAGATGGTTTTAGACTTTCTATTGGTGCAATTCAACAACCTAGGACGGCTCCTAGGTTTCTAGAAGCCAACTGAAATGGCATTGTCCAAGAACAAGTGCTTTATTTAATTAAACTGTATTCAAATGGTAAACAGACCAAGATGGCTAAAGTGGTAGAATGCTTGACTAGAAAGTACAAGTTTCTGGGTTCAGGGTCGAGTACTGGTAATAAAAGAGCAGAAAAGCAAGAAGCTTATATTTTAGAATACAAATGGTAGCACACTCTACATATATCTAACAACATCTTTGGGAAATTTGGATAACATTTTTCCAGGGTGGAAATACTTATTTTATCTGTCCCTGGGCTGACTATTCTCAGAGATGTTTCAATTTTAGATTTAGTCAGCAAACACAAATTTAGACACTGAAATGAACACAGGATTGGTCCTTTCTTACCTTTTCTCACCCCTGTTTCATTCTTTTTCTCACCCCTATTTTCTTCTCTTAATACTCTTCTCATATTTCCTTCTGATACCGTTTGGTCTTTGGTTGCCAGCAACAGACAGCAGTTCTAGAAACTTTACAGTGACAAAAAGGTGGGAGGGAAGATACAGGATTACAGGAAAAGACCGGATCATTAGACCAAGAGCAGACCAGAATCTGGAATCACCCAACAAGACAAGGCTGATCTGTGTGATATTGGTGGCAGAAGTGGCTAGTCAGTGTCTGTTTTCTCTGAGGGGAGATTTAGGACCATCTGTTTGGATAAGACTCCTAATTAACATTCATACACAACTGAATCATGTGCGGGGGGGAAAAATTCTTCCAAAAGAAATCAAAGGATAAAATGGATGAGTGGTAGAAAAGCAGTCAATATCTCAAATGACTGTATTAAGAGAGTTCTGCTAGTTAAGCAAACTGCTCTCTGCCCCCTCTGGTGGTTATAGTCATTTAATTTCTGTACATTACACATCTTGGGCACCTACAGCTCTTTGATGCTTTCTTTCATAGTTCAGCTGAGTTCAGGGAAACAATTAAGTGGCTCTTGTATTGGTATGCTCTGCAATGAAATTATGGAGCTTTACAGATTCTATCTGCTAGTCTGCAGGTGAGTGAAAGTAGGATTTAAAGCATAGCATTTTTAAATTGTATTATATTATTGGGATAATGCATAGAGGGGTAACAGTTACATTGCTCAGGTAATGGGTACATTACTTCTCGAACCTTGATACCTCTTCTCATGTTTTTGTGGAGCAGAACATTTTAATTCAAAAGTTCTTAAACGATCACCTAGGGTTTCCACTTACAGTATTTTTTATGTTATTGTTGGAATTAAAACAATAATTTGCCTCTCAAAATCTGGGTTCCACTGACCCACATTCATAGAGGATCTTTCGCCAGGAAGGATTTGCTTTCCTGAGATTTGTTTTCTTTGTGAATGCTTGGTTGAGTTTATCTGGGAGTGGCTGGTGGCAGGTTTGGTTTAAATGTGGTCTGAAAATACCTTTTTTCCTGGAACCAGCATCTCCCTAGGGGGTATCTTTCTCATGGTGTATACCAGAAACACAAGGGGGTTGGGTGGTGATTCAGCATGGGACTGGCATGTGCCATTTCTGCAAGTCAAATGGGGTAACCCAATCCTGTTGTCAAGAGAGCCATGGTAAGGTAACAAGGCCAGGGCACAGCAAGGTACTATTTGTCTATGACAAATACTACTTTGTACAACATCTTCCAGGATCATTCATTTCACTGTCCATCTAAACTTACCAGTTTATCAATTAGTAGATACTTAGGTTATTTCTGTATCTTTGTTTTGGGGAAAAATGCTGCAATGAACATGGGAGGGCAGATATCTCTTCATTATACTATTTTTGTTTTCTGCATATATATACACATATGTAATATATGGACATATAAATGAATATATATATCTGAAGGAATATATACTTATATATCTGAAGAAAGTAGTTCTATTTTAAATTGTTTTGGGGATCTTCTACATTGTTTTCTATTATGGCTGTAACTTCAATTATATAATGAATGAAAAAAGTTGAACTCATAGAAGAAGGGAATAAGAGTTTTAAAAAAAAGTAAGAATAGGCAAAAATAAAACTCAACTGGGTTGATCAGACTATATAATTTTTAAGTTAAAAACTCAGTAAGTCTTGGAGGTCTAATGACCAATTTTCTAAGAGAATAGATCTTAAGTGTCCCTCTACACACACAGACACACGGAGAAAGGTGTGATGACAGTTAATATGATTGTGATTATCATCCCATATACACATTTAAATGCATGCATATATAATTACATAAATGTACACATATATATACATGTATAAATACATCATGTTGTATACTTTGAAATGTACAATTTTTATTTGTTGATTGTGCCTCAGTATAATTGGAAAAAGTAAATTAAGTCCAAACAGCTAAAAAGCAAGCAAGGTTCCTTTCATGGGTGTGAGAAATGTATTTATTCATATTTTAACTATTTCATGTCTGTTTGTGTCAAGTGAACCTATCTTTGTCTGAGTTAAAAATCTCTTAGTGAATAGACTCTCCAGAAATTTCATGAACCCTTTGCTGAAATAAAGATGGCTTCCAAAAATATTATGCCCTGGGATGTCAATTATATTTTGTCATTTTGTTCTGTGATGAAATTCAAATGACTAAATAGGTTGAAAGTAGACTAGCTACTGAAATTCTCTCTTTTTTTGCTAGTCCTGGGCTTAAGCTCAGGACCTGAGCACTGTCCTTGGACTTTCTCAAGGCTAGAAGCTCTACCATTTGAGCCTCAGCACCACTTCTGGCTTTTTTTCTTTGTATGTGGTACCGAGGACTCGAACCTGTGTCTTCGTGCATGCTAGGCAACACTCTAACCACTAGGCCAAACTCCAGGCCCCTGAACTTCTCTTTTAAAGGAAAATAAAATTCTATGTGTGACCTCTAGAATATTGAATTTTGTTCATATTAAAAAAGTAATATTTGCATAAGAATTCAATTTAACTTCTTAAAAGCAGGAGTTCAAAATTTGAAGATAAAATTGAAGAGTGGTTTTGGAAAATGTTTCTAGCTATATTATTCCAAATTGATGGTGCTAACATTCTAAAATAATACTGTCATGGTCTATTATTCTTAAAGTATACTTTGACCACTGGAGATGTGCCACTTATGAGTTAGATAGTGCTGTAAAGGAAAGAATCTGAGGAACAAAGGACAAAAATCTAAAAGCTGCTAGATTTCACTTTTGTTTCCAAGTCTGTGCATAATAGTTTTAATTCTTTACTCTCTTCTTCCCACTTCATTGTTAATGTCTCCTTGGTGCTTTTATGAATTTTATTTCTTCAGAGAAACTCATTTTTCAGAGCACATCCTATTTGTGTTACTCAAATTTCCTTTAAAGCCTTTTTTGGGGGTCTTTATTTCTAGATGCATGATTTCACTTTATTTTTTACTGCCGTATGTCATGGTAAAAATCTTCTATGTGTTTTTCTTTTTTTCGGTTCATTTTTTACCCACCAGCTTACTCTTTTCACAAATACTTAATCCATCCTTGGATTCCTCCATTACCTCAAAGCAAACTTAGCCTCTTCTCTTAGATCGCATTGTACCAGTTGTCTATTGCTAAAATATGTTACCACAAACTTAGTGGCTTAGAACTATTCACATTTTTTTTATCTTGCTGTTTCTACTAGTTAGAAATCTGGGTGCCACCAATCAGGGTTCCTTTCTTCAGGGTTTGTCACAAAGCTTGCAAGGAAACCATCTTCTGGGGAAGGAATCTTCCTAAAGTAGGATTTGCTTTATAGTTCACCTGGTTACTGGCAAGATTCACATCATTTAGACTTCTGAGCAGGAACTTAAGTTCCTTAGCTGTCAGCCGAAGGTCAATTTTAGGTAATTGTCAGTAAGATCTCTTCAGAGTCCACTCAAAAGACATCAGGTTGCTTCAAAGCAAGCAAGAGGGAGCTTCTGATTGTAAGTTCAAGTTTGCTGTGTCTTGTGATGTTATTGTGAACATGTGGCTTTATTCCATTAGGTAGAAAGCAGCCCATACTCAATGGAAAGGGATGGAAATGTACAATCCCAGGAGAAAAAGATCAGTGAGGCCATGACAGAGTTTGTTTCACAAGGATGTCTTGAGTACATTTTATCTGATGACGATACCCTTAAAAAAAAAAAGGAATTCTTGCTTATAACTTGGATGTTTTTGATTTCATCTTTTTCTTTGTCTTGTGTTTTTCATCCATTTTTGTATCTGTGTCAGAGTGAAATGAACAGTCAAAAATCTGACATATAGTGCTATCAATTCAGCGTAATATTCAATGTATATATATGAAAATGGAAGTAGGGAGATTGAAGGGCTGAGTAGGGTTGGGAGAGATGGGGAAAATGATGAAGGGCGTGGGACATGGACTAGGATGCGTTGTATTCATAAACTGACATGTGGAATTGAAAACCCTCTACACAACTTTTTCAAGATAGTATAATAAGTCACTTATATTGTTTGGGATGCAGCGTCCCCATCTGTAAATGGGAAGTTTTCCTACGTGAGTGTCCTTCTTGACTTTATCTCCTCTGATAGTACTACCATTTTCATTTTGTCACTTGTCAATGTAAAAATCCCCTAGTAATTTCCACTTGCTATATGGTAAAAGTTAAATATACCTTAGTTACTAGTGCCTTTAACAGTCCGACCCAAATTCTATCTGTACTATTTTATATTTGTGGTTCTACTACTGTACACCTGTATCGGCCAGAATGAATCTTATCTTGACTTTCTTCTAGGGTCTGTTTATCTGAACTCCTTGCCTGCTTGTCATCCACATGTTCTCTTTTTTCCCCCAGGAGAGAGTGTGAACACAGTCTGCCACTACCACAAATTATGCAGTTGAGTTTCTCACATTTGGGGAAATTGCAGAGGACAGCATATCTGGAGTGCAAAGGATAAGCCTCGCCCTGGGAAAACCTCCTTTGTGGTTTTCTACCATCTCCCCTGCCAGATAAGGGTCTTTCTTTTATTTCTAACAATCTATATCTTCCCTTTTACTGGTTTCAACCATGAGGTTTTTTAAAAATGATTTATCCAACAGTTATTTATCAAAAATCCACAATATGCTAGATGTGATGCACTGCCCTGAGGATACATTGATACAAAACCACTGTATTTTCTGACTTGTAGAGCTTAGTCTAGTAGGGAAAAATCGATATTTCTTAGTCACAGAAACAAAGGTGGTTCCATGAGAGAACAGATGTTATCAATCATACAGTGTGATGTGACATGATGAGCTACTATAATAGAGAAATTGGACAGGGATATTTAATACCCGAAAAAGTGAAAACTGAATAGTTTGGATTTAAACTTCTCCTGTAGGACAGTGCTGAAACTGGCAAGAAGAAACCAACTACCATTGTAATCAGTTTCTTCCCTTTCCCTTAATACTATCATCCTTTTGGGCACATGAAGATGTCCCAGTTTAGTTAATCCAGGTAACTAATTGCTAGAAAGGCGAAGGGGTTTCTGTTCAAGAATTATGATTGACCAAATCTATGCCATTATGAACAGAGGGTTACTGGATCTCTACCATGCAATAACTAGCTAATGCTCACCTAATTCCCATGCATCAATAAATCAATATTTGGTATTATCTTTGAAAGTGCTAGTGTCTGTAGTATCTACTTCTAAATATCTTTAATGTCACTTTGGATCAGATTTAACTATAAGTAACAGATAAATTAAAGTCATCATGTTTTATACAAGTTAGAAGAACACCTGTATCTATCTATCTATCTATCTATCTATCTATCTATCTATCTATCTATCTGTCTATCTTTTTCTATAACTAATCTCTGTCATTTGGTATCTATCAATCATCTAGTATCTTAATCATCTATATCTGTCTATACTCTGTCTCCTTCCCATCTGTCTACCTATCTATTCTAACATGGATGCCTCTGGAAAAGATAATCCAGGATTTATTTGATCATTTCAGAATTTTATCTTGTTGCATAGACATTCTTAACTTGCTATCTTATAAGACAGAAGTTTGAACTGTAGTTATCACTAGAAGTATGTGCTGTTCGTCTTTTTAGGATGTGGTTAGAAGTTGTATATAAACCAGTTTCCTTGATGCCCAATTGACCAGCATTTAGTTACCTGGATGAACTAAACTGGGAGGATGTTGGAAACAGCTTTATTTTGGTGGCTCCTGTGCCCAGACTGGCTGTTATTTTCACCCTCCTTAAAATCACTTATACTTTGTCTTTTGATAAATATCCCTCATGAATTTAAGCTCTTAAATGAAAGTTGTTAAAGAAAGCATTCCTGGGACTTAATCAGAAAGGAGGCTTTTGGGGATGAAAAGTCTGAGGAAATCCTGCTCTGCACTGGCCTTCAGATCTGCACCCTCAGGACCTCACTTGGCCCTGGTGACTCAATTCCCTACCCCAGTTCTCATTAACCACCTTCACAGCCAGTGCCGATCTCCCACCAGGATTTATTATTTTACATGTTGGGGAGGCAATTAGAAGTTTATAGTAAGATTTAAATTGAATAAGAATCCAGGGCTCTCTTGTGCATGTTATCTCAATAATTTGACCAAAGGATTCTACCTCCTTCCCAGTTTAACAAACTTGATCAAATATTATTCTAGAAGAGTAAGTTCTATTACTTAAAAAAAGCTCGTTTTCAGTAACAAACTGGGAAGAGATCAAGGCATGTCTCATTGCATCAGAGAGAAATATTCCTGAGGAATGCAAATGATGAAAGCTCACTAAATTCATTCATCACTCATTCAAAATGCAAACTTAGTATATAGTATGTGGCACACAGCAGTAGTTGTTACAGGTATTATTGTTAAGATCACAACTACAGTTTTGACTATGGTAGGCATTATAGTGACCTACACAAATATCCAAATGTAGATCTATGGAACTTATGAAAGTTTTTACATTGTGTAGTAAAAGGAAGCTAAAGACCTAGAGTTTGGGAGGTTATTCTAGATTATCAGTGAGGGTTCTAACTATAATCACATCTTCTTAAGAGAGAGGCAAAAGGTGGGATGTGAGAAGAAAGGGATTTTATGAGTATAGGAGAAAAGAGACATACACAGAGTCAAGGATAAGCTATGAAAAGACTTCCCAATGAGTCCTTCACTCTGAGTGTGAAGACAGGGCACAAGTGTACCTTGGTTTTGGTTTCAGCCCAGTGGAATGATGGCCAACTTCTGGACTCCCAATCATCTTGTTTTCCCCTCTCCCCTTTCCTATTTCAAATTAAAGTATATACAATATACCAGGTAACAAAGTCAGATACAGTAACAATATGAGATTAACCAAAGGGCAACAAAAGAAAAGAGAAATAACATAGTACATTAAGAACAACAATCACACAAGATAAAGCTCTTGTTTCCATATCCTAGAGACCCTTTCATCTAACACTTCTGGTTTTTTTCTATATATGTGGTACTGAGGAATTGAACCCAGGTCTTTGTGCATGCTAGGCAAGCACTCTACCACTCAGCCTTTTTCCTGGCCCCTTCTTTTATCTTAAAGCTGTTCAGTACCTCAATAAATGACAACTTCTTTTTCAATTAGACATTTTGGAGTTGCCCTCACCCCCTATTTTGGCTTGCACTTAGTATGCAATCCATTTAGAAATATGGAACAGGAAACAAATCCAGAGCGTGTCCACTTACTGCCAGCTAATCTGCAATGCCACTTCGTGCCAGCACCACTTAGCTATATTACTCTCCCCTACTCTCAGTTACTAAATCCGATGATGCAACCTTTCCTTCCTCATGATTATTCTCAACATGACAAATAGAACAACCTGTTAACAGGTAACTCGTGGCCCCTCTTTTGTTTAATCCTTTGGTGGTTTCCCTTTTTGTGTCAACGTCAAGCAGGCTTTCTGTCAGAGTTGAAGATTCAGCCTTATGTACCACTGGCCCATCTCTTGTCCGCTCAGATCAGGCATGCCGCCCTTGTATTTGGTCACAGAAAATCTCAGGCACGCTATTTTCCTAGTGTCCTGAAGTTTCCCTCTGCAGTGATCTCCTCCCAGTTATTCATGTGACTGTTTTCCTTATCTTCTTCAAGTCTTAGCTCAAGTATCAATGGCTTAGTAAGGCCTTTCCTGACCACTGTAGTTAAAATTGAACTCTCAGAAGGATGTTGGTGGCTCTTACTTGTAATCCTAACCACTCAGGAGGCTGAGATCTAAGAGTTGTATTTGAAAGCCAGCCCGGGTAGGAAAGTCCAAGGAACCTTATCTCCAATTAACCAACCCAGAATTGGAGCTGTGGTTCAAGTCACAGAGTGCCAGCCTTGAGCAGGTGGTGTGCATGTCTTGAGTTCCAGCCCCATCATGTGCATAATAAAAGACAAAAATGATCTCTTACAACCATCATCCAGTCCAGCACTCTTTGCCACTCTTTCTGTTTTATTCTTTTCTCCCATAACTCATATTGTACCTTATATATTTTTAATGTTGAAATTTATTTGTATTAGTTTTAGTCTAGTAACAAGTTGCATTTGTTAAGAAGCAAACAAACAATGTTGGTGTGCAGAGTGGAAATCCCCCTAAGGTCATATTGTATCTACTGTCTATGTTTATGTTTCCTGTATGTTATTTACAAGCACAATTGACTATGTAAAATTCATACCACATAACACGCAAAAGAAGACATTTGAATCATCTCTGTAGGTCTTAGTCTACTGAGTATTTTCTCCAATCTTTTTGTAATCTTTACAATAAATAATTTCTTTTAAGTAATATTTGTTGTTTTGGGGACTGAACCAGTATGTTTTTGCATGCTAGACAAGCACTCAAACACAGAGCCATATCCTCAGTCTTCTTAAAATTACTTACAAAGGAAACTTTTCCCAAATTAAATTAATAGGTGTTTTTGAAAGTATGCCTTCAGAGGCCCCAATCTATAGGCTTTAATACTATATGATTTATTTTCATTATTAAAAAAATCTTGGGCCAGGAGTTGTAGAGTGCTTTCCTAGCACACACAAAACCTTGGCTTTGATTCCTTGGTATTACATACATAGAAAAAGCTAGAAATGGTACTGTGGCTTAAGTAGTAGAGTGCTAGCCTTGAGAAAGCTCAAGGTCAGTTCCCAGGCCCTGTGTTCATGCCCTAGGACTGGCAAAAAGAATCTCTTCCTCATGACAAGATAAGCTTCATATAGGAAGACATTTTTTTTTTTGCCAGTCCCAGGCTTGAACTCAGGGCTTAGGCACTGTCCTTGGGCTTCCTCCTCAAAGCTAGTGCTCTGCCACTTGAGCCACAGCACCACTTTTGGCTTTTCTATATATGTGGTACCAAGGATTCAAACCCCAGTCTTCGTGCATTCTAGGCAAAGCATCCTACAACTAGGCCAAACTCCTGGCTCTAGGAAGATATTTTTTATGTATTTTTTTTTGTAATTAATAGAAGGGTTACATTACATTTGCCAGATACATGGTGCATTACTTCACATACATTGATATCCTTTCTCGGGTCTTGGTCCCCATTTCCCTCCCCCCACCCCAACCCCTCATCTTGTTTTCCTCTCTTCTCTACCCGACTTAGGAAGACATTTTTTAAAATCAATTTTGTTCCTTAACATTATTCTTGATACACAAGAAGCGATGCTTGCATGAATGAGTGAGTGAATATTACATTATGATTACTTTACTTGGAGAGCATTCTGTGTTTCTAAGCCAGATTCAGAAGCTCATTTCCCATTCCCAACCTATTCAGAGCCATTAGATCTGAATGCATTTCATACAGGAGAGGCAAGACAGCGATATTTATCTATAAGCACTGATTGTCAGAATATCTGAATATCTCATGGAATGTTAAACTTGTATGCCATACTTATTCATAATGACTAGATATTGATCCTTTGAGCCCTGAAGAGTGGGGTCATGGAACAGCCAGGCCACTGTCCATGTAGGGAGCAGTCTCCCCTGGGGCTTCTCAGAGGGCATCTGGCACCATATTGCCCATGGTGCTAGGGTTTGTAAGAGTTCTAGTGCTATGATAGTTCTACGTCTTCCCCATCTCCTCCAGTGGCGCATTCTGCTTCCTATTGGGCATAGGAAGTCTGGGCAAAGCTGATGATCTCAGGTATTGTGAAAGGATTGGCGAAGGTGTGGGATAAGGAGATGTTAGAGGAATGGGTCCTTCCAGGACACAGAGAAAGTTCCCCAGGACTCAGCCTCCACACAGGAACTAACAAAGTCTTTCTTGATCAGGAATCAAATACTGTCCATTCTCCATATCTTGGCCTTTTAATTATATCAAAAATGTCTGAAAGGTTTTGTGTTACTAATATATATATACATATATAATATGATATGTATATGTTCTGCAAATCAGCCCCATCATTAATTTGTAATACTTTATATGAAAAGTTCAGTTGGATTTAAAATCTCTTCAGGTTATTGTAAGAAATTGCACTGTGACAATTTGTCAATGGAAGAGCTCTCAAATTGCTTAAATACAATTTTAGCTGTTGTAAATTTTTGAATGGTGGCATAAAAGGGTTTTATTTCTTTTCTTTTTGCCTACTAGTAAGAACAAAGCTTTTCACGGATGGTATCTATCAAAAATTTATAGAGGTCATCATTAAAATGTCTTGAGCAAGAACTGAATAACATCATTTTAATTCTAACGAGGCATTTAACTTTTATTTGGCGCTACTGAAGTTTTTCATATCGACTTTTTTAATGGTTAAAGTGGGTTCATTAAAAACGTTAGAATATTTTAATTAGAAATTTTATAAAGACTCTATATTTAATATGTCCGCTAACGTTTGCTTTTTAAAAAAATAATTGTGCTAGGAAATGAAGGAAGCTTTGTAATCAGGTTCCACACAGAGATCCTTCGGTCTTCATGGTGTTGTACAAATGTTAAAAATTTATTTTCTAAAACTAGTGAGGAAGTATTCATAAAAATGTACACATTAGCTATTTTAAAAAGGATAACTTAACCTTGTACACTATGTTTGGTTGCACTATAACTGTGCAACCAATAATCTAGAACTTTTCATTTGATAAAACTTAAATATTATACCAATTGTATAACCATTTTACTCTCTTCTTCCCCCTCCCCCTTGATACCTGCAATACTTCATTTTGTCTCTATGACTTTTTTTCAGTCTAGGTGCCTTATATTGTAGAATAATACAACTTCAGTCTTTTCTGATTGGCTATTTCACTTAGCACAGGACCTTTACAGTTCATTGTTGAATCTAGTTATATCTATATCTATATCTAGATATATAGATACACATACATATATACATACATAATCATGCATATTTCCTCAGTGCTGGAGATTGAACTTAGGACCTTGAACATGCTAAGCAAACTTTCTAGTACTTCTCTTCAGGCACATTCACAGGTATTTTTGTATATAACACAAATTTTTTCTTCTGTGATTTCGATGATTGTTCACTCATTGATTCCTTTTCACTTACAACTATGGAGATTTCAAAACTGAACTCTCACTTCCTTTTTACCGTGCATAATTCTCATTGTATATTGTATTGGCTAGGCATGCTCACTGGTATCAGGGCTTGAAATCAAAATCTTGTGCTGGTCTTTTGCTGACGGCTGATGCTCTACCACTTTAGACATTCTCTTAGTCTAGCATTTTACTGGTTAATTGGAAATGGAATTGCAAAGGCGTTTCTGCCTGGGCTGGATTTGAACTATAACCCTCTGATCTCAGTCCTTTGAGTAGCTAGGATTACAGGTATGAACCATAGGCACCAGCTTATGTAAAATTTTAAACTCAATGCATTTTCCTTCTCCTAGTAAGTCAGTATTTCCTGTTGATTTGTGCTGCTCAAAAGATGTCTCCCATGAGAGAGAGAGAGAGAGAGAGAGAGAGAGAGAGAGAGAGAGAGAGAGAGAGAGAGAGAGAGAGAGACAGAGACAGAGAGACAGACAGAGGGAGAGAGAGGGAGAGAGAGGAAGAGAGAAGGAGAGAGGAAGAGAGAGGGAGAGAGAGGGACAGAGAGACAGAGAGGGAGAGAGAGAGGGAGAGAGAGTGAGAGAGACAGAGAGGAAGGTAGAGAGTGATTTGATTCCTGGAACTGTTCAATATTCTGGTAAATTCATTATTAGTTTTTATTTCAAAATTGTTCCAATTAAAACAAAATCCAAAGTAGTCACTGAATTTTTTTTTTTGGTCAAATCCAAAGACAATCTCAAGTTTTTCCTTTCAAGTCTACCTCTAGACCTCATTCCTCTAGATCAGCCTGACATTCAGTTTCATACAGTTGCCTGCCTGTAATTACACCTAAGTGCTTGAGTAGCTCAGACTGTGTTCTTACTTCTCATTACCCATGCCTGAAAGGAAAATTCATGTTGTGAAAGGTGTAATTTTATTTTTCTTTTCAGGGAGCAAGTGAAGATTCATTGACATGTGAGTAGTGACAACATTATTTTGTTATGTTACCTAGCCAGCATTTACAGCTAAATTATTTTCTGGATAAGTTTTATTCTCAAAGGAAACCATAGCTTACTTTTTCACTTTTCATAACCCAAAACACACAGATTTTTCTCAAGGCATTGCTAAAGGAGTGACTGCAAAATCCAGAATTCCATGCTAAGAAAATTCTTCTCTGAACACTCTGTCTTATGAGAGAGCACAGACCAGACAGAGCAATTCTCATTCCTAATAGTTTGGTTCTTTTGGAACAGGATTGATTGTGGGAAGCGATTTGATGGGAAGTAGTGCTTTTTAATTTTATATTTTGGGAAGTATTTTTCTAACTGTGGCTTTCTGTCCCATTATTGCTGTCACTGAGTATATTCACCATTCACTCACAGTTACAAGGAAACATTATTAACATGTTAAAACATGGATGTGTCGGAATGACTTCGTTTTCTCCTTAGGATTTAGGGAGATGTTGTCTCCTTGTTTCTAGGCTTTTAAAGGCTATCTTGGTTTACAGTCCCTTCCTTCATCATCAAAGCTAGTAGCACAGCATCTTTAAACCCATTCTCTATCTCTAATTCTTGAATGAACTCACTTTGCATAACGTGGGCTTGTTACACCCCTCTTCAACTCCCCTGTGCTAGCCACTTCTAGATACTATAGAATAATCTGGCCATCTCGCAGTTCCCAATTCAGTCCAATTTGTGAGGCCTTTGTTAGGTAAGGAGATGTTTCCTGGCTTGGAGGATTGGTATGTGGATATCTGGAGGTGGTGGGGGATGGAAATGATAATTATTCTGTTTAATGTCCATTGGCTACCAAGATGGTTCATGTCCATCCTATTACCTAAAGTACATTTATCCCATCCCAACATCCCCTCCAATCTCAGCTTCATTCAAATCATCCATCCAAAGCACAGAATGTCTTCTAAACCATATCAGCTCAACAAGTCCCAAACCTCATGGTCTAAGTCATGTTAATCAGATACCAGAGCTAAAAATTTGATCCATTCTGATTTGATTTGATCCAAAATTCCTCTCTCTAAGGACCTGTGAAGTTAGAAAATGTGTTATCTGTTCCCCACACACAAGGATGAGAAATATATATTACATGAATTGCAGAAATTCCTGTTTAAAAATTAAGAAAGTGGAGGTTTCCAGGAAAGGGTAGAAGAGAAAAAGAAGTTGCCAGCCTCAAGCAATCTTGAAATCCACTACCACAAACACTACTGGGTTGTGTGGGCTGGCACACTCCTGTGAGGCTCTCAAATCTCCAGTAGGGACCAATCATCTCTCCATACATTAATGGTCCAGGATTCCATTTTTACTGGTTTCTTTCCTGTTTAGAGAATATTCTTCTGTCATTCTTTCAGATATGTCTGCTACCAAAAAATGTCTGGTTTTTTCCTTCAAGAGCGTTTTGATTTGCTCTTCATTTTTTTTTTTTTGCCAGTGCTCAGGGCTTGAGCACTGTCCTTGAAAGTTTTTCTCAAGGCCAGAGCTCTACCACTTGAGCCATAGCACCACTACCAGCTTTTTTCTATGCATGTGGGACCGAGGAATCAAACCTGGGCCTTCGTGCATGCTAGGCAAGCACTCTATCACTAGGCCAACTCCTGGTCCCTGCTCTTCATTTCTAAAAGAACCTTTCACTGCATGCAACAGAATGAGCTGACATTTCATTTTTTTAAATTTTATTTTATTGTTGGAGTGATGTACCGAGGGGTTACAGTTACATTCATCAGGTAGTGGGTACATAACTTCTTGAACATTGTTATCCCTTCCCATGTTTTTCTCCCACTTTCCTTCCCCCACCCCTCCCACTCATCTTGTTTTTCCCCTTACCTTCCCATTTTCAAATACACAAATAAGCATACAGGCACCAAAATCAGCTACAGTAACAACATGAGATAAATCTTATGAGGAAATAGCTTCACATAGTACATTAAGAACAACAATCACAAAGATAAACCTCTTGTTTCCATATCCTGGAGTTCATTTCATTTAGCCTCATCCTATATGACCATATGTACATAGCTTTTGAGCTATTATGATCCTGTGTTAAGAGAATCCTAAATGTGTACTAATTGTTAGAAATGAGGGAAACCATGGAGCCTGTGTTTCTTTGGGTCTGGCTTACTTCACTCCGTAGATGAATGGATCATGAAGCTATGCTTTATTTACACCACGGAATTCTATGCTTCCATCAGAAAGAATGACATTACCCCGTTTGTAAAGAAATGGAAAGACTTGAACCTGACATTTCTCTTCTCCCCACACTTGAGAATTATTTTTCCTTCTTGTCTCCATAGTTGTGAATATCAAATCCACTGTTAACCAAATTGTTTTCATTACTTTTATGTAAGAATACATTTATTTCCCCTTTTAAGACTTCTTGGTCTTTGATACTCAAAATAAGCAGTATGATGTGTGCTGTGGATTTCTTTCACCTTTATCCTGTTTGAGGTTCAATTTCACCTTTTAGTGGCAGAGATAACTGATTTGAATCGTCATGTCTGGCTTTTTGATAGGTTAAGATAGGTTCTTATCTTTTTGTTCTTGTAGTGCTGGCCTTTAACCACAATCTTCCTCCTCTGAGTATGTGGATAGTAGTGTGGAGCCACTATGTCTGGCCTTCTTACCATTGGTGTCAAGAAAAATTTTAAGATGACAGTAGTTGGACAGAATTCTTCTAATAGAAATTAATTACCATTCAACCCCCAAATTACTTTCACAATAAGTGAACCTTATTTCTTTCTACCTAGCTGTTACAAGGGTTAGTGGATTGGAATGATTTCTTCTTTTAAAACCAAGAACCCTGTAGTTACAAAAAATTAAACACTGGTGAAATAAAAGTGAAAGTATTGAGAACAACCAACACTGGAGATGTACTTTTGCTTACTTCCATTTACAAAGCTTGGTATGCTTTAGAAGGTGGATTCAGAAGCCTTAATTATTTTGACACAACCCTGGTTGTTTAGTGACCTCAGTTTCAGAGTACGTGATAGAAATCATTGAAATACTGTTTGAAAGTATCTCTCCATATTTTTCTAAGAAAAAAAGTAGCCTGCTTTCATTCTGACTCTAAAGCCAAGGCAGTTTAGTTCTAAGAATTCAAAATTTGTACAAGCCTGTTTTTTATAATTGCCTTCTTTTGGTATATTGTTCCCTGGGATTTGGAGAAGATTTCAGCTCACATTTTGGAGATTTAGAAACTGAATTCACTTTAGTTCTTTATGACCTTCAAATACACTGGTTACCAGCCCAGCTTACTTCTGTGTTCCAGTGCTGCAGAAAACTCTGGATCATTTATGATTCTTTTCATGTGCTTTGCTCAGAAGCCTAGACTGTAAGCCTATCTGTCAATTCCCCAGATTCTGCCAACCTGCTGTTTTTCCTTAAATGAGCCTAAAAGGCCAGGCTCACTGTCAACTGCTTGTAGTTTGATAGTGTGGATGGCACTTAGTTGACTTTATTTTGTCTTCTTAAACTAAAAAGATTCAATTCTAATATATTCCTTTTCTTCAACCACCAGTTAGGATCTTTAGGGCTGCCCCCCCAATTCCCAGGAAGATCTCCATGAGTTTAATTTAAATTGAATTTCAGATCTCCATGAATTTAATTCGAATTAAATAGTTCAGTCCCTCTTCTTATGATGTATGGCATTTCTATCCCTTGCATCTGAGTTCCAGTGTACTGTGTCCCATGGGCTCTAGTTGTAATTTTTACCCATATGTTATTTTTTCTCTAGCCACAACATGTCATGATGTACATGTATACATGCATCTCCTTGATGACACCCATCTGCTGCCTTAGCTCCTGATGATATGGGGCCCCAGAGGCTGCATCTGTGTCCTGTATCCTCCTGTTAGGACCTCTGCCTTTGCTTTGAAACATGGTAGACTCTAAAGTATCTCATATGGAAGCTGGGTTCTCTGCCTTTAGTTTGTTCCCATATTCTCAGTGCTTGAGTATTGTCTTGATCTCATGGTTGTTCCACCTAATGTAGTTTTAAATTTCAGGAAATGGAAGAAACCTTGGAATAAAACTTAACCCAGAGACGACTAAGATGACCAAGTACCAACAATATTCCCTAAGCCAAGATTTTCCGTTTTTATATTTTTAGTGGCTTAACCATGTCAGACTTATTGTAGTTCAGAAACTCTGGTGACCTGTGTAGTCCTGCATCTAAGTTTCTATCACAAATTTTTAGTTCGCATTTTGAATTTCAAATATAAGATTATAATTTTCATTGTTGAGTCACTATGCTATTTGCTAAGGAAACTGTAATGTATGAGCCAACAAAACTTTGGCTCTGGAATATAATTTGCTTCTATTCCTTATTGGTAATATGAACTTGGGAAAGTATATTAATCCTTCTAAGCAAGCTTAATGGTTATAGACTGGGAATTACAGCAGAATGGCATTAACAGCTTAGATTTTATTGAACAATAAAGAAGGTATTGTCCAGAAAGGAAACTCCTTAGCATAGAAATCCCTACCTTATCCTATTGATTGATTGATTGATTGTGTGTGTATGTGTGTTTTGTTTGTTTGTGTATACAGTCCTGGGTCTTGAACTTATGGCCTGGGCACTGTCCCTGATTTTTTTGTTCAAGGCTATTGCTCTGCTACTTAAGCCACAGCTCATCTCCAATTCTGGTGTGAGTGTGTGTGTGTGTGTCTGTGTGTGTGTGTGTGTATGTGTGTGTGTGTGTGCTTAATTAGCAATAAGAGTCTCAAGAACTTTACTCTCCAGGCTGACTTTGAACTACAATCCGTAGATCTCAGTCTCCTGAGTAGTTAGGATTATAGCATGAGCCACCAGCACCCAGCAATAAACTGATTTTTAAGTATGTAGATTCATGCACTTATACACACACACACACACACACACACACACACACACACACACACATATGCCCAGATAAAATTCAGCTGTAGAATTCTGAATAAGCTTAACATTTTCATTTAATCTTATTAGCCCTTAAGATATTATTAACTTTATATTTAGCAAGTAAATTTGTCTATTGATGAACTTTTAGTCACATAAATGAGAGATGTAGCTCTCCCCAAAGAGGGGAACATCTGGCTATACAAGGCCCAGAAAAATCCTATACAAGGCCAGAAAAATCCTTTGTTACATGACAGACTGGACACATATGCTTTGTGTATGCTTACACTGGGCAGCTGCCATCCTGAATTGGTAATTTAATATGGCCTATAGATGATGATATACATATGCAAATGTTCCTTGGCACGACAATTGTTTCCCACCCAGTCAGTCTTCTTACTGGCTTTAAGTTGCACTTGGGGCATTGCTTCTGAGTTGTGTTAGTTGGCTGTTCATGGCTAGAACAACATACCTGAGCAAAACTAGCTTAAGATGGAGAGATCTGTGTTAGCTCATAATTTCATTTCAGCTCATAACTTCAGTCCATGGTCATCCAACTCCATTGTTGTTAGGCCTGTGTGAGGAAGAACATTGTGTCTTAGAATGTGTGGGTATGGAAAACCTGTTCACCATCTACTAATATTTCCACCACTCCCCCTAAGCCTGTTCAGTTATGTCTCCATCAATGGATTTTTTCACTCCTATGAGTAAAATCCTCATGATTCCTTTACCTCCCAAAGGTCTTCCCCTCTGAACGCTGCTGCACTGCCTTTAATGCAAAGACTTTTGGGGCATCATTTTATATGTAAGCCATAACAGATGTGGCTTTTGGAGTGCATCCCCAGAAAAAGCAATAGTGATATACAGATTCTTAATGCCCAAATCCAGACCTGTTGAATGAGGAGAAATCTGTGCTTCAGATCCTGTAGGTCTGTGGGGCAGCTTCAGTTGGACACTCGAGCTTGAGAAGCTCAGTTGAAATGGTGTCTGAATCACTTCATGCATTTCTGCCTCATGGCTGTTGGTTTTATGTCCATTGTCATCTGTCATGTTTATTAGATGCTTTTAGATCATGAGAAATTTGAAAGGCTTAATATGGAATTTGTTTTTAGATTTACAGAAGAAACATTTTCAAAGGCTTTCCTTACAAGAAAGGTCTAAAGGGGATGGAGAGGGGACTCTGGGTAACAGCTGAATCAATAAGGCATATCCCCTTTGACTAATCATTAGAATTGTCTTATTTCATTTGATGATTGGCCTTTCTGTTCATTAGCAATAACCAATATACTAGATCCTTATTTTCATTTATGGGAAATAATTCTGTGGGAAATCCCTATTTGTTAGTGCTCATGACTGCTGTGCAGATCGTCATTTTAAGGAGCCTCTTGATTTAATCCCAGCATAATCCTTCTTTATCTCTTAGGGTTCTGATGCTTATTTCAACCCATGAATAAATCTAGAGTGACAGCTTAAAAGCATTTTGGCTTCCTCAAAGCAGTTTGGATATAGTCTGGGCAGTGGTAAACATAATTTCACTTATTCTGAGCAGATAATTTCTGAATAGACAGTAATTCAGTTGCTAAAAGCTATCTTGGCCATGTTTTTATATTTTTATCAGCATGCAAAGTGAAGCAAAAACATGATACAGAATGAAGGAAAGAAATATTGAGCATTATGTAAATTCAGTATATAAATTCACCAGAAATAGCCTGTTTTTTCTATTCACTCACATGGGAATACTTATATATTTAAATACTCAAGAGGACAATTAACTTTTGAGCAGCTGGAAATACATAAGACTAGTTCTGTAACCTCCTCCTGTTTAAAATTAAGACAATTTCAGAGATTGTTGAGGCATTGATAATATAGATAAAGTATCTGGCATACATTAAGAGAGTTTCAAAAATACTGTCACTACATTTGAGATATTTTGATATTACATTTTGATCTACAGTCATCTTTCTAATTGATAAATTTACGTACATATCTGCATGGGTATCAATGATTATTCCACTGAATTTTTAATTTCTCTGTTATATAAGATCGATTTCTGTATAATTTTTAGATAAGAAAAGAATATTAAGATAGATTTATTGCCAGATCTACCAATTATTCATTAAACTTTAGAATCATATTTAGGTGCAACTAATCTTGGAAGATATCTACTTAAACATTCACTTTAACAAATAAATAATCTGGCCCCAGATAGTGGAAATGACATGTCTAAGGCCTCATAGTTGGCATAATGTCACCTGCCAGGGTAATAGCCAAATTATGTAACTTACTAATACTGCAATTGCTAGTCCAGCCTCAACGTGTTTCTTTTTTCTTTATAAAAAGCTGTAAAATAGCCAGTTGCTGGTGGCTCACACCTGTAATCCTAGCTACTCTGCAGGCTGAGACCTGAGGATCTAGATTCAAAGCCAACCCAGGCATGAAAATCCATGAGACTCTTATCTTCAATTAACCACTAGAAAACTGGAAGTGGTGTGGTGGCTCAAAATGATAGAGCACTAGCCTTGAGCTGAAGAGCTCAGGAACATACCCATGCCTAGATTTCAAGCCCCATGAACAAACAAACAAAACAAAACAAAAGAAAAAAGAAAACAGAGAGAGGATAGACTTGGTAAAGTTCATTTAGACCTTCTGTTTTATTACAAAATAGTTTTTCCTGAACCTTTTTCTTCGACAGAAGAGTAGCTGAATAAAGCATTTCAATGATCTATATGCCCCCGTACACCTCGAACAGTAGTTTTCAGGTATGTGCTACTTTGGGGACTGTTTTCCAGCTTTCAGAAGGTTTCTTTGCTTTTATCAAGTAGATATGTCTTCTAGAAAACTCACCTACTTCATCATTCTTGAGAATTAGACTATAGAGCATTTGGTTGGAAATTTGATCTTCTGAGCAAACCAGCTATCAAGCAAGTTATTTAGTATTATGTTCCAGTGGATTTTCTCAGATGCATCCGAAAGATGCATCTAGAATACTATGTTTCATAAGCAACATAGAGATTTTTTAAAAATCTCTTTCCCTTATAGTTACTCAATTAAACTGTAAAGAGCAGAAACTGGGGTTATTCACTTTTGTGTGATCAGTAGACTGCCTGCAGGAATGTTTGTTGAAAAATCAAATTGGCCCGTTTGGAACTAAATCAAAACGAAACACAAAGCATTAGATATGGCAGCACTTCTTTAAAATTGGCATAAACCTCTAACTCTCCTGGAGTGGGTTGTTTTTCAGCAACATGTCATTTTTCTGTACTGGTGGGATGCCTACCACCACTTATAAGTAGTAGAGGGATTGAATGTCTGAGCCCAGGACAGAGCTAAGAACCTGGCCGTCCTGTTTGCCAGTGTGAATTTTCCAGCAGGAAGGTTAAAACTTTCCTAAATGTTATATTGTAAATTTTAGATTAGTGTTCTCAGCTCCTGTGCTTAGGGCATATTTGAGTTCTATAAAGGATGCATTATATGCAGATTTAGAGAACAGCATCTAAAGAGGTGAACATTTCTTCATAAGTCAAACCCTAAGTTTTTCCTTTTTGTCAAACAAGGTTCAAATTTATAAACAAATTCTCCTTTGACTACACAGACATGTTTCATGCTACCTCATTAAAGATGAATATGTCCACCTTTAAATTTTAAAGATGAGCTGCCAGAAACCTGAAATGTGTTACAGAAGTAGACGTCTTTAAATTCACAGTAAAATAGGAAATGCTTTCCCCTCCCAAGGCTATTATTCAAGATACTATTTATAATTAATTTTTTGTCTTTACTAATGGCAAATAAAATATTTCAGAAAGAATTTGTAAAAAGAAGAAGAAAACAGAGTGTAGGAAGACAGTCAAGTCTGGAGAGCTTCCGACTAATGTTATAAGGCAAAGCAGAGTAGTGAACTGTAAATTTAATAAGAAGTGGTTAGAAGTATTACTTCAAAAGCTACAGCTATTTTCTGTCTTTAAAGGCCCTGGTCAATCTTCAGTGGTTCAATTTAACTTGATTGGAATTGGCCAAGGCATGATTTAAAGGAAATATTAAAGTATTAAAATATGTATAAAGGTTTGTTCATTGTACAATTGCTAAAACCCATTAATTCCAGGATCCTAGAGAGTTAACTCTAGTAGGCTTACTATAAGATGAGGCTGTTTCCCAAAGGATGCATGTTGGAATAGTGTTGTGGTTCCTTAAAGAAGTCATTAAATATTAATCAAAGAGGGGGAAAAAAGTCAATTGCAATGTAAATCTCCATTTCTAAATGGCCCATATGCTTGTGTTCTGGTTTCAGCGATCTGTGACCTTCTAGCTCTTCTTCATGAAATATTTTCATTTCCTAAGTTTAAGAAGAAATTTTAAAGAAAAATTCCTCTCCTGTGTTCATTAAAATAATACTTTTGTTTGAAGAGACAAACTTTCTGAGTGGAAAGAAACTTCTTTAATTGGGACTTATGGTTGATAAAACACTTTCCTCTGATTATTTAATCCTAAAGGATCTTTCTTGAAATTTCTTCTTTAATTTTCATTTCCTGAGGTAGACAGGATTGGATTTCACTCTGGGAAAAAACTGGTTTCAAATGAGAGTCTCCTATGGAAATTCTTATTCAAGTGATTTACATAGACAACAGGTATATTTTAGTGCAATCCCATTGTCAAAGAATTACCACCATTTTGGCTTCCCACTAGATTAGGTGGCTACCCAGGTCAGTATGCCACCTGAAGAGCCAAGTAATCGTCAAGGGCAGAGAAACAAGATTTAATTAATGTAGCCATGCTGGGAAGAACAGATAAAGGGCTTCAGTTATTTGAGTCGATCTTTAAGGTGATAAAAGGAATTTAGAGATTTCTTGGGGAAAGATACCAGAGGAGGGCCCGGGGAAGGGCATATGTAGGGGGAAGGTTGTGTTGGTCAGGCCAGTGGTCTGACATGGTTACCTTAGTTCTTCTGGGAGGGGCTCCGAGGAGCCATTATGGCTATTATCACTGGTTCCTGTGAGTTGGCTACTTCTACTCCAGGGCTTCCATTAAGGATAATTGCTGCTATTGGTGGTGGTGGTGGTATGTGTGTGTGTGTGTGTGTGTGTGTGTGTGTGTGTAACTTGGTAATTTTCCTTGGGAGGGGGTCAGTCCTATAATTCTTAGGGTCCAAGGTAACTGCAGAAGGAAAGTGACTAGGAGGAAAAAGAATTAAAGTGACAAAACAGACAGGGACAAAGTAGAGTATAAGGCTGGCTCATAATAAGTGTTCTTTTCATAAGGAGAAGAAATAATATTCTTAAATTGACATTTGAAGTATGCTTTTTGAGGGAAAGATTGGAATGCTCTGTGTTACTCTGTGACAAGGCATATAGCTTCTTGATGATTCAGACAAAACAGCATATAATGGTTAGAGATATTCCTGTGGGATCATAGAGATCGTCAGCAAAAATTAATAAATCCAGCTGACCATAAATATTTCAGTTGAGTCTCACTGGTACTTTCTGAGTGCTTTCCATCCAAGCATTGAATTAGATACTTTAACCCTAAGTAGTCTGGTTATAGAAAATGAGAAACCACAACAAGGCAAAGCTAGAATGAGAAAAGTACCATGTTTCTCATCTTCCACGTGAACTAATACCACTGTGACTAAAGAATAATTTTAATATAGTCATATCTATGAATATCAACCATCAATCACCTACCTATTATCTATGTCTTTGAGTCTGGTAAAAATGTATATCTGTTTATCATTTCTAACGTCTATCTGTCTATCTCCCTTGAAAATTAATAATATAATGTAAATATAAGATATTTTACTTTTTTTCATATATAGTATTTTTACTTATTAATTGCTAGTGACACTCTTTTCCCTACTTTGTAGTGTGTTGAAGAATATATAGGCTAGGTCTCATTTCAATAAACACTTTGTATAATCAAAAATTTCCAATGGGCAGCTAATGTTCTCTATAACATTATTCTGAATAAATACTGTTTTTGACAGTTTGTGCTGCAAAAGCCAAAGCAAATAGCAAGTTTGAGTTTCAGAGCAAGCAAGTTCCCCTTAGTTCTGAGGGGAAGACTGACATGTTTCCTCAGCTTTGTCTAGCCTTGGCTCATCTATTTCAGGACATTATAAATGTGCTCATGATTTCAGCAGCTTCAGCCTCTCATGCCTTATGTCATTCTCTCTGGCTGCCCTTGTTTTATCAAAGCCATTGCTTAAGTCACCTCTGGTCTACAGCAGGATGAGGTGGTAAAAGTTAGGAAGGCTATTATAAGAAAAGGGTAGAAGAGGTAACCCAATGTGCTTTTTTTATAGCCTAAAGCTAGATGAGTTCTTATTGATCTGATATGAAATAGGATCTGTTTTTCTTTGAATTTCCTCAGTTTTATGAATTTAAACAGCATGGAATTATGCAGAAAATTTTTTTGAAACATGAGATGACTTGGAAAAAGAAATGAAAAATAGCACAGCATGCTCAAGAGCTTCTGTAAATATCCTCTTATGAACAAAAACAAGCCCTTTCACACAGAATAACATAGAATCAAAGCATCCATTCTGATACATTATTTCTAACAACCAAAGATAAAAAATTGCAAAGAAGGGGAAATATATCATGGTCTTAGATGAAAGGGAAGTTAATGTTAGTTTTTGTAATAAAGCCTCTTTTAATCATTATGGATTTCTTTTAAATGGAATTCCAAGATGAATGCTTAAAATGAGTATTGTGAATTCTAGATCCAGAGATTTGAGAAAATTAGAAAGGAAGGCGAGAAGGGAGAACTCTGATTGTTGCAGGCTAATTCACACAAGGCTTTGTTATGGGCCTGCCTTTTTAGTCTTTGTTATAGGCCCCATTAGTAATGAATCCCATTATTTGGAATTCATTTTTTGAACTATAATCATATAGACCAAGCACTCTAGGGTCATAGAATAAACGTGGAAAGCAAATGCATAGCAGTAAGATGGAAGACACAAGGACCTTTGGGAAGATCACGTTTTCAGTATAGTTTTTCCATGTAATTTCAGCTTTAAGTTACTTCGTCTATAAAATGGGAATAAAATACATTTCTTTATTCAGAAGCCTGGATTTGGGGATGTTTTTGGGATAACAGTTTTCATGTTTAAAATATATTCTATGACAAAATCTGAATAAGTGACCACTTTTATTATGTTAAATTAAATGAAGTCTATGAAGACCTTTTTCCTTGATCATAGTCAGTGTAGAAATTCAAGTTAGTACTCTTAACTAGCGTGAAACCTGAGGATTTCTTCAAGATCAGTCATCTGACTTCTGTGGGGGCTGCTGCACAACTTGGATTTATTCTGAACTTAATGAAGGTGATTTTTTTCATTGCTGGGATTTGAACCAAGGGCTTTGTTCTTGCTTAGGAAGTAGTTTGCCACTTGAGCCCTACCTCCAGCCCTTGTTGTTGTTGTTGTTGCTGTGGATGCTGCTTGCTACTGCTCCTGCTGCTGGTCCTCTTACTCCTCCTCCTTCTTCCTTCTTCCTTCCTCCTTCCTCCTTCCTCCCTCCTCTCTCCCCCTCCCCCTCTTCTTCTTCTCCCCCTCCTCCTCCTCCTCCTCCTCTTCCTCCTCCTCCTCTTCCTCCTCCTCCTCTTTCCTCCATCCTCCTTTCTCTTTCTCTTTCTCTTCCTCTTCCTCTTTTCTGGACCTAGGGCTTGAATTCAGGCATGGGTGATGACCCTGAGCTTCTTTGTGCTCAAAGTTAGAGCTTTATCACTTGAGTCAGCTCCACTTCATCTTTTCTTCCTTTCTTTCTTCTTTTTCTTTTGGTAATTTATTGGAGAAAAGAGCCTCACAGACTTTTGTTACTGGACTGGCTTCAAACCTCAATTTTCAGATCTCAGCATCCAGAGTATTGTGGATTGCTGCTCTACTTATCTTTCAGATAGGGTTTTATGCTTAACTTGGGGGCTAGCCTTGAACTGTCATCCTCCAATCTCTTTCTCCCAAGAGAAAGAGATTATAGGCCATCCCTGGCCTTAGAATGTAACTGTAATTATGATTATTTTTGTCAGTCCAGGGGCTTGAGCTTGGGGCCTGGGCGTTGTCTATGAGCTCTTTTTGATCAAAGCTAGCACTCTACTACTTTGATCCACAGCATCACTTCCGATAATATAGGGATAATTTGGAGAAAAGAGTCCCACGTTTCTTGCCTTGGCTGGTTTTGAACCACAGTCTTCAGATTCTGTTCTCTTGAGTTGTTAGGATTATAGGGGAGGTCCATCAGCACTTCAGTGGAATGTGAGAATTTATCGCTTGCCAAATATTGTGCAATTACGACATGTCATATGGCATTGTTTTGAAAATTAACCAGATATTCTTCTTGTTTGTTTATAATTCCTTCACATATCTTCAGCTATTTGAAACTTTAGAAGGATCAGAGTAAATTATTGTGATTAGATGAATGCCATAGCTCACTCTACCAAGATAGTTAGCTTATTTTTAGAATAATTCAAAAATCTCCAAAGGTCTTCAAGATCAGTAATAAAAGGAAATGGTACATCTTTTCACTTTAAACATGTGATGGAATTTGTTTTGGGCAGTGTACTTTTAATTGTAGTACTTTTCTTTTTTATCTACTGTTTGAGTATCATTTACTAGTAAGTAGTGTGTGTGTGTGTGTGTGAGAGAGAGAGAGAGAGAGAGAGAGAGAGAGAGAGAGAGAGAGAGAGAGAGAGAGAGAGAGAGAGAGAGAGAGAGAGAGAGGGAGAGAGGGCAAGAGACAGAGTTATTGAGGTTTGAGGTTTGAATATACATACTAGGCAGACACTCATCTGCTGAACTATGCCTTTAGATACATTTTTCTTTTGTTCAGACAACATATCAAAAATATTTCTTGGGGCTGGGAGCATGGCCTAATGGTAGCATGCTTACCTAGTATGCATGAAGCCCTGGGTTTGATTCCCTGCAACCACATACATAGAAAAAGCTGGAAGTGGCACTATGGCTCAAGTGGCATATTGCTAGCCTGAGCAAAATGTGCCCCAGGGCAGTACCCAGGCCCTGAGTTCATGTCCCAGAACTGGCAAAAAATTCATAAGATTAATGCTGGTACTGTTTTGGGTTCCTATAACATGAATTTGATGCATTGAGTGAGACACAAGAATCACATATTCACAAGAATCACAAGAATCATTATTTCTGGCCTTAGACGTTTCCCTCCTTAATCCAATTCTGCTAAGTAGCATGGACTCCCAGAATCTCCTGCCTCTAAAAATGATTACTAGCTATTGCTCATAAATGAAACTCTTTCTTTGTTACTGCTGTCCTATGTTCTTTTTTCTCTAAGATTATCTTTTAGCTCAACACCAATAAAATTAATATTTATTAAATATGTGTATTCCTTAAAAATTTGTAAGATTAATGCATATAAGTGAATGCAACACAACATAGCTAATCATCTATTAAAAAGTTATTTCTAAATTTTACTGTTGCCGAGTGTTCACTGACATGTTTACAGGCATTTTCTGTTACCAGGTGGAATTATATTTTAGAATATCATACTGCATGTAGAAATAAAAACTCCAGGTTGAGAATATTGTGAATTGTGGTACAAAATTTCTGTGGTTCTAAGGAGAGTGCTCAACTCCCCATAACTCTCTATACTGTTGGATATTTTTAATTACTTTAATTTTTGTCAACATGATAGGATAGAAACTACCTCTCACTGCTGTTTTAATTTGCCTTGTAATATGAAGACCTCTCACTTATTATTTCACCTGTGCATTGCCTTTCCATAACCTGTACTCATCTTTTCTATTTAATTACTTCTCCCTCATGTTTTTAATATTAAAAGCATGTTATGGATTATGTCAATTGCAAACCAAATAGTATGATGTTTGGGCTGTTAGAAAAAAAAGTGTAATTAACACTATCCTTTAGTTCTGCAGAAGAATTATTTCCAGTATCAAGAACAAATGGATACTCCTGTTCTCTTTAAAAATACTCCAGTACCTGCTTAAAAAAAGCCCCAAACCTTCCCCATGTTTTAATTTTCTTCATATATAGACCATTAATTTGTTGTATATCCTTTTGTTTTTCTTGGTGTTTGTGACCATCTCTCATTGGATAGCAGTATAGAAAGGAAGGTCAGCAACAAAATTAAAACAAACTGAACTCTGAAATTTTTTCAATTATTTTAATGCTAATCAGTAAGCCTCTGTTGGTAGACAATAAAGAATCAATTTATTATGACACTGAGGGTTTTAGAACTGAAGGTAGATGTGAGCCAGCGTAGTTAAAAGCAGGCCATGATCTGGGGCTCATCTTGGTCTCATCTCAAAGAAGTTTAACTTGCTAGTGGGTGTCTCACCCACAAACACATCATAAAAAACCCCTGAAACCCAAGGTTCTGGTAGAAACCAAGAAGCCCTCCATTCCCATTGAAAGGTGAGTCCCAAATTGGTTGGGGGGGTCTCACAGAGGTGATGTCTTCCCCCTCCATCAAGAAAGAAAAGGCATTGGGAAATGTTATATCCTCCCAGATAGCAGAGAGAAACAATGAGAAGCTGTAAGAAGAAGCAAAATAAAACATTAAATCTCTCAAAGGGCTTGTTATCAATGCAGCAATGTGACTATTATGTGACACAGAATAATGCACAGTAAGACTTCACAAATCAGACAATTGTCACAGTTAGAGTTATTTTAGGATACTGGAGGCTTCCTTAGATTTCTTTCAATGTAGCATGATTTTAAAAAATGATAAGATTACATGCTTAGAATAAGGACAAGTGGTAAGAAAAATGGGAATGCCAGCCTTAAAGCATAAATTTAGCAAAAATTCTCCTCTGAAAAGATGAAATAAACATTCTGGCTGGGCTCAATTGCTCCAATTTTCTCATGGTTTCTTGTTACTAAATCATCTATTAGCTCTTAGTGCCGTCTGGGCAATGGAGACCCTTACTGGTATTCTTACTAAAAGATCATTGGCTCATCTTATTTACACCTTTCTTTTTTTAAAAAAGAAAAAAATCTAAACCCTAATTTCTAAACCCTACATTTCCTTAGAATGTTGAATATGTCTTGCCATATATCCATATTAGAAATCTATACATTTAACTTTGACATTAATGCCTACTAAGAATAATTAGTAGATATGGATTTTTGGATTAATATCTGGGATATAATTCAGCACAAGTGTTATCAAACTCTATTAGGTAAATATGCATGCCATTCTGAGGGCTCATGTACTTGAACAGCAGTCATAAAAATTACATTTTATGAAGCTAGAGTGGTTATCATGCTAGTCTTAGTTTATGAGCTTAAGTCCTTGACAAGCCACCAATAGCTATGTAGCTCAGTCGTTTGAAGTAACACAAATTTAATAATCTAGAGGAGGAGGAGTGGGTAGATTTGATAATGTACTTTGTTTAATATGTAGTTCATTTTAGCACATCCTTTGAATTTAAATACTTGGGGGTGGTTGTGATTGAAGTTACATAGTAGCAGGAATAAAAACACTTTCTTTGAAAAATGAGTGGCTCAGAACATTAAACTAGTTTTTATGAGAAAAATGTATGTTCTCTTACAAAACCACTACCATATCATTTCAAGAGCACCCTGAATAATATCATGACTTGTCAAATTTTTATGAGTTGACATTTATGAATACTTTTGATTTAAAGGTAACACTAGAAAGGCAATTTAATGTCATGTAGGAAAAACAGAACCTCTAACATTATACTGTACAGGTCTATGGTAATGAATAAACACAATGACTAGAAATTATAGGACAAAGTATGTTTACTTTTAAACATCATCTGAAGAAAATAAGCAAGCATTAGAATGATTGGATTAGAGGACCTGAAATCCAGTTTATAGAAATCCAAGTGACCAATCACCACACATTTTTACATCTAGCATCCACACATGGTATTTATCTTTTCAAGAAGATTAAGCTATGTTCAGGCTTAGCACCGTGTCAGAGTTTGTTTAGCTTCAAATAATTAAGTAGTATTGTAGAAATCTAGAATGTTACAATAGATGTTTATAAAAGATGTAGGCTATTACTGATAGATTTTTGAAATATGAAAGTAAACTAGTTTAATTTAACCTCTGGTACAGATAGTTTATGTTGGTTTGACTTAAAAATATATAACTTCATTGTTATTATAAAGGTGTTGTACAGACAGGTTATCATTTCATAAGTCCGGTAATGAAGACATTTATTTTTTGGATGACGTTACCCCTTCCTTTACTTTCCCCCAGTTTCCCTGTCCCATACCTGTTCATATTTTGCATAGTTAATTTTCCACATAGAGTATATAGAATAGCCTAATTGCATTTGTTCACCTTTCCTCTCTCCCTCCCCCACCCCCTGCATCTCCTAAAAACTAAAAAAAATAAAAGCATGAATACCACTGCATAAACACCACCATCACTAACAACAACAACAAAAATGTATGTCTATTTCATGGAGTTTTTTTTTATTTTTGCATTTGATAAAATGTATTTTGTGTGTTTAGACAAGTTACACCTGTGTTTCTCCATTGATGATATTTTCCTTTAGTCTGATTATATATGAATATCCTATATAGGTTAACATGTCCAGTTGTATTTTTAGATTTAGCTTTTATACATGAAAGGAAACAAACTATTTGTCTCTCTGAACTTGACTTACCTCATTTAGCATGATTTGTTCATCCATTTCCCTGTAAACGGCATAATCTTATTCTTTCTAATGGATGAGTACAATTTCATTGTGTATATATATCATATTTTATTGACCCACCTGTCTGTTGTAGGTCATCTGGACTGTGAATAGTGCAGCAATGAACATGGATGTACAAGTGTCTTTATGGTATCCTGACTTGTAATGATCTGAGTAGCTGCCCAAGTGGTGTGGCCCCTTTCCAAAGTGGTTGTAATAGTTTACATTCCCACCAGCAATGCAATATGACCAGTATTTGTTGTTCAATTTCTAGATATTAGCCAAACTAACTTGCTTGACAAGGAATCTCGAAGCTGTGATTTTCATTTCATTTATGCTTAGAGTTGTTTAGCATTTCCTCATGTGTCTATTTGTCATTTTTACTTCTTCTAAAAAGTCTCCCATAAGCTCTTTTTTCCCATTTAGTGATTGGTTTATTAGGTTGGAGGCATTAATTGGTTGAGTTCCTTGTATATTTTGGATATTTGGCCTTCATCAGATGCAATGATGGTAAAGATTTTTCTTTCAGTCTTTTGGCTAGGTTTCTAGTAACTATGCCTTTTGCTGTGAAGAAATTTTTTATTTTGGTATAATCCCAGTTTTCAAGTCTTTCTTGTATTGCTGTACCCTGGGATGCTTTACAGAAAGTTCCTATGCCTATAAATTCTGATGTTTCTGCTACTCCATCATATAGATGTTTCAAAGTACCTAGTCTGATACTGAGGTCTTTGATCTATCTACTTTGGGTTGATATTGGTACATGGTGACCAACATCACCTCAATAGGGATTTAGTTTTAGTTTTCTACATGTGGATGTCCAGTTTTCCATAGACCAATTATTGAAGTGGCTTTTTGCCATATGGTTTTGGTTCCCTTGTCAAATATCAGATAACTGTAAGGCTACAGTTTTATTTCTGGGTCTTCTCGTCTGTTTCATTGAGCTTCAGGACTGTTTCTGTACCAGTACAAGTTGTTTTTATTTTTATAGTTATGCAGTTGAGTTGAGTTTGATGTCGGGGGTTTTGATACTACCAACATTGTTTTTTGTTGTTGTTGTTTATTTTTTTTCCTAAAATTGCTTGGGCTCTTAAAAGTCTTCTGTGAGTCCACATGAATTTTCGGATTGTTTTCTCTTTCTCAGTGAAGAATGACACTGGGATTGTGTGAACTTTGTAGATAACATTTGGCAGTATGTCCATTTTCACAGTGTTGATTCTACTTATCCTGAAAATGGGAGGTTTTTCCATTTCCAGATGTCTTTGATTTCTTTCTTCAGATATTTATAATTTTCACTAAGGCTACTGATATTTGTGGGTTGACTTTTGTCTCCTGTTATTTTGCCAGAGTTATTGATCAGCTCTAGAAGCTTGAGGATTGAGTCTCCTAGATCCTTTAGATATAAGGTCATGTCATCTGCAAATAGGAATGGCTGGAATTCTTTCTTTATGCCGGATCCTTTTGTCTTTCTCATGCCTTATGATCAGGCTCAGCATTCCAGAATTCTATTGAATAAGAGTGGAAAGTGTGGATGTCATGGCTTGTTTCTGACTTTAGAGGAAATGATTTTAGTTTTTGCCATTTACTAGGATGTTGTCTGTCAGTCATATATAATAAATAGGCTTTATTATGTTGAGGTATGTTCCTTCTATTCCTAGCTTTCCATATCTATTAACATGAATGCATGTTAGACTTTGTTGAAGGGTTTTTCTGTGTCTGTTGAGATGATCATGTGGTTCTTGCCTTTGGCTCTGTTAATGTGATATTGTATGTTCATTGATGTATATCTATTGAACTAGCCTTGCATGTCTGGCATAAAACCCATTCTATCATAGTGTATAATTCTTTTGAATAGTTGTTAAATTCTGTTGGCTAGTGTTTTGTATTAAGGAGTTTTGTACCTATGTTTATTAGTTTGACTATTAACACTGACTAATGCATTCATGGTATGGAAGAAAAGTTATATTTTGAGTCCTGATCTTTCCCTTGGCTAGGTCAGAACAATACTCTCACATGCTGCTGGATAGCTGTAGTCATCTCTGCAAACACAAAGAGGAGCAACCTATACTCTAAAGCCTACTGGAGTATTCACTTAGGATGTTTACTGTATTAAACATGTTCTTAACTTGGGCCGGGAGTTTAGCATAGTGATAAGAGTGCTTGCTTAGCATGCATGAAGACCTGGGTCCAATTCCTTGGGACCACATACACAGATAAAAAGCGAGAAGTGGTGTTGCGGCTCAAGAGGTAGAGCTTTAGTCTCGAGAAAGCCCAAGGACAGGGTTCAGGCCCTGAGCTCAAGCCTCAGGACTGACAAAAAAATGCTTTCAAGTCAAAACATTTTCAGTTTACCACAGGAGCAACAGGAAAGGCTCCTATAAATGCACTATTTCAATATGTTAAAAAATAGGCACCCCAAGTGTCTGGATGGTTAAATCTTTGGAGTACAAGAGCTGTTGTTCAGAAACTCTCAGCTTTCCCGGTGGTAGAAAATGGCCTCTGAGTTAAGGGAAGACAACTTTCAGGGTTTCTTCTGAATCTAGCAAAATTTTATGTTATTTTTAAAAATTTTATTGTATTGCCAGGGTGATGTATAGAGGGGTTACAGTTATACTTGTAAGGTAGTGAGTACTTCTTGAGCATTGTTACCCGTTCCCATGTTATTCTTCCACTTTCCCTCCCTCAACACTCTCTCAAGTTGTAAAGTTCATTTACAATATATTGCCTTGTGAATATCACTGTTATAGTTATACTGTGAAAGAGTGGGTCTAGATTGGAAGGCAGAGGGATTCACTCCAAGATGATTAAAAATTGCTTCTATTATGAATGCTACATGGGAGGAGACAGGACATATTAGTCCTCACATCTAGTTTCTTTTGGGAAGGAAAAAAAATAGTTCTAAATATCTTAATTGTGTCAAACACAATTAAGATTAGGAACAAGAAGACCTTCCTTTGCACACCCACATGTGCCAATTTTTTTAGCATCTATTGTTATGGCCTTTTATTCTTAATTATATTTTATATGTCTAGTTGTCTTGTCAGAAGTTTAGTAGTAAGTAACACATCTTAAAATATGATAATTACTTTTTTATTAAAAATTCTTCATTTAAGACTTTATTGACATTGATTTTTACATCATATTTCAAATGTCATGTTTAACAAACAAGTATTCAAGAAGGGAATCTCTATGTATAATCACTGGCACATAGAATTTAGAACATAATTCAAATTAAACTGACGGTTTGTATGTCATAGATACATATTAATCTATATAATAAAACATTATGTCTATAGAGTATACCGACTATCATAGATTTTTAGGTCTGGGTAGTTATGTTTATATCTCCAAGCCCATCTCCATAAACTTGGGTACCCAAATATCCAGTCATCGCTCTTGTACTGTTTGGATTGAATATCCACATATTAAGGATACCATGCATCTTTTGTTCCTTTGGTCTTGACTTATCTAACTCAACATGATTTTCTCTAGTTTCATTCACTTCCCAGCAAATGCCATTATTTTAACTTGTCTGTTGCTTATGTTGAATTCCATTGTGTATAAATATATATATATATATATATATCACATTTTTTTGTATCCATTCATCTGTTGCGGGGCATCTGGGTTCTTTCTATCACTTGGCTATTGTGAATAGTGTAGAGATGAACATAGCTGAGCAGGTGTCCTTATCATATCCTGGGTTATGATGCTCAAGATAGATGCCCAGGAGTGGTATGGCGGGATCATAGGGAAGGTCTATTTTCAGTTTTTAGGAAACCTCCAAACTGCCTTCCAGTGTGGCTGAACTGTTAGTTTACAATCTCACCAGCAATGCAGTAGGGTTCCTCTTTCTCTACAACCCCGCGAGCATTTGTTGTTGTCTGAGTTCAGAATCTTGGCCATTCTAATTGGGGTAAGGTGGTATCTTAGGGTTGTTTTTATTTGTACTTCCTTTATTACCATAGATGATGAACATTTTCTCACATGTTTTTCTGCCATTTTAACCTCTTCTTTTGATAAGTTTCTCTTTAGTTCCCTTGCCCATTTAGTGATTGGTTTATTGGGTTTGGGGGGATTAGTTTCTTGAGTTCCCCATAGAAACTGGATATTAAGCATTTGTCTGATGTATTATTGGTGAATAATATGATAATTACTTTAATGAAATAAATATATGTCCACTAAAGAAAGATAGCTTGCATGGGTAGCTCATTTTATTTTATTTTATTTTATTTTTTTATTTTTTGTACTTCATTTTTTTATTGTAATTAGTAAAAGGGTTACATGATATTTGTCAGATAGAAGGTGCATTAATTCACATACATTGATACCCTTTCACATGTCTTGGTACCCATTACCCTCCCCCCTACACCCCCCTCCCGTCTTGGTTTTCCCCCCTTCCCTATCAAATTTCAAATATCCAAATACAAATAAATTCAATATATCAGATAACAAAGTGAGATACTATACCAATATGAGATAACCAAGGGATAGCAAAGGAGATGAGAGACAACATAGTACATTAAGGACAACAATTATTCATTATATGGCTTTTGTTTCAATATCCTGGAGGTCCTTTCAATTAGCTTCACATTATATGGCCTTATGTATCAAGATTTTGCTCTATTGCAGAGCTCTGCTAGTAGAGCCCAAGGTTTCTACTGATTATGATGAATGAGGGAAACCATTGAGCCTAAGTTCCTTTGAGTCTGGCTTACTTCACTTAATATGATTTTTTCTAAGTCTTTCCATTTCCTAACAAATGGGGCGATGTCATTCTTTTTGACAGCAGCAAAGAATTCCATTGTGTACAAATACCAAAATTTGTTGATCCACTCATCAACTGAGGGACATCTGGGTTGGTTCCATATCTTTGCTATGGTGAATAGTGCTGCAATGAACATTGTTGTGCTAGTGGATTTAGTATGCCCTTGTTTCTGGATGGTTGGGTAAATGCCAAGTAGTGGAATTGCTGGGTCAAAGGGGAGTTCTATGTTTAGCCTTTTGAGGCACTGCCACACTGCTTTCCATAGTGGTTGAATGAGTTTGCACTCCCACCAACAGTGTAGTAGTGATCCCTCCTGGCCACATCCCCTCCAGCATCTGTTGTCATTCGTTTTCCTGATCCTGGCCATTCTAATTGGACTGAGGTGGAATCTTAGAGTTGTTTTGATTTGCATTTCTTTTATGACCAGAGATGTTGAGCATTTCTTCATGTCTCTATAGGCCATTTTTGTTTCTTCTTCAGAGAAGACTCTAAGTCTTTGGCCCATTTTTTAATGGGATGGTTGTTACTTTGGAGGTTAGTTTTGGAGTGATTCAATTTTTTGAGTTGTTGATATATTTTTGATATGAGGCCTTTGTCCGTTGTTTGGTTGGTGAAGATCTTCTCCCACCCTGTAGGCTTCCTGATTAGTTTACTAGCTATGTCCTTTGCCATACAAAAGCTCTGCAGTTTAATGCAGTCCCACTTATCCAGCCTTTCTCTGATTTGTTGTGATTCTTGGTCCTTATTAAGAAAGTTTCAACCTGTGCCAAGGAGGCCTAGTGTATCTCCTATTCCTTCCTGTAAAGTTTTCAGTGTGTCAGCTTTTACCTCCAGGTCTTTGATCCATTTGGAGTTAATTCTAGTGCAAGGTGACAACGAAGGATCCAGCTTTAGTTTTCTGCAGGTGCTTAACCAGTTCTGCCAGCACAACTTGTTGAAGAGGCTGTCTTTCTTCCATTCTATTTTTTTGGCTCCCTTGTCAAAGATTAGGTGGCCATAGGTCTGTGGTTTAATATCTGGGTCCTCAGTTCTATTCCATTGGTCTTCAGGCCTGTTCCTGTGCCAGTACCAAGCTCTTTTGAGAATTATAGCTCTGTAATAGAGTCTAAAGTTTGGAATTGAAATTCCTCCAGTGCTGTTCTTTCTGCTAAGAAGTGTTTTTGCTATACGGGGTCTTTTATTATTCCATATGAAATTTTGGATTGCCTCTTCAATTTCTTTAAAGAATGACATTGGGATATTGATGGGTATTGCATTGAATTTGTAGATAGCTCTTGGCAAGATTGTCATTTTCACAATGTTGATTCTTCCAATCCAGGAGCATGGGAGGTTTTTCCATTTCCTTAGTTCTGCTTTAATTTCCTTTTTTAGGGTTTTAAAGTTTTCGTCAAAAAGGTCCTTTACATTCTTAGTTAAGCTAATTCCTAGGTACTTTATTTTCTTTGAGGCTATTGTGAAAGGAGTTTCTTTCCTGATTATTGCCTTGTTCCTCTCACTGCTGGCATAAAGGAAGGCAGTTGATTTTTGAGGGTTGATTTTATAGCCTGCTACTCTTCCAAAGCTTTGAATCAGCTCAAGGAGCTTGGGAGTAGAGTCTATAGGATTCTTTAAATACAGAATCATGTCATCTGCAAAGAGGGATAGTTTTATTTCCTCTTTCCCTACTTGGATCCCCTTTATGCTTGCTTCTTGCCTTATTGCACTGGCTAGGAATTCTAGTACTATGTTAAAGAGTAGTGGAGAGAGTGGGCATCCTTGTCTCGTTCCTGATTTTAGAGGGAATGGCTTTAGCTTTTCACCATTAAGTATAATACTAGCAGTAGGTTTCTCATACACAGCCTTTATTACATTGAGGAATGTTCCATGGATTCCTAGTTTCTCCAGAGCTTTTAACATAAAGGGGTGTTGGATCTTGTCAAATGCCTTTTCCGCGTCTATTGAGACAATCATGTGATTTTTGTCCTTGCTCCTGTTGATGTGTTGAATTATATTAATTGATTTGTGTATGTTGAACCAGCTTTGCCTCCCTGTGATGAATCCAGTTTGATCATAGTGTATAATTTTTTTGATGAGTTGTTGTAGACGGTTGGCCAGTATTTTGTTGAGAGTTTTTGCATCGATGTTCATCAAAGATATAGGTCTATAGTTCTCTTTCTTTGATGAATCTCTGTCTGGTTTGGGGATGAGGGTTATACTGGCTTCATAGAATGAGTTTGGTAAGGAACCTTCATTTTCAATTTCGTTGAAGAGCTTGAGGAGTATTGGTGTGAGCTCTGCTTTGAAGACCTTATAGAATTCAGCTGTGAATCCATCTGGCCCTGGGCTTTTCTTGGGTGGAAGTTCTCTAATTGCCATTTCTATTTCAGAGCTTGAAATAGGCCTGTTGAGTTGGCTTAGTTCTTCTTGGTTCAGTGTGGGTATGTTAATATTGGCTAGGAATTCATCCATTTCATCTACATTCTCAAATTTGTTGGCGTAAAGGTTTGAGAAGTATTCCCTCATGATATTCTGGATCTTGGTAATTTCTGTCGTGATATTACCATTTTCATCTGCGATTTTGTTTATTTCGATATGCTCTCTTCTTTTTTTGGTAAGATTTGCTAATGGTTTGTCAATTTTGTTAATTCTTTCAAAGAACCAACTCCTTGTTTTGTTGATTCTTTCTATAGTTTTTTTGGATTCCAAATCATTTAATTCTGCTTTGATTTTTATTATTTGCTTTCTTCTACTGGGATTAGGGTTGGTTTGTTGCTCTTTTTCCAGGAGCTTAAGGTGGGACATTAACTTGTTGGTTTGCAATTTTTCCAAATTGTTGTTGTAGGCACTCAGCGCTATAAATTTTCCTCTGAGTACTGCCTTTGCTGTGTCCCAAAGGAGTTGGTATTTTGTGTGCTCCTTACTGTTAAATTTCATAAACTGTTGGATTTCTGTTCTGATCTCTTCCATGACCCATTGGTGATTCAACAATGTGTTGTTCAGTCTCCATGAGTTACAGGGTTTTCGTTGGTGGAGATGTGTGTTCAGTTCCAATTTGATGCCTTTGTGGTCTGAGAGTGTGCATGGAATAATTTCAGTGTTTCTGAATCTGTCCAGGTTTGTTTTATGGCCTAAGATGTGATCTATTTTGGAAAATGTTCCATGTGCTGCTGAGAAAAACGTATATTGTGTTGTTGCTGGGTGGAATATTCTGCAGATGTCTGTTAGATCTAGTTGGTCTATATAGTTGTTCAGTTCTAAGGTTTCTCTGTTGAGTTTTTGCCTTGTTGATCTGTCCATAGGTGAAAGTGGTGTGTTAAAGTCACCGACAATCACTGTATTTCGATATATGTATGGTTTCAGTGTAAGTAAAGTTTGCTTGATGAAGTTCGGAGCTCCGGGATTGGGTGTGTAAATATTTAGGATCATTATGTCTTCCTGGAGGAAAGATCCCTTTAGTAGTATGTAGTAACCTTCTTTGTCTTTTCTTACTAATTTTGGTTTGAAGTCTATTTTATCTGATATGAGGATGGCAACTCCAGCCTGTTTATGGGGGCCGTTAGCTTGATAGAGTTTATTCCAACCTCTCACTTTCAAAAGATGATTGTTTTTTTGGGTAAGATGTGTCTCTTGAAGACAGCAGAACGATGGCTCTTGCTTTTTGATCCAACTAGACAGCCTATGCTGTTTAATTGGAGAGTTAAGTCCATTGATATTGAGAGTTAGGATTGAGAGATATTTATTAGGTCCTACCATTTTTAAAAGGTTTTATTTGGGCCTGTGTCTTGACAGTTCTTGTGGTCCTTAGATGGTATGCTGTTTTGGTGCCATTTCTTTCCCTATATTGCATTTATTTTGGTTTTCTATGTAAAGAACCTCTTTGAGAACTCTCTGTAGTGTTGGTTTTGTTGCAACATATTGTTGCAGCTTTTCCCTGGAATGGAATGTTTTTATTGTTCCCTCAGTTATGAATGAGAGCTTAGCTGGGAACAGTATTCTTGGTTGGTAGTTATTTGACTTAAGGGCATGACATATATGCTTCCAGTCACTTCTTGCTTGCATGGTCTCTGGTGAGAAGTCTGAGGTTATTCTGATTGGTTTTCCCTTATAGGTTACTGAACCCTTTTCCCTGGCTGCCTTTAGGATCCTTTTTTTGGTTTCTATTGATCCAGTTCGGATTACGATGTGGCGGTGGGATGTTCTTTTCTGGTCAGGTCTGTTTGGGGTTCTAAAAGCTTCTTGTATCTGGATGGGTCTGCCCTTCTGGATATTTGGGAAATTCTCTGAGATGATTCCCTGAAGTATATTTCCAATACCATTGACCTCTTTCTCCATGCCCTCCTCAATACCAATTAGCCTTAAATTAGGCTTCCTAATTGTATCTTGGACCTCCTGAAGCGCTCTCTCATTTTTCCTAGATTTGGATTGACTCATTTTCTGTTCTTTCTCTATAATAACTAAATTATCTTCAGCCCCAGAAATTCTCTCCTCTGCATTGTCTAACCTGCTATCAAAGCTATCTACTTTATTTTTCATCTCCCTTGCTTCTAATTGCTCATTTTTGATGCCTTGCATCTCTTCTTTTAGATCATGTATGGATTTCTTTAGCTCCTTGATTTCCATTTGAGTGGTTAGCTCAGTAGCTTTATTTTCTTTGAACGGCTTGGTCCGGAGCCAGCTGCCGCTTTCCACGGCTTTCCGCCGCTTTTGCGGCTTTCCGCGGCTTTCGAGGCTTGGATCCGGAGGCCAGGTAGCTCATTTTAAAAAGTCACTTTTTTTTTAGTTTCTGGCTTGAACTCCTCCTCTTCAATTCTTATTTTTACCAGTTGTAGTTGTGTAACTCCCAGGAACTGCATATTTCCCCCATGATTTGGGGATCACAATGTCTCTCTTATAAGTCATGGGTATGACTACATTTGGTAAAATGTATAGGATTACACAAAAGTATAGTAAGATGCTTTCTCCATTTGACTCTGTTAATGGGAAGAGTCAAAGTAAAAAGGAGAGCTTATATTCTGAAAGGAGAAGGGGAAGAAGACTGGAAATTATAAAAAAATGACAAGACAGCTGAAACCCACAGAAAAACAGAAAGGCAGCAAAGAAAAGTGGAAAATAGGTTGTGGCTCCAACCCTGGAGCTTCAGGAAAGAAAAGCTAAAGAATGATCCCACACATCCTTCAAGCCTACAGCCATACATCCAGTATGGAGATTTATAATAGTGCATCCTCCTGTATAACAGACTTGCTTTGGAGGGGGAAAAAAAGCAAATTTCTTGCTCCTTATTCCAGAATACTACTGCCAGGCAATATTTTGAGAGGAGTCCTATTGTCTGAGACTGAACTATGATGGGTACCCCTTCAAGAAGGAGTTGGCTCAGGGAGCCTGAGGTGACACAGTGTGCATGGAAGAGAGCCAAGGAAATCAAAGAGTAAGACATGGATTTGCCAAGCAATTTAAGCATTTGAGGAACTGGGGGCAGGGACACAATGGGTGCCTTCTCTTGCAATACAGTCTACAATTCAGTCCTCTGTTTTCTCCCCACATACTACAATGCACTGGGGTCTCTTCTAGGTTTGGATGCTTACTACCCTTTGAGACAAACTGAGGGTCTTCTGGAGCAAGGAAGAGCCTACCAGTTAAAGACTTCCAACTTCCCAGTAAATAAAAAAGGAAAGCTTCTAATGTGAGAAACTCTGAAGCACACAACTGACTCTGGACCAAGTCCATGCTTAACCACATGCACCACCAAGATGTAAGATAGGGCCTTCAGCTACATTCCTCTCTTTGAGTGATGCTGGGTATTGGTCTGGGTGCCCAGAGCATACAGGTAAATGTTTAGCCCCAGTTCATAGATGAGAAACGGCAAATCAACTTGGGCCCAATTCAGTACTGCTTGAAATATCAAAAACTATCCTTAGATGTGCAAACCCCAACACAAATACACAGAAATATGAAACACACACACAGCAACTCGATTTCTCCAAAAGTCAGCGACTCCACTCTAAGATCTAGGAGGGTCCCTGTGAGTGACTTTGCACTTCCCCTTCCTGTTTATGTCTCCACCCAGTACCTGCGTTACCTATGTAAACTGGCACACCTGGAGGCAGCAACCTCCCCTTCTCTGAGGTCACATCCTGGATCGCCCTGGTCATGTCTCCCTGGGACCATGGGAGGTTCCTAGGCTCTGAGGTCACATGGCCTGCAGAAACCTCCCTACCTTGCCACATCTTCCCTCCACCCCTTCCCTAGTTAAACCTGGGCCTGGCAGCTTCTCTCTCCTTTGGCCAAATTCATCTTCGACTGAGGCCCAGCAGTTTGAAATAAATTTCTCTTTCTGCCTGAAGAGGATGTAACAGTCTCTTGTTGGTTAACCTAATTAAAATCTAATGTCCACAATAATGGAATCTATGATAGTAATGTTGGTGAAGTCTCAAAGAATGATTATAAAATTATCAAGTGAAATTGAAGAGGTTGTTGTCGCTGCCCGCCACAACAACATGTCACTTTGGAGGCGGACTGGGAATGATCACAGACTCAAATCGCTGCAAGCAGAGGTCATTTATTTCTCTCTCCTTTCTTCTCTGCCTCTCTTTGCCTTTCTCCTTCTCTCTCCTCCCCTCTCCATCTCTTCTCCCCTCTCCGTCTTTTCTCCCTTCGGAAACCCCACACTATTTATAACCTTAATCAGCCAGTCACAGTAAAGGTCCTCTGCAAAGCAGCAAACAAACTTGGAAGAAATATAGTGATCCACTCTATCCACAAGCACGGAAGAAACAAATCAACAAATGCAAAGAAACTTCCTGGTCAGCAAGTACTGACTCATTAGTGAGCTGCCAGGTGCCATCTGATCATCTTACTTCCTCAGGAGGCTGAAAGCAATGGTCTCCAACAGTTACAAATACTTTAACAAATTCCAACAAAAAGCATGCAAACATCTTAATGAACCAAGGAAGACAAAGAAAGGATATGAGAGGAATTCAAAAAGTATATAGAAATCCTGAGAAAAAGTGAAACTCAAATTCTAGACATGAAAATCTCAATGAATTCAAACTTGTTTGAAATCTCCATCAATAGATTGAATTACTTGAAGACAAACTTCAGAGCTTGAAGACAAGATAGATAAATTTGAACATTTAGATAAAGTGCAGGGAAAGATTTTTTTCTTGCCAAGGCTGTTTGTATATTTATAACATCATTTGTAGTCACATAAATCATCAACTTAAAAATCAACCTGCTATATTTTTTCAAACAACTCACACTTACCATGATGGTTTGAACTACTTCTTTTTGGTGAGGTGTACGTTTTCTAGTACTGATGTTATTTGAAAACGTTCCAGGTTGAATTGATCAGCCTATGGTTCAGTCAACAGTTTGCCATGTTAAGACTGAACAGAACTACTCACAGCGGCAAGTTCGTCCAAACACAGATGCATAGTTCAACCTGTGTCACCTCATTGTGGGAAAATGATCCTGGTTTATGTAACATTTATGAGACTCAATCAGTAGAACTTATTCTTTTCAATGGAATGATTTTGTGTTATGTGTTAGTAGGTCCATCTGTTGGTTCCACATCTAATGAGGTGGCAAAGATGTTCAGTTCCACTTGTTTGCTTTTCACATCTCTGAATTTTTCCTATCACAATTAATTTGCACTTTCACCATCATATTCAAGTGTCATAGAAGGATTTTATTTTTCCAGACTGGAGAAATGCACTATGGTAGTCCTTTTAAGTTGAACTTTCCATAGAATTTATTTAGCTTTAAGTAATTACACATTTAAAAGCCGAATGCTGAGAAGCTGGTTGGGGACCTGCACCTGGACATTCCCCCGACTTGGTGATATTCATCATGAACTCCAGATCCCAGAGCCGGTTACTATCATTGAGTTCCCTGACAGGTTTTCCTTTCATCTCTGTGAACTACTAGGCTTTCTCCCATAGTTTACAAAACTCTACAAGTATATTCCTGTGCTTTAGCCACTGTGCTTTATGGTACTAAACAAGATTATTAAATTCAGAGTCAAGGCAGTTTAGTAATTGCTTTAAAAAAAAACTTGCATTAGCCGGGTGTGGTGGCTCATGCCTGTGCCTGTAATCCTAGCTACTCAGGAGGCTGAGATCTGAGGATAATGGTTCAAAGCCAGCCTGGGCACTAGAGACTTTTATCTCCAATTAAACACTAGAAAATGGGAAGTGGGGCTGTGACTCATGGGTAGAGCAGTAGCCTTGAGCTGAAGAGCTCAGGGACAGTGCCCAGGCCCCAGAGTTCAAGCCCCATCACTCTCAAAAAAAAAAAAGCTTCCATGACGTTACTGTTGATATGACATTGTTGATCCACAGTAACTGTGCAGACACTTCCTTGGCTTATGAGATAGTGGCATATAATTAATCATTTGAGTCAAGACTGGCAAATTTAGTTGTTTTTTCAAGGCAAATTAAATTCACTTTGTTAACCATAGCTAGAGTGCCATCTGTAGTAAGGCCATTTGTCAAATGTTAGCTCAAGGTTTTGCTTTGATATAAACAAGTCTTTACCTCTTGTAGTACGATGTATGACTTCCAGTGACAGCAGTTCCTCTCCCAGTTCAAACTTTCAGCAAATTAGGAGGATACATCAGCATACAAAAATCAGTAGTCGTTCAGCATTTCAATAATGACCAGACTAAGAAAGAAATCAGGCTAATAATCCCACATGCAACAACTTCAGAAATGTCTAGCCATTAACTAAAGCACAAAAAAGAATTGAAGACACTGTAACTTGGAAGGAACTCCTATAGCCAAAGATTGGTGGAGTTACTAATATGAAAATGAGCAAATACTATTAAAAGTTATCTATTGATGCTATGTAATGTCCACCAAAATTTCAATGTTATTCTTCACAGATAACAAAATCAATTCTAATATTCAGGATTGCAAATACAATAACCAAAGCAATACTAAGTTAAGAAAGCAATGCTGGAGGCGTCCCAGTATCTGATTTCAAATATGATACAGAGTCACTGTAATAAAAAAAATTAAAACAGACACATGGAACTGAGCAGAAGACCCAGAGATAAACCTTCAAAGCTATAGACTTCTTTATTGTTGACAGAGGTGCCAGAGGTAAACACTGGACAAAAAGATTGCCTTGTCAATATGTGACATTGAGAAAACTGAATATCCATGAGTAGAAAATTGAAATTAAATTCCTATCTCTTACCCTGTACAAAAATAAATTAAAAAATGGAGCAAAGATTTTAAGACTTGAAATTTGAAGACTACAAGGCTAGGAAACAGCTTTCTGAATATGCTTCTAGTACCTCAGAATTGCAAGAATTGATCGTTGGAATGACATCAAATTAGAAAGTAATGATCAGAATAAGGAAATGGCCTACAGAAAGGTAGAAAGTTATTGCTAGCCATTGTTTGGCAGTGGATTACCAACAAGGATATATTAAGAGTTCAACAATGTAGCACAATATATAAGATGATAGTAAAATTAATCAGTTTGTAAAATGAGGGGAAGGATAGACTGGCATACATAAATATTCATATATGTATGTATAGATTCATATATGCATATTTATACACACATATATGATATGATCACATATATTGGAGTATTTCTTGGGCTTTTGTTCCTGAAGTAGCATTGTAGGTCAAGGGGTGTAAATATTCTTGTAGATTTTGCCATATTTTAGTGAATACTTATATGAATGTGGACTTTGAGTATTTAACACTTTTAATCCAAATTATCTGATGCAAAATTGAAATACAAAATTGAAATAGAAATGCAAAAGAGGATATTTGACTTATTCCAAAAGCTAGACTGATTAGGATGAAATCATAGAAGAAACTGAAAAAATACTTGTTTTTCTAGTTTCATCAGCAACTAAGATACGAATACAGAACAGACCCCAAAACAAAGAGGAATTATGCTGATAGATTTTTTAGAAGATATTTAAAGGGTGCTCCTTCTAGTCATGCCATTGTGAACTGGGTGAGTACATCTCTGGAGTTTTCAATTACACGTCTTCATAGTGACGCTGGGCTTTGTTTTCTGGTAGAAACTTGTAAGTGGCAATGTTTCTAGCTTTTGAATCTCCAAAGTTGTATGTTGGCTTAATTTCTGGAATGATAGCAGTAATCTTGTGACCATGATGAGTTAGACTTGCAGATAAGGTTATTGTGCCAGTAAGTTAAACCACTTAGTCTAGATTCTTGTTATAGAACAAGAACATAAATGCTCTATCCTGGAAGATCACTATAATTGTATGTTTTGTTTATCACTAAAAGCATTGACTAGTCAATATCTTGTCTCTGTGCTTTCCATCTAGTTAGGGTAGTAGATTTCCTACATATAATTAGAACATAGCATTTATTTGTAAGTTGTGGTGCTTAAACTTGAGATCTGGGCACTGTCCCTGAATTCGTTTTGCTTAAGTCTAAGGCTTTATCACTTCGAGCCACAGTGCCACTTCTGCTTTCTGTTTTCTGATGGTTAATTGGATATAAGAGTCTCAGGGACTTTCCTGCCTGGGCTGGCTTCGATTGGAGATTCTCAGACCTCAACCTCCTAAGTAGCTAGACTCACAGGCATGAGCCGCCAATGCCTGGCAGCAAAGCTAATGGTCACTGGCTCACATATTTCTTGTGGAATTCATTTCTATCATTTGCAATGAGAGGTTGGTAGCCCTGGCAGTGCTTGAGAATATGACAGATGAATTTCAAACTTTTGGAGGATATGTTCTAATTTGTTCCTGTCCAGGCAACTTTAGTTCAAATACCATTTTCTTCCATGAGATGTATACCACCCTGTGAGAGCTGGAGGCAAAGATGCACTTGGCATTTCAAAATCTTCCTTGCAACACCCACTAGATGTCACTCCAACTCAAGTGAGGTCAAGAGTTTCTCCCACCTAGTCTTCCCATTGGGCTAGCACTTCATTAACCAGAGCAGCTCAGACTGTGTGTGATGGAAGGTCAAAGACAAACTGGTTTTCTTATTTTCTTCATCCCACCTTATTTTTCAAACAAAATTGTATCTAATAATTTTTTAAGGAGTTTAAGATATTTTAATTTAGTTTTTGACACTGCAGACATTATCAGGGTCTCAGGCTTACTGCTCTAAAGTTGCTATCATACTCTATGGTGAATAAAACCAGTCACTCATTCCTAATGGGAATGAAACCTTTAGGTTTATATAATCATGACAAACACATCTTATTTTAGTTTTGTAATATTTATTATCAATGTCTGAAATTCTGTTCAAATGCATATCTAGTTATTCTACTTAAAAATATATATAGTCTTGGAAACAACCCAGATGCCCTACTGCAGATGAATGGATACAGAAAATGTGGTATATATATATATATATACAGTGGAATTCTACATAGCCAACAGACAAGATAAAATAATGGCATTTGCAGGGAAGTGGACGAATCTAGAGTGAATCACGTTGAGTGAGACAAGTCAAGACCAAAGGAACAAAAGGTTCATGGTATTCTTAATATGTGGCTATTAGATCCAAACAGTACAAGAGCGAGGACTCAATATTTGCATACATAATATTTTATGTCATTGATTAATATGTATCTATGACATACAAACCCTCAGCCTAACTTTAATTATGTTCTAAAATCTAAGTGCCAGTGATTGAATATAGAGATTCCCTTCTTGAATACTTGTTTGTTAAATGTGTCATTTGAAATATGATGTAAAAAATCAATGTTAATAAATTCTTTAATAAAATAATAATGTACTCACAAAAATATATATAGTCTTTATTGTGTTGGATTGAATTACATGTAATAGGCAGGAATAGTAGGTATTCCATATTTATCTCTCATTTATCTCTCTCTTTGTTCTCATATCCGTATTTTCTGTTCCTTCCACTGGGTCTGATTTATCATCTACATAGATGGAGAAAAAATAGTTGATGAAATATAACATCCTTTTTTGATAAAACAAACTTCAGTAAGTTAGGCATAGATAGTAAATTTCTCTGTCTGATTAAGGGTGCCTAGAAAAATCCACAATTAGAATCATCACTAATGTTGGAAATCTGAATGTTTTGTTCCTAAGATCAGGTATAAAGTACAGATATTTGGTCTCATTACTTTTTTTCAATACTTTACTGAGGGTTCTCACTAGGTCAATTTGGCAGCAAAGGAAATAAGGACATGACTAAAAAGGAAGGGGTGAAATTATTTCCATTTGCAAATGTATATTTTTGACCCTTGAATATAAAAATTTCCTGAGAACCTCACTAAAAACTGCTTGAATTAATTAACAAGTTCAGTGAAACTGCAGAATATAAGTGCAACATATGCAAACCAACACTATGAACAGCTAAAAAAATTAAATAACTAATTTCAATTATAACCATATCCCAAAGAATTAAGTACCTAGAAAATATTTGAAAAAATAATGGTAAGCCATATATGCTGAATATATATTGCTGGAAAAATTTAGAAAGACCTAAGTAAATGGAAAGATGTCATTATTCATGGATTGTCGGACATAATGCATTTCACATCTCTTAACGTGCTGGTGATATAAATACATATGATATAAGTATGATATATGATATAAGTATATTTATATCACCAATATATAATATTGTAAATATAACATTATTGCATTTATTATATTATACACTATATAGCACATTATATAATATGTATCTTATATAGCATATAACATATGTAATATTGTAAACATAGTGTTAACTGAAAGCAGCCAGTTAGAAGGCTGATCTTGAAGTTTACATGGCATGCAAGCCTCTTGGGAGAGAAAAACCCTGTGGGAGGATTCTCTGGTTCAAAACCCCAATGACAACCCTGTAGAAATTACAACAATGATACTAGAGCAACATAGAGCACAATTTTCCATACAATAGAACTGAAACTAGAATTGAAATAATGTTTTTGCTTATTGTGGAATACTTTTCTACAAGGATATCAGAACAATTCAATTTGGAAAGAATAATCTGTCCAACAAATGCTGCCGGCCAGCTGGAAGTTCTGATGCTGCCGGCCAGCTGGAAGTTCTGATGCAAGAAGACACGGATCCATCCCTACCTCACATCACAGAAAACTCTCTCCAGTGACTTAACGTGCTACATTTGAAAATGGATCGCGAAAGCTCTCCAAGGGAAACACAAGCAGAAGATGCCATTTTCTTTGATTTGGTAATGGTTTCCGAGAGAACGCTGAAAGCACAAAAAAGTGATAAAAACAAGCATTCACATTGCCAGTCTCTAATCAAAAACTGTTGTGAAATAAGTTATGTCATCAAGAAATTGAAGACAACCCAAAGAATGGGGAAAATAATTGCAGATCACATTTGTAAGAGGCTTATCTGTAGAGTATGTAAAAAAAAACAATCCATAACTCTACTGAAAACATTATAGTTAAAACCTCAGTAAATGACATACAAATGTGTCTCCAGCAACTATACAAGTGGCTTTAAGTTAAGTACACGAAGTGACCAATGCCATTAGGGAAAAGAAAAATCAAAACCACAATAGGACACACTTTATACTCATGAGGATAGCTAAAGTAACAATGATAATAACACTAAGTTGTCCAGGGGAATTCTCTATTTGAGATATAAAATGGAAGATGGTCTGTCAGCACCGGAAAATGATATGACCCAACCATTTTATTCCTGGGTCCATTCTCAAGAGAAAAAAAGGAAGTATTACAAACAGATGTACACAGAATGTTCATAGCATTTTTCACTGTAGTTAAAAAGTGGCATCCACCAACTTATCATTAGATAAATGGCTAAATAAAACCTAGTATACCCATACAATGGAAAATTACTCCCCCATAAAAAGGATGGAATACTGATGCTATAAAATGGATGAACCTTGAAACACAGTGTTAACTGAGAGCAGCCAGTTACAAAGGGCTGCATATCATATGGTGCCATGTTGGAAATTCCAAGGGTAAGCAGATTTTTAGAGATATAAAGTAAATTAGGTTGCTTGGGGAAGTGGAGGAAGTATAAGAGTGACTGTTAATGGTTATGGGATTTCCTTTTGAGGTAATAAAAATGTTCTAAATTTAGAGGGTATACAATTCTGAACACATACTATCAAATCAATGACAGATACACTTTAAGTGGGTAATTTTATTTTAGAGTGTGAATTATATCTCAATAAAATTGCTAAAAATAACACATAACTGTCTCTGTGTTCTAGTACTGTTCGAGTTCAGCAATGGCCATCAGGAGACAGCAATTCCATCCTTACTTTTGAGAGTCCTGGTGAGTCCCAGAGCAATGTGTTGAAAATCATTTTAGTGTAGTGTCAGAAGATTTATCCTTTATGCTTCAAAAATTAGTTCCCAGCAGGAGGAATACTGGCCTTTTCAGTGATAAGCTCATCCTTACTCTGTACATTAGTTGGTAATGCTTTTTCATTCAGTCTTAGACTTCAGAAAATACTACCATTCTTTCCCCCAAATCATAAATTACTTGGTATTTTTCATAACACTTCATTGCATTTTCTTGAAAGCAAATAATCCTAATCACAAAAAGTAAGTTTTTCTGTTTCAAGGTTATATTAAAAATGTAAGTGGCATATTGTGCAAAGTAAGATATAAGTATGTAGATTATTATACTGAATTATTCATTATGACCACTCCTGGACAAAAAAAAAGGAATTCAATGATGTCTAAGAATAACCTGTATCTAATATCGAACATAGGCATTTGATGATGAACAACATAAAAGAAGAAAATACAAGCAATCAATGGATGTTGAGTAACAATTTAAAGATTGAAAGACAACATAAGTACTTTGAATATATAATTTTAAAGGTTATTCTTAAATGGTATTTTATAGCACACAAGAAGTAAATTTTAGTATTTGCTTTATGAAACATTCTAAATATTGAGGGCTTCTTCATGTTGTGTTGGTATTTTACAAACTGTTCATTGTATCTAAAACAAATTGAAGTTGTGTGTTACCCCTGCTTTTATACATGCTCATCTTTATTTGTTAGTAATGAAAATATGTGGCCTGGATTTTCATTTTGCTGTTAGAATTGATACTTTCCTTTCTCTCCTTTCTTTGGTTAGTGTATATTGATTTGGTTAGTATGCATTAATTGCCAGAGGGTTTTATTGTGATATTTCCGTATATGCACAAAATGTACTTTGATAAAGTTTATTCCCCCTTTTGAAATGATTTTAATGAGTTTCATTATTCTATTTTCATATCTGTATGTGAAGTATTTCTATGGTAATTGTACTAGTAGTGGCTTTGGGATCTGATCTGCTGTTCTTTCTCTTATTTTTTACTCACAGGGCCGCCTGATTTCTTCCTAGGTTTTTATACATTTTGACTTGGAGCTTAGTAGTATATTTCTGAGAACTTTAGTTTCTGAGGCTTATTTTCTAGATTGGTTTCTACAAAGAAGAGCTGCAACATTTCCCTACTCTTGTGACTTCAAATGTCTGGAACCCAGGCTACAAAATCACAGAAGACCATTTTGAGAAAAAAAAGAGAGGATTGAATTTCTTTTATGATTTTCTTGCATCCTCTAAAGGAATAGACTAAACTCTACTCAGTACAGCAGGTAGTCATCTATCATCTAGGTCTCTGGAAGCTTTTCCTTTATTTTGCCTTAGGTTTTTATTGTTGACCTGCTGTTTTATTTCTTATTTTTATTTTATTTTACTTTTTAGACTGAACACTCAAATATTCCTAAATTCCTTCTCAGGTTGTGATACATGAAAACAAGACTTTAAAGCTATACTTACCTCACTCCTCCCCCCCTCTTTTGAGTGAAGCTCTTTGGCCTGACCTGCTATCTGATTCCCAGTCCCACACATAGCTCCACATAAGCAAGAATCAGGGTTTTGTTTTTCAGTTAAGCAACAGGACCACTAACTTTGAAACTCTAACCAGGAAATTTCTGAGATTGATAGGCATCATTGACGTAATACAGGTGTATCCTAGAACACATACGAGTCATATTACATATGGTAGAGGTCACCTCATAGGATTATGGGTAAATCAGTTTCTTCACCTATTTAACATAAAGCAGAATTTGAGTTAGTCATTGTGAATATAATGGAAGGTATTCCAGCAGAAGTAAAAGAATACAACAAATTGTAGCATTATATTTGATATAATCTTGGTTTTGCTAGTTTTTTAAAAATATTTTTATTGTAATTAATAGAAGGGTTACATTATATTCACCAGATAGAAGATGCATCACTTAACAATCATTGCTGCCTCTTTTCATGTTTTTGTCCCCAGTTCCCTCCCCCACCTCTCCCCTCCTGTAGTTTTCCCCCCTTCCCTATCTGATTTCAAATAACTAAATATGCATATACACAATATATGAGATAACAAGGTGGAATATTGTAACAATATGAGATAACCAAGGAACAAAAAAAGAAATGAGAAATAACATAGTACATTAAGAAAAACAATCATACCTTATATGGTTCTTGTTTCTATATCCTGGAGGTCCTTTCATTTAGCCTCATCCTGTATGGCCTTATGTACCTAGGTTTTACCCTATTGTAAACCTCTGCTAGGAGAGTCCAAAGTTTATACTAATTATGACAAATGAGGGAAACCATTGAGCATATGTTCCTTTGAGTCTGGCTTACTTCATTCAATATGATTTTTTTTCTAAGTCTTTCCATTTCCTTACAAATGGGGCTATGTCGTTCTGACAGCAGCATAGAATTGCATTGTGTATAAATACCATATCATGTTGATCATCAACTGAGGGGTATCTGGATTGGTTCCATATTTTTGCAATGGTAAATAGTGCTGCTATGAACATGGTTGTGCTAGTGGATTTAGTATTTCCTTGCTTCTGGATGATTGGGTAAATGCCAAGTAGTGGAATTGCTGGGTCCTAGGGGAGTTCTATGTTTAGTCTTTTGAGGAACTGCCATACTGCTTTCCATAGTGTTTGAACGAGTTCGCACTTCCACCAGCAGTGTAGTAGTGACCCTTCCTGGCCCCATCCCCTCCTGTTATTATTAGATTTCTGTTGTTATTAGATTTCTTGATCCTGGCCATTATAACTGGAGTGAGGTGGAATCTTAGAGTTGTTTTGATTTGCATTTCTTTTATGACCAGAGATGTTGAGCATTTCTTTGTCTATAGGCCATTTTTGTTTCTTCTTCAGAGAAGACTCTCTTTAAGTCTTTGGCCCACCTTTTAATGGGATGGTTGTTTCTTTGGAGATTAATTTTGGAGTGATTCAATTTTTTGAGCTCTTGATATATTTTAGATATTAGGCCTTTGTCTGTTGTATGGTTAGTGAAGATCTTCTCCCAATCTGTAGGCTTTTTATTTAGCTTGCTAGCTATGTCTTTTGCCATACAGAAGCTCTGCTATTTATTGCAGTCCCACTTGTCCAGACTTGTTCTGATTTGTTGTGTTTCTGGTTCTTTGTTTCGACCTGTGCCAAGGAGACCTAGTGTACCTCCTATTCCTTGTTGTAAAGTTTTCAGTGTATCCTCTTTTACCTCGAGGTCTTTGATCCATTTGGAGTTAATCCTGGTGCAGGGTGACATATAAGAATCCAACTTTTAGTTTTCTGCACGTGCTTGACCAGCACCTCTTGTGGAAGAGGCTGTCTTTCTACCATTCTATATTTTTTGGCTCTCTTATCAAAGATTAGGTGGCCATAGGTCTGTGGGTTGATTTCTAGGCCTTCAGTTGTATTCCATTGGTCCTCAGGCCTTTTCTTGGGGCAGTACCAAGCTGTTTTGGTTACTATAGCTCTGTAATAGAATCCAAAGCTTGGTATTGAAATTCCTCCTGCGCTGTTCTTTCTGCTAAGAATTGTTTTTGCTATACAGGGTCTTTTATTATTCCATATGAAATTTTGGATTGCCTCTTCTATTTCCTTGAAGAATGACATTTTTAACCTCTGCTTTTGTACATAGATAAATGATCAATTTTTCTGAAGGTTAGTGTTTAGGTACCTAATATACATATAATAGATGGGGGTGATAAGCTATTTCATAGTGTGGTGAAAAGTACGTGCCACGTTTGATAGAGTGCATACACAGTTTCAAAAACTAACTATTGTCATGGAAATTATGAATGGTTTATAATAAAATGGCTTAGGGTAGTCCACATTCACAGTTTCAGTTCTTGAAATTAATTCAGGGCAAAAGATGCAGGAATTGTGAGTGAATTTAGAAAGAAAATATAACAGTAAACAAAGAATTTATGATGAGCACTGTGTTTGGATTAGTTAAGCTACATGGATAGGGGAAAGTATAAACCTTCTTGATTTTTTTTATTATTTTTATTGTGATTAATAGAAGGGTTACATTATATTACCAGATAGAAGGTACATAACTTCACAAACATTGATACCCTTTCTCATGACATGGTCCCCATTTCACTCCCACCCTCCCCCTGCTCATTTGATTTCCCCCCTTCCCTATCAAATTTCAAATAACCAATTAAGCACATATAAAATATATTAGATAACAAGGTGAAATACTGTAACAATATGAGATAACCAAGGGATGGTAAAAGAGATGAGAGATAACATAGTACATTAAGGACAACCATCACTCATTATATGGCTTTTGTTTCCTTCTCCTGGAGGTCCTTACATTTAGTGTCATACTATTTGGCCTTATGTCTCTAGATTTTGTTCTATCGTAAATCTCTGTTAGGAGAGCCCAAGGTTTCTACTGATTATGACACGTTCTTGATTTTTTTGTAATGAAAATTACCCATTTATAAGAAGCCATTTCTTGTAGATTTTTTTTATAAGCTATCACTGTACCTCAGAGGAACATCATAGTTTTAAGGCAGCAAACAGCTATAGTTTAAACAAATGGTTCCCTCATAAAAGTGTTGATCAACTGGGCATGGTGACTCACGCCTGTAATCTTATCTACTCAGGAGGCTGAGATCTGAGGATGGGGATTCAAAGATAGCCTGGACGTCTGTGGACCAACTTTTTTTTTTTTGCCAGTCCTGGGCTTGAGCTCAGGGCCTGAGCACTGTCCTTGGGCTTTCTCAAGGCTAGAGCTCTACCACTTGAGCCTCAGCACCACTTCCGGCTTTTTTCTATGTATGTGGTACCAAGGAATCGAACCCGGGTCTTCATGCATGCTAGGCAAGCACTCTACCACTATGCCAAACTCCCGGCCCTGTGGACCAACTTTTATCTCCAGTTAATCACCAGAAAACTAGAAGTGGCACTGTGGCTCAAGGGGAAGGGCTGTAGCCTTGAGCTGAAGAGGATAGGGGTCAATGCCCAGACCAAGGGGTAGGGTGGTAGCCTTGAGCTGAAGAGCTCAAGGACAGTGCCCAGGCCCAGAGTTCAAGTCCCATGACCGACAATAAATAAATTAAATAAATAAATAAATAGAAGTGTTGATCTAATTTGTAAGATTTACTTTTTTTTTTTTTTGCCAGTCCTGGGCTTGAGCTCAGTGCTTGAGCACTGTCCTTGGACTTTCTCAAGGCTAGTACTCTACCACTTGAACCTCAGCAACACTTCCGGCTTTTTGCTATGTATGTGGGGTACCAAGGAATCGAACCCGGGTCTTTGTGAATGCTAGGCAAGCACTCTACCACTAGGCCAAACTCCCGGCCCCAAGATTTACATGTTTATTTACCAAATCCTTACTTTACAAAGCAGGTTCTTTGAGAAACTCATTATAGCACATGCTTGCAACCTCTAGATTTTCATGATTTGTTTCTTCTGTTTACTTGAGGACTAATAAAAATATGTCAATTACAGAAAAACTTTATCACACTCAATTTTTTGGAGGGGGTTAGGTGGTCAGGCTCTTTGCTCTGCTCTGCAGAGCACAATCCACAAGTCACCCATAGCAGCAATTTGATGCATTAACCAAGAGTCTGCCATAGAGTGTATCATTTAAGTGTGTTAGAGGGTTTATACTGCTATTATTACCTGGCTACTTTTTTTGTAAGTATGTATTACACCAATGGTGTCTCAAATAGAGTAATATAAATTTTAACGTGAGTTTTATACTAATAAATTAGTATAAATTAAAAATTTTAGCCTTTGTCTATTGGTACATGTGATCTTTAGATGATGTAAATTATAGAGGTGATAACATTTTGCTATTTTATTTTATTGTGGGGTGATGTGTAGAGGGGTTACAGTTGCATTCATCAGGCAGTGGGTATATTAGTTCTTAAACATTGTTACCCCTTTCCATGTTTTTCTCCCACTTTTCCTTCCTCCACCATGATGAAAACATTTTAAAATGTATTTTTAGTAACTTTAAGTAGTTATACAAAGCAATTACAAAAAGGTTTTACATAAGTTTATAAGTACAAGATATCTGATTACTATTATCCATTTAATTATCTTCCCCCATAAATTTTATATTTGATTTTTCTCTGTGTAAGAGGAAAATGACCAAGACTGTAGGCAGGTTGGGATAGCTCAAGAATAGAGCACTTAACATGTACCAGGCTTTCTTGGCACTGGGCCACAAGGGAGGTTCCATTTGATCAGGGTTCCTTACACACATGGGTGAAGTGTCACACAAACCCCACTCAATGTGTATAAAATTAACACATAATAATAAAAAACAAAATACTTAAAAAAACATTTCATCCTCACCACTAGAAATATATCAATCCAGGGAAAGTCAGATGTGCAACATGTATTGTGCAACGAGCAGACAAATGATTGGAACTAAGGATCCAACTCAGTTTGATAGTCATTGCTTTAAAATGAAAAGCTGATTCATAAGATCTTGATCAAGTAGTCATGTGATTCCAGGTAACACTAAGGGAGGAGAACTAGCTAGCTTTTTCCATGTAATCTTCTATGCCAGCTGGCAGTGTTTAATGCCACAGGTGTCTATGACAGCTGTATAACGTCTTTAGTTCACCCCATCATTCAATCCTATAGAACAGTGGTTGTTAAAAGGCTTATGACAGCAATAAATATAAAGGAGACAGACAGTAATCTCTATGTAAAAGACTAAAGGCCAAGAAATAATACTCTTTGAGTTAGTAACCAGTTGAGAATATTATATGTAGTTTCTATTCACTCATCTACCTCCTACATCAATAGCATTTCATGTTTATTTACCCTCACAAATATATTATTCAGTTTTTGAACTGGAAGACTGTCCAGTATTTAAGGGATTCTTGCTAAGTTGCTTGAATCAGAAGTGCCCAGTGGATGTTTAAAATGCTTGCATTAATTACTATGCCATGTATAGAATCTTTATTGGCTTTACATTTAATGTCACCTCTTATTCTCATCATACACAAATGACCTGAAAAAAAACTGAATACATTTCTTTTCCATCGTTTTACCTATTGATTTAGTTTATGTCACCCATGATTTAGTCTTCACAAATGAACAACCTAATGTAGATTGTTTTTCATGGAAATCATTTACCATTTTATTTTTTGTAAATGATACACTTTTCTAACCAGTATCTCCAACTACCTAGGAAATTACTCAGAGCCTCAAGCAATACTGATTCTGATGACTAAGTTGGGTTGGCTCAGCAAATGATCTTCTCTTTGTTTTCAGCCTGGTTTGACTCATATGTCTGAGTTCAGCTCTGTGGTTGGTTTGAATGGTTAGGATGAGTGACACTCTAGGCACGTGGCACTCCATTCTCCAGCAAGCTAGACCAGCTTTGTTTTCATGGTACCCAATTTGCAAAAGGGACAGTAGAAAGGGGAGAAAAGAAGCTGGACAGCTTTTTGAGGCTGAAAGGACCTGTATCATCTAAAGATGATTTTAAACCGAAAATATTAAAGATACAGCAAATACTGGAAGATGCTGTTTCTCTGATCTCTCATCTGATTAAAGAGAGCTTGTTGAGAACAAGTGGACTCTCAAGGGAGAGTTCCAGCTAGGATGGAGCTGACCATTATCACTGTGATTAGAAAACTGGGCAAGTTAACTTTATCAGAAGTGGCCATCCTTCCCATTAATTTCTTTGAAAGGTCAAAGAAGCCCTGTTTCCTTTTCCTTTCCCTGTTAGGGAAGGTTAGAAGCCTCTGCCTTAGCCACTCCTAGAATCTCTTTTTATTATATGCTTTACATGCATACAAGTTTAAAACTTATCCTCTACTCATCTGTCTGCTGTTCATTTGGTCACAGGCCTGTAAGCACCCAGGCTCGAATTGATAAAAAGAAAAGTCTCCTTTGCAACCAAGCAAAGAAGTGACCTAGCATTTAACCCATTGCTCCTGGTAGGTCAAAACCTAGCTGGGATGCAAAGGGTGAGGAAATAGATTTCACTTCTGACAGGGAAAGATGTGAAATCTTGCTGTCATTACCATCTAGCATTTCCTTCTTAGGGAAGCTTCTTAGTAGAAGCAAAATTGTTTCTAAAAACAAAGCCAAGTAAAGGTAAGGATGACATTGTTCGAAAAAAGAAATGAACTCATTACCTGACTTATGATATAGTAGTCCCTTTGTACAACACCTTAATAACAGTAAAAAAAAATTTAAAGCCAAACAAAAAGCTACTATACTCCTTCTGCTCAGGATTCTTAATGGCCAATGTGATTGTGTGTTCATTAAGAACCTATCACATTTTTACTTACTTGTAAAATGTAGGATCATGCACATACTTTTAAACCTCTATTTCTACTTAATAATATATGGTAAAAAATATTTTCCTATGCTGGGCACTGTGGCTCACATCTATAATTCTAGCTACTCAGGAGGCTGGGATCTGAGGATCAAGGTTCATAGCCAGCCCGGGAACAAAAGGACCTGAGACTCTTATCTCCAATTAACCTCTAGAAAATGGGAAGTGGGGGTTGGCTCAAGAGTAGGGTGGTAGCCTTGAGCTGAAGAGCTTAGGGACAGTGCCCAGGCCAAGTTCAAGCTCCATGACCCACCAAAAAGAAAGAATATTTTCTATGAAGCCTAGCATCATAATTAGTAGTTATATTTAGTAATGCATACCAGAAATATAGTTTGAGTGAGAATTTTCCTTTCCTGAAGGCCTATGTAGAGACTTGGGGGATACACTCATAGTAACTGAATCTTGATATTCAACATATATATATACACACATACACATATACATATATATACATATACACACATATGTATTCTGGTACAGATCAGTTGAATTCAGAGAGCTTTTCTCTTCCTCTATGTTTGAGAACCCAAGAATATTTACAGTGAGAACTTCATTGGAACAAATAAGGAGAAAGAATACAAGAGAAGGTAACATGGAGAAATCACCATGGCAGCTATAGAAGGAAATTGTGAATACAATCAAGAACACTGTCCATTTAACCAACAGGAGTAACTCAGCTTGTTCCGTACATTCCTACTCACAGTATTCTTGAAAAAAGAGTCACTAGACAAGGTTTTTCTTTCTTTCATATTTCTGTTGTCTATTTTGCACTCAATTGTAAACATTATCTTAATCCTAAAGGATCACTGTACTATGAAAAGGTATCAATCATTTACCAAAGGTGAAGTTCACAGTGTACCTTTTTGTAAGTGCTGGCTTTGTAAGAAGAGATAAGATTCCCATTTAAGCAATGGCAGAGGAGCTTTGGCAAGTGTTTCACTGTCAGTGTTATTCTGTTCACTCATGATGAAAAGAGAGTTCCTGTTCACTGAGTGAAAAGCTGGTGTGAGAACATCTTTTGCTGTAGGATATGAGGGTCCATGTTTCTCAAATGGGGCAGTTTATGGCATATGGGGTATTAGGAAAACTTGGTGTAAACTGCTTCAAAAAGGAGAAAATGAAGCTGGACCTTGGTGGCTCACACCTGTATTCCTAGCTGCTCTGAAGCTAAGATTATAGGATCACAGTTTGAAGATATTTGGAACAGGAAATCCAAGAAAACCATTATCTCCAATTAACTATTGCCTAAAATGACCACAAAACCTCAGTGGACAGTGCCAAAGCATTGAGTTCAAGTCCTAGGATCGGTGTGTGAGCTAGTGAATTAGACTGAGTATCTTAATTGATTTGAGAAAGGAAACTTGGTTTATTAATAGTCAGAGTAAATAATATTATAATAACTTGACAGCATCATGTAACTGTAAAGCCCCTTTTCACTCTCTTAGTTATATACAAATGGTCTATTGGACCTATCATGATTACTTAAAAAATTATTTTGTGCCAAGAGGGATCACTACTACACTATTGGTGGGAGTGCAAACTCATTCAACCACTATGGAAAGCAGTATGGCAGTTCCTCAAAAGACTAAACATAGAGCTCCCCGGTGACTCAGCAATTCCACTACTTGGCATTTACCCAATGGTCCAGAAACAAGGACACACTAAATCCACTAGCACAACAATGTTCATTGCAGCACTATTTACCATAGCAAAGATATGGAACCATCCTAGATGCCCCTCAGTTGATGAGTGGATCAACAAGATGTGGTATTTATACACAATGGAATTCTATGCTGCTGTCAGAAAGAATGACATCGCCCCATTTGTAAGGAAATGGAAAGACTTAGAAAAAATCATATTAAGTGAAGTAAGCCAGACTCAAAGGAACATAGGCTCAATGGTTTCCCTCATTTGTCACAATCAGTGGAAACCTTGGGCTCTCCTAGCAGAGATTTACAATAGAACAAAACCTAGATACATAAGGCCATATAGGATGAGGCTAAATGAAAGGACCTCCAGGATATAGAAACAAAAGCCATATAATGAGTGATTGTCGTCCTTAATGTACTATGTTTTCTCTCATATCTTTTGCTATCCCTTGGTTATCTCATATTGTTACAGTATTCCACCTTGTTATCTGAAATATTGTATATATGTGTATTTGGTTATTTGAAATCAGACAGGGAAGGGGGACAAACAAGATGAGGGGTGAGGGGGGGGAGGGAAATGGGAACCAAGACATGAGAAAGGGTATCAATGTATGTGAAGTAATGCACCTTCTATCTGGCAAATATAATGTAACCCTTCTGGACTTAGAAAAATCATATTAAGTACAGTAAGCCAGACTCAAAGGAACGTAGGCTCAATGGTTTCCCTCATTTGTCATAATCAGTAGAAACCTTGGGCTCTCCTAGCTGAGATTTGCAATAGAGCAAAACCTAGATACATAAGACCATACAGTATGATGCTAAATGAAAGGACCTCTAGGATATAGAAACAAAAGCCATATAATGAGTGATTGTTGTCCTTAATGTACTATGTTATCTCTCATCTCTTTTGCTATCCCTTGGTTATCTCATATTGTTACAGTATTTCACTTTGTTATTTAATATTTTGGATACATGCGCATTTGGTTATTTGAAATTGGATAGGGAAGGGGGGAAAACAAGATGAGGGGTGGGGGTAGGGGGAGGGAAATGTGGACCAAGACATGAGAAAGGGTATCAATGTATCTGAAGTAATGCACCTTCTATCTGGCAAATATAATGTAACCCTTCTATTAATTACAATAAAAATATATGGAAAAATAATGTAACCTTTCTATTAATTACAATAAAATATATGGAGAAATTATTTTGTATGCCAGTACTGGGGCATGAACTCAGGGCTTGGGTGCTGTAGTCACATAGCATTTACCTGACTCTCGGGAATATAATCCAACAGGTACAACATAGACTTTTCAACAAAACTTGTTGCTCTCTTTAGTATTCTGTGCTTGCATATTTAACTCATGAGTTTTTTGTTCCAACTCATTTTGCAGAGTGGAGATTACTAACTGAAGTTTAGTTTTACTGATGATGATAATGATGATGATGGCTCTAATAATTTTTATTGTTAATTTCTAGTACCAGGTCTTGAACTAAAACTAAGGGCCTTGTGCTGTCCCTGACCTTTTATGCTCAAGATTTGTACTTTATCACTTGGACCACAGCCCACTTTTGGCTTTTGGTGGTTAATTGAAAAGTGACATGGACTTTTCTGCCTACAGTGGCTTTGAACCACAGTCCTCAAATCTTAGCCTCCTGATGACCTAGGATTACAGTCTTACACCACTGATTTCTAGTCGCTGATACCCAACATGAAGGGATGTTGAATTTTATCAGATGCCTTTTCTGCATGTGTTGAGGCAATTCCTGAATGAATCCCATTTGTGGTGAAAAATCTTTTAGAGGGATTCAGTTTGTAGTTATTGAGGGTTTTCTGCATCTATATTCATGAATGACATTGGCCTGTATTTTTCTTGTGTCTTTGGTCTTGTTACTGGGGTAAACCTGGTCCTGGTACTGGGGTAAAGAGTTTGGAAGAATTTCTTATTCTTCAGTACTTTGGAATAATTTACAAAGACTTTGTATTTGTTCTTTAAAAAATATTTGGTGTAATTCAGCAGTGAAACAATCTGATCCTGAGCTTTGTATTGATACTTTTTTTTTGTCCATCATGAATCTTGAACTCTGGGCCTGGGAGATGTCTCAGCTCTTCAGATCACGGCCAGGGCTCTACTACTTGAGCCACCATGTGACTTCTGGTTTTCTGATGGCTAATTGGAGATAAGAGTCTTATGGACTTTACTACTGGGGCTGGCTTTGAACCTATGATCCTCAGATCTCAGCCTCCTGAGTAGCTACAATTACAGGTGTGAGCCACCAGAGCCTGACTGATAAAACATTTTTATTACTTTTTAATTATCATTATTTGTTACTGATATACTACCTCATGTAAAGTGTATGTGCCAAGGAATTTGGACATTTCTTCTAGGCTATTGAATTTACTGGTGCATAGTTATTAGTACCTATCTCAAATGATAATCAGCCTTTGCATTTCTGTGGTGTAATATCATCCTTTTCCTTTCTGATTATATTGAATCTTCTCTTTTTTTCTTTTTTCCTAAGTCTAGCTAAGAATTAGTTGTCAATTAAACAATTTATTTTTTGTTGGTACAGGGTTTGAAGTCAGAGCCTTATACTTGCTTGGTTTGCTTACTTAGCTATCACTGTGTCACTTGAACCATACCTTCATCCTGGCTTTTTGTTATTACTTTGGAGATGGACTTTCTGGAATCATCTTTGTGATTAGCTTTGAACCTTGAACTTCTGGATCTCACCTTCCTGGGTAACTTGGATTATGGCATAAATCACTGATGCACATGCACATGGATTTTATCTTTTTAAAGACCCAGTTTTTTGCTTTGTTGATCTTTTGTAGTTTTGTCTCTATTTCATTTATTTCTGCTCCTAATTTTATTATTTCTTTCCTTCTCTTAATTTGAGGTTTTGTTTAGTCTTGCGTTTCTAGCTCCCAGAATTGTAATAGTTTTATTTTTCCCCTAGTCCTGGGCTTGAGCTTAGGGCCTGACCACTGTCCTTGGGTTTTCTCAAGGCTAGAGCCCTACCACCTGAGCCATGGCACCACTTCCAGCTTTTTCTATGTATGTGGTACTACTGAGTGTACACTAGGCAAGCACTCTATCTCTAGGCCGAACTCCTGGCCCCAATAGGTTATTTAATATTTTTCTTAAGATTTTTGATGGTTATAAACTTCCATTTTAGTTACTTTTTTGTTATGACCCACAGGATTTTTTAATATGTTAAAACTTTATTATGTTAGTTTAATATGGATTTCTAACACTGTTGTGTAGAAATCCAAAAGTGATTGGCTCAAGAGAGAAATCAGCCTTGACGATTTCAGAAAGTTACTTTTGTATTTATTGATCAAGTAGACTACTAAGACCAGGATGGTTTTAAGGACCAGGGAATTAAACTATTTCTCATTGAGAGGTGTATTGAATATGTTATGAATATCTGAATATATTATTAAACTTATTAAATGAATGTGAATGATGTCATTCTAGGATTTTTGTCTCTGTATTAAATCACACATAGACCCTGTGGGATCATTGGCATTGTTTTAAATAATGGAAAAATAAAATGGAATCAAGAATTTAGCATAAGACAGAGCACATGGTATCATCCAATACCTGTTAACAATAATTATTCATAGTGATAAATACATTTGGGCTTCTGGGTCTCGCTGGTATTGACTATTGCCTTGAGAGAAGTAGATATCTAGAGGGCCAGGTATTGAAAATGTATGAAGCCCTGCTTTTCAATGATTCCTTTATGTTGCTAGTTGGATTGGCTCTTGATTTCTGTAGCAGAAAATTAAAGACTAAGAATTAAGGCTGTAAGGACTTTCAGGTCAATAGAATAGAATGGAGAGATGGAAACAGTGGATCAATATATTAAAAAACAAAAGCCGAAACAGTTTAAATAAGGCAAAGCATACTGTTTTCTTTTGGAAGAAAGAAATGTATATTCTACATATGTGTTTCTCATTATCTTCCAGTTTGAATTTTGCCATGGACTTTGGTGCATGCTGAATGCTTTGTGCATAACATGAATAGTAGAAAAATTTCACATTACAGTCTGCATGCTTTTATTCTAGAGTTCCTTATATTATTATTGTTATGATTACTATTAATTATTATCTTTAAGTAGTTATGCAAAGGAGTTGCCATTTAACAAAGTAGTTTATGAACAAAATGCATCTTAATCAATGTCAACATTTTCCCTTTCAATGTTCTCATCCATCCCTCCTCTAACCACCTCCCCTAAACCCTTCTTAATTTGTAGGATATACATTGAATTCTTGATAGCACTCTCCCTCTCTTCTCCTCTTCATCTACCTCTTTCCTTTTGGCTCCCACCCCCTACTCATTTCAAGTACCTACTTCCAGAAACTTTTCTTTCCCTAATGATTGAATTTTCTGCTGATTAATGAAAGCTTCAGGCAGTCAGACTTTATAATTTTTACTGAGGGCCTAGTTTCCATTGGAATGGCTTTCTAAATGTTGACATTAATCTCACTGTTGTTGGGATTCTGACCATTTAAAAGAGACACATCATTGTTAATTAGTCTAGGCTCCTATGGGTGTTCATATGTCATCTGCTTGTCCTTAAGTCATTTTTGACCTCATTTGGACTCAGTTTTTCAGGCAGTAACAGATTATGAACAATGTTGAAGGTTATATTTACACCCTTGGCATTTCATCGCATGTACATTTGCCTAAACATTTTCCCAAGTGCTCTTATTACATATTATACAATATCTTGCTCTATTTCTGACTAACCAAATCAGGTTAATTAATTAATCAGGTGTTTTTTTTTTGTTTTCTTGTAGTACTGGGATTTGAACCCAGGTCCTAAAGTTCACTAGACAAGCATGAATAATGTTGCCTGTCCTATTTTGCTTTTGTTACTGTATAGATAGGGTCTTACATTTGTATTATGAGTTCTTGAATTATAATTCTTCTATTTATGCTTCCACTGAGGTTGGAATGACAGATGTTTACTTGTGAGCCCAGTTTTTTATTGTTTGAGATGAAGTCTTTGTCTGGACTGGCCTAGAGTCACCATCTTCCCAATCCCAGCTTTCCAGCATGCTAGGATTATAGGGATAGGATATTTTTGGCTATGAATTAATTTCTTTAGGAAAAATTATATTTCTTCCACCTCCAATACATTGTGTTATCTTTGAATTTCACATTTTATAATTATGACCCATTTGTTTACTTCTGACAAACTTGCTTATTTTGTGTGTGTGTGTGTATGTGTGTGTGTGTGTGTGTGTGTGTGTGTGTGTGTGTGTGTGCTAGTACTTGGGCTTATGTACTTTTAGTTTTTATTTTATTTTACCTTATTTATTTGTTTGTTTCTGTGTGCTAATCCAGGGGCTTGAATACAGGACTGGGAGCTATCCTTGAGCTTTGGACACAAGCCTTTATCACTTGAACCACAGCTCTACTTCTGGAGTTTCAGTGGTCAATTGGAAATAAGAGTCTCCTGAACTTTCCGACCTGAGTAGGAAAGTCCTATCTGAGGACTGGAACTCCAGTCTTCAGATCTCAGCCTCTTAAATAGCAAGCAAGGAAGGCAGGATCCATGAGCCTCTTGCTGTTTCATTTCATTTTATTTTAATATTCAATTGTACAAAAGTGTTTCAAGATGTCAGATTATGAGTACATTGCATCTTTCTTAGTGCTAACTCTTCCATTGTTCTCCCCATCTCTCCCATCCCCATTCTTTCTTTCAAGTTACCTGGTTACATTTTTTACATTTGTATATTGAACATATTATAACTACACTTGCCTACTTTCTTTTCTTCATTTGTCTGCTCTTCCTTTCCTTCACCTCTGGCCAAAGGGTAGGGAAGCCTCTAGCATGAATTAAAAAATACTGTGACTATTCAGACCTAATCATGACCTTTGAGCTTCCAACTTTTTACAGGCAAGAAGCTTTCAAGTTTGTGAAGTAATGCACCTTCTGTCTGGTGAATATAACTGTAACCCTTCTATTAATTACAATAAAAAAGAGAGAAAAAAAGCTTTCAAATATTATTTTCAGATGTGGTTCAGGAAAATAATGGAACTGGAAGGAAATTCCAGAGTGTAAAGCTAAAATCCACAGGAAGCAATAGATTGAAGTAGCAAATCTAAGCTCGAATATGGAGACATTTCTTACCACCCCTCTCCCTAGAGTGGAGTTCCTGATGACAATAACTTTCCTATTTCATCTCAGACTTGCTATGAATCAGGAACTAAGTGCCTTTTTTTAAAAAGTTAGAAATGTTTTCAGTGATATTTCTAATGTTTCCTTGTAGGAGATGTACTTTGCCTCCCAATTAATGTAGAATTTGATCATGTGATTTTTTTTAGTTGTCATATGTGTCTACAATAAAATTATGATTTACCAATATTTAGATAGAGGCCATAGAAGTAGTTAAGACATCCAAGGAAGAGATTACAGATGAGTTATGTATCCTTTATGAGAAGGTCCAGTGTTTAGAGACAAGTAAGGAGCTTCCCAAAATAAGAATAAAAAGAATGTTATCCTTAGAGAAACTGACAATCCTAAGATAGGGCAAGAAAACTTGGACGTAAGTCTAGGATCATTTTACTTTGATAAAGGAAAGATGTGCTAAACAAACTTGAATGATGATAAGAACAGGTCACAGGAGCCAATTGGGAGTAACAAAACAAATGAAGTAGTTTTTAATGATAAACAGAAGGAATATACACAAATCCATAATACATAATACATAATTGCTAAAACAAATAAATAAACCAGGGGGAGAAGACAGTTCTACAGAGTTTTTGCACAAATCCGTAAGGGCAATGAACCAAATCGTGGGAAGAGGTCACCCACAAGCTTTTCTTTCCCAAGAGAATGGATTGGAAAGGAGGAAAAGAGGATTAACTTCCTAGCTGAGAAACTTGGGAAACACTGCCCTAGCCAGTCAATAAATCTCCAAGACTTCAGTGGCATGTCATGCTGATACTATGTACACTTGATGGGATGGAGTAACTATGATGTGCTCTCTCATTGTTCCTCATTCCCAAACACATAACCCCAGGCTGATCATGAGAAAAATAGCAATTGTAATAGAGTGACAGTAGATGAAATATTTTCTAGTCCTCCTCAAAACGTTTAAGGACATGGAAAATAAGGAAAGTATTAGGAGTTTAAACTAAAAAAAGTGTGCTGTCATGGCAACTAAAAGCAATGTGGGAACCTGCATTGGAAAGAGATACTGGGTAAAAACCAGGAACTCTGAAACAAGAACAAACTTGGATTAAGAAATAATGTATCAAGGTTGATACATGAAATATAGCAAGTTACTCTGTTAATACTAGGTGAAACTAGGTCTGTAAGTACATAGAAACTATGTAAGCACATAGAAAATATTTGTACTACTTTTGTAACTTTTCTCCAGTTTAAAACTATTCTCACAGATAAAATTTAGTTTTTAAAAATATCCCCCCAAATTAAGTTTGCTTTTAAAGAGTCATCCAAAATATGAACAAACTGAAAGTGAATGGAAAGATTAACACCAATCTATGTAAGCAAAATGAAGAGAGTAGCCCTAAAGATTTCAAAATATAAATGTTCTGTCTCAAGTCTGTCAGTAATCAACTAGTTGGTAGCCATTTGTTCATGGGATGTGAGAATATGAGCCTAGCCATGACATGAATGCCAGTAGCAGCAGCGAGGGGGTGGAAATCAATCCCTTTGGGATAGGATGGAGATAAAATGTGATTTGAAGGCAAAAGGACATTGTGTAGGGACATAGCTAAGCAAGGTAGCAGAAAACTGGAGGGGGAAGATTAGGAGAGCTTTTTGAATTCTGGAACAGCATTTTCATTTCAGGTAAATTCAGTGTTGAAGGTACATCTGGAGATGAATAGTAAGAATCTAATAATGTATAAAGTAGTTGAAGTTTAAAAGCAATGGTAGGATGAAGGGTTGGATGTAGAAGCTACACAATCTTATGTTACTAGGTGACAAGGCTTGGGTTTCATTGAAGGGGAGCTCAGGAAGGATTAAAATGATCCTTGTTTTGTTATAGGCTGGACTGTATTGTCCCAAGAATGTGAAGTTTTAATCCTATATGTGAAGGTGATATTGTTTGGAAAAACAGTCTTTGGCAACGACTAAGTTAAGATGAAGCAATTGGGATGGCATGAATAAATAGGATGGTGTCTTAAAAGGGATTTGGGTATAGTGACAGGAACACAAGAAGCCCATGTGATAGCGAAGACAGAGAGTGTTGCATTTGATTTAAAGAGAGATGGCCAGGGGCCGGGAGTTTGGCCTAGTGGTTAAAGTGCTTGCCCAGCATGCCCGAAGACCTGGGTTCGATTCCTTGGTACCACATACACAGAAAAAAGCCAGAAGTGGTGCTGAGGCTCAAGTGGTAGAGCTCTAACCTTGAGAAAGTCCAAGGGCAGTGCTCAGGCCCTGAGCTGAAGCCCAGGACTGGCAAAAAAAAAAAAAAAGAGAGATGGCCAGCTGTCACTCCATCAGCATAGAGAGGGGCTGAGACAGGTCTTCCTCACAGGCCTCTGAACCAATTAACCCTTTTGATCCTTTGATCTCAGATATCTAGCCTCTAGTGTTGACCCAAATTTGAAAGAGGCTTTTCAGTAACTTAAATTGCCATTTTTCCTAAGGATTGGAAGGTCATGCTAAAATTTAAATCAATATTCTGAGATTGATATAGTATTGGAATAATACAGTGTTTGAATGAATGCTGCTTTTGGGTCTGTTCCTAAATGACGTCTAGCTATTAAATATTGTTTTGGATTGTTTGTATGATTTTTTTTGTGTGATCAATAGGACAGTTAATTTTGATTGTCAATGAGACTTGATGGTGGGTTACCTGCGACTAGTGAGGCATCACTTCTGGATCTGTCTGTGAGAAAGTTTCCAGGAATGTGGGATAACTGAGGAAGAAAGACCCACCCTAAATTTTTCTTGCCCTATCCAATAGGCTGGATACACAATGGAAAAGAAGTAGAAAGAAAGGAGGAAGCCAGTGTGTGAAAGATCCATTCTACCTTTGTGATTACACCTGGGGCTGATACCACTGACTGTGGACATCAGACTCTGACTTCTTTAGTATTTCAGTGTGTACTCACAAGAATGCCCTAGTGACTCTGGAAGACACTGGAAATTCTGTGAGTTTCTAGGCTTTTAGCCTTATATTGGGTTTACATTACCTGTTCCCCTCATTCTGAGTCTTCCTGTATATATACTAGCAGCTTCCAGGTTTCTCTGCCTTTCCAGCATCAAGACAGCTATTGTCAGACTATCCAGCTTCCAGTCATACCAGTCAATCCAATAAATCCTCTTTCATAATTATATATAAATTCTATTTGTTCTGTTCCTCTAGAGGACCCTAATATAATTAACATTTAAATTTATGGGCTTTGAGTAAGCAGATTACTCTCAGTAATGTGACCTCATCCAAACAATTGAAGGCCATAATAGAACAAAGATTGACCACTATTAATTAAGAAGGAATTGAGCCTTTCAAGGAATTGAGCCTTTCAGCTTTTGGATTTGACTCAGAATTTTTCACTGACTTTCTGTAGTTTTTGAGCTTAGTAAGCCTTCCTCTTTTTTTCTTTTTATCTATCTATCTATCTATCTATCTATCTATCTATCTATCTATCTATCTATCATCTATATCTATGCATAGTGGACATATATTATATATGTATTTGTTATATACATATATAGTACAGTCACAGAAAGAAGCCCATTATATATCTCATATGAGATATATATTATATATAATATTATATTATATATATCCCACATGGAATATATATAATGGGCTTCTTTCTGTGATTAAATATATTGTCATTTTTAATTAAATAATTTCATTAATATAAGTTCTTTCCACTTTTAATGGTTCATATATATGGGGCTATTATGATTCCTACATCCTAAAATTAAAGTTTGCTCTTATATGGCTACTATTTATGTTACAGTCTCTGAAATGAGATTGCTGGATAAGGTTCTTTCTGAAATGGGAAAACTCAGGGTCAGTAAGGTTTTATTTTTTCAGAAGTCAAAAAATTAAGTGTGATTAGAACTCACAGACAGGTCTCTCAAAATTTTTGAGGGGTTTGGACTATTAAGTATTTTTTTTCTTAGAGCATATCTCACTAGAAAAGTTCCATTCATAGAAACAAATTCATAGAGTCTATAGAAAACATAACTTTGACAGAACCTCAAGTTTTCTAACTGTAACTGTCCACTAGAAGAGAGAAATAAATATGTTGGTAGAGTGGTTTCCTCTCATCTGTTATCTTTTTGATTATTTATTTTTCATCTGTTATCTTTATAATTTGAAAGCTGATAGAAATCCAGAAGGTTGCTGAAGAGCTTCTTTTGAACTGAATTGATGTGGAATTATTATGTATCTGCTCTTTGATCATTTTGATGACAACCCATAAGCAGAAACAGATCTTATCACAAACCTTGTTGTTGGCAGAAGTAAAATTGGTGAATTCAATAACATCCATATGGAGGAAGGCCATATTCTATAAAAAGATCAACAACTAGGATACGTGGAACTAATGGACAAGTTTTTTATTGTTATTTTTTATTTTTATTTTTTTTGTGCTGGGTTTAGGACTTGAACTCCCTGGGTGCTATAAGGCTAGTGTTCTATTCACATGAGCCACTCTTTTACTTCTGGCTCTTTGGTGGTTCACTGGAGATACGAATCTTATACCTAAGCTGGCTTTGAACAGCCGTCTTCTGATCTCCACTTTCTGAGTGAGTGGCATAAACCATGGGTGCAAGGATAATTTTTTTTTCTCTTTGCTAGTCCTGGGGCTTGATCTTAGCACCTGAGCACTGTCCTTGGGCTTTCTGAGGGCTAGCACTCTACCACTCAAGCCACAGCACCACTTCTAGCTTTTTCTGTGTATGTGGTTCAAAGGAATGGAACCCCGATCTTCATGCATGCTAGGCAAGCACTCTACCACTAGTCCAAATTCCCAGCCCCATAATTTAGCTTTTGCAAAATCAGGATTCTGAAGGTATTGGATAGAATACCTTGTATTTCAGTTGGTCAGCTAGTCAACATATTTTTAACACTGAATTTTCTGGTTGCTTTTAATACTTTAAAAATGATCTAGGTATATAATCATTGATTTAGATGTTACCTGTCCAATGATACTAAAGAATGGAAAGAAGAGGTGAATCTGGTAAAAGAGTTATTGGTACTCATCTATAAGACTATCACAAAGGTAGTGATCTTTCTTATAATTGAAGATGGATCTAAGTAACTTCATAGGACAGGCAGGATTGGGAGAGAGGGAGGATTAGCATAGACTGAGGATGTAGGAAGCGAATAAAGGTAAGTATAGTCATGAGCATAGGTTTATCTTTACTATGAGAAATAAATTAGCTTACAGACTAGCAATGTTTACTACAGTAGCCACTAGCAGCGACACATGGCTAGCCACTCAGTTTAAATTTAAGTTCATTAATATTTAAATTCCATTCCCTAGATACTAGAGCTATATTTCAAGGTCTTAATTGCCTCAGGGACCAGTGACTATCACATAATATAAGTATCAGTCACATCTACGACTGCAGGAAATACTGTTTGATAACATTATTCTAAGCCATGCTCAATTCTAAAAACTTTCTATAAAAGCAAATAAAATAATCTTATGATGAAACTTCAACATATTTACTCATTGCTCACTAGTAATGAGCTGTTTATTTTAGGGGGTATATATGAATATGTATGTTGAAAGTCTCAGCTTTAGGAATTTGTAAATGTTATCACAGGATATTTTTTGGTTGTCGTTAATTTTGTTTAATTTCCCCAGTGTAAACCATCTGTACCCATGCTTCTACTCTTCTTTTACTTTTCTAGCCATTCTTTTCCCTTAAGTGGTCTGTCTACAAGGAATACTTTAAATTCTGCTCCTACCCATAGCCCTCCAGAGTTTTAGCATAATCACAAGCTGGAACTACTTAACTATTACTGGAAGCCAGAATCTCAGTTTATGGGGCTCCCTGAATCCTTTATGAAGGAGCTCTTTTTATTTGATCTTTGATATTTTTTCTGATCTTTCATGTGTGATTTACTTATACATGCAGGAAAAATAAATGTGTCTTTCAGCCTGACGAAGTGGCTCAGGCCTGCAATCTTAGCTACTCAGGAGGCAGTGATCTAGGGCTGGCAATCTGAAGCCAGTTTAGGCAGGCAATTAACCACCAGAAAAATGAAAATGTACTGTGGCTCAAAGTGGTAGCGAAAAAGCTTAGGGACAGCACCCAGGTCCAGAGTTCAAGTCCTGTGATGGACCTTCCCCTTCTGGCCCCCCCCCCTTATGTCTTTTATTCACCTTGGAGTCTGCATTTTAAATTGGAGATTTAGGCATGATTAGCATAGTAAAAAAGAAGACTGAAGAACATAAGTTTGTATGGCAAAGGCTTTCTTCCTACAATCAGATGCCCACTTTCTCCCTCCATTTAAATATATAGCTCCCATCTCTGTCCAACCTTGCATTTCTCTTATTTTTCTTCCACATACCAATGAAAAGATACAGTTGTATTAAAGCCAATTCATTATTCAATTCTCTACTCATGAAACAAAATTCAAGTCTTTCTGAATTCATTTGTAGAAAGGTTCATGTTCTGTATTTGATGTGTTTTCTCCTTGTTCCTCCCAAATTTTTTAGAACAATAAGGTTATTTAAACTTTTAAATGTATGAAGAGAAACAATTTTAATTTATTTGAATACATTATATTTGCTCTTGCCTGAATAAATCATACACCATTTGTCAAGGGATTTAAAAAAAAGAGTGAAGTTACAATTAGCTTGCTCTGTAAACAAGTAGTAATTAAAACAATCTCTTTGTTTGAATTATTTATGCTGTTTTTAACATTGAAATTATCCTTCATCTAGTCACACTCTCTTGTAGTGTTTTGCAGAAAGCAACAGAAAGAGAAGTTTAAATGAGGTACAAATTCTTTACCTGTAAGTGGGAGGCAATAAATTGTATGGCCAGGTTTTATTTTAAATGAAAGATGACTTCAGTGAGTATTGACAAGGTCACTGATTTTGCCTGATTATTTGTTAGAATTACTTTCCTTCTGAGAAAAGGGCCACTCTTACATATAGAGTCCAAGTGAAAATAGGGAAAAGAGTTAATATGTTATTTTTAAAAATTCTCTGCTTATTTCATTGCTTGTACACAGGAGTTGAGTATGTATACATGCACACTGATTTCCCAGAACATCCTTTGCAAAATCCATTTGCAGCGTGTGGCTTCTGCTATCAGAGATCTTTGTTTTGCTTTTCTCTGGCTTTTCAATATTAGATAAATTACTTGATTTTTTTTCTTTTTTTTTCAGTGGGTCATGGGGCTTGAACTCTGCCTGGGCACTGTCCCTGAGCTCTTCAGCTCAAGGCTACCACCCTACCCTTGAGCCAAGCCCCACTTCCCACTTTCTAAGAGTCTCAGGTCCCTTTGCGCTGTGCCTGGGCTGGCTTTGCACCTCAGACCTCAGCCTCCTGAGTAACTAGGGTTACAGATATGAGCCACTACACCCTGGTAAATTACTTGATTTCTTGAGAGCTTAGTTCCCCTCCTTTCCCAAATGACAATGCTATTATTTACCTCATATGACTGGTGAGAAATTCTACATGATAAATATAAACTGTTGGGATAACATTTGCTTAAAAGTATGTAATAAGCCGGTACAGTGGCTCATGCCTATAATCCTAGCTACTCAGGAGGCTGAGATTTGAAGATCTCAGTTCAAAGCCAGCCCAGGCCCTAAAGACCATGAGACTCTTATCTCCAATTAACCACTAGAAAACAGTTAGTGGGGCTGTGGCTCCAGGTATAGGGCAGTAGCCTTGAGCTGAAGAGCTCTGGGACAGTGCCCAGGCCCAGAACTCCAGCCCCATGAATGACAGGAAAAAAAAACTGCAAAAGTAAAAGAAATGAGTACATACACAGTGACATTGAATCTATAGTTGTGACAATATTTTTTTCCAGATATTTGCATTTTTTTCTAATTTCAAGATTTTGTTATATTAACAGAAAAAATGCTTGAGGAATATGAAATATCACATTTCCTGAACCCTTTCCAATGATCTAGTTATTTTAAGTTGGAAAAATATAATAGCTTTATTGTGGCAGGGTGTTATTTACACATTGAAACGCCAATTTTTAAATAGGATTCTGTGTGGTGATGATAGTCATTCTGATATGAAAATATCAATTAAGTACTGGCTATCAATTAAAATTGGGGTACTTAATGTAAACTGATAAACATGAAAACTGAGTCAGAAGGTATTGTCTTGGTCTTTTCTTGCTTTGTAGATGAGTCCCACAAATGATGACCCATCTCTCCTTGTAGTCATGAGCACACTCAAGTGCCCAGAACTTGATAGCTAACACCATTTTCTAGTAGGGGTCCTTGGAGAAATAGCTGGTTCTAGCTAAAGCAGGAAAATGAGTATGTAAAACGAGTCTGGGATAACCTGTAGTGACAGAATGCAAGTAATACTCAGAAAACAAACTTAAAATTAAATAAGCATAAACTCTGATGATACTGATGGAAGATGCTAAGGGGTCATGTAAGAGCCTACTAAAAGAGTTCTCCATGTCCAGAGCTGGAGAAATCGAGCAATAAAATAGAGTATAATTATATTCCATTTCAAAACATGCAATAAATATGTATGGGATAAACTGATACAAATAAGTTGTTGAGTAAAATAATAAATAGAGCCAGACTGACACATGTCTGGGTTAAAGCATTCTAAGTAATTGGTGTTATCAGCTCTCTCTTTAAGGATGGGAACACATAATCCTTTACACCATGAACAGGGCTTATGCATACTGACTTTCTTTGCAAGTGTAAAGAGGAAGAGGAGGAAGAATAGCCTTATGGTGAAGAAATTTGAGACAAATATTAACCTAGACAGGTAATCCAAGTCAACACAAACACTCCTACAACATGTTCATATACTCTTGACCTAATATGATATTAATGGCATTGCACTTTTGTGGCTTTCCTTTTTGAATCCATAGCCCCAATCTAGTCAGGACAGAAACACCCAATAAGATAAAACAGAAACATTCTACAGCACCCCAGTATTTCTCAAAACTCAAAATCACCAGAAACAAGAGATGTAAGAAGACAAAATGCAGTATCTCTGTTCATTTCTCAGGAAATATGAGTGAAGTTTGGGCTTTAGTTTTTAATACTATGTAGGTTTAATAATGATATATCAGGGCAGGTGAGGGGAGGGAAATGGGGACCAAACTATGAGAAAGGGTATCAATGTTTGTGAAGTAATGCACCTTCTATCTGGTGAATATAATGTAACCCTTCTATTAATTACAATAAAAAATCAAACAACAACAAACAACAACAAAAATAATGATATAGCAGAGCCAGATGACCACCATATACAGGTGACATATATGTCACATAACTGGAGGCCACTTGCACACTTTGTCACTTTCAGCTTATGTAAGGCAGTTACATTCTCTTCTTAAAATATCATCTCAATTTTGTAAAAATCAAACTTGCTTTTGTAAAATCAAGTTTTAAAAGGTCTTAAGCTTTTTTTCTAAAATGATTTAAAATAAACTATAATTATTGCTTTGATTGACTATGTTTTCTTGAGTTAAAAAATTTTTTTGCAAAAGATATGGAAACAAATCTTCTGAAAAGCCTGTGACTATTTTACTAACTTGTTTATCCTATATTTTCTTTATAGTTATCTACCTTTTTTTGCTGGTTAGTAGCCATCTAAATGTTCTATTTCATCCTTTTCCTATCTTGTTTTGCCCTGATTTGACATTATTTCAAGTATTTATTTATTTTAATTAAATAGTCCAGATTTGGCTTAAAGAAAACAAGGGTTGTAACTGTACCACTGAAGTAACAAATTAGAATTTAATTAATACAAGAAAACTTATCAAACACAGGCACTGACTATGAACAAGCGAACAAGACAGTCAATCCTTTTCCTCATGAGACCACCATTCTAATTTGAAATAAGACTCTTAAAAATCCATATAATTCACTTAAGTATTGTGGATGAGACAGGCTGGGCATCTGGGGAACTGAACCCAGAGCATAGTGGGGTTGGGTGAAATTTAAGCCAGTCTCCAGAAGCCATCCTTAAGGAAATAAGTAATTACATTGACTTGGAGGAAGGTGGGTATTAACTGGGTCAGTAGTTCTCACCAGGAGTGTTTGGGAAGTTGGTAGGAGTATTTTCAGAATAGCAGGGTTTGATGGCAGATGTACTGTGGTGTTGAGGATGGCTCCACAGGACAATTAGCACCTATTCTGCAGAACTCTCTCATGTCCCACCAGATGTTTATTATGTAGATTGTACAGTTTGTCTGCAAGAATACTATACTACTCTCATTTTCTACTTTGACAGCCTCTAATTTGTTATGGCCTCTTGTCCCCACGTTAATTAAAATAATTTTGCTCTTTCATCGAATGTAAATAAGCACTGTCTGTTCTGACTTCCCCTAGTGTAAGTTTGCCTTTGCATATACGCCTGTACCTTTGTTCTTTCAGTAGTCTGTACTTCCCCTTTAAATGACCCCGTAAATCCTAAGGGGGTAGACATCAGCTAAGGCATGATGGCTTAGAGCATAGCCATGGTCAAGAATCTAACTACAGAAATATGTAAGACTTTATTATAAATTACTTTCCTGCTTTTTCTTCTTATACTAGACCTTGGGCATAGGTACAATATTGAATTTTAAAAATTTATAGGTGTCAGAGACAGTGTATGATCTATGACTTTCGTTCCTTGCGAGTAATGGGAGCATGACAAAATACTGATAAAATGTCAAGACTAGATTTGATACTAGTTTGAGATTATTACTATGGTCAGGGTGCTCTAGCCCTTCAAACATACAGCTAAGGATGCTGAGCTATTTGCTATTGCTAGTTGCTATTATGTTATTTATATACTAACATTTTATTCTACACAGATTCCTATGTGTGTGCTGGTTGGTTCTGGGGCTTGAACTCAAAGCCTGGGTGCTTGCACTTATTGAACACTTTTTTTTTTTTAACTCAAGGCTGGTACTCCTCCATTGACCCACACAGGACTCTATGTTTGGCATTTTTGGTGGTTTATTGGAGATGAAGTCTCACAGATTTTCCTGCCTGGACTGACTTTAAACCTTAATCCTCAGACCTTAGCCTCCTGAGTAGCTAGGGTTATAGACATGAGCCACTGGTGTTTGGATCCATACAGATTTTTTTTAAATCCCATGAACATTCATGTAGGCTGTTTATTTATTTGTTTTTTTTCCTGGAAGATTATCCTATTCCGATCTTTTCTCTTCTATAATTTGCTAGAATCTTTCTATCTTCATTATGAAACAAATCTAGTTTATTAGGACTTGCTATATCACTAGATTTTATTCACATTCCTATTAACAGCCTGTGTTTCCATTTTCCTGCTTTTAAAGTACAGGATGACTTTTGTTTTTCTTCTTTTAAGGTCTTTTACTAATATACCGAAAGATCTGAACGCATACTTTATATATCTTCTAGAAGATATGCATAGGTACTTTTGTATAATGAGGTATCTTTCTTTTTTCTTTTTATTTTTTTGCCATTCCTAGGTCTTGAACTTTGGGCTTGACCACTGTCCCTAGGCGCCTTTGCTCAAGGATAACAATCTGCCACTTGAGCCACAGTGCCGCTTCTGGCTTTCAAGGTCACAGTGCCACTTCTGGCTTTTAAGTATCTATGATTTTAAGCTAATTTCATTTAATTATACTTTATCTTTATAACTGTTTAACTTAATATATAAAAATGTGATAGTTTAAAAATATGTAAACATCTGGGGCTAGGAGTTTAGCCTAGTGGTAGTGTGCTTGCCTAGCATGCATGAAGACCCGGGTTCGATTCCTCGGTACCACATACATAGCTAAAAGCCGGAAGTGGTGCTGAGGCTCAAGTGATAGAGTGCTAGCCTTGAGAAAGTCCAAAGACAGTGCTCAGGCCCTGAGCCCAAGCCCAGGACTGGCAAACAAAAATATGTAAACATCTTTAAAAAAAATCCAAACATGGACCAGAGTTCTCCAGGAACTTCACGGAAGAATTCTCTGGATCCTCAAGTTATGGAAATAAATTTAGTGCTTTAAAAATTCAACAAAAGCTCACATTTACAAAAGATTCAGGAAGTTGTAAAAAAAATTGTGTGCTTGGGTTCAGGGCTTCCTCTTGTCTCTTTTTGATTAACTGAGGCCTGGTGTACCTGTCTTGTTGAGAGTAAAGGGTTATATTTGTGTCACACTGCACTTAAAGTAGCTCCTGTCACTTATGATGCTGCTCTTTGCACCATCAGATCACCTTGTTAAGATGAAAGCAGAAGTTTTCCTCATTTCTCATTTTTCACCACTAGACTGAAATTCTTTATGCTTTTACCTCAATTTCCAGACTTCAGAGATTACACGCCTGTACTGACACACTGAGCAAACCTTTTATTTTTATTTTTTCAACTCAAACTACTTTATGTTGGTATTACTCTGGAGAAGTAGTACATAGCTAGAAAATGTTGGTTTTTTTTTAATATAAAAATATCTCTTAAGTGACTTTGAAAGTATTTAATTTTCCTTGCAACACATAGATAGCAACATATTACATAATCCCTCTCATCAAATTATCAACATTTTGGAATATTTCTCTTATCAAGTTATTCATATGTTGGAATATATTTCCAGGTTTTCATATATATATACCAATATTTAAAAGAATATATGCATTAACTTATTTGTTTATTCATTCTCATGATAGTATGGGTACTATTCAAGTGTTGGGAAAATGAGTGGTGCAAGAGAATTTAGGGTACTGCTCTCATAAGCTTAATGAGTTAAAAAATTCTCAACACAAAGCCAGAGTCAGTGGTTCATACCTGTGATCCTAAGCTACTTGTGAGACTGAGATCTGAGGAACATGGCTTAAAGTCAGCTCCTTCAGGAAAGCCCATGAGGCTCTTACCTCCAATTAACAACCAGAAAACCAAACTGGAAGTGGTGCTGTGGTTTAATTGAGAAGAAAAGATCAGGGATAGTACCCAGGCCCTGACTTCAAGACCCATGACCAACAAACAAACAAAAATTGTCAACGCTATTCAAGTAGGGATTTGTATTATAAAAACACACACACACACACACACACACACACACAAATGGAGGTGACAACTATTGGTAGCAGGCTGAAAGGGAGAGAGGCAGGACAAGTTAAAGAAGGAAAACAGGACTGTTGGAGGGGTTATATTCGACCAGAATGTTGAATGGGAAATAGCTGGTATAGAAGTCCTGACATGGGGACAAGCTGGTTTGGCATGTTTAAAGGCCAGATTACAGTGAACACAAAGAGAGGGACATGAATCAATGTTGAAGGTGTGGCAGGGTTGAGAGTTTTAGGGTCTTACAGACTTAGAAATTCAATTTTATATCATCATATTAATATGTATGTGTATATATGTATATATGTGTATACATATATACATATATATGTATATATAATTTATATATAATGTATATATACTGTTTTTATTTTTTTGCCAGTTAGGCTTGAACTCAGGGCTTGGGCACTATTCTTTCACACTTTTTGCTCAAGGCTAGTGCTCTGACACATGAGCCATGGTGCTACTTCCAGCTTTTTCAGTTTATATTGTACCAAGGAATCGAACCCAGGGCTTTGTGCATGTGAGGTGAGCACTCTACCATGAGGCTATGTTCCCAGCCCCTATTTATTGTATTTTATGTAGATAGCTTATTTAAGTAGTTATAAAATTATGGGTTGACCATGTTCTCAAAATTCAACAAAAAGCCAGATACATATTTGGAATTATGAAGTACAATTATGTGGAAGATAACAGTCTTACCTGTTTACATAGCATCTGCTGAGTAAATAGTACTAGGTGGAGATTTTCCTAAGATATGTTTTTTTTAACTACTTGTTGATTTTCAGTTTGGTATCAGAAAGAAGAGAAAGTGAGAAATATTTTTTGATTCTGTCCCAGGCCCCTTAGTAAACTCTTTACACATCCTCCTCCACCCCCCTCATGTCCTGTCATTCTCCTCAGGCATCTTGATTGATTACACCCAGAGGTCTTCCCCAGCCATTGTGCTATGGGATGCTCACTGGTGCACAGAGAGTCAAACATGGTGGAGAGAGCTGCCTTCTTCATTTTCCATTTCCTCTATCCTTCCTTTTCTATTCATGGAGCACAAGTAAGTCAGCGTCAGTGAACAATATTCGACCCTGTAAAGATCTTTGCATTTTAAAAGAGAAAGTATTTTATAACCAAAATGTATTTCAGCCTTTTACTTTTTCCTTTGGCTTATACTAACTTGTGCATGGTGAGCTGTATCACCAAGACTTTTTTTTTTGTGGGTCATGGGGCTTGAATTCAGCCTGGATGCTGTCCCCGAGCTCTTCAGCTCAAGGTTACCACCCTACCCATTTCTAGTTTTCCACAGGTTAACTGGAGATAAGAGTCTCAGGTCCTTTTGTACCCAAGGTGGCTTTGGACCTTGATCCTCAGATCTCAGCCTCCTGAGTAGCTAGGATTACAGGTGTGAACCACCACGGTGGCTCACCATGACATTTTTGTGCACGCATATAATGCACTTTGATTATCTCTATCCATTTAATCAAAATATAGAACAATGAAACAAAATAATAATGTTACATAAAAAGCACTGGGCACAGTGCCAGGAAATTCATAAATGTTAATTATCATGCTATTCTAATATTGCAAAGTGAACATTTAAAAACAATTGTATAAGGAGAGTGATACTGTGATGTACAGAATCAGTGGGAATATGACGGTGAGTGTTTGGAAGAAGATGGGGCTCAGGTAACTTCAGCCGTCTATTGGCAGATTCCTCCCTCCTTCCCTCTCTCCCTCCCTTTCTCTCCGTTCCCTCCCCCATCTATCCCTCTTTCCTTTTTATTTTTTGTCAGTCCTGTGGCTAGAACTCAGGATCTGGACACTGTCTCTGAACCTCTTAAAGAGGCTAGTCATCTAGCAGCAGAGCCACAGTGCCACTTTATCTTTTTCTGAGTAGTTTATTGGAGAGGAGTCTCATGGACTTTTCTGCCCAGGCTGTCTTTCTGAATCAGGATCCTCAGCTCTCAGCCTTCTGAGTAGCTAGGATCATAGGTGTGAATCACCAGCACTCTGCTGGCAGATTTCTTAAAACAGCGTCACAATCTTTGTTCTTATTTTCCTTCAAGAAAGATAACCTTGGATTCACTCCACAGCTATCTTTCTGTTTCTGATAAATGTTTATGTTTCTACAACATTTGTATATTATGTTGCAGAACTTCAGTATTCCTTAATGTTTCATTTTTACCTTGTTTTTATACTTCTTTTATTATTGGAATTCATACAAATTTAAACCCCATAATCTGGCTCCTTTGCCTGGCTGAAGTGGAGATGGAAAAGACATTTGTGAGGGTTAGATGTAAGTTGGAAATATTTTGTTTATTTGAAGATTTTACTTTTCTTATACATATTTTAAAATCTCTGAATACCGAGGAAGATTGTACCATGTCAAGTTAGATCCAATATATGAAAAAATTGGGGGAAACAATGATACATGATATACTGTGTTACACACACTTTCAAATTCTGTGTTGTGGAAGGGTTTTCTTATAAACATTAGTCAAAGGTGGACACTTGTAATCTTAGCTACTCAGGAGGATAACTGACAAAAAAAGTCAAAATTCTGCCTCTCCTCCACCCTCTTCCTTCCATCCTTCCCTCCTTCCTTCTTCCCTCCTTTCCACCTTTCCTCCCTCCCTCCTTCCCTTCTTCTCTTCCTCCCTCCCTCCCTCCCTCCCTCCCTCCCTCCCTCCCTCCCTCCCTCCCTCCCTCCCTCCCTCCCTTCCTTCCTTCCTTCCTTCCTTCCTTCCTTCCTTCCTTCCTTCCTTCCTTCCTTCTCTCTCTTTGTGCCAGTTCTCAGGCTTGAATGGAATGTGTGCTCTCTCTTAGCTTTTCATTGAAGGCTGGAGCTCCACTACTTGAGCCACTTCTCCAGTTCTGTCTTTTTGATGGTTAATTAGAGATAAAAGTCTCTCGTTTGGCTTCTGAGGCTGGCCTTGAACTACACTTGTGAGATCACAACCTCTTGAGTAGCTAGAATTACAGACATGAACCACCAGTGCCCAAACATTTGATTCTTCAGAAGATGTTCCGATGTCTCTGGATAAGTTGTTTCTTCTGTTTAAGTTTCTTTTATAGATCTTAAGATGCTTTAAATGTATTATTAATAAGTAGCATAATTCAATATTTATATGTTCTTCTCATTATAGTAGTCAGGGTGTATATTCTTTGTATTTTCCATTTTATGGGCAACAGTTTTAGTTTTTCCACTTCACTTATCTCTTCTCAATTGCTCATTGCAAGTTTGGCTTTTCTGCTTAGCCTCATTCAAGTTTCTATTATGAATTTCACATTTATTCAAAAACCTTTCCTCTAAAGTCCATCATTTCTCATGTTAATGGCCTTTCCATGGACACTCGGCAATACTTGAAAGCTGTAATACTGTGAATTTGGCTGCATCCTCCAACTTAGACATTAGATTGGTCCATTTTCTATGATAATTGTGCTTGATATTTCTGACTTTTGAACATTTTGGTTAAGGTTTTCATTTATGATTATGTGGTTATTGAACAGAGGAGTTACAATTCAGGTTATGAGTACATACTTCTTGGTCCATGTTAACTCTTCCTTCATATTCCCCTATTTTGTTCCTCCTGACCCTACCCTCAAGTTATGGTAGTCCTTTTTAAATATAATGTAAATTAAATATGATGACTGCATTTGGTAATCCTTCTCCTTCCGTCCTAATACTTCCCCCAATATTTTCACTTCCTGGTATTTCTTTTTGTTAAACAATATGTTAATTGATCAGAGGAGCTATGCCTTTGTGTTCTTCTCCTAAATATACCTACCATTAGTTTGTTTGTATGTAAATGTATTGAGCCCTGTACATGTTATCATGCATAGTGTCTTTTTGATCTAGCTTCTGTATGCGACAGAAAATATGCTGTTTGTTTTCCTAAGCCTGGGATACTCACTTAACATGATTTGTTCTAGATCCATTCATGCCCCTGTATATGACATTAATATTATTTCTCATGGATGAGTAAAATTCCACGGGTATATGCATTACTAATTGTTGGGCATCTAGGGTGTTTCCATAAGTTGCCTGTTGAGAATAGTGCAACAATTAACATGGATTTGCAAGTCTTTATGGAATTCTGACTTGTGATGCTCTGATTAAATGCCCAAGAGTGATATGGCTGGATTGTAGGGAAGTGATATGTTTACTGTTTTGAGTAGTGTCCAGACTGCCTTCCAAAGTGGTTTACATTCTCATCAACAGGGTAATAAGGTTCCTTTCTCACCACATCTGTGCCAGCATTTGAATTCTCGATGCTGTACAATCTTACTGAGGAGAGATAGAAACTCAATGGTGTTTTCTTCGTTCTAACTTCTTGAAAGTGTTTTACTTTGCATTCATTAACAAAGAAATGCTTCTGAATTATGTAATTATTTTGTGTAGACATTTAAAACGGAGAATACTTTCTAGAATATTCTTTTTATTTTGGTGGGTAATGGGGCTTGAACTCAGCGTGGGCGTTGTCCCTGAACATTTCAGTTTAAGGCTACCACCCTACCCTTGAGCCAAGCCCCACTCCCCATTTTCTAGAGGTTAATTGGAGAGAAGAGTCTCTGGTCTTTTTGTGTCTAGGCTGGCTTTGAAACTTGATCCTCAGATGTCAGCCTCCTGAGTAGCTATGATTACAGGTGTGAGCCACCACTCCCAGCTTCTAGAATATTCTTGATCTTGTGTAATGTTTAAAAAGAACATCTGGAAATAACATAAGTCTAAAATATCACTTAGCATTTGATGTTTTAATCATCTTGATGATAATGACACATAAACTCTTATTTTGGCATTTTATGAAAGACACACACATGCACACACACATACACATATATTTGATATTATATAAGTGACCTTAATTTTTGAACAGCAATTTTATTTTTTCATAAAGGATTAAAAAGTTACTTATGTATTATAGTAAAAGTAGAGGTAGACAAAAAACAAAAATAAGGAAAATATCCATTTTCTTTTCAAGTAAGTAATGATGAAGATTTTGGGATGCAATTTCTAACATTTTATAGCATATACAAATAATTACATTTTAAAAATGAGATCATAGCTAGGTGCTGGTGGTGCATTCATGCCTGCAATCCTAGCTAGTCAAGAGGCTGAGATACAAGGATTGGGGTTTGAAGCAAGTCTGGACCGAAAAGTCAATGAGACTAGAAACAAACGAATAAACTAGAAAGAAAAAGCTGGAAGTGGCACTGCGACTCAAGTGATAGAATAGTAGCTTTGAGCAAAAGAAGCTCTCAGAGACAGTGCTCAGGCCCCAGAACAGACACAAAAGACGGGGGGGGGGGGGGTGATTGTATTGGAAAACTCAGTCTTTGTTAATTCAGAAGTCTCTATCCATTGAAGTTTGTAGCATCAAAGCTTTTCTACAATGTCAGTGATACCAAATAAATCAATTAGTAACTCATTTAGAAACCACATAGATGGTATTAATGTGAAATTAACACCTATGACTAATCCATTTTACTTCAAGGTGTCATAAGAGAAGGCCCAACTTAAGACAGTGGGGTCTTTACTTTTGATGTAGTCTGAAGTGCAAATTAGTCTCTTAGTAGAGAATGTGGGAAAGGTGGGCTTGAACAGAATTCTTTGAGGTGGTGGGCCTAAAAGCCAATCTTGGTAATACAATCCCTGAAGAAATATTGAATTAATGTATAGAGGTAAAATTTTTTTGTTTATTTTGAGAATGGTGTTAACCCAGACTGGCCTTAGTTTTGAGACTTTCCTGTTTCCGTTTTCTGCACACTTAGATTACAAGTCTATGCTACCATGCCTAGACAGATTTTCTTTGGCTTCACTTCATTTAAAAGAATATTTTCACTGATGTCTTCTATTACGTGTGAACAGTTATATGCATTCTTGTTATTAATACTGGAATTCCTTAGTTCTGTAAAACATGTTCTGTATTGTAGTCCAGATTGACTTTTATCATTTGCTTGGATTCTACTGATTAAGGAAATTGTGCAACTTAGAAAAAGATGAACATGCCCATTAAATATAGATTTATATGGAGAGCAGAGGAAATGAACATAATCAAGCATAGCTCCTGACTACAATGACTATTTTTGGAGAGTGATAAATGACTGTATGTAGCTATATGAATTTTCTAATAGTTGTCAAGTTTGACACTAATTTTATAATTTTTGCAATGGCACTTATTGATTTTTAAGTGCTGTGTAAGGGGAAAAATGCTGTGTGAGCAGATTAGCCAGTAGTTTTACTGAGCAGGAATAGGACGAATGATGCCAAATCTAGTTCTTAAGATTCCAACTGTACATGATTCTACATATCATATTTAAGTTCCTCATGACTTCGTAGAAACTTCCCTAGCATGGTGACTGACTAAAATAAATGGTATTTACCTTCCAGTTATCTAATAGTTCATTAGTAATATTCTTTACGAAACAGGAAGTTTCTTAGAATAGCTAAAATACTGTAGATTAGCTAGTGAAATCTTTTAGTAAAATGTTCCTGAAATACTTGGAAATTGAGATAATACTATGATTGGAAGAAGTACATTAAATTAATAGTGAAATTAGAAATTGGTTAAAACAAAATGATTCTGCTGAAATATACAATTAACCATTTGTTTTACTGTTTTAATACTATAGAGTGAGGCCACATTGCCTACTTTGTGGTAATAATCTTTGTCATCAGCATAGTTGGGCTACCCTAATGATGAACAGAGCTTCAAGTTTTCAGAGCCCACCAACTTCTGAAATCTGTACAGCTCTCAGATAGATTTATCTGTCTGTCTGTCCTTTAAGGTTGCTGAATTTACATTCTGACAGAACCTCAGAGGTACTTTATGATTGTGAAACTCAGATGATCCTTTCCCTCAATGTTGCCTTGTATTGTTCTGGTTAGTTGATTATTTATTGTAATCTGAAATGATGTCTGAAAAGCAGATAACTTACCAAGGTCAGGGCTGTGCAGGGCTGTGTTCCCTGTGCTCTGTCCTCTAAACTTATAGGAAGTTAGGTAAGATCTTTTTGAGAATATATCATTGAATAGATTTCATTTAGTAGGCATGCTGTCTGTTCAACTGTGCAGATACCACTGTGAGATAAATACTTTATGGAAGAGGTGACTTATGCTCAGAATAGTGAGTGTACTGTTCATAGTTTCACAGCTAGATAGCCACAGAATTGGAATGGAATCCAGGATGAATTGAGTCTAAATCCTTTCAGTATTTCTTTGCTGCTTCCCTTGTATGAACATGCAAAAGGGGAATAGTAGATACCCAGAAAGCAATAGTGTACATATTATTAAAGCAGAACAGATTTTTTTTTTGTGGGTCATGAGGCTTGAACTCGGCCTGGGTGCTGTCCCTGTGCTCTTCAGCTCAAAGCTACCACCCTACCCCTGGGCCTGGGCAGTATCCCTGAGCTCTTCGGCTGAAGGCTACCACCTTACCTTTGAGCCAAGCTCCACTTCCCATTTTCTAGAGGTTAATTGGAAATAAGAGTCTCAGGTCCTTTTGTGCCCGGGCTGGCTTTGAACCTTGATCCTCAGATCTCAGCCTCATGAGTAGCTAGGATTACAGGCGTGAGCCACCGCCAGCCAGAATAGACTTTTTCTTGGAGGCCTGGTAGATTGTAAATGTACTTGCCCTGTTAAAGACATTGCTAAGTAAAAACCAGTTAGTAGAGGATCCTTAGATGCCAGCCTATCTGCTAGCTTGAATTTGGTTCATTAGTTTTCCTGAGGAGGGACAGACACCCTAATGTGACCAGCTGGCACCTAGGTTTACATTACATTATAGAAAATAGAAAATTGGCCCTAAATATGGCCTTATTTGTTGCGTGTGAAAATATATCCTACCTTGTTTTTGTGCAGTGACTTGAGACTTGATGGGTAACATAGACACCGATGCTTTGACAATGTCACTGCAAAGAACTGTTCGTTTCAGACTTTCGTCCAGCCAAGGATTTATTATTCTAAGCATGCAATTGCACAATAGAAAAATCCACTACAGAGATGGATAGAGCTGTTTAGAAAAAGACAAGCTATTTTTAAAAAATGCAAAATGCAGACCGAGACAGTTGAAAAAAGAAGTTGACTCACTGGTTTACCTTCTGGAAAAATTGCACAGTCAGCATCCAGCTCTGCCATGTAGACTTGAAAGCACAATTCATCTTGCGGATGCTACTCCTGCCTTTAAACTTGTGCTTGTGCTTTGACGTGGACTTTATTGGTCAGATAGCAATTCGGTTAAATGAATTCAATTTGTTTCTCACTCTACAGGCCTTATCTAATTTCATTCTCCACAGGGAGGATTGTCTTGTAGGGGCACTTTTGTAGCTTTTTCACCGAGGTATGTGGTAGAAACTTCCATCTACAGACTGAGAAAGAAGGTTAAGAGGACAATAGTCAGTTGTGTTCAGAAGAAGTTAACAGCTATATGCTTACTTTCATGGGGAAGAATGCCACCATGGAGTGAATAGCAAGATTATAGGGTTAGCAGAGCCTTTCATCTTTCTAGTATATATCTGATGTAACAATTTATGTATTATATCTTTTTCTGAAAATGAAGTCCTGTTCAAAGAACCCATTCAAATTCCAAGTGCTGACCTAGTGCTCACCTACAACTTCTTGCTCAGAATAGTTATTGTTTTATTTTAAATGACATGATTGGAACCAAAATAATTACTTCGGTTAATACAACAGAATTTTTAGTGTCACAGGGAATTTCCTATAACATGTACTTGATTAGAAATTATCACTAATAAAAAATAAGTATATTGGAAACTTTAGATTTTTAATTTCTTTGCTTTACCTGTTTGAGGGTCTTAATGTATAAGCAGTCAGTTTGCTCTTAGTTGAGCTTTTACCTTAGTAGTAGTAGTAAATAGAAAATGGCTATGTGGATTTTGGTTGCATATTTTTCTTTTATCTCAATATTTGGTTACATCTCTGCTTAGATTTTTTAACTACTGTTTGCATGCCTGTAGGTGCATAAGTTATTTCACAAAGGTACTTGGGGACATTTAAAAGTCTTTGAAAGATGACATGAGAAGGGATATCAATGTGTGTGAAGTAAAGCACCTTTTATCTGACGAATATAACTGTAACCCCACTATATGAATATATGAAAAAAAGTCTTTGAAGGAGATCACAACAGTCAACATCTATCAGCTGCCATATAGACTATTGGATCAAGGTAGTTCGGTTTCAACTTCAGATTTTTACTTATGTCATTATTTGCAATCAGTGTTTGTGATGGCAAAAACAAGAACTTTGAGACTGCCAAATGAGGGTGGCAGGTATTCAACTGATTCAAGTAGCTTTTAAGATCATTAAATATTTTTATTGTTTTTGTGAAGGTGATGGGCAGAGGGGTTACCATTTCATAAGGCAGGTAAGGAATACTGTGACTCTGTCACCGTTTCCTTTGTTTTCTCCTAGTCCAAGTAGTTTAAAAATGTTAAAATTATCTTTAAGTAGTGTACAAATGAGATACCATTTAACAAAGAAGTTTATGAATACAGTAAATGGTGGTTAGTGTCACCCCCCTTTAGCATTCTCACCCCTGCTTTTGACCCACCCCTCCCCTTAGTTTTCTTAATTTTGTAGTAGATACAATGGATTCTTTTTTTATATTTTATTTTTTTGTCAGTCCTGGGCCTTGAATTCAAGGTCCTGTCAGCTCAAGGCTAGAGCTCTACTACTTGAGCCATAGCAGCACTTCTAGGTTTTTTCTATGTATGTGGTACTGAGGAATGGTACCCTGAGTGTTCATGCATGCTAGGCAAGCATTCTGCTACTAGGCCAAACTCCTGGCCCTACAATGAATTCTTGACTGTGTTCTTCCTCTCCTCATTTGTCTACTCCTCTCCCCTTGACCCTACTCTTTTGTTTGCAAGTAACCATTTCTTTATTTTATGCTATTTGAGCTCTCCATAGAGTTTATTATACTTTAGTTAATTTATTTGTAACTACTTTCAAACCACCCAATATGTTTGCTTACAGATTTATAGATAAATTTTTAGTTGCCACAAATGGGGGAAACCATGCAACGTTTGTTTCCCTGGGTCTGACTTACTTCACATAATTAGAAAGGCAGCTCCTTCAACTAATGGTGCTGGCAAAACTGGCTATCCACACACAGAAAACTGAAACTAGAGGCCTGTGTAATTTATCATGTTCTAGTCTGACTTACTTTGTTTAATATAATTTTTCCAAGTTCTTTCATATCTTTAGGGACAGTCCAATATAATTCTTTCAGAGGGATGAGTATAACTCCACTGTGTATCTATATTTCACATTTTTCTTGAACCATTCCCCCAATGAAGACCATCTGGGCTGATTCTGTATCTTGCCTATGGTAAATAATGCTTGAAAGAACATGATCTGGTAGCTTCAATGTGGCCTTGTTTGTGCTCTACTGAAACCAAGGAGGATATTCTTAGGAAAGGAACATAAAGGGGCAACATCTGTGTGCATCTGGTCATATAAAATAGTATTTACCAAACTGAGCTGCAGGAAATGTAACCAAGAGATTTTTTTTAGTTGGTTGCTTTTTCATGTTCTTTTCCTTTTGTCTTCTTGTTCATTCATTTATCTGTGTTTGGGAGGAAAGGGAGGACATGAATAGTGGGACAAATGCAGTGGTGATACTTACTAGGTTCTATGTTAAAAATAAACAGTACAACTTGTGGGTAAATACAGGAGGGAAAAAACTGGAGGAGAGTGAGGGAAGGGGTGGCATTGTTAAAAATGTACTTATTACCTGACTTCTGTGACTGTAACTTCTCTGTACATCACTTTTAAAATAACAATAAAAATTTATGGCATCAGCCATCAATTCAAAATAGATTAAAGACCTTATATAGGACCTGAAACCATGAAACTACCACAGGAAGGAATAGGCCAACCCTCGGGCTTATGGGTACAGGTCAAACTTTCTAAGTAAAGGTCCAGAGGCAAGAAGACTTTAAGACTTGCTAAATGGGATTACTCAAACTTAAAATTTCTTCACAGCAAAGGACGTAGCTAACAAACTGAGTAGAAAGCCTACAGAATGAGAGTTTTTTTTATCAGTTATATAACAGAAAAGGCCTATCTGTATACTTAGCTAAAAAAATTAAACCTTCAAAAATTAAACCCTCAAAGAAAGAACAACCTAATTAGTAATGATCTAATGGCTTGGACTTTACAGAAGTAAAAATGGCCAATAAACATTTGGAGAAATCGATTTGCTTAACATTTCTGGCCAAAGAGGGAAAGCAAATTGAAACAACACAGATTGTACCTAAGCCCATTTAGAATAGCCATTATCAGGAAAACAATAACAAATGCTGGCAAGGATGTGGCCAAAAGAGCTTGGTGAACCACACTGGAAGGCAATATGGAAGTTTCTCAGAAAACTAAACATAGAAGCCAGCCTGGGCAGAAAAGTATGAATTTCTTATCTAATTAATCATCAGAAAACTAGATGTGGCCTTGCAGTTCCAAGTGATAGAGCACTAGAGTAAAAGCTCAGGCACAGCATCTAGGCTCAGAGTTTAAGCCTTATGATTGACAGAAAACACACACACACACACACACACACACTCCCCCCAAAACAAAGAAAACCGCCCAACTCCCTAAATATAGAATTATCCTATGATCCAGCAATTTTGCTCCTGGGCATTTATTCAATAGATCACAAAGAAGATTACAAGAAGGCCTCCAGTACAACCATGCAGCACTGATGCACTGTGCAGCCCAGATGTCCTTCAATGGATGGATGTGTCAAGAACACATGGTATACATAAACAGAGGAATTTTATTCAGTCATCAGAAAGAATAATACTGTATCATTTGTAAGGAAATGGAAAGACTTGGAAAAAGTGATATTAATTAAAGTAAGTCAGACTCAAGAGAAATCAAACGGTTTAAAAAATAATGCAACTGTAGATACCTTTCTTTTTCTAACTGAATTCTTAAAATTAATTGTACAAAATAGCTGACTTGGCTGTGATATTTTTATTCAAGCGTACTATGCACTTTGACTGTATTCACCCCGATCAAAGGTTGAGCACAGCAAGAGGTACACTTTGTCCTGAACATGGAAATCTTCAAATGTCTTCTAAGTTGTTAGAACATATTTATTTAGGTTTATGTTTTGGACATGAATGTAGTAAGTAGGAGGATTAATTGCTTTTGATCTAGGGGGCTATGAAACAAAATAAGATATGAAGGATATAGAACCAATAAAGTCTGGATTCTTCAATCTGTGCACTATTTACTAGAGATAGGCTAGCAGACCAGAACATCCTATGGAAGAAAAATAATTGACTTTGATGTCCTATATTTCTTTCAGTACCAGGTTTTCCTTATAAGATTATAGAACTTATTTTGATGCTATGGCTAAAGATCTAAATGAGAACTTATATTAGACAAAGGATTTTCTCTGTCCAGTTCATTATGAAGTGTTACAAGTTGAAAATGTAAGCATCCAAAATATGTGTGGCATAAATTCACAAAAAGATTTGATTTACAGTTAACAAAAATTGATTGCTTTTTTATTGATTGTTTTTAATTCTCAAAAACTTCATCTATTTTCTGAAATGCTTCTAATGTCACGAGCTTTGTATTTTCTGGAATTTCTCTGTATAATAAAAAGAAACTTAAAACAAAACAAAATAAAAAAAAAACACTTTCCAGCTGGGCATGTAATCCTAGCTACTCAGGAGGGTGAGACTTGAGGATAGTGGTTCAAAGCCAGCCCTGGCACAAAAGTCCATAGACTCTTATCTCCAATTAACTACCAGAAAACCAGAAGTGGGGCCATGACTCCATGGGTAGGAAGGTAGCTTTGAGCTGAAGAGCTCAGGAACAGCAACCCGGCCCAGAGTTCAAGTCCCACGACTGACAAAAAAACCCAAAACAACAGCAAAATCTTTCCAATTCTTACTTGAATGGCTTGTGAAATCAGGATATGTCAAAGAGTTTAGCTATTATCTAAACAGCTTAGTTAAAACAAAGGAACACATGAGTTCTTTTTCTTACATGTCATTAGCATTAACTTTCTATTATTATTTCATTTTACTTATATATTTTTTGAAAAAGAGTTGCCCAACATAGACCAGGTTGGCCTGGAACTCACAATCTTCTTACCTGAGACTTCCATGTGGTGGGACTGCAATTATGAGTCACATGCCCACTAGCATGCTGTTTTGATGGAGGAGTAACGGGTATCTTATGTACATCACTCTTTTATGTCGAGACATAATATTTCCTTCTCTATAGAAATTGCTAATTTTGTCTGTTTCTATTAAAAGAGAAGCAGTGTGCAAATGTTTATTAAAAATGAAACAAATAGGGCTGGGAGTTTGTCCTAGTGGTAGAGTGCTTGCCTAGCATGCACGAAAACCCAGATTTGAATCTTTGGTACCACATACATAGAAAAAATTAAGTCAGAACTGGTGCTGGGGCCCAAGTGGTAGAGCTCTGGCCTTGAGAAAGCCCAAGGACAGTGCTCTGGCCCTGAGTTCAAGGTCCACAACTAGCAAGAAAAAAAAAGAAACAAGTAATGGATGTGTAAGTGATCAAAGTGTCAGTCACTTCAAAGGTATAAAATCAAAGCTAAAACCTTTGTTCCACAAATGATAGCTCTCTGCCCCAAAGTGTGTCCTATTAATAATGCTTTTTTAATTGCTGTGTGATATTTAGTGATAAGAGTATACAGTATAAACCTGCTAAAATAGTGGACCCAGCCTGTATGTGTGGCTATCATCAGCTCCAACTGGCCTTTTGCACCCATTTCACTTTCAGGGGCAGAAGGAAGTCCTGGACTTTCTATAAGTTATGGAAAATGCAGAAATAATGGCCCCTCTCTGATAACAATTTTTATTTTATCATCATAGTAAAACATACATCCCATATGGAGATCTAAAATGCTAATAATAATTGGGACCAGAAGTTTAGCCTAGTGGTAGAGTGCTTGCCTAGCATGCACGAAGACCAGGTTCAATTCCTCTGTACTACATATATAGCAAAAAAATCCAGAAATGGTGCTGTGGCTCAAGTGGTAGAGCTCTAGCCTTGAGAAAGCCCAAGGACAGTGCCCAGGCCCTGAGTTCAAGACCCAGGACTGGCAAAAAATAAAATAAAATGCTAATAATACATAGAATATATGTAGAAATAATGATCTATGACTATACATGTCTGGTCCTTTATCTGCATATGAAAATATCAGGAAGGGAAAATCTAAAAAGGGGATATAAAACTAAGACTATGAACCCTATGGTTGCTATTCTCTCTTGATATTTAACTTTGATTTCTCGGTCTATGGCCTAACCTACTGTATATGTCCTCTGTGTAATAATCTTTCAATTTTCTTTTGCTTAAAAAAATAAGCCCATGTTTGATTTTTAGCTTACACGAGGCAAAGGACCATGACCACTATCTCAACAACATAATGTATCACGAATCGATGTATCTGTCCACATTTTAGAATTTAAAACACCTTATACGAGTATAGGTATATAATGCTCTTTGTATGAACATTTGCCATTACTGTTACAATTTTATTGATTCTTTAGCTTGTGGAATTACTAACACTGGCCTTTTATTTTTCAGAGGTTTCTTTTGATCATTAAACCGAAGATGGGAGTACTTTAAGAAATCCAAAGGCTAGAAATATCTGTCAAGTAATTTTCCAATATTTAATTTTTTTTCTGCTATGTCATAACAGATGTTTAAAAGAGTGGGGATATTAGTTTGTGGCGGTGACTCCCAAACTTTACTGTTTGTAATAACCCCCGGGGCAGTTGGTTAGAAATGTAGGTTTTCAGGCTATCTGATGAGTATGGGCCATGTGACGACTGGCACAGGTGAGCTAAATAAAGCAATCGCTTTCTAGATCACGCACACCAGCTTCTCTGCTTCCCTCCTCTCCTTGTTCTATTTTACCAGAGGAAAAACCAAAATGATCTGACATATGGAAATTATTTATTTCTGTATCAGAGTTCTTAGTAGAAAATGATAAAAATTAACTGTGCCTGTTTGAAGCAAAAAAGGAACATATTAGAGGGAATTAGGTAGCTCAAAGTACCTCTAGGAAGACTGGAGGATTAGGCATAAAGCCTGAACAACTAGAACAATGTTTTTAAAATCAACTTTAGAACTTCCTGTACACCTCTGCCAAGGTGCTGTGGCGACATAGATGATATCCTTAATTCTAGGCACCGATGCTGCCTTGGGTTTTACTTCTGCTGCTCTATCCATGTCCAGAAACTGTACTGTGTCACTGACAGTGTAACTTTCTCATGAAGAAAGTTACATGTGTGGTCTGTTAACTGGATTGATTCCCAAACCTACCCATCTCATCTGATTGGCAGAGCTTGGTCAGAGCATCTTGCAAGGTGATAAGAAACAAATATATACGTTCTGTAGTGGAGAAGGTCCTTGTCTCCCACAAAAGCTACAAGACAATAAGTCTACTATACATAAGGAAAATGTGTTAAGGTCTTGTATTGTCAAAAGTAATAACAGAAGTTCTATTTCCCCTTTCTTATATTTGAATTTGAGAAAAGATGCAAATTTCTTCTCTCATGTGTGTGTTACTTTGTAGTATTGAATTAATAGTAGTATAATTGAAAGTCAACCTGTCTTGCCTGTAAGCCTTAGTATGTAATTTATAACTGACTACTTTGGAAAATTATTTTGGAATTTTGTGTCTCTATGACATGGAATATTGCACTTAAAATGAAGTCTAAGCAATATGTTCTTTTTTTCATGCATTTGTTTTACTTGAGATCCTAACAATGTTTTTTTTTTGCCAGTCCTGGGCTTGAGCTCAGGGCTTGAGCACTGTCCTTGAACTACCACTTGAGCCTCAGCACCACTTCTGGCTTTTTGCTATGTATGTGGTACCGAAGAATCGAACCTGGATCTTCGTGCATGCTAGGCAAGCACTCTACCACTAGACCAAACTCCCGGCCCTAACAATGTTTTAAATATTAGTTCTTAAACTACATGTTCTTGTGAGACATTTCCACAATTGTATAATTGTACAATTGTCTACAAGTTATTTTTCAAAGCATTATATGTTTCAGAACACTTGTACAGATGATCTTGTAAAACTATATACATATTTGAGCAAGTTTTAGTAACAAAAAATCTTATTATTAGGACTGATAATATCAATCTGGCCAATGAGTGTAATGAATACAAAAACTATTCTTGTGTTTATTTAGGAATATTAAAATGCTCTAAGCGTGCACAAGAGTTTCCAAGTAGGTATGCTATATAATTATCCAGTAGATATAAATTCTCAAGCCAGACAAACTCAACATAAGCAAAAATTATAGACAATATATTTCTACATATAATCCTGAGCATATCAGTATTAATAATTTACAAATTTCAGAGTTCACATAATGTATATGCCTTAAATCAGCAAGATTTTGGTCATGAAATATAAAACTAATTATTTTTTATTTTGAATTACAAAATAAACTATTCAAACTTGCACTTTTTGGGGCCTCATACTTGATAAGCAAGAATGCTGTCATTTGAGCCAACAAATGCAAGTGTTAATGTGGATGAAGACTTGCTGCATGAGGTTGAAATATTTACAATATCCAGTTTCCATTATGATTTGCTTCTTCTGAAAAACACATACTATTATTTACGAATTGCCTTTTGTGTTTAACTCCCCTCAGTCAAGCAACATGTTTGTTGCAAAAACAGTCTTATTTTTTTTCCCAGGAAACACTAGTGTCTCTAGGAAACCTTTTCTTAGGCATTTTTGGGAGTAATTAGTATAAAACAGGAAGAAAAAAAATGTATCTTTTTCCAGAGGAGAAATACTGTTGAGCTACAGAGTTTTTCTGTTGTAAGAGACAACCTTGAATAACTCAAGGTTTGTATATTTTATCTTAGAAAGAGTCCCTATAGAAGAACAAATAAGAATGCTCTTCATTCATTAGGATGAGCTATGCCTTGAAAACTGGATTTAACTTTTGGTCCTTGAGTTTCATTGTTAGAGGGTACTGCAATACAAAGTTTTCTTGGGAAAGAAACCCTAAACTTGATCCCCTTAACACAGAAAAAAAAATAGAGCAATCAGTAAAAAAAAAAAATGGAGCAATCAGCAAGAGAGTATTTCATTTGTTCACTTGGCAAACATTTATTGAGTGCCCACTCTACAAAATGCTGTCATACGATTATCCTTAAGAAGCTCAAAGAGAAGTGAAAACCAAGAATAACTGAATTATTAAAGTATCTGAAGGAGGAAAACATAGAACAAACCGACCATAAATTTTACATTCAATATTTCCATTCGATATTTTAAAGACTGAAAAATAGGTAGAGTAATGGTGGTGAGGAGAGGTTTTTAGGAATATTATAGGCCAGAGGTAGGTGCCAGGAGTACTTACAGAAGATGTAGAAAGAACAGACCATGAGCCTGGACTAGCTGAGCTAACACTGGAGGGGCAGGTCAAGTGACAATATGCATATTGCTCAGCACATACTGGAAAACCACTGAAGAAATTAAACAAGGTAATGATCACATTATACATGTCTTATTTATTTGTTTAAATGTAGAGAAATATCACAGGTAGTAATGAAGGCAGGATTTAAGATTTGACTCACTTCCGTTGGGAAATGTTGAGGCTGTAAACTAAGGACAAAGAACATAAAATGGATTCTGATGTGAGAAAACTGATCAGACACGAATAGTTTGGTGTGAGGGATCTAGGAAAGGGTGTTAATAAAGAGTATTCAATGTGAACAACTGAGTGGAGGGGAACTACCACTCTAATACAGGTAATATTTTTCCTAGGGTGGTAGTAAATTCAGGCTAGGATGTGTATTGAGAAGGTCCTCCAAGGAGAGATATATTATTGATAATTTCCTCTAGAGGACTGGATCTCCAAAGGAAGGTAGATTTGGCTATGGATTTAGGAATAAGGAATTAGGATACAGCTCAGATACTGGGGAGTGTGAAATGGCCCAATGGGACTGTTAGAAGACAAAGAAAGGAGCACCAAGAGTGAGCAAAATGTGAGTAGCATGTGCTACTCGCAAATGGGGTTCATGAAGGAACTGTTAGTAGAAGTGTTTGCATGGCCTTGTCATCTCCTTTCACCCTGTCTCTTACCCCTTTCACCAACAATTAACCTCTGCCTCTCTGCAGTGTTTCTCTCTGCTCTGTGCCTTGTGCCTTCTCTCTGTGGGGTGCTCTGAGGCTATCCATCTGTGTTGGAGCCTTATGAACTAAATTAATTAATTTCCATGTATGGAATTAATTAGAACTTCCTGACTCTGTATCTCCTAATAAATAATTTATAGTCAGGAGACATTTTATGCCCACCTCTTTTTTTCTCAGGGGTATTTATTTGGTCATGTCCAGAGATATTTTTGGTTGTTAAGAACGGGTATACAAGAAGTTGTTATCAGCCTCTAGTGAGATGTTACTACATATCCCAGAGAGCCCAGTATAGTCCCTGCTCTTCTAACAAAGAGTTTAACTGCTCAATGTGTTAATAGTTCTGACTTGGAGAAACTTGATGAGAATCATGTTCTTCTATAGTTCATAGTAATAAAAAGGTAGTATTTCTTTTTCCTTCTTTTCTTTCTTGGCAGTACTTGAACCATGCCAACATTCTTTTTGCTTTGATTATTTTTATGAATAGAGTCTAGCCTTTTGCCTGGTGTTCCTACAGCCAAGTCTAGTTTGTAATCTCAATGCAAAGAGGCCAGTGGAATGGGATAATATAGTCCCAGCTTCCTGCATCTTTCTTCTATAATTTCTGGAAGCGTCATCTGGAGAGTGACTTTTCTTTTTGTACAAACGTAGCATCTCATATAAGATATGCATATATCTTGTAGTCTTCCTAAGTCTGATGAGATTTCTGATGCTTTAGAAGACCTAGGTTCCTTGTGTCTAGGGTTTGACCACTGGCAACACCTTATCTTACTTCAATGATTCAGAAAGTAGAATTACTAAATATGATATTTCTATACTATGGTGTGTTGGACTTTCTCTGACTACTTCAATAACTCCTGAAGTCAACAGGATGGACCATTTCAAATAGGAACCACCCTGGGAAAGAAAAGAACCCCCCTGCTCAGAAAAAGGCATCCTGAGAAAGTAACCACCAGCTTCACCTCTTTTTGCAAGCATAACTTTAGGATACTTTGCTCCACTAATCTCTGCTTTGGAAATGTTCGTGGTAATCACCTCTATTCACAAGCCTAGGACAAGGCAATTTTTCATTTGTCTTTCTAAACTCTTGTGAAGGTGATAAAGTTATTTTATCCACTGATAAATGTAATAAATAGTGATTCAGATAGTACACATTTAAGCTTGCCTTTCCTCTTTACATAAAAGTGCAACTTAATTGCCACTGGATAATTCAAATTAAGCTACATTCAATAGATAAACAAATTAAAGCAGAGCAAAATGTGTGCATGCCTCCCTAAACAGCACACATATTATCCAAGAGGGCAACTCTAATTATTCAAGGATATAGCAAGAGCTATTGAAGGAGCTATTGATTGTTTTTAAGATAAGAAAGTGTCTGCAGTATTAATGGGTAACATTTCTTTACAAGCCACAATCTTTGTAATTGTAGAAATACAAAAGGAAATTGCAACAAAAATATGGGTTGCACATCTAATAAGGACTTACAAATCAACATTCATCATTTATTTACATTTAATTTTAATTACAAGATGATAGATAAATTAGTTTCCTCTGTGCAATGTTACAACAATTTTGAACAATTCAGGAAACTGTCAATGCCACACTCATGGTTTCATGTTGACACTTTCAGATGGTTTAAGTACATTTTAAGTATATTCACCTATACATGATTTACAATATTATAGTGTTTTTATATTAGTTTGTTTTTAGATTTCAATATGAATGTGATCATTTTACAAGCTGCTTGCTTCAATGTGCATTTATCATTCACTACTATGCCTTAGAGATTTTGGATAGTGGCACATGCAAATCTACCTCAATGTGTTTGCCATTTAATTTCCTCTTCCTCTTGATATATTTGTGCCAAAGCAATAAATTCCTTTGATTTATTAATTTAAAAAGACAAGGAGGTCATAATAAAATGCAATCAATTCCTGCTTTAGGACCATAGTTTCCAGTTCCACGTTTCACAGGCAACCATTCTGAGAAGTTGCCAGTTATTATGTTGTGACAAACATTTCTTTTGGACAAAATGAGTAAAATGTTGCTCAACTGTTTAGCTTTTGTTGAATGCTATGTCTTTCCCCCTTTATTTTGGTGTATGAGGATATGTGCTAAGAGTTTGTACTTGTTAGACAGGCAGGCCCTCTACTGAAGGGTACTTGCAAGGTGTGCCTTCTACCACTTGAGCCACAATGATGCCACTTTTTATTTATTTATTTTCCAGATAGGATCTTGCATTTTGATCAGGTCTAATCTTCCTACTCCCAGTACCTGGCAAAGTTGAGATGACAGAGAATGCTGCCATGCCCAGCTTATCTAGCTGAGTTAGTTTCTTACTACCTTTTTGCCCTGGTTGTCCATTAACCGTGATTCCTCTAATCTCTTAAAGAGCTGGGATTACAGAGATGGTTCATTATGCCTGGATTTCACTAGTAACATATTATACCCTAACACCATCTCCTCTTGCTTTCCTTTAGGAGCTTTGGCTACTTAATTTTAGTTTGGATATTGAGTTTTTGCCCTTTATTTTAATTTTTTATTATTATGCATAATAATGGGTGAATTGTATTAATTCAGTATACACATTTAAAGTACAGGAAAAATCACACAAATACATATTTTCCAGGCGATAGTTGTTAGCTTTTCCATCTCCTTAAACATTTAAAAGTTTTTGACCTATAATGGCTACATAGTTATTAGGTATAGTATGATAGTTTAATACATGTATACAATGTGTACTACTGATCATATCAGAGCTATATCCTGAGTTAATACAATCTGTAGAAAAAAATCAAAACGAAGGCATCACATATTTTATTATGGCATAGGACCAGAAGTCTAGTGACCCAAACTGGAACCTCCAAAACAATGATCAAGGTAAGTCTTTCCTCTTTTTGTTTTGTTCTTTTTTTCAGAGGGCTTGAACTCAGGGTCTGTGTGCTATCTTTGAACTATTTTGCTTAGACTAGCACTATTCCACTTTGAGCCACACTGCCACTTCTGGTTTTCTGGTGGTTAGTTGTAGGTAAGAGTCTCACAGACTCACAGCATCTTTCTTCCTTTTAAATTGTTCATTTCAAGCATTTTGACAGAGCAATGAAAAGTTAACAGAATACCCATCATTAGCTATGACTTAATTGGTAGTGATTTTTTTTAACTCAAAAGATAACTCATGGGGAGGGGTTTAAGGAGGGGGAGAAGTGAGATTTGTCCCATCTCCATGTTACCAATCAAGCAGCTGGGGTCTTTTGACTCTATCCAGATAGGAATCATGGGTAGGTGAAGAAAGACTTTTATAGGGCTGGTAATCCTAGGCCTTTGAATACCCAGGACCCAGGACCTCGACAGTATAACAGGCTAACAGCTCTAAGCCAGAGGCTTACGTTTCTGGGTACTCTGAGCCTTATTGCTTTGAGCTTTAACCTCCAGAGGAGGTAGCTATTGTGTCTACAAGTAATTATAATTCCATAAAAGCTACAGGCTATTGTAATTCTCGGCTCCCAAGAGCAGCAGCAAGTATCAACAGATAGTGCCTTTTTGCCTGGGCCCCTCACTATAAAGGCAAGCATTACAATTTTCAGGCAGCCAGTGCTGCAGTTCTTGTGTCTAGACGGTCTGAGACTTCTGCTTTTAAAGCTTGACAGCTCCCTGGAAATTCTTCCAGAGTTTGGGTCCACAGTTTCTCATCTTCAGTGATTTCGAGCCCTCATTGTCTCCATTGCCTCTGCTCACCAGTGCTTTTTGCCCTGGCCTCCCTGTAGAGCTCTGTCTGCTCTCTTGTCATACTGCTAATAGACTTGTTGCTGTCACTGGTACAGCATCATTCAGCTGTGTTAGCACTACTGCCATCTTTACCATGTCCTACTGCTGTTTCTGCCATCTTTTCTTCATGTTATCCATCTCAGTCTGTTCTAAGGAGAAAAGAAAGAGTTTTGCAGCCAGCTTACATAGTAGGAAGGTGGCATGGTAAAGGTGTTTGCACCAATTGTGGCAGATCTTTATGCAAATGCAGGACTGTGTTTGGACCAATCATATCATAGACCCTCATGCAAATGTAGCACTTGGTTTGTACCAGTCACTGATTTCCTGCTAAGCCTTTAGGAGAAGAAGCTTACCTGATCTGATCTGGATAAAAGTAGCTAGAGTTTATTAAGGTGTGTGCTGGCAAAATAAGGAGCAAGATGTCTGGAACAGTTGTGGCTGGAACAATGCCTTTTGGAGCCGGAGCTGCACTTGGACGACGAATAGCTATGGTTGCAGGGTAGCTTCCTCAAGGCACCTTGGAGGGTTCAGAGCATCCAGGATAGATGCTTGGCTGACAGTCTTTTGATCAAGGCATCAGGACACTCTGGGAGGATCTACAGACTGTGTGTAGGGTGAGGTGGGGTGGAATTAAACTTCCTTAGGCCCCTGGAACCTTAGCTTATTTAGAAAAATAATAATATTGAAAGTGGCATTTGTAATATTTATTCATCTTTTACATGAATAGTGGTTTAACAGTACTTAGGATGTAGGTTCCTCTACATATACCTACAATATTTCTGATGAAGACAGTCATTTGAATAGCAATACATCCTAGTCACTGAAATATTATTACAACGCTATTCTTTGTTTATAAAACCGCTAAATGTATACTATGGAAATGTTTTATATTTACCTCATAGTTAAGCTTTTAAAGAAAGGGAGAGCCCTTGTTCTTAGAGGGATAGGGTTCCTTATTAAGTTCAGGTTCCAAGTGTGGACTTGAGGAATTCTTTTTGGGCTGAGATGGGTTGCTTCTTGTTTACAGAAAAGCCAGGTGCAAGCCTGCTCAGGGGAGGTGTGTCTTTTCTTCCGAGAAAAGCATTAAGTGTGTTGCCCTTTCCTTGACATCACTTCAAATTACCCTAAGATGGTTTGATTTTCTGTTCTTTGCCTGCTTTTCCTAGGCAAACAGCCTCATACTGTGCAGGGAATGGCAGAATGGCAGAGAGAAAATGTTCTCTGAAAGGGAAGTACTTTTAAAGAAATTGAGTCTGGTCTTTCTCATTGCACTACATGCTTGGTGAATTTAAATCAGAAACTGGAAAAGACTGACTAGCTCAGTCAATGCCGGCTCTCAGATTTCACAAGCAAAGGGAATGAATATATTTACCTTATGAATAAAATAACAAAATGGGTTGACACGGGTTGCCTTTTGCCTAGCCTCTCTCAACTTGAGACTTAGCTGTAACATTTTTAGGTTAGTCAGTTGTGGCCTCATATTGGTTAGATGCTGGTGATCATCTCAAAGATATCACTTACGGTTTCATGCCCTGGTTGTCATATTCTCATGTGTCTTATTCTCTCTATATAATGGATGAGGCTAGTCTGTGGTAACTCATTTCTGAGATGGAAGTACAATTGATTTCAGATTTTCTTTCGGGTACTAGCATACAACTCTGGCTTGGAGTTCTTCCTTCGGGGTAAAGTGACTACGGTGCTGAGAACAGGCCTGTCCAGAGGCTCTGATGGATCAAAAGGATCTGAAACCTCTGGTAGTGAGGAAATAAGGCCTACCAATGATCCCACAGATTATCTCGAGTGCAAATTGTTTATCCCTACTTGACTCTTGAAATGAGTGTACCCTGGATCATCTCCTGGGTCATACTTGAGTATGATCTAGTGAAATATCTGAGCTAGAAGCACCCAAAGAAACTCCCTGTGACTTTCAACTCTCAGAAACTGCTCCTGATAATAAATGGATGTTGTTTTGGTCCACTGACTTTTGGGAATAATTTGTTTGGTAGCAATTGATAACTAATACAGATGAGCTAGATTGGACATAAATCTTTCCTGCTACTTCTGAGAAAATAAATAATTGGGTTTTCTTGAACATTCAGAGACACCTGACTTTTCTTTCAACTTCAATTGCTTTCCTCCTTTCTACCTTAATGAATATACTTATCATCTGGTACAGCAAAGGAAATGAGATTCTCGACTAATGTTGAAACTCATTTGACAGGATCTGGGAGTGGTGACTGAAAAGATGAGATTGCTTCAGTGCTTTGGGAAAAATAGAATTCCCTCCAAGAAACCTTACAGGAATGGTCATTGTTCATTATCATCTAGGCAGCATCTCTGGGGAGTCTTCACTATTGTGAAGTAAGATGTGGGTGAAGAATGGGCGTCTAGATATGCTAGTCTGGAGTCAGGGTTTCATAACTACCCTCTGTATTTTCTCCAGTTAGTTTTATAATAGACAAAGAACAACTTTCATGAAGCTGATATTGTCTTGTATTTTGACATAAGATGCTGCTCAGGAGAGAGAATGACTTTAACTTCCTTGCATTCTAACTTAAGACAGCTGAATGGAAAATTCCCTGGAGGCAATCAGAGCCCAATGTACATTTCTAATGTTCCCTGAAACAAAACATATCTAATATTTTAATAATATGCTGATATACATCTTATGCTTTTTTATACAGTATGGTCAACATGTTTTTATTTAGGTTAGCTCAGAGACTCAGTTGTTAAAAGTACTGTAGAAAGGAGGAAGCTAGAGACTATGACTTATTCAAATCTCTCCAGCTGGGTGGAAGCAATCATGTCTTCAATCCTCATTTCCCATCTTAACTCCAGGCCTTCTCTTGAAACACAAGACTAGGCAGCTATTAGTTCAATTCAATTCGACTTCTTATGTATGCAGAGAATTATATTCATACCTTTAGTATGGCCCAAGTTAGAGTGATTTCTGGAAGGGTTTTTTTTTTTTTTTAAAATGGGGTACTCTCTGAGATAGTAAGTATAATTTTTAATTGGCACAGAATAGTGTAGCTAAGTCCATGCAGGTGAACTGTTACTTAGTAAAATCGATTACATTTAACGCTTGTGTTAAAACCCGATGACATTTCTTTACTGTAGGCTACTCTCTAGTTCTACATAATATGACAAACATTTTCAAAATATGTTTGGAATCTAGCCTCCTGTGGAAATAAAATAGACCCTAAAAAATATCACTTCCATTTGAATCTTCCTGAAAATGTGCTCCTGTACCTTTGTAGCACTTTGGCTGGAGGATGTATACAGGAGTGTACACTTACTCACAGGGTTTCAGTTTATAAGCAGACTTTCCTTCCTATCTTGAGCATGGCTAAAAGTGGAATTAATCATCCAGAGAGTGCCTTGTTTCTGTTCTGTTTGTTCAAGGAGGACATTAATCAGTGCTTCCTTGGAAACAATGTTCTCATATATGTGTTAAAATTGTAATGAATCTAAAGAGAAGCAAATGAATAGACCTAAGAATAGATTCCTAGTCAGCAAAAATTTTTACCCTTTCCCCTGAGATACAGTTTTCTTGGTTGACGATGATTAAAAGGACACCAGGTCTCTTGACCCTTGCCTTGGTGCATTCTGGGTACACTCAAGACCAGACAGGAGGGGCCGGGAGTTTGGCCTAGTGGTTAAAGTGCTTTTCCAGCATGCACGAAGAACCGGGTTTGATTCCTTGGTACCACATACATACCAAAAAAAAAAAAAAAAAAGCTGAAAGTGGTGCTGAGACTCAAGTGGTAGAGCTCTAGCCTTGAGAAAGTCCAAGGACAGTGCTCAGGCCCTGAGCTCAAGCCCAGGACTGGCAAAAAAAAAAAAAAAAAAAGACCAGACAGGATCCTTCCTCCCTGGTGTTGAGTTCTGCTGTACCTATCAGATCTTCCTGACACTAATTTCAATGTAAGCCAAGGCAAATGAACAACTGGGAAACCCAATCACTCTTCTCAAGGTTTCCTCTGTGGACCTTTATCTTTTTTCCCAAATGAAGGGACTGTTTTACATTTCTGTGGTATCCACAGTAAAACAGTAAACAGTCACTCATGCTAAAAAGGGAATATTCCTAAGTAACATAATTCTCAGAGCATTTTAATTGTCATATAAACTTTAGGACTCCATTTATATTATTACTACTACTATTATTATTTGTGTGGTATGTATTTGCTAGTCCTAGGGCTTGAATTTGGAGCCTGGGCACTGTCCCTGAGAATTTTTTTTTTTGCTCAAGGTTAGTGAAATTTATGCCACAACTCTACTTCCGGCTTTTGGAGATAAGAGTCTCATGGACATTCCTGCCCAGGCTGGCTTTGAATAGCAATCCTCAGATCTCAGTCTCCTAACTAGGAGTATAAGTAAGAGCTACCTAGGCCCAGCCTGTCTTTATTTCTGTTATTCCCCAACTTGGATTTTCTTTGAACAACATTTAAAGAAGTAGTCTAATTTCAACCTATCTGAAACAGTGTAGAAAAGATTTTCATATATATGTTGACCAGATATGTTTTAAATGACCCCAGAGATTCCAGCATTCACATATAAATGCAATTTGGAACTATATGTAATATAGGACATCAAGACCTGGAGGCTCAGAGCAGGAGCTCAGTTCATATTTGTTGAGGGAAGAGCTGAGTCTTGAAGAAGAGCATTCAAGAGACAATTGAATCTTATTCCATGGATACCCTTTTCACTAAAATTTGTATCACTTAGTGACATGAACCCATGTCTATTGACACTGAATACCTGTCTTCCTGTGTGGTTTCTTCATAAGACAAGAACTGATGGAGAAAGAAGTCTAGCTTCTTTTTTGCCCCAGACGCACAGACATTCAAGGAGGAAAGGCCTTGGAAATATGTGGTCTCATGGTTGGTTTTAGGGTGTCCACATCATCTCCACAGAGGCAAATTTCAAATATTTATCAGTGTATGTGTATATTTTTCTGATCTGCAGCTTTTATCAGATACTCAGAGGAGTATCTGACAGGAATCATTGTCATCGGGGTAACTGGCCATAATTACAGATAACTTTCATTTCATAACTAAAGTACTATTTCTATTGGTATCAGGGTTTTAATGATACAATTACAAATGCAGCTAATTAGAAATAGTTTGTTATTAGACACAGAGATGCTATCCGAGTTTAAAAAATCCTACTGTTCAAATACCCAAATCTTTGCTGAATGCCTCATGGGCAGAAACTTTTATTTGAATGCAGAGTTGACTGAGTTCCCTTCAGATATGGAAGTTCTTTATTTATTATATCCTCATGGATTCTGGGACAGAAGTTCATGATAATGGATAATATGCAAATTATGTCTTTCATTACAGTTGAAAGAAAGGTTCCATTTTTCATTTTTTAAGGTTAGCATAGTTTTCGTCTCTCATGCTTGAAATATATTTTCTTTTGGAATCTCTTTTATACTGGCTAAGTATTCATAAAAAAGGAATTTCCTAGAACACAGAATAAGTGAAACACTTATTATGTGTTTAATCTTTATGATGAAAAGTAAATTTCCCACTGAAAGCAAAATTCTTCCTTAAAAACTCTGAATATAAAAGCACTTGAAAAAAGAGTCATGGATTGAACCTGGAAGACTAAGACAGCCTGGTAAGATTTATATGATTGGGAATCAGATGAATTTGTGTGTGTGTGTGTGTGTGTGTGTGTGTGTGTATGTGTGGATATATATATATATATATATATATATATATATATATATATATATATAGAGAGAGAGAGAGAGAGAGAGAGAGAGTTGGTTATGGACCTTAAACTCATTGTCTCTAAGCCTCTCTGTGACCAAGGCTAGTGCTCTACCACTTGAGTTTTCTGGTGATCAGTTGGAGGTAAGAGTATTTTCTTGCCTGGTTTCAAACCATGATCCTCAGATCTTAGCCTACTGAGTAGTTAGGATACAGTCATGAGTCACCAGCACCTGACTTCACATTTATTTTTATTAATCTTTCATATATGAATAGCCATGCATTATCTGATAGGCCTGTTATGAGAAATGTATCCAGCTGTTTTTCATGTAAACACAATAGTGTATATTTATATAAAATGGAGGCTATCATGTCATTAAGCATTGCATATATGTTCCATGGTTGGTGGATCTATTGTTATGTAGTATAAGGCTATTTATGTAAACATACACAAATTATTTGTACATACACATAGGCAGAGAAAACACATAAAAAGAAGAAAACAGAATGCTTGTCTACCATTTTTACTCTGATAGTTTATTCATTAAATGGTTAAGCTAGACTTTATTTAGTAGTTTATTAATTTGTGTAGCAGACATTTGAACCTTTACAATGTGCTAAGGAATTTATTCTCTGATATAAAAATATTATGAGTAAAAGGTAATTTTTCTACAAGCCTGTGTATAATTATAGGATAAAGACTCAGTGAGGTCCAACTTGCTCCATATTTTCAATGAAAGCAGGAGTTAGAGCTTCGGGGTGTGAACTTTTTACCGAGTGTGTATTAGTCTTGCAAATTCAGCCAAGTTGCTGCATCACTGTAGTTCTCCAATATTGTTTTTAAACTAGAGGATTTTTTTGTTTATTAGTTTTTTTTCTTTTTTGTGGGTCATGGGGCTTGAATTTGCTGTTCCTTAATGCTTTAGCTCAAGGCTACTGCCCTTACCCTTGAGCCAAGCCCCACTTCCTGTTTTCTAGAGGTTAATTGGAGGTGAGTCTCTGGACAAAAACATGGGTATTAATGTGTGAGAAGTAATGCACCTACTAACTGGCAAATATATCTGTAACCCCTCTATATATTACAATAAAAAATTGCTGAGCACGGTGGCTCATGCCTGTAATCCTTGCTACTTAGGAGGCTGAGATCTGAGGATCAAGGTTCAAAGCCAGACTGGGCACAAAGGACCTGAGACTCCAATTAACCTAAAGAAAATGGGAAGTGGAGCTTAGCTCCAGGGTAGGGTAGTAGCCTTGGGTTAAAGAGCTTAGGGGCAACACCTAAGCCCAGGGGTAGGGTGGTAGCCTAGAGCTGAAGAGCTTAGGGACAGTTCCCAGGCAGTCCCACAAACTACTACTACTAATAATAATTAAAACTTAAAGAAGTTTCAGTATGGGCAGATCTGGTGGTATAATGAGAAAAAAACACCTCTGTAATTTTAAAATCTAAACCTTATTAAATAGCATTTTAGTGCTATGGATATTTGCTGAAGATCAAGGATAGTGTCTTCAATCAATATAATATGTATTTTAAGAACATTTAACATTTGTTAAACATGACATTTGAAATATGTTAAAATCAGTGTTATTAAAATCTTTCAATTAAAAAAAAAGAGTGTCAGATTCTTTTATGCCTGGGCTGGCTTTGAACTCAGCCTCCTGAGTATCTAAGATTATAGGTATGAGCCACCATGCTTGGCTTGAGTTTTGATGAGTTTTTAAAGGACTCATGATGCCAGTAAGTGCTATGTAAATGTAAATTGTTGAGATGAAGTTATTATTGTCAAAATCACATTTTGAACAAAATACATGGAGCACAAAGAAGGGAGCTATGAAAAATGGCAAGAAAGTTTCTGGGCAGATAATTCAGGATATGTACTCTGTGCTCAGAGGCAATGGGTATGAGACTCTTCAGAGCAACACATGCAGAATAAAGGCAGACATGCTAGGGAGCTGGCTACAGCAAAAACATTCAAATTTACTCTGCCCCCAACATATTCATGTTTAAGGTCACATATTGAGCAGAAGGCTTTTACTTTTCTTTACAAAATTATTTTATAGCATTCCCAAACTAGTAATACTTTGTTATTACCTTTTATTGAACACATTAGAAAGAATGTGTATATAAAATAGTTTTTTTTATTTGTAATTTGTTACCAAATTGTGTTTTTGTTTGCTATTTTCATTGAATTATGCCTATTTCTACCATACCACTTTGAAGCAATAAGCATTTATATATCAGCACATGCAATTTGTATGTACATTTATATATTTTAACACTTTGTAAAATGTGAGACAGTTTTGAGACTGTCCCCTAAAAACCTTTTGCTGATTTCCTAGGCATTTTTGTGTGGAAGTATAATAGTAGAGTAGGGAAAGAGGAACAAAAACCTGACAAGGGGTATCAGTGTTCAAGAAGTAATGTATCCACTACCTGATGAATGTAACTGTCATCCCTCTATACATTATCCAGACAATAAAATACTATTTATAAAAAAGGAAAAGAAGAAAATGGATAATATTGCTTATAACAAAAATACTATTTATTTAATCTGCAAGTGTAAAATATCACCTACCTTTAAGTTTATTTACCTCTAGTTCTCTTTCTCTTAAGCTTATCCTAGACTATCTAAGATCTTGCACTTACGAAAACAAGTTTGAACAAAGTTATGAACAAAGGCCATCTATCTACCATCCCAGGCTTGACTCTGCTTAGCTTCCGAGATCAGATGAGACTGGGCGCATTTGGGGTAGTATGGCTGTGGGAAGGGATATCAATGTTGGAGAAGTAATGTATCCACTACCTGTAACCCCTCTACACATCACCCCCACTATAAAATACAATTACATAAAAAAGTCAAGCTATCACTTAGGGTAATAGATGAGAGATTTTGTCACTTTAAGGGGAAATACATTTTGAATAGATTAAATTTATAGTAAAAATCCTCGTTCATTAATGTCCCCCAAGTCAACTCATATTGTCAATGCATTAAGGACCTTAAAAAATAGTCTCTGAACCTAGGAAATCTTAGAAGCCTTATCCTTTAATTTCAAGTATATTAGAAATCGTATATTAGAAATTGTACTATTAGTACAATTTTTATTTTCATGTTTAATAGTATTTTTATTTGTGAAAATATCTGCAAAGATTTGATTCTTATTAATCTAATTGAAACAATTTGATTACACAGAGATGAATGTAAAAATGACTAATATTTTTGTAGACAAATTAAATTTGCTCTTAAGCACTATAGCAAATGACATTCACCTAGATCTCTAAATGGTATTGATGTTTATGTGTTCAGGTGTTACACAAATTAAGGAACTAAATCACTTTCATAGGTAGGAGTTAAATGTGGTAGAAAAGTCATTAAAGTAATTTACAGCTGATGATATGTCAAAGCAGTTTCCTATGAAATCCTACAGAGATGGGAGGGAGTATGAATCATGAAGAATTAAAGATATTTTACCTCTAATTACTCAGCTCTCTAAGAAACTGCACATACAATTTTAATGTAAAAAAAGACAACAAAGACCAGAGAGAAATATTACACTAATGCTGACTTTTTCTTTCTCAGGATAAGAATTCTCGGGTCAAGTCAAATTTTTACATATTTTTTCTTGTGAAGCCAGTACTAAGGCTTGAACTCAGTCCCTTAGCTTTTGTTCAAAAGGTTGAGAATCTAATACTTGAGCCAGAGCTCCGTTTTCAGCTTTTTGGTGGTTAACAGGAGATAGAAGTCTCATGGACTTTCCTGCTAAGGCTGACTTTGAACTATGATCCTCAGATCTCAACCTCTTATGTAGCTAAGATTACAGTGAGTCACCAGTGGCTGGATTTACAACTAACTTTATTGTTTTCATTAAGCTTTTGTACTGAGGAATTATAGTTTCACAGTTCAGGTAATGTATACATTTTTCCTTCAGTGTCACCCCTTCCTTCTCTTTCCTCCAGTTATCCCACCTGTCCTTGCCACAAGTTGTACAATTCCTTTCGCACATAAAGTATGCTGAATACTGTGATTACATTTATTCACCCTTCCTCCCTCCTTTTCTGAACCTCCCTTTTACCCTCTTAAGAAGCAGAAAAAGAAAAAGAACACACACACACCATCACCACCACCACCACCACCACCAACAACAACATAAATAACCCATGTTTCCCTTTCCTGGAACTTGTTTTGATAAATAGTATTTTGCATATCCAGGAGTTATGCATTTGGGTTCCTCTCCTACTGGTATCATCTTCCGGTGTGAGGGTGGGTGTGAGTGCCTGGAATCCTGTTTAGGTTATCTCACCCAGTTATAGTTTAGATTTGGCTTCCACATATGAGAGAAAACATATGCTGTTTGTCTCTCTGAATTCAATTTACCTCACTTAGCATTATTGTTTTCTTCCTTCATCCACTTCTCTAAAAGGGCCAAAATCTTACTCTTCCTAATGGATGAGTAAAATTCCATTGAGTCTATCTGCCACATTGTATTGATTTGCTTATTAGTTGTAGGGCTTCTAGCCTGTTTCATACCTCCCCCTACCCCATATCCTAATTGTAATGAGCTGGAGGTCGATTCTCAAGAATGGTATGGCTGGGTTGTAGGTAAGATCTAGGTTTAGTTTTTTTCTAGTTTTTTTATAATCTTTTTTATTGTGATTAATAGAAGGGTTACATTATATTCACCAGATAGAAGGTGCATTACTTCACAAACATTGATACCCCTTCTCATGTTTTTGTACCCATTTCCCTCCCCTGACCCCTCCCCTCATCTTGTTTTCACCCCTTCTCTATCCTATATCAAATTATAATTTTTTCTGTTTTTTTGAGGAACCTTCAAACCACCTTCCAGAGTTCTTGTTTGGGTTTACATTCCATCACCAACATTGTACAGCTCATCAGCATTTGCTTCAAATTCTTGATGCTGGTTGATCTAACTGGGGTGAGATAGAATCTCAAAATTGGTTTGATTTACATGTCTGTTATACTCAGGGCTCCTTCTTTTATCCATTTTCACTCAAACCATGACAACAAATTGTACAAAAGACCTTGGAGGTTTCATTTGTTTACCTTGTTTGTTTTACAGAATTGCTTGGATAATGAAAATCTCCCGTCAATAAGAGTTGGAAAATAAAAAAATTAATGCTGATTAAATAAGCATAAACTAATAATGACTTGAGGTACTTTTGAATTTATGTATACGACTCAGCTATTTTAATTACCATTATTATTGAATTTCATGTTCTGGTAGACATCTCATAGCTTGTTGTTACAGCAACTAGTTAGTATTTTTTGGTTTAAATAATTATCTCATTTTTTCCTTTGTTCTTCCGTCTTCATTGGTGAGAGTTTGACTCATTTGATAAATCAGAATATTATATTCCCAAGCCACAGTGGCTAGTTCAGGAATCACTGTAGGTGTTTTGTTACAATTGGGGGCCATAAGAATGAAGCAAAAAAAAATGGAAGAAAGTAAGAGTCAGGAGAGACACCAAAGAATTTTTGAACCTTTGGGGTGTGTGTATGTGTATGGTTGAGGGAGGGTATCTAAATTGTTCAGTTAGTTCTCCCAAGAAATTGTCTGTTTCTTGATGCCAGTTTGCATTGGGCTTTCTGCCATTTGTAGCTAAAACATGCACAGAATTCTTGAGTTAGAAACCAATGAGTTGCAAAAGTAGCAGGGCTTAAAATGAAGTACAACTTCATTCCTACAGCAATTTCAAAGGCAGGGGCTTATTTGTTTTCCCCCCTTTCTAAATATCATTCCTTTCTAAATAAGATCACGCAAACTCATGCCTAGATGGAGGCATGTTTGTAGAACCAATCTGTCAGTTTTGAAATACAAATCCTGACAAAGTAATCCAAATTCTTTTATGTTTTCTGAGATAAATGATCTTTTGCCATATTGTGCCTGAGAGATGAAGATAAACCTAAGATGCAGTTTTTTCACTAGTCTCAGGGCTGGGTTGTGGGGGACGGTGTATAGGAGGAATGGATGTTGTAAGTATCCTCAACTACTCTGCCCGGTGCCTAGGGCAGCAAAGAGTTAGTCCCTCAGCCCCCAGCCTGCTCAAGGCCAGCTGTTCTTATTTTGAATTCAACACTGGCACGTCTAGCCAGAGCTGATGTTCAAGACTGTAGTGACCTGGAGGGTTCAGACATGTATTATACGGATTGTCTTCAGGAAAGGAGGCATTTGGCTTACCTGTCCATGAAGAATCAGTTTTCTTAGCAGAGACCTCTTATCTATGGCTCACTGTGTTCCATCTTCTTTGAAAGAAGGAGGGCCTCTTTTTGTGGTTATTTCTTTAGGTTGTGCATTTAAATGATTATCATGTCTCAGTTATCATTGGTTAGTGGTTTGAGTCAGATTATGGTGCCATTTGTCTCAGACAGCCTACCCCGTTGATGTTAAGTAGAAGTCTACAACAGTTTTAGAGTCCCCAAAGTGGCTGTTAGTGGAACTCAGATTATTTGAGCACAGCTTGTGTATGAAGTGAGCTCGATGTTTGGCACCAGAGGAGAGTTGGATGTGTGGAGAGAGGGAAGGATGGAGTTCAGTGCAACCCTACTAATGGCCATCTGGTTGAAAATAGGAAAACTTTAGGAAGGAAAAGGATTCAGGGCTCCTTGTGTGACATCATTCTATGTCTTCCCCTCATTCCCTTCTTTACTATTTAGTGACATCTATTCTATTCTCTTCTATAAATTGTCTTGGGGTAATTTTTTTAAAGTGACATCCTCCAGTTTGATTCATGATGCTGCAAATGACAGGATTCTATTCTTCTTAATGGCGGATTAACATTCTTTTGCATATAAATACACATTTCTTATATCTACTTATCTGTTGAAGGGAAATTAGGTTATTCAACAATACTGTATTGTGAATTATGCCACAAAACATGCTAGTACAGGTAGCTCTTTGATATGCCTTTTGATATACCTTTTATATAGATACCTAGTAAGTTATTACTAGATCATGTAAATGCTCTGTTTTTTTCTAAGGAATCCCATCCTATTTTCCATGGTAGCTGTATTACTCATGTGTCTAACAACAACAAAGAAGAGAATATCCTTAACTACATCCTCCCCAACATTTTCTTTTTGTCTTTTTGAAAAAAGTCATTTTTAGGTAGAGTGACCTGATGTTTCACTGTGGTCTTGTTCTGCATTTCTTGTGTGAAATTCACTTTCAGATGGGCACTCACTAGTGGCACAAGCCTGTAATCATAGCCTCCTCAGGAGCCTCTGAGGATCACGGTTCCAAGCTAGCCCAGACAGGAAGGTCTGTCAGGCTCAGATATACAATTAACTTCCAGAAAACTAAAAGAGGTGGCCTGAGCAAAAGAGTTCAGCAACAGTGCTCAGGCTCTGAGTTTAAGCCCTATAACAGAGCAAAAAAATGCTTTTTCATGAAAATATTGGCCATTAGTATGCCGTTTTGAAAAATATCTATGTAGAATACTTGTGCATTTTTAATTGGATTACTTTTTCTATTGAGTTGAGTTCCTTGCATATTCTGTGCATTAATCCATCATCAGATGATTATTCTGCTGATTGTGTCTGAAATAAATGTTAAAAGGAGCCAAATTTAATTAAAATGTGTTGATGTTTTATTTGAAATTACATGGATTCTATTGCTGTGGATTTTGGGGACCATTCATACCTTTATGATATTGAGTCTTGCTTATAAAACATTATTCCTCTCTGTTTTAAATTGTATTTTTCAATGCCTTTTAGTAATATTTAACTGTCTCTGTGGGAAAGAGTGTATTTTTGGTATCCTGGATACCTGATATATTTGTTGCCTGTCTATTATCTCAAGTTTTCATAGTTATTTCTGCCAATTGAATTAAATGAACATTTGGTTCCTTTTTAAGTGTAACATGTCCTTGTTTCCTTTTTTAAAAATAGATGCAAGGAATTTTGTCTTCTAACTTTTCCCTATTATTAATTAAGTTGTGGGTAAGTGTAAGACCATTCATCCATGCCATGTTCTGCCATGAATGCTGGTTGGAAATTAAGAGAAAATTAATTGTGCAAAATACAATTCTATGGAAAAGATGTCAGAAGCCATGATTTAATACATTGTCTAGACTGTTTCAGACAACGGTTGGCAGGGCATCTGGGGTTATGACAGATGCGGCTGACTGATCACCACCGAAAGGCAGCGTTAATAACTTACTTTCAGAGAATGCAAACGTACTTAAGTGGAAATTTGCCTTTTCAAGTAGAAAGAGCTGGCGATTTTCCTCTTGATCTTGCTCAAAATAGCTTACATAGAGGCCATTCTAGTGTGTTATGATTCAGAATCAGCCAGATTCCAGGAGTATTTTTGCATTACTGTCTGAAATTACCCCCACCCAGCAGTAACAGCCTCTATTCAGAAAAACAAATCCCAAAGAGCAGAGATTTATCACACATAGCAGCATGGCTTCTTGCCATTATCTCCCAGTCTGTTTATAGGCTCCAAGTCAAGTAGCTAAAAATAGCAGCTACTGCTGGGCTCCAGTAGAGGTGGAGACATGCTGTCTTTAGGACTTAGCATAGTCTAGACAGTTAGCTGATGAGGCAAAATAAGCAGATATTAAGTTCTAAACCTACAGTATTAGTTCTAAACCTACTCTTTGTTTATCACCTAAACTGTGAGAAAAGTAAGCAAATTTTAATTAATATGTTAAGTTAGTAAGGCTTCAAATCTGGATCCATTGCTTACTGTGTACCCCGAGGGATATTTCCAACAGTGTCTGTTTCTGTTATGTTTCTAGCTAGAATCTATGGGGAGTTTCAGGACTGATAAAATAATTCTTGATGTATAAGTAAGTCCTAAACTATCCTGCCTTGTTGCTACATTTTATTCCCCATAGTACTAAGTTGGAGAGCTTTCAACTTCTGATTCTTAATAAATTCTAAAGCAAATCTTGGTACTTACTGATTGTCTAGGTAAAGAAACACATTGTCTTTTGCCTTTTCTCCTTGGAGAATTACAACACACAAGGGATAAACAAATCAGAACTGTTAAGTAGTCACCTGCCTGATATGAATTTATTTAATTATTATATTTATACATTGGCTTAAGCTTTCTTTTGTATTCAGTGAGTACATTCTGAGATTTTTTTCCCCCCTCAGGACTGGCAAAACAACAACAAAAAAAACCCAAAGCCAAAACAACAACAACAACAAAACAACCTGGCTAATACCCTATACTAACGTTATATGACAGGTTATTTTCTCTATATTGTATAGATGAATTTGAATCTTTATTGGTGAAAACCCTACAAATGAACATACAGACATTGTCTGTGTTCAAATCAGTAGTATGTAGCAAAAAAAAAAAAAGCATAGGGGAAACAAGAACATTAGTACTGCTTTTCTCAATAGAGCTTCAATTGCTCAGAAAAATGATAAGAATTAGGAAATGAACTTGTACCAACTTAAATCCAGATGAGTTTTAAAAAAGAATTCAATGTCCAGAATCAAAAGTAAACTTACAGAATGGGAGAAAAGATTTGCATATTATTCATCAGAAAACAAGTATTAATATCCAGAATACATAAAGAGCTCCAAAAAATTAAATGCTCAAGAATTAACACTCGAATTAACAATTGAGGAGATAAACTGATCAGCCTTTCCAAAGAGACCAGGAAATACATGAAAAAATGTTCACCATTCTTATCCATAAAGGAAATACAAATCAAAACATCACTAATGGTCGGGCCGGGAGTTTAGCCTAGTGGTTAAAGTGCTTGCCTAGCATGCATGAAGACCTGGGTTCGATTCCTCGGTACCACATACATAGAAAAAAGCCGGAAGTGGTGCTGAGGCTCAAGTGGTAGAGCTCTAGCCTTGAGAAAGTCCAAGGACAGTGCTCAGGCCCTGAGCTCAAGCCCAGGACGGGCAAAAAAAAAACAAACAACAAAAAAAACAACCCCCCCCAAAAAAAACCATCACTAATGGAAGTGAAAGCCTGTTTCAAGTGGTAGAGCACCAATACACAAACAAAGTCAATCAACACCCTTCTCCCCAAAAGATCATTTCACCCTAATCAGAATGGCTAAATCATCAAAGAAACAAGAAACAGCAACCAACAGTGAGGCTGTAGAAAAAATACTATATACTACTAGTGCATTTGTAAGTTAGAGCAATCAGAATCAAAATCATAATGGATGTTTTAGTACTTGATGTTTTATTTTACTAAAACTAGAACGGCCATATAACACTTTTCAAATCATTTTTGGGTATATTCAAAGGAATGAATGCAAACAGTTGAGATATATGCATACCAATATTTTTTTTTTGCCAGTCCTGGGCTTGAGCTCAGAGTATGAGCCCTGTCCTTGGATTTCTTAAGGCTAGATTACCACTTGAGTCTCAGCACCACTTCCGGCTTTTTTCTATGTATATGGTACCGAGTAATTGAACCTGGGTCTTTGTGCATGATAGGCAAGCACTCTACCACTAGGCCAAAATCCTGGCCCCCAACATTTGTTTTTTGAGTGACTATTTCTCTTATTATTTTTTATTGTAATTAATAGAAGGGTTATAGTTATGTTCGTCAGATAGAAGGTGTATTACTTCACACATATTGATGCCCTTTATCATGTTTTTATCCCCATTTCCCTTCTCTCACCTCCTCCCCTCATCTTGTTTTCCCCTTTCATTTTATTTCAAATAAACAAATAAACATATATAAAATATACAGGATAACAAGGTAAGATACTGTAACAATATGAGAATAGCCAAGGGACAACAAAAGAGATGAGAAATAACATAGTACATTAAGAACAACAATCACACATTATATAGCTCTTGTTTCCAATATTCCAGAGGTCCTTTCATTTAGCTTCATCCTATCTGATCTTATATATCTAGGTTTTGAGCTCTTGTAATCCTCTGCTAGGAGAGTCCAAGGTGTGTACTAATTATTACAAAGGAGGGAAACGATTGAGCCTATGTTCCTTTGGGTCTGGCTTACTTCGCTTAATATGATTTTCTCCAAGTCTTTTCATTTCCTTACAAATGGCATACCAATATTTGTAGCAGAATTATTCATAATAATTCAAAACATGGAAACAGCTTAGGTGACCATCAATCAATTAATAGATAAAGAAAACTATAGGTGTGTGTGTGTGTGTGTGTGTGTGTGTGTGTGTGTGTGATGTATGAAATGTATGGAACTGGAGAACATCATGTTAAATGAAATAATGCAGACTGACAAATTCAAAAATTACATGTTCCTCTCACACCAAAATTCAACAATAAAAAGAATGAAGGTTAGGGCCTGGAGTGTGGCCTAGTGCTAGAGTGCTTGCCTTGCATCCATGAAGCCTTAGTTTTGATTCCTCAGGTTCTACAGACACTGAAAAAGCTGGAAGTGGTGCTGTGGCTCAAGTGGTAGAGCCCTAGCCTTGAGAAAGCCCAAGGATAGTGCCTAGGCCCTGAGTTCAAGCCCCAGGACTGGCAAAAGAAACAAAAAGAAAGAAAAATGAAGGTTACATGTAAAGTAGGTTCTGTTTTAGAAATAGTTCCCAGCAGTGAAAGGAAAGACAGAAGAAGAGGACATGGAGTGGGGTGCATATGATCTAAACAGAACCGAGAAATCGGTTCACATTGTCTTACATGGAGAGGGAGAGTGAGATGGGGATGGTAGAGGGATGGATTTGACCAGAGTACACTGTACACATATGTGGAAGCATCATATATGCATTACACACATATATAGGTATATAATATGCAAAAAACTATATGCATATATGGAATTTGTGGAGCATACACACCTAAAAGTAAAACACAGTGACCACATATATTCAACATCACAACAAACTGACAAACACATTGTAATTTTATCATAGTCTGAGGGTTAGGGTGGTATCTTAGTAGGCTTAATTTTACATAATCATAATTTAAGCACATAAGCTGTGACAAGTATTTTAGGGGTTAAAATGTATACAACAGAGGATGAATAGCTTGTGCCAGATTTTAATAAGTCATCCTTACAAGACTGATTTATTTCTTATTATCTGCCTTTTTATTTCAAAGGCTATAGGGTTGTATTGTAGAGATTATTTTGATTAAAATGTTAGATAGTTGCTTTCTATTTATAGTTTTAATCCAGTTTTCAAGTGATTCATGTCTGATATTAAATGCAGTATCACAATGAATATTGAATACTACTGTCAAAGTTAGCAGCATGACTTTTCATGTTTTTTTTTTGCTTTCACAGAAATATTTATAAGGATAATTAAGATTTTGTATAAATAAGCACACTGTAAATATTGGGGTCACTTTTATGTTTCAAATCAAGGGTTACTTTTCTTATTGATGAAAACTGGCATTAATTCCTCAACAGCAGCATTTGAATAAATAACCTTTAACAAATAGACTATTTCCCTGAATTAAAGTTATATGAATTATCATGCTATTTGTTACATGATAGTTTCAGGTTGACATAAATGGAAAATTATAATGCTCATATAGTCTCTGGATTACATTCCTTCACTTATTGAACGAAGCTTCGAGACTTTAGGTTCCCATTGCTGAGTGGTGTGGCTGGAATAATTTCTGACACTAGGTCAGCATATATTATCACTTGAATCTGGCTGAAGCACATGTAGCTGGGTGGAAATGTTTGTGCCTTCCCAAAGTTCAGTTGTTCAATTCTTAATCTCAAATGTGATTGTGTTTGGAAGTGAGCCCTTTGGAATGTGATTAGATCAAGAGAATGCTAATGCAGGGGATTAGTTTCCATTGAGAAGAGACTTCTGAGAGTTCTTCTACCCCTTCTACCATGTGGGAAGAGAACCCACAGGAAGATTTCAAGCTATGAGCCAGGAAGTGGGCACTTTCTCAGACATTAAATCTGCCAGAATATTGATTGTGGACTTCCCAAACCCCTGAATTGTGAGAAATTAATTTCTCTTGTTTATAAGCCACCAAGTCTGTGGTATTCCATTATAGCCACTGGAATGAACTAAGACAAATCTGTACCATGGACATGGGTTTGGGATATGACATGGAAGAGGGGAGAACTGACAATGCAAAATCTGAGGAAAAAGAAATGGGTCACAGATCATATTTAGAAGAACTAGGGTTCCAAAACAGTCTACTTATTAAAGATTATTTATTCAAATGCTCCTGTTGAGGAATTAATGACAGTTTTCATCAATAAGATTTGAAAGAGAAAAGCAACACTTGATTTGAAACAGAAAAGTGACACAAATATTTACAGTATGTCATCTTACAGAGACAACTCAATTGAAAATAATAGATGACTTTGGACCAGACATCTGAAAGTACGAGAGGTAGAGGTGATGGGGGAATAGCTTTGCCACCTTGTAGTGTTACTAGGGAGAAACTCATTAAGGTTCCTGGAGCTTTTCAGGAAAGATGCATCATTTCTGTACTCCTATGTTACTGAGAGCTTTCCATGGTATAGGTTAGGTCTAGGTGTAGTTAGTGGAACAAAACTGACACAGTCCCACTCATGGTGAAATATGCATCCTAGGAAAGCCTGACAGATGATAAATAAATACATTTTCCCCTATAGTGGAATAAACATATGGAGAAAAATAAAGCAGGTTAGATGAACCAGAGTGTGACCATGAGACAGACATTCTGTTGATATTTATAAATACAGGTGGAGATATAAGATTAAGAAACTCTCTTCTTGAATATGAGATACTATAGCATGTGAATATTGATAGTGGCGGTCTAAAAGAATGTGAAGGATGTAGGGAATAGAGAGAACCATGATGAAAAGAGATTTCTATTATGTTTATACTCAATGACTCCTGCTTTCTAGGCAGGTACTTCTCCACTTAAGACATATTCCTAGTCCATTTTCATTTTGAGGTCTTCTCACATTTCCTCAGAGTCAACTTTGAGCCAAGGTTTCCATCCTTTTCCATGGCCTCCTGCCTCACAAGGGCCATGCATAGTAAATACCCATGCCTGACTCACCTTACTCCCCAGCTCTACCTCCCGCATAGCTGGAGCTACAGACTCGAACTACAATGCCTGGTGAGGAATCTTTGATTAGGTGTAGCTGTGAAAAATAGTATACAGTGGAAACTTGGACAGGAATGTGAATAGGTGAGCCATTTATAATTGAAATTACTGTAGACTTACTTTTATTAAATGTGTTGCCAAGTCTTAGCCATGGGAGTAGAAGCTGAGTTTAAGTCAAGGACAAGGAACCGAGCATTCATGCATAGTTACCTAGTGGAAAATAAAACCATTGTAAACTATAAGAGAATTCTAGAGAAGGAAGTACTAAATTCTGGACAAAAAAGGGGCAGAGTCTTAGGGGTTTTGTAGATGATTTCAATGAGTTAAATGCATAAATATAAGCCCTTTACCACTTAGTTGTCGACGAGTGCTCCTTCCTTGATTGAAATCCCAGGAGAAAAGTCCTGGAAGGATTACCTCTTATCTGGAACTCAGGGACATTGGATCTCAGAAGGAAGACAAACTGGGAGTTGCATAAGATCAGCTGAGTCAATAAAATGCAGAAGTAGGCCATTACTACGAAGCAGTGCTGCTGTACACGTCCCTTGCATCTGAGGACCTGAGGACAGTAGTAAGGAATCAGTTAGTTTAAGGCTGCTTTGAAAGATGTGAAGCTAGTGTTGGGATAACAAGAGTATGTGATCTCTGTGGCGGACAAAGGTTATACAGTTGTATTCACTTAAAGGGCCAAGATGTAACATAGACAATGCCCCCATACCCAAGAAGAATATTATCCTTTCTATATAATGACTTTATACAATTATAAGTACCCAACCCATCCAGAATTCCATTTTTTTCATCCTGGCCATTGCTGAAAATACTTGTGTATATCATTCAATAAGCCTGTTTTATTTGGGCATATTGGCACATGAACCATTCTTGGATGTTAAAATCAGTTTTACTGGAAAGACTAAGAGTTCTCATCTGAGATTGGCCCCTGGAGGGCACTGGAATAATCAGGCAACATCTGCTTCCTGCTTCTGGGAGAATCAACATTAATTAACTGGAATGGGAGGTGTGTGTAGGGAGAGGTCCTGTCTACCCCACAGATGCTCTTGGAACCCTAAAGGCTTCCGTCATTCACGTTGACATTTGAAATGTCTGATTTTCCATTGTGTGGTCTGCTTTTTTCACTGAGTCTCTTTACATTTGCAGCCTGTGTAATATTTTCTCCTGTGTAGAGAAGTTGCTTAAAAATGCACAGCCTTGCTTTCCATCGCCTCCTTTAGTTCCTTCTGCTGTTCTTGAAAATAATTTCTGTGTATAGAGTCAACCCAGCAAGGCATGAAAACAGGCAGAACTTTGGCAGATTCTATATTGTAAATTAAAGATCACAATCTCTTCATTTACATAAATGCCAACTCTGAGGGTTCCTGCTTTCATTTCTTCTCCTGTCAAAAGGACTAAATAGAGTGGGTTGATATATACTTTTAAAAAAATCATTCAAACATTAATTTTGCAAAACAAAGACACTTTTTTTTTCCTAGAGGGACTTTAAAAAAAGGATAATATATCTAATCCTAAAGCCCCAAATCAAAGATAACACATTTAGGGACTTGTTTGAGGAATGAGGATTTTCCTTTATTTTCTTCCCTATCATTTATTAGATTTCCTTTCTACATGCAAAAATGAGGTGTGAGAGTCTGCATTTGTATGTGTTTTTTTTATTAAAATAAAACTGGTGAATATCTTCTTTTGATGTTCTGCCATGTGATGTAGATTTTAAATGAACTGTTAGGATTTGGACTTCTAGTTTTGACATTAGGATATTATAAATTTATTTTGCTTAATGTTCACTGTTTTTTGGTGAGCCAAAGGCATATATTACAAGTGAAGACTTTTTGAAGGTTGCATGTATAAGACTAATAAAAACGATTCTGAACTGGTATATTACAAAGCTTTTGTCTCTCATTTCCTTAATCCCTAATAAATTTCCTGAAGTCTCTGCTTCAAATTTTTCCTATACATATCCAGCCTGTTTTTATTTTGCCAGTCCTTGGGCTTGAACTCAGGGCCTGGACACTGTCCTTGAGCTTTCTCAAGGCTCTACCGCTTGAGCCACAACACCACATCCAGCCTTTTCTGTGTATGTGGTATTGAGGAAACGAACTCAGGGTGTCATGCATGCTAGGCAAGTACTCTACCACCAGGTCACTCTCCTGACCCACAGATCCAGCATTTATCCCTCCATCATTCATTAAGTCATTCAAAAGTCATTACTTTTTTGCCTGAGTAGAGTTTAAAACCATTACACATAATTTCTTGCACCGAAAATTTTTCCATCTTTCAAGGTAAAATCAAAGTCTTATGGTTATCACCTGGTAATTAATGATAATTTATTGGCTATTATGCATACTTTTTTTGGCTGTTCAACTATAGTGTATGCTAGTGAAAGAGTAAGAGGAAATATCTGAAATTCAGCAATATACTTGTTTGCACTGCAGTGATTATTCTTTCTGCATTATGCAGCTCTAGGATGTTTTTCTCTACAAAAGATAATTGTAGGTGAATGAAGGGATATACATGTACGTAAGTAAGACCTTATTCAAGCACAGTTCCTCCTGAAGGCTGTTTTACTGAATGTAGAACATCCTTATAAGCTTTCTATTTAGTGATTTGAATTTTTTGTCATTTGTACATGTAACTTCATGCTACCAGAGATACTGGGATTAGAATTTGTAGCATTTTTCTTTGGAGAGAAAGTTAATTATACAAAGTAAGCATTTGTTAATATAACAAGCTATTTCATCTTTCTTCTATACATACTGCATTATAGTGAAAGTTTGCGTAATAAGTAATTGGAGAGAATATCTTTGGAGATTATTTTCTGCCAGTCTTACTGAAAAATTCTCAGGATGCTTACAAAATCATAATCATGGAAATTAGAAAAGCAGTATATTCTGTGAGTCATTGAAAACATATTACCCTATGTACAAGGAGTGATATTTTGTGTGTGTGCACGTGTTTGTATACTGTTTAAGCAATGTGTAATTGTTTTCTCTTCATATTTCCCATTCTTTGTAGAACTTTCGAAGTCCCCATCACTACACTAGTGCTTATTGTTATAGATGTAAAAATACTTGAAGAAATTAAAAAACTGTGAAGAAATATTGATTTTTGAGACTAATAGATTTATTTTAGCTATTTGAGATATTTTGAACCTGTATAGTTCCTAGGAAAGAATGTTCTTATATTTGATCATTTTAAAGTATGAGTTATGAGTCTTTAGGGAACTGATAGGAAATTAGGCAGCAGTAAAGACCTATAAAAGCTGTACTGAGGGCCGGGAGTTTGGCCTAGTGGTTAAAGTGCTTGCCTAGCATGCATGAAAACCTGGGTTCGATTCCTCGGTACCACATACATAGAAAAAAGCCGGAAGTGGTGCTGAGGCTCAAGTGGTAGAGCTCTAGCCTTGAGAAAGTCCAAGGACAGTGCTCAGGCCCTGAGCTCAAGCCCAGGACTGGCAAAAAAAAAAGCCGTACTGACATAGCAAATAAATAAGTATGTATTGTTGATCATAGATACTGTCTGTATCTTTGCATTCTCTTTACCATTTAATTGTCAAAGTATGAATTCATATAAAATTATGAACCCATTATGCTTTAGATTCTGGTGAGAGAATACAATGAGGAGCAAGAAACTTCATCTTCTTCAAAGAAATTACAAGATGGGAACATTCTAAGTTCATTTAATTATCTAAATAATTAATGAAAGATCCCATCCTCAGTAAACTCACAGACCAATTATAGAGTAAGACCTACACACATAATTACATATGTCACAATGTAATGCTTTATAGATGAACAGTTGAATTCTGCTCACCTTGTCCATTTCTCTGTGTTCTAGACAAATGAATGCCATCCTTTTACATTCTATTCATGAATTCCTAGTTCTCCTAATGACTTAGATTTCCATATTCAGAAGTCTTTCCTACCTTACTTTTATCTTTTACCTTTCATTTTCGAAACTTCTTTTTTTGTAGTTTGTCATATTTTCAAAGGGGAAAAAAAAACATCTAGCCACTCTGTTCTCACAGACTCCTGTCTTGGAAGAATAATCATTTGATATAAGGACAGGAGGTTTTAGTCCCCCGCCAGGTATTATCTCCATTGAACCATTTAATCTCCTTTTTGCTCTCCATTAAAAAGTTCATCTCAGACTGCATCTGAAGAAGACCCCATTATTGCCATCAACTCTTCAATCAGCTCAGTGACCTTCATCCCACGACAGGCAAAGATCAGCAGAGGTAATTCTAGCCAAAGTGAACCCTTCATATTTGATTTGATGAAAGGATAAAAGTCTCTGTATTCAACCTAAGTGACCCTATTTGGACTTTATATTTAACAAAATCCTGGATTAGTTTCAATTTGACAGTGAGTAGCCTTGCATAAGATCAAATATAATTATAGGGCAATGTTAACCTCTTGAAATTAGTTGTAGAGGAGAAAGAGACACAATTAACTGAAATAAGTGAGGAAGGAAGGGAAAAATGGAAGATTTAGAATATATTGTGTTTTTAGTTTGAGGATGCTAAATTCTGCTTTCCAAATATTTATAAATGTCAAACTTCTTGAGAAAATTCAGAAAGTATCATTTATTCTACAGATGATTGACTAGGTAATTAAGATAATCAAGGGTCTCAGATTTTATGATGAAATTAGAAATAATTTCCTTCATTGTTCTATCTTTCAGGCACAGGTACCTAATAATCCTTCTCAATACAATTTCCTTTTCTTTTTCTTTCTTTTGTTTGTTGCTAGTCCTCAGGCTTGAACCCAAGACCGAGGTACCATCCTTGGGCTTTCTCAAGGCTAGCGCTCTATTGCTTGAGCCACAGCACCACTTCTGGCTTTTTCTGTGTATATGGTTCTGAGGAATTGGACCCAGGGCTGCTTTGTGCATATTAGGCAAGCCCTCTACCACTAGGCCATGCTCCTGATCCATTAATACAGTTTCCTATGAGACTTTAGAATTATGGACATGCAAGAGTAGAAGGCCTGTCAAGAGAACATTTTTCTTTGGAAGAACATGTTCTTGTATCTCATGTGGAAATTATCAAGTGGGCATGTGATAATTATGAGTCACAACATTTGGCAAGGAAATAGAGAGGTCAAAACAGGATTTGCTGAGTCTACTGGCAAATCTGAAAAATGAAGGCGTTCCTTTGAAGATTACATTGTATCTCTATCTTCTTTCTACTGCCTGTCTTTGCTTCCAATTGCTGCCATGGGCGAGCAGTCCCCCACAGCACACGCTCTTACTACCAGGATGTTCTCTCTCATCTTGTATCTAAAGCAAGAGGGTCAATCAGCAATGGACTACAATCTGTGAAACCATGAGCCCAAAGAAATCTTGCCCCATAAGGCTGCTTTTGGTGCAGTTTGTCACAGTGATGTGAAGCTGACTAATGCCTTCTGGTTTACAGAGTAAGAACCTGCGGTAGATACCAGTATGTGGTCTGGTATCAGTCAGGAAGGACAGTGAGTTCAGAAACCATAGAGCATAGCCCATTCTGACATCTAGAGAAATGATTTGCTCCAGAGCAGAGACTTACCTTTCATGTTTCCTATTGTGATGGAAGAGTTACGCAGGCGTAATTTAATCCTCTACAGTCTATCTCAAAAGTTATTCAAAGTTTAACTTATAATTGTGTTTTGTATCTAGGTCCCTGTACAAGAAAGATAGATTCCTATTCTACTGATCTACTCCTCTGCCAGCCCCAAACTGTGCAAATCACCACTATAATTTACGTTCTAATTAGGAGATATTTCTTCTATGTCTGAGTATGTGGGGGGAAATAAACATAAGAGCCTACAACCAAGCTGAGTTAGGAGGGGTGTGCGAGGAATGAAATATGAGGATTAGAATTGATGGGAGAACACAGAGATTATAGAATTAAGCTCAGAAGACGGCAGTGATATCTTGAGTAGAACTACTAAGAACACATGCAGGATGCTGGGAATCAGGACAGTGGTTACTGAAGAGTCCATAGAAAAGTATTTGGAAGGACCAGCACTAGAACCAGAAATGTAATGAAGATAACACTTCTGAAGAACAGATGATATATTGAAAGCTAGAGGCTCTCCTTGGAGACTTAGTGGATGAGAGAAAGAAGAAAGGAGTGAAGGTTATGAATATTGATAATATAGAAGGGGAGAATTTGAAAAAAGAGAAAAATGTCATATCTATTTTAAAATCCTGCCCATTATTATATCAATGAAGAGGGACATATTGAGACTCCCCAAACACTTATATCCTAGGATCTCTTCTTATTTCTGGGTCCAAATATAACACAAATAAATATATAAAAAGGAATCCCAACACCTGAGAGATGAAAGGAAAATAAGAGAAAACTCTTAGAAACAATAAACATGTGAAGACTTACAGCTACAAGACAAAAGAAAACTGAAATAGCACTTCAAAATGAATTAAAAGTAATTTAAAAAGCAATTGAAGTTACAAAAGAGTCTCATGAATTAGAAATTTAAAACTGAGAACACAAACAGAAAAGCAATAGAAAACCATGCAATAAAAAACGTCAGAATGCAGAAGAAAACAAAATCATCATAGAAATTAAAAATACATTACATAGCAATTATTTTAGCAGCGTAACTACCCTAATAAAATATCACAATTTTTGTGGCTTAAACAACAGAAATTTAATGTTGGAGGTGTTGCTCAGTCTAGCAACACCTAGCCTAGCAAGCATGATTCCTTGATTTCAAATTCCAATGTGACTGGGGTGGGGGGAGAATATTACTAACTAGCAAAATTGCTTTACAAAAATGAACTAGAACTGAAGAAACACAGAAGAAAAGTATTTATTTTCTCACTGTCCTAGGAGCTTGAAAGTCTGGAATCAAAGTCCAGCATGGTGTGTTTTTTTGGTAAGGTCTATCTCCCTGATTTGTAGGCATTTGTGTTTACAAGGTCTTTCTTTTTCATGAGCATATGAAAGGATGTCTGTTTTTCACTTTCTCCCCTGTTTTCCTCTATTGCCCATACAGCAGTTCTATCTGAGTAGGACTTGTGACTTCACTGAACCTCAAGTACCTTGCAAAAACCTAACCTTCAAACATATTCAATTTGTTTGGCTTCAAGAAAATAATTTGATTTATTGGGAGAGGGGAGGTCATAGTTCAGTACTTGGCACAACCAAAGAAAAATGGGTTTGTTTGTGAGGCATTGCAGGAAATATGGTGGAAAGTAATAGAGAAAAGTCAAGAGAAATCAAAGAGAAAACTACAACTATAGAAGATACTCAAGGAGATGCAAATATGCATTTTTGCTATTTCAGCAAAAGTAAATCAAAGCTGGGATACAACTGATATTTTAAAGTATTTTCAAGAAGTACTGAAGTAAAGATATGAATAGTTATATGATAAAGTTGATGCAGAAAAATTGTCTCTTAAACATAACAAAGAAAGAAGAGATATGTCATTTACAAAAAACAGTGGGTTGACCTCAGCTGTCTTAAGAGATCAAATTTTATTCAACATAAAAGAAAGAACATAAGTTAATCCCATTCAAGTTGTCTTTCAAGCCTGAAGCCTAGGAAGGGAGGGGAGGCATGGTGCCTCAAGAACAACAGTGATAATGCAAGGAATATTGTACCACAAGAATCTCTTAGAAAATCTACAGAGGATGAGTTTTATTAAAACAGCAACAACAAGAAGACAGTGGTAATACTGACAAAGCCCTTAGTTCTGAGCATATTCAATTCTAGACTAAAGTTCTAAAGTTTTGGGCAAGGGAGAGTGTTTGTTGATGGCACAAACTATACCAAGGTAAACATACAACTGAAAATATGTGGAAATGATAGAGAGAAGGGATTTAATTATAGTCATTAGCTATCACTTAAAGCTGATAAATAATGGGACCATAACTTTCTAATATATTTGAGAGTAAGACAAAGTAAACACAAAGATATTGAAGTACAGGACAGAAAAGAATAAAGAATGGAAACTCTACATAGAACACAACATAGGATATGTGTGAGTGTGTGTGTGTTGTGTGTCTGAATGTTCCATTGCCATGACAACCTATGAAATAAAGTATTTAAAAGGAAGAAGGATGATTTTGACCCATGGTTTCAGTCAGTGCTTTCTTGGCTCTTATTTTGTTCTCTGTGTGGAGGTAGGATTGCATGATGGGGTGCAGGTGTTCACATCATGGTTGCTGTGATGCAGAGGAGAGAAAGGGGAGGGATGAGTTCTGAGATCTTCTTTATAGTCATGCTCGCTTTTTCCTAGCCTCCTCCTAATGGACCCCGTCTCTTAAGGCTCCACTGGCTTCTAATAGTGGAGGTCACCTATTTGAAACAATATGTGTACACAATCTATATAACATTTCCTATTATAGGAAATAGATATTCATAGGAAATAGAGGTATAGTAAATTTGCCAAAGTATACATAGGGAATATATGACAATTATCAGGAATAAATGTCTGAATAAATATCACATACATTTCCTATATAATGTATTATTATCATACGGTTTTCCTATATGTTGTATTTTTTCTAAGTCTGATGACTGGTTTCTAGGGCAACATACTAAGGGAAAGTTACATACAAATGTGCATGTGTGCACATACATGTGCATGCACACACACACACACACACACACACACACACCAAATTTATTTAGTTTTTCCTATGCCAGTTCTGGGGCTTGAAATCGGGGCTTGAGCACTGTCCTTGAGCTTTTGTGCTTACAACTGATATTTTACCACTTGTACCACAACTCCGCTTCTGGCTTTGGTAGTTAATTGGAGATGCCAGGATGCCTTCGAACTGTGATCCTCAGATCACAGCCTCCCTAGTAGCTAGGATTACCTAATAGTACCAGTGCCTGGTACACGCACACACACGCACACACACACACACACACACGCACACGAAAGCATTCATCAATCTATTGAAGACCTAACACTTATTCCTTTAGAAAACATGGAATGTTTGAAAAGAAATGTACTCATTTCCTTACCTTATATAACTATAATCCCTCTGATATCATCCTTACAATAAAATAAAACAAATAATGAAAATGCCGAATGTTTACTTTCTGTATTTTTTCAAGTCACTATTTAGAAAAACTGTTATGAATACCACTAAACTATAATATTTTAGAACTAAGTACAATGATAAGTACAAGACAAGTCATTTGATCTATTTATTTCCCAGGGTAACACTTGATTTTATAAATAGGAACAACTTCATAGCTCATAACAAAGATTATTATTTTTTTGGCCTTTTGAATACCTTGGAAAGATAAAAAAATTGTAAACATCTTCAAAACTAAGCAATCTTTGCAGCATCTGAAAATTCAACTTATACTGAAAAAAAGTTTGTATTTTCTTGTTTTTAAATTTCAGAAAATTACAATATGCAGGTTACCAATCTGAGTTACTAGGAATTTATTTGTAAAATTAAATTGATATCTCCTCCAGATTAATATCAGACTTGTGCCAGGTAGCTGAGGGAGTTCAGACACAAGGGTATTGAAGTGCCCTCTCCACTCAATAACCAGCAAACTAATTTGATGTTCCTATTGACTTGAGTCTGTCTGCTTTATATCTTGAGCCTATGAGTGTGTGACCTCTTCTACAGAGAGCTTGCTGCTTCTGGGAATTTTTTAAAGTGCTGAAATTGTCTAAAAGAACCACTCTCTGTGCTTTGCAAAAGTAATGAAAAGAGACAGTATTTCCTATCTGCTTCTTGCAGTGATTCACCAATCATAATAAATTGAAAATGTTTGCTTTAATTTCATTTCAGATTCATTTTGGAGAACCATCATTAGCTATTTAAGTTTTTAACTATTATGCCTTATCTGTCATTTTTATGAGTCATTGTTTCTCTCAGCTGTAATTTCTTTCCAATTCTGCTTCTTAATAGACAGCTTTGTGTTTTCCTGAGTCATTCTCTCATTCTCTTTTTATAGACAAAGTAGAAATGCAAGAAGATAATATTTGACCAGATTTCCAATCTTGAAACTGCATCCATTTCTTAATGTGTTTTGTAACCAGGCAATTAAGAAACTTGCCTTCTCTTTCATTGTCTCAGACAATTAGGGAAAATTTTCTCATGGTTAAATTGCATTTCTGAAAACATTTGAGAAGGCTTTTTGTAATACGTGCAAAGTTTTCATTTTCCCTGAATCATTTAAAAATAAAGGGTTCGTTTCTTTCTTCACCATTTTCCTTTCCTTCTCTTTTCTTACCTTTGTTAATTGTCCTTTGGAAATCTTTCCAGAGTCAAGATAAGCTATTTTAGTACATAGACATACGTCTTCTCTAGCCATTTAAATAATAATGCATGCTTCTTAGTTTATGGAGTAATTTAGTAGTCATTCCCTGACTGGTAGCAGCAATCTACTTCCCAGCCTTGAACCACTGTCTGGATACATTTATCTCTCCAGGTCCTGGTCTTGGCAGAAGTTTTATTTTCTTTCTAGAAAGGAAAAACTGCTCTGAGATTTTTCACTTATGTCCTTGGGTTCTCCTTGTCATGACTGTTATTTCTGATTCTCTTTCTGACTTCTGATACTTTTGGTTTTACATGTTTGGATAAACTTGATCTGTTTGCTTTCCTATCTAACCAAACTCCTTCTCCAAACCCCTTCTCACTTGTGTGGCTCATTTCAGAACTGCTTTTGCTAAGATGAACACAGTATCTCTTTTGGTCTTTTTTTTGCATTTTTTATTGTAATTAGTAAAAGGGTTACATGATATTTGCCAGATAGAAGGTGCATTAATTCACGTACATTGATACCCTTTCACATGTCTTGGTACCCATTTCCCTCTTGTATCTAGTATCTTGCTAGAGTGGGGATTGGTGAATGTTGCTAAGTGATAGACCACAGGATGCACCTAAGTCAATGGAGCTGGGGTAAAAATGCTGTCTTTATTTTCCCGGCATTAATTATTAGTCAAAAAAGGACAACTGGAAGTGCAGACCCTTCTCGGTCCTAATCTCATTGATTACCTCACCTTTCCAGTTTCTACCATCTATTCCCCTTCCTAGAAAGAGAAGATTTGCATTTCATCTCATTTTACAGATGGAATGAAATGTCTGTATGACCCTGGGTAGAGGGAAGAATTCATGAGATGTCTAAACAACAGTGCAGATGAATGGAATATTCAAATCTAAACCTCTTTGATGAACAATTTAGGAGGATCAAGAGAGAAATAAACTCAGATTCGACTTTCAGTGAGTAGAACCCTAGGGTCAGAAAAGCAAAGAAACAGGCAAGAGAAACGAGCTGAAGATTGAACATTCAAATGAACACACATCCAACAAGATGAATACTGGGTACTCCTGAAAGCTGGAGGATGTCAAGGTGAGGAGTAGATAGACAAATGAAGAGAGGAAGAAGAGAATGCAGTCATTATCTTCAATGCCTATCCTAAGAAATCAAGAAAGCTTGAGCAGAGGGATTGGGTTGGGAGGGATGGCTAAGAATAATGAAAGAGTGACATTCATCAAGATGTACCTGTACTCATGAACTGATTTTTTTGAAAGGTAAGTCTTTTATATAATGACTTAAAGATTAGAAAAGATACTGAGATGCCTCAATATACTTGGTCTCTGGCAATTGGCACCTATTTAGTGGTATTGTTTGGAAAGTTACCAGGGAGCTTTCTATAAGACTCAAGTAACTAGTCCATGATCTTAGAGGTGAGCTTTTGTGTTAGTAGATTTTTCCTGTGAAAACTGATGCACTTTGCTGATTGGTGAGATGGGCATGACTGTTCTTGTTACCCCAAGGATTCCTTTTTTAAGGCCAGGAGCTGACTTCCTCTTTATGCCTGCAACTTAAGTGCGTTGTATGGATTTGTGTGGTTGCTTTAAGATAGAGGGTTGTTTTCTTTGTGTCTTTTCTTTTCCTGCACCTTATCTTGCCTTAGCCTGAGACTGGGAAATGAAAACCTCAGGGGCACTTTGGGAGCTTTTGCAGCCCAGACAGCAGGGGCCTGAAAAGCTCTCTCCTTGCTATGTTTTTATGTCCTTTCAAAATGTCAGTTAGCACCTTTAAAATAAAGTCTGCCATCAAAGACACACACTCCTCTCCTCCCAGTCTGGTGTGCCAAAGATAGACATTACTCTGTCTGCTTCGCTTCTCAGCTTCCTGTCATGTTTGGCAAAAATTTAATTGCTTCTCCTTTCAGAACAACTTTTTATTTGTTTTCTTAGCTCCAACATCTCTAAAGAAGAGTTTTTTTTTATTTTCAGCAGGGGAATATAGACAGTTTTTGGTTTTTGTTGCCTTTCTGGGATTGGCTTCTCAATGTCCCTTAAAATGAATTTTGGGGCCCAGAAAAGATGTCATAGGAGCCAGGCTGGGTTATTCATATAGGAAATCATACTTCTGGTGAACTTCAGTCTGGGTCTCCATGGCAGTAAGCAGACTTGCTCTATGTTAAAGGGGCTCATATACCACCTTAGTAGCTGAATTAAGTAATAATGAAAATAATAATAATAATCAGAAAACTTTTTATTGGAGGTATTATTCATTCTATTATCCTACATTTGTTTATTTGCTTCTTTGTTTCTCTTGATTCTGGGATCAAGCCCAGTGCTATCTCAGTAAGAACTCTATTACTGTTCTACATCCTTAGGCCTTGGGGTTTTTGAGACAGGGTTTTTCTAAGTAGCCATTCTAGCCTTACACTTCTGATCCTCCTGCCTCTGTCCACAGCGTGCTAGGATTAGAGACACATACCACTACTCTTGACTTGTTCCTTCATTTTAGAAGGCATGTGCCCTATATTCTGATGATTTTAAGTGATCCCTCCAGAATGTGACTTTAGTGTCACACACAGTTGACACTGCTTTCCTCTCTGTTGCCATGGCACTTTTGTCTGTATTGATTATAGTACCAGAATTTCATTGTGGATGATGGAAAGGCTCATTATATCTGTGTCTTGTAGGTTAGCATTTCTATTCCCTTGACCCAACACTATGAGATTCTTACAGTTTGATACTACTTCTTCCTTCTTCCTTCTCAAATCCCTCGATGTTAGGATTAGTCCAGAGTCTGATACATAGTGATCACTTAAAAGATGTTTATTTAAGCAGTGTGTCAAGGTGATTGGTGCTTTTGCAGATTCCCAGTTATGTCTGCTCTCAAGTATCACATCATAAAATGCAAGTGTTTATATCTGAAGGAAAACAGAATTATTGACAGACAGTAAAGAAAAATGACCAGCTATATTTTTTGGACTATTGAGATTGATAAGTAAAAGGTATAATAATGTTTTATAATTAGGGTAACAGAAAGAATGTGTCTGGAAACATAATATGAGGCATCCATACGAGCAAGGAGGCATTCTGAATGAGAACAGTGTAGTTGCAAAGTTTGGAAGTGGCAGAGAAAGCACTAGAAATGTGTGACAGTTTGAAGTCCTTTAAGAAGGAAACTGACCGGTGAAGATGCAATTAGAATTGTACTCACTGAAGTCTCAAGAAGAAACTGGTGGGGACATGGGTGATAGATAAACACACATAGACCATATTAACTCTCTGCTAGAAAAAAGTCAACAGTAACTGGGTACCGGTGGCTCACATCTGTTATCCTAGCTACTCAGGAGGCTGAGATCTGAGGCTCTCGGTTCATTTCCAGCTTGAGAAAGAAGTCTGTAAGACTCTTACCTTCAATGATCAAGCAAAAAGCAAGAAGTGGGGGCTGGGAGTTTGGCCTAGTGGTAGAGTGCTTTGCCTAGCATGGACGAAGACCTGGGTTCAATTCCTCATTTCCACATACACAGAAAAAAGCCAGAAGTGGTGGTGAGGCTCAAGTGGTAGAGCTCTAGCCTTGAGAACATTCATGGACAGTGCTCAGGCACTGAGCTCAACCCCAGGAACTGGCAAAAAAAAAAGGCAGAAGTGGATCTGTGGCACAAATGGTCTAACCTTGAGCACAAAAGCCCAAGACTAGCACTCAGGTCTTGAGGTTAAGCCCCATACTGGTTCACACACATACGTAAAGTCAAGTAGATCATATTTGAGAAGCATGTCTGTTCTCATGATCCCATGACACTGTGCTATGTCTGAAGAAGTTCTTTCTAGGGATCAGATGACTATGGTTTCCAGTTCTTTCCTATCATAGGCTTTTCATAGGACCTCAGCTGATGTATCTGACAAAGAGTAGAGGATTTTTTTTCTGGATAGCTAATTGGGCTCTTAAACTATCATAAAGTCCCTTCCCTTATATCTTTCGGGAAATCTTATTGTGACAATTTATATGAAGTTACTTGTGTGTCTATTGATTAAGTTCTTTTATAGTCAAAGTTCATTGACATGTATTTGTCACAAAAGGCCATATGAGCAAGAACTCTAGCACACTGTTTGTGGGAATGTAAATCTATTCAACTCCTTTGGAAAGCAGTATAGAAGAGCTATAAAAACTAAATAGACCTATACAATGATCCAATAACTCCACTCCTGAACATTTATCCAAAAGATTACAATCCAGAACACAGTAAATCCACCAATACAACCATGTGCACTGTAGTACTATTCACCATATCCAAGATATGGAATCAGACCAGATGCTTCTCAGTGAATAAGTGGATCAAGAAAATATGATATATATACACAATGAAATTTTACTCATCCGTTGGAAAGAATGATGCCACTTCATTTGTAAAGAAATGGAACGACCTAGACAAACATGTTAAATGAAGTAAGGCCCACAAAATTGTATGTTTTCTCTCATATGTGGAAATTAAAATTAATTTAGAAATAGGTATACATTTTGGTTGCTCTGCAATTGTTTGCAAATGAGTTAACTGAAATACAATAGATTTAAGGGAGAACTTAAAAAGTATAATTCCTTAGAAAGGCTAAATAATAGTTCACCAAAGGAACACCAGGAAACAATTCTTGGAAGAAGTTGGATGGGTCAAGAGGAAAAGGATAGACAAATGAAGAGAAGAAAGGTGGGAGAATACAGTAAAAAAAATCAATGAATATCCTACAAAACTAAGAAAAGTGAGGAAGGGGTATGTTGGCAGGGATGGGTAAGAATGCTGAAAGGGTGACATGGATCAAGATGTATTCATAATCTGATTTGCTGGATGGAAACTCCTTCAACTACTTAAAGATTATATATACACATATATGCATTCATATATATATGAAGGTATCTATATCTATATCTATAAAAAGGTATATATATGCCTTATGGGTCATGTGACCTAAGCATTACCCAAATATGAAAAACACTTTCATGTTTGTAGGATTGAATATCTCCATTTGAGCCTTGTGAGTTTTATATTTTAGTAAGAAGGTCAAATGGTGAAAATACATTTTCCCTTGAGACCTGAAATGTGTTAGGCAGAATAATGTTTAAATGTTACATAGTGGCAGATTTTTCTCAGATAAATATACTTTCCTTTAACTTGAACAGATCTTGGCACTGGTGAGTATATGAAAGAAATGTCTAGTTTTTGAAGAATTAAAGTTGACAAAAATTTAAGTTTATAACTAAAAAACTTATTTCAAATTGGTATGTACACATCCATGCTTAAAATATATGCATATATACACATGTTTACTCATACATATATATTTATATGGATAGATTTTTAATGATAAAATATTATACATATGATTATATGTACATAAAGATTATATATGCACACATGCACACATATACATACTTCTAGTAATAAAAATGCCCATATTGGTTATCATATACAATACATATTGATTATAAGAAAATGTAAGTGAAGACAAGCCTAAAGAAGAAAATTAATATAACCATACAAGAATAACTGTTGGAGGAAGGAAGATGGTGCCTAGACAATAGGGACGCTGCCTAGCTCTCTCTCACAAAAAGAGAGAACTAGGGAGTCCCACGAGCCAATTACCTTAAGAAATCCACAACAACAAACTCAAAAAGCAATGGAGAAGGACTCAAACCGGAAAATAAATCCAGATAAAGCTCACATCAAAGAATTCGGTCATTATAGCTCTGTAATAGAGTCTAAAGTTTGGAATTGAAATTCCTCCGGCGCTGTTCTTTCTGCTAAGAAGTGTTTTTGCTATATGGGGTCTTTTATTATTCCATATGAAATTTTGAATTGCCTCTTCTATTTCTTTAAATAATGCCATTGGGATATTGATGGGTATTGCGTTGAATTTGTAGATAGCTCTTGGCAAGATTGTCATTTTCACAATGTTGATTCTTCCAATCCAGGAGCATGGGAGGTTTTTCCATTTCCTTAGTTCTGCTTTAATTTCCTTTTTTAGGGTTTTAAAGTTTACATCAAAAAGGTCCTTTACATTCTTAGTTAAGCTAATTCCTAGGTACTTTATTTTCTTTGAAGCTATTGTGAAAGCAGTTGCTTTCCTGATTATTGCCTCATTCCTCTCACTGTAGGTGTAAAGGAAGGCAGTTGATTTTTGAGGGTTGATTATATAGCCTGCTACTCTTCCAAAGTTTTGAATCAGCTCAAGGAGCTTGGGAGTAGAGTCTATAGGATTCTTTAAATACAGAATCATGACATCTGCAAAGAGGGATAGTTTTACTTCCTCTTTCCCTACTTGGATCCCCTTTATGCTTGCTTCTTGCCTTATTGCACTGGCTAGGGATTCTAGTACTATGTTAAAGAGGAGTGGAGAGAGTGGGCATCCTTGTCTCGTTCCTGATTTTAGAGGGAATGGCTTTAGCTTTTCACCATTAAGTGTAATACTAACAGTGGGCTTCTCATACACAGCCTTTATTACATTGAGGAATGTTCCATGGATTCCTAGTTTCTCCAGCGCTTTTAACATAAAGGGGTGTTGGATCTTGTCAAATGCCTTTTCCGCGTCTATTGAGACAATCATGTGATTTTTGTCCTTGCTCCTGTTGATGTGTTGAGTTATATTAATTGATTTGCGTATGTTGAACCAGCTTTGCCTCCCCGTGATGAATCTAGTTGGATCATAGTGTATAATTTTTTTGATGAGTTGTTGTAGACGATTGGCCAGTATTTTGTTGAGAAGTTTTGCATCGATGTTCATCAAAGATATAGGTCTATAGTTCTCTTTCTTTGATGAATCTCTGTCTGGTTTGGGGATGAGGGTTATACCTACTTCATAGAATGAGTTTGGTAAGGAACCTTCATTTTCAATTTCGTTGAAGAGCTTGAGGAGTATTGGTATGAGCTCTGCTTTGAAGACCTTATAGAATTCAGCTGTGAATCCATCTGGCCCTGGGCTTTTCTTGGGTGGAAGTTCTCTAATTGCCATTTCTATTTCAGAGCTTGAAATAGGCCTGTTGAGTTGGCTTAGTTCTTCTTGGTTCAGTGTGGGTATGTTAATATTGGCTAGGAATTCATCCATTTCATCTAGATTCTCAAATTTGTTGGCGTAAAGGTTTGAGAAGTATTCCCTCATGATATTCTGGATCATGGTAATTTCTGTCGTGACATTACCATTTTCATCTGCGATTTTGTTTATTTCGATATGCTCTCTTCTTTTTTTTTTGTAAGATTTGCTAAGGGCTTGTCAATTTTGTTAATTCTTTCAAAGAACCAACTCCTTGTTTTGTTGATTCTTTCTATAGTTTTTTTGGATTCCAAATCATTTAATTCTGCTTTGATTTTAATAATTTGCTTTCTTCTACTGGGATTAGGGTTGGTTTGTTGCTCTTTTTCCAGGAGCTTAAGGTGAGACATTAACTTGTTGGTTTGCAATTTTTCCAACTTGTTGTTGTAGGCACTCAGTGGTATAAATTTTCCTCTGAGTACTGCCTTTGCTGTGTCCCAAAGGAGTTGGTATTTTGTGTGCTCCTTATTGTTAAATTTCATAAACTGTTGGATTTCTGTTCTGATCTCTTTTACTGGCACAAGAACAGGCCTGAAGACCAATGGAATAGAACTGAGGACCCAGATATTAAACCACAGACCAATGGCCACCTAATCTTTGACAAGGGAGTCAAAAAAATAGAATGGAAGAAAGACAGCCTCTTCAACAAGTTGTGCTGGCAGAACTGGTTAAGCACCTGCAGAAAACTAAAGTTGGATCCTTCTTTGTCACCATACACTAGAATTAATTCCAAATGGATCAAAGACCTGTAGGGTCTCCTCCATCACCTGTATTCTGTGTCTGGGTTCCGCTGCTTGCTGTTCTGGTTCCGCATCTGGATTCTGCTGCTTTCACTGGCCTGGACCTATGCTGGTTTCTGCAGCATGCGGGCTGCCTGGCCCTTTGCCTTCCACCGCCGCTTTTCCAGGTTTGGAGCCTGCGGGGAGGGGTGGGGGAGGGGACCTTGCGTTCCGAATTCTTTGTTTTTTTTTTGTTTTTAATTTTTTATTTATTTTTTTGCATTTTTTATTGTAATTAGTAAAAGGGTTACATGATATTTGCCAGATAGAAGGTGCATTAATTCACGTACATTGATACCCTTTCACATGTCTTGGTACCCATTTCCCTCCCCCCCACACCCCCCACGCTTCTTGGTTTTCCCCCCTTCCCTATCAAATTTCAAATAACCAAATATAAATAAATTCAATATATCAGATAACAAAGTGAGATACTATAACAATATGAGATAACCAAGGGACAGCAAAGGAGATGAGAGATAACATAGTACATTAAGGACAACAATATTCGTTATATGGCTTTTGTTTCAATATCCTGGAGGTCCTTTCAATTAGCTTCATACTATATGGCCTTCTGTATCAAGATTTTGCTCTATTGCAGATCTCTGCTAGTAGAACTCAAGGTTCTACTGATTATGACGAATGAGGGGAACCATTGAGCCTAATTTCCTTCGAGTCTGGCTTACTTCTCTTAATATGATTTTTTCTAAGTCTTTCCATTTCCTAACAAATGGGGCGATGTCTTTTTTTTCTGACAGCAGCATAGAATTCCATTGTGTACAAATACCACAATTTGTTGATCCACTCATCAACTGAGGGACATATAGGTTGGTTCCATATCTTTGCTATGGTAAATAATGCTGCAGTAAACATCGTTGTGCTAGTGGATTTAGTATGCCCTTGTTTCTGGATGGTTGGGTAAATGCCAAGTAGTGGAATTGCTGGGTCATAGGGGAGTTCTATGTTTAGCCTTTTGAGGCACTGCCATACTGCTTTCCATAGTGGTTGAATGAGTTTGCACTCCCACCAACAGTGTAGTAGTGATCCCTCCTGGCCACATCCCCTCCAGCATCTGTTATTATTCCTTTTCCTGATCCTGGCCATTCTACCTGGAGTGAGGTGGAATCTTAGAGTTGTTTTGATTTGCATTTCTTGTAGATGTTGAGCATTTCTTCATGTGTCTATAGGACATTTCTGTTTCTTCTTCAGAGAAGACTCTCTTTAAGCCTTTGGCCCATTTTTTAATGGGATGGTTGTTACTTTGGAGATTAGTTTGGGAGTGATTCAATTTTTTGAGTTGTTGATATATTTTAGATATGAGGCCTTTGTCCATTGTTTGGTTGGTGAAGATCTTCTCCCACTCTGTAGGCTTCCTAATTAATTTACTAGCTATGTCCTTTGCCATACAAAAGGTCTGCAGTTTAATGCAGTCCCACTTATCCAGCCTTTCTCTGATTTGTTGTGATTTTTGGTCCTTATTAAGAAAATTTCGACCTGTGCCGAGGAGGCCTAGTGTGTCTCCTATTCCTTCTTGTAAAGTTTTCAGTGTGTCAGCTTTTACCTGAAGGTCTTTGATTCATTTGGAGTTAATTCTAGTGCAGGGTGACAAAGAAGGATCCAACTTTAGTTTTCTGCAGGTGCTTAACCCGTTCTGCCAGCACAACTTGCTGAAGAGGCTGTCTTTCTTCCATTCTATTTTTTTGGCTCCCTTGTCAAAGATTAGGTGGCCATAGGTCTGTGGTTTAATATCTCGGTCCGCAGTTCTATTCCATTGGTCTTCAGGCCTGTTCTTGTGCCAGTACCAAGCTGTTATGATAATTATAGCCCTGTAATAGAGTCTAAAGTTTGGAATTGAAATTCCTCCAGCGCTGTTCTTTCTCCTAAGAAGTGTTTTATTATTCCATATGAAATTTTGAATTGCCTCTTCTATTTCTTTAAAGAATGCCATTGGGATATTGATGGGTATTGCGTTGAATTTGTAGATAGGTATTGTGAAAGGAGTTGCTTTCCTGATTGTTGCCTTGTTCCTCTCACTGTTGGCGTAAAGGAAGGCAGTTGATTTTTGAGGGTTAATTTTATAGCTTGCTACTCTTCCAAAGTTTTGAATCAGCTCAAGGAGATTGGGAGTAGAGTCTATAGGATTCTTTAAATACAGAATCATGCCATGTACAAAGAGAGATAGTTTTACTTCCTCTTTCCCTACTTGGATCCCCTTTATGCTTGCTTCTTGCCTTATTGCACTGGCTAGGAATTCTAATACTGTGTTAAAGAGGAGTGGAGAGAGTGGGCATCCTTGTCTCGTTCCTGATTTTAGAGGGAATGGCTTTAGCTTTTCACCATTAAGTGTGGGTTTCTCATACACAGCCTTTATTACATTGAGGAATGTTCCATGGATTCCTAGTTTCTCCAGAGCTTTTGACATAAAGGTGTGTTGGATCTTGTCAAGTGCCTTTTCCGCATCTATTGAGACAATCATGTGATTTTTGTCCTTGCTCCTGTTGATGTGTTGAATTATATTAATCGATTTGTGTATGTTGATCCAGCTTTGCCTCCCTGTGATGAATCCTGTTTGATCATAGTGTATAATTTTTTTGATGAGTTGTTGTAGACGATTGGCCAATATTTTGTTGAGAAGTTTTGCATCGATGTTCATCAAAGATATAGGTCTATAGTTCTCTTTCTTTGATGAATCTCTGTCTGGTTTGGGGATGAGGGTTATACCTACTTCATAGAATGAGTTTGGTAAGGAACCTTCATTTTCAATTTCGTTGAAGAGCTTGAGAAGTAATGGTGTGAGCTCTGCTTTGAAGACCTTATAGAATTCAGCTGTGAATCCATGTGGCCCTGGGATTTTCTTGGGTGGAAGTTCTCTAATTGCCATTTCTATTTCAGAGCTTGAAATAGGCCTGTTGAGTTGGCTTAGTTCTTCTTGGTTCAGTGTGGGTATGTTAATATTGTCTAAGAATTCATCCATTTCATCTAGATTCTCAAATTTGTTGGCGTAAAGGTTTGAGAAGTATTCCCTCATGATATTCTGGATCATGGTAATTTCAGTTGTGATATTACCATTTTCGTCTGTGATTTTGTTTATTTCGATATGCTCTCTTCTTTTTTTTTTGTAAGATTTGCTAAGGGCCTGTCAATTTTGTTAATTCTTTTAAAGAACCAATGCCTTGTTTGTTGATTCTTTCTATATTTGTTTTGGATTGCAGATCATTTAATTCTGCTTTGATTTTAATAATTTACTTTCTTCTACTGGGATTAGGGTTGGTTTGTTGCTCTTTTTCCAGGAGCTTAAGGTGAGACATTAACTTGTTGGTTTGTGATTTTCCCAACTTGTTGTTGTAGGCACTCAGCGCTATAAATTTTCCTCTGAGTTCTGCCTTTGCTGTGTCCCAAAGGAGTTGGAATTTTGTGTGCTCCTTATTGTTAAATTTCATAAACTGTTGGATTTCTGTTCTGATCTCTTCGATGACCCATTGGTGATTCAACAATGTGTTGTTTAATTTCCATGAGTTACAGGGTTTTCGTTGGTGGAGATGTGTGTTCAGTTCCAATTTGATGCCTTTGTGATCTGAGAGCGTGCATGGAATAATTTTAGTGTTTCTGAATCTGTCCAGGTTTGTTTTATGGCCTAAGATGTGGTTTATTTGAGAAAATGTTCCATGTGCTCATGAGAAAAACGTATATTGTGTTGTTGCTGGGTGGAGTATTCTGCAGATGTCTGTTAGATCTAGTTGGTCTATATAGTTGTTCAGTTCTAAGGTTTCTCTGTTGAGTTTTTGCCTTGTTGAACTGTCCATAGGTGAGAGTGATGTGTTAAAGTCACCGACAATCACTGTATTTCGATCTATGTATGGTTTCAGTGTAAGTAAAGTTCGCTTGATGAAGTTCGGAGCTCTGGGATTGGGTGTGTAAATATTTAGGATCGTTATGTCTTCCTGGAGGAAAGATCCTTTTAGTAATATGTAGTAAGCTTCTTTGTCTTTTCTTACTAATTTTAGTTTGAAGTCTATTTTATCTGATATGTGGATGGCAACTCCAGCCTCTTTATGGGGGCCATTAGCTTCATAGAGTTTATTCCAACCTCTCACTTTCAAAAGATGATTGTTTTTTTCGGTAAGATGTGTCTCTTGAAGACAGCAGAACGATGGCTCTTGCTTTTTGATCCAACTAGACAGTCTATGCCGTTTAATTGGAGAGTTAAGTACATTGATATTGAGAGTTAGGATTGAGAGATATTTATTAGTTCCTACCATTTTTAAAAGCTTTTATTAGGGCCTGTGTCTTGACAGTTCTTGTGGTCCTTAGATGTTATGCTGTTTAGGTGCCATTTCTTTCCCTATATTGCATTTATTTTGGTTTTCTATGTATAGAACATCTTTGAGAATTCTCATATTCACATATTGTTGCAGCTTTTCCCTGGAATGGAATGTTTTATTGTTCCCTCAGTTATGAATGAGAGCTTAGCTGGGTACAGTATTCTTGGTAGGTAGTTATTTGACTTAAGGGCATGACATATATGCTTCCAGTCACTTCTTGCTTGCATGGTCTCTGCTGAGAAATCTGGGGTTATTCTGATTGGTTTGCCTTTATAGGTTATTGATCCCTTTTCCCTGGCTGCCTTTAGGATCCTTTGTGTGGTTTCTATTGATGCAGTTCGGATTATGATGTGGAGGTGGGAATAACTTATAAATGTTAGCATCTCTTTTTCCATGTATTTATATATTTATATATTTTTATTTTAATTAATAGAAGGGTCACATTATATTCACCAGATAGAAGGTGCATTACTTCACATACATTCATACCCTTTCTCATGTCTTGGTCCACATTTCCCTTCCCTTACGCCTGCTCCTCATCTTCTTTTCCTCCCTTCCCTATCCAACTTCAAATAACCAAATACGCACATGTACAATATAATAGATAACAAGGTGAATTACTGTAACAATATGAGATAATTAAGGGACAGCAAAAGAGATGAGAGATAACATGGTACATTAAGGACAACAATCACTCATTATAAGGGTTTTGTTTCTATATCCTGGAGGTCCTTTCATTTAGCATAATTCTATATGGCCTTATGGATTTATACCTATTTTCATATTCTTTTCTCTGCCTTGTATCTGTAGGTATGGGTCATCATAAAATTTCTGTATATATAATGTACAATATAGCCATACTATGAAAATATGTATGTAATAGTTTATCACTAAAATGTTATTTGAATTATTTTCAATCTCAAAATGTTCCATGCAAGCTGGATGCGGTGGCTCACGCCTGTAATCCTAGCTACTCAGGAGGCTGAGATCTGAGGATCTCTGCACAAAGCCAGACAGAGCACTAACATCCACGAGACCCTATCTCAAATTAACTGCTAGAAAACTAGAAGTGGTGCTATGCCTAAAGGGGTAGAGTGGTAGCCTTAAGCTGAAAAGCTCAGGGACAATGCCCAGGCTCAGCATTCAAGTCCCATGTCCGACAGAAAAAAAAGTGCAATCAAAAGAAAATTACAAGAGCATATGAAATAATTAAAATTTTCTAGTATCTGTCTTTTCCCATTCAAAGTATCACTTTTTATTGGTAGTAACTTAGTTGTTTTAAATATGCTACTTAATATGCTTATATTAATATTTCAATTAATATTTTAAATATTTTGTATGAAATAAATGTTTGATCTTTGGATAATATTCAATCTCTCTCCCCTATGTTCCTTCCATTAATGTTCGATAAATTTTGGACAAATTACTTCATTCTCCATGGCTCAGGTTCTTCATATGCACCATGGTTATGTGCACTATGTATCTGATCACGTTTATTGGTAGCAGTAGAACAGTGCATAATCATCATTGCTACTCAGTACTACCATTTCTTTGTGAGCTCAGAACTGAGAAATATGCCTGTGCAGCTGAAAGGAGCATTTTTTAGAAACCAAAGCCAAATAATTTTTCTTTCCTTCTATACATGCCACCAATTATTCAAAATCATGCCGCACATTTTGAATCTGAATTTCTTGTACATTTTGTTTTACCTGTAGTTCCTTATTATTTTTCATCTTGGCTATTAATGATGAGAAAAATTCCATCATTGTTAAGAAACTCCAGGAACATATTTATAAAATTTCTAGACCCATAAATGACTCCCTTTGGTAGAATATTGAATTTCATTTGATGTCTACCTTGGGACTACCATGGACCTTTTAAGGACAAAATTTGATTCTCTCTTTTTCCTTTACTTTAAATTTTATTGTAAAGGGGTTGAAGTTACATAATTCAGATAATGAGTATATTCTTTTTTGAACAGTATTACCCTTTCCCTCACTTTCTCCCCTATTTCCCGTCCCAACCTTTCTCTCTTCTGTCCCCCTCTGCAAGTCAGTATCACTCCCACCCTCCCACCATTTCTATGATTCCCCCTTCCCCTCCCCAAGTCAAATAAACTGATATACAAGACAAAGGATTATCTGGCTTCAAAGGCTAGCTCTACAAGCAATGTTGGCTTTGTTTTTGTTTTTTATTTATTTATTTATTTATTTATTTATTTATTTTGCTGTGGTACATTCTCTATCTCATTATTCTGCTTTAATGTATTGGACTGCCTAGCTGTCATCTCTGACTTTTTAAGGAGTTTCTTTCTCTGGCAAACTTCCTGGATAATCTACTGAGTAGTCTTTTGCTCCTGTCATAAGGAGCTTCAGCTTTAGATTTCCCAAGCCTTTTGTTCTAGGCCCAGGTTCCCAGGCTTAATTTTGGAGTCACTTAAATAGCCTTGGTCACTTGCTTCTTTGCAAATGGCTATCCCAGAAAGCTCCAGTCAAAGACATCCATGTGTGGATCACCACTTACATGTGGGGGAAAGCATGTGTTAGTCTAGGTAGTTTCTGAGTAAGTAATGAAAGATTATTTGGGTAGGTAGATGCATAGGATGGAGGAAATTATGGAGAAATGTGGAATGGTTGGGCAAGGAATTTGAAATTTAGTCTGTTCATGTAGGGATTCACTGAAATTATTTTAGTAGGAGGTGCTGTAATAAGGTTTACATTACATTCAGTTTTGAAGATAACAAGGAAAAAGGGTAGAAAAGATTGAAGTTATTGTATTTAATTTTTTTTTGCCAGTCCTGCACCTTGAACTCTGGGCCTGAGCACTGTTCTTAGGCTTTCTCAAGGCTACAGCTCTACCACTTGAGCCTCAGCACCCCTTCCAGCTTTTTTTCTATGTATTTAGTACTGAGGAATCGAACCCTGGTCTTCATGCATGCTAGGTAAGCATTCTCCCACTAGGCCAATCTCCTGGCCCTGTATTTAAGTTTTTTAACCATGGAACTTAATATGGAAACAACCCCAGTAGAATGAGTGGATACACTATTGTGTTGTGAAAGTTAAAAAAAATTGAAGACCAAATTCGAATGTGAACCTATGAGAGGTTTTAGAGATGAAGACAGCAAATCCAGCTTTGGCCACTGGCATTTGTATGCCTGCACCATATCCAGATATGCATGTGCAGTTGGCAATTAGAAAACCGGGACTGGAAAACAGCAGGCAGAAGACCTGAATGCACAGATCCAAGGATGGTCTGTGCACAGGTTACAGCCAATAGAACTGAATAAGCTCTTTTTAGATAGACTAGTGCATAAAAGCAGTTGTAAGGTCAGAAAAACCTATGGACTATAGGGGTTTACGTTCTAACTGGAGGAGGAAGGATCTGTAAGAAGAACATCTTGTTTATTTCATGTTCCCAATGTCTAATACAGTCTCATACAAACACATTTGGATGGAGTTATAAAACTTAAAGGAGAATTTAGGAATAAATTAGTAAAGTAAGAACAAATAACCTGAAAAAAAATCAAAGGTTTTTAGAGGGAAATGTAAGCAAGGAGACAGGACATTAAACTCTAATGGGAAATGAATATGCCTTATTTATTTATTTTTGTCTTTTTGTTTTTTGGTCGTGGGGCTTGTACTCTGGACCTGGGCATAGTTCCTGAGTTCTTCAGCTCAAGGCTACCACCCTACCCCTTGAGCCACAGCATCACTTCCCACTTTCTGGTGGTTAATTGAAGGTAAGAGTCTCATAGACTTTAGTGCCCGGGCTCACATTGAAGGGGATCTCAGGCTCCTAAGTAGCTAGGGTTACAGGCTTAAGCCACTATGCCTGGCCTCTTTTTGTCATTTTTTTAAATTGTAAAGGTGATGTACAGAGGGTAGAGTGCCCTTTAAGTTTGACAATTAAAAAGTAATTTTCTGTGTGATTGTTGCCCTTAATGTACTATCTTATTTCTCATCTCTTTTGCTGTCCCTTGGTTATCTCATATTGTTACAATATCTTACCTTGTTATCTGATATATTGTATATATGTTAGCTGGTTATTTGAAATAGGATAGGGAAGGGGGAAAACAAGATGAGGAGTAGGGGTTGTGGGAGGGAAATGGGGACCAAAAACATGAGTAAGGTTATCAATGTATGTGAAGTAATGTACCTTCTATCTGGCAAATATAATGTAACCCTTCTATTAATTACAATAAAAAATAAATGAAAAAAGTACTTTTCTGACTTGGCAGTGATTTGGGTGGATAATGGACTCAGAACCATCCTGCAATGGACTGAGTTGGTTGTTGGTAGAAAACAAGGCAGTAAGGTATACTAGCCTTTTAAGAAATTGGATTGGGAGAGAAGGACGGTGATAATTATAAGGTAAAGGTATAATTCCTGTTTGATAATTCTGTGGGGGATGGAGGTGAAATGAACGGCAGAGGGAAAGTCAGTTGCCTCTCACCTGACACTGATTATAATTACCTTGTTTCCTGCCTTATGTTGGTTATGTGTGTGTGTGTGTGTGTGTGTGTGTGTTGTGTGTGTGTGTGTGTGTGTGTGTTGTGTGTGATTGGGAGAAAAAGAGAGAGAGAGAGAGAGAGAGAGAGAGAGAGAGAGAGAGAGAGAGAGAGAGAGAGAGAGAGAGAGAATTTCTTCCCAGAAGATAATCAGTTGTTAAGAGGCAATGGTCACAGTTGGTAACTTCTGTTCTTTGGCCTAGTCAATACATAGCATGGATAGATAGTTCTTATTGTATTAGTATAGCCATTTAATAGCATTTTGTAAGGAACTAGTTAGAGGCAATTATCTGGGAATTACCTCAGTTTTTAAAAATAAGTACTTTAAAAGTAGATTCAGGGGCAGGGAATTTGGCCTAGTGGCAGAGTGCTTGCATAGCATGCACGAAGACCTGGGTTCAATTCCTCAGTACCACATACATAGAAAAAAGCCAGAAGTGGTGCTGAGGCTCAAGTGGTAGAGCTCTGGCCTTGAGGAAGTCCAAGGACAGGGTTCATGCCCTGAGCTCAAGCCCAGGACTGACAAAAAAAAATTAGATTCAGTGTTGACTCAGGGCCCTAGAGAAGTTAGCAGGCCTGTGTAAGTGTTCAGTGGTTGTGTTGTCCACTTACTTTAGGCAGATTTGACCATCATCCCTCCTGTCAACAGAAAAACAGGCTCTAACTGAGGTAAGACTAAGGAGTTGGGTAACTCTATAATTTGAATCACGAGGCAATATTCTTTTCAAAAGGAAAAACTAAGGCATGGCATGTTTGCAGTTTCTCTCCATTTCACCTGTTCTGAAATTTCTATTTCTGTGAGTGAGGACTTTTATTCTGAAGTTGGCAGATGAGCATTTCAGCTGCTAGGAATCTGTGAGCCCACACAGGACAGCCCTCCAAGACAGATAGGCCTTTCAGCATCTTTTGTACCTTTGCATCACCTCATCTCTGCTTTTATTTAAGGAGGAGAGAAATGTTTTACAATTTTGCCTTGAACTTGATGATACCAGTAGATGTCACTCTGGACGGCAGGATAGAGCATCTTTGTTTTTATCTGTGGTTCAGAATAGCCTGTGGTATTCCTGCCCCCAGCCACTTTTCAAACATCTCAGGACTGACACATCTGAATTATGACATTCTCTGCAGTGCCAGTTTTACTTCTATGCTGTGAAATAGGAGGGCTGGGAGAGCTGCCATTTCATCTCATTCTCATTCAGTTTGAATGCCAAATGCTTACATAGTTACACCAATCAACTAGGCGAGAAGAAGACGGTTCAGGGGAAAATGAAGGACATATATATTTCAAAGCAGCAGATCAGAATTCAGGGTGCAGATGCATTAAATTCTACTGAGACTTTCGGCAGAGGAGAAGCGGTAAATACTTTCCAGAGTATGTGCGGCTGGCTTGATACCAGTGTGAGTAATCTAACCCCTTCCACCTATAAAACCGACTTCTGCACTCAACCCCAATCTGAGGTGTTTTCAGTCAAGTTAATTGAATGCAAAAGGGTGGGTAAGTCTCCTATTCCCAGGAATCAGTAAAACCAGAGTCACCTTCTCTCAAGATATTATTACTGTTTTTATTTTAAAACTTTTATTTAAAAAGTTTACAAAGCTGCCTTTAAGCAGCTGCACAAAGGCGTTGCCGTTTAACAAAGCACTTTATGAATGCAATGCTTCTTGATCCGTGTCACCCCTTTGGACATTGTCACCCACCCCCCTCAACCTCACCACGTTCCTTACTTTTCTTAATTTTGTAGCATCTACATTGAATCCTTGGCTGCATTCTCCAATTATTTTTTTCCCCTGTGGATTGTCCTTATGCTAAAGCTTTAGAACCTCATGCTTCAACACATGCAGAGATCAATGTGCATATTCCATGCACGAAATGTGGACAAAGGCTGGGGCATTCTAGTTGGGTAGATGTGTATTTGAAGATGCCTACTGGCTGCTCTCATTCTACATATAATTTATAAATCTCATCCTGTATTCTTTTTGAATTGTGCTTCATGGGTGTTGTGATATATATGTATTACCTTATGATACACTGTCACCTTAGCCAGGGAAGGACTCACTTTACCCTGAATAAACTTTGTCCAGTCTAAGTCACCTTCCTCATCCTATGTGCACCATCCCTCTAATGGTCATTTCCAGTCCCACTTCTGCCCGTAAAGAAACCCTGGGGAGAAATGGGAATTATAGAATGGAAGATAAAAAAGGTGTATTCAGGAACGGAGGACATTCTTTGAATCGTAAGCATGAGACAAACATGGGACTCAATTCTTATCTAGGAGAAATTATCACTTCTGGCAAATGTGAGAAGAGCATGTTTTATTGAGGAAATTGAACTGACACTCCATTCCTTGAAGAAAGAGATGCAGCTGAATAGTGAGCAACAAAAAGGGGGGGCGGATGGAGAGAAGTCCTTTAGGGAGAAAGAGGACATAAATAAAATAGTGACATGGGTAAGATACAAATGGGGACATATGGCATTGAAGTCAAATGTCTTTAGAAGCTAGATCTGATGACTTAGGAGGGATAAGGTCAATTGGATCTTACCTTTTTACTCTTCTTCCTCCTTTGTTCTGAGAGTGAAGATGGAAGGATCATTAGTAAATATTTTCCCCGTTGCATATGAATGACTATCTTACATATGAGTTGTAACCACTCTATCCGATAGTCTATATTCTCTGTAAAACTCTCCTGAAGTGTTATGTTTAATTAGCTATTTAACCACTAGACTTTCAGTTCTCATATCATCTTGAATACAAATCAGTGTGTATATGTATATGCTTAGTAACAATGACAAAAAGAAAATACTTGGCTTCTCTTTGTATTTTGTCAAGATTTGAGAGATTAGGCTGTGATTGATCTTACTGATGTGGTACCAGCTCAGTTATAGATATCAAATATCAAAGAGAAAGACTCCTAAAGCAAGATGCTAACATACTATAGAGCAGCAGGAGGAAGATACATAGATAATATTGCTTTAAATAATGTTTTGCTATCTTCAATATTATTTTCTTTTCCAAGGATCTTATATTTTCAAATTGCCTTTCACTGGCTAAAAAGGTTTCAATACTAGAAGTAGTTGTTTCCCTTACATCTATATTTAGGAAATGTGTTAATGCCATGTTTTTGCGTGAGTTTGGGTATTTTTCTTTTCCCATTTTAAGATAAACTCAGCATAAAAAGTGAATATATATGGAGCAATATATTCAGGAACTATCTTTTATGTGATGTTATTTTATGCTATCTCTCATGCTATGTTATTCTCAGAAATTAATATACTTACTTACCCAAGAAATATTTATAACTTAGGGCTGCAGGAAAATTAAAAATTGACTGAAATTATGTGAAAAGTTTCCAATCAATCTTCTAGTTTCCTCTGTTTTGGCTATCCCATCATATAATGAAGTGAGCTATTGGATTGTCTCATAAATTATAAAATTCTTATTAATCAAAGCATGTTGGTGCATACTCAAGATTAATTGTTTGCTTTGAAAATTAAGGAAAGGGCATATAGAAGAGAAAAATGGGATTAAATAGCGTGATATTTCATACTATTTGGAATTAATAGCATTGTGATCACCTTATAGTTGAGTTTCTGACCTTTAGCATCAAAATTTATTATGTGCAGAATAATCTATGGAGATTTCGGCATCTATTTGTTATGCACCTAGATTCCTTGAGAAAATTACTAAGAAGCTTTACAAACTTTAAGGATTCAACAATAGTATTTAAATTAGGACAATACTCTTGAATGTTGACATATATTATGTGTTTGCTCTAGTAGAGAGCTGACAAATAATTTAATTTCAGGTATTAGGGAAGATTTGATTACTTTCCTGAGCCCTTTCCTTTTCTTTGAAATGAAGCTTGTTAGTATAGGGAGTAATCTCTTGCCTTAGTCCCCTAACACTTTATTTCTTACGGTATGTAACATCTGTCATCTAAGTGATGAAAAAGACTATGGGTTTTTCCCCATCTACCTTCTTATCACAAACAAAATAAATTGAATTTAGGAATTGGTAAACAGAAATTTTTTAGATACATTTCATAGCTCACTCCATTAAAAAATTTAATATAAAGACAAAAGGCTCAACATGAAATTGTATTTTGGTTAAAAATACAGATCACATTGCTGTGATGTCCTTTGTACCATGTTTTGTTATTTTTATTGACTTGTAGTTTAGTTATGAATTGTGACCTGCAGCTGTAAAAACTTCTATGTTCATTCTTTATGTCAACGCATTCTTTGTCTGCTCCATAAATTCTTCTTACATACATAATACATTAACACAAATGTTACTACTATATTTCTGATTTAAATTTGCCACCGTTTTCTAAGACCCAAGTGTAAATATGTATGGATATTCCAATTTTATCTGCATTGAAAGCAAAAATCATCAATAAATGATCTTACCTATATCTAACTTAGATTCATTATTGCAATTTCTTATTCAAGTCTTAACATTGCTTGTAATTACTTAAGAACAAAAGTTCAGTCAGTTTAATATCTGGGTCCTCAGTAATATTCCATTGGTCTTCAGGCCGGTTCTTGTGCCAGTACCAAGCTGTTTTGATAATTATAGCTCTGTAATAGAGTCTAAAGTTTGGTATTGAAATTCCTCCTGCCCTGTTCTTTCTCCTAAGAAGTGTTTTTGCTATACAAGGTCTTTTATTATTCCATATGAAATTTTGGATTGCTTCTATTTCTTTAAAGAATGCCATTGGGATATTGATGGGTATTGCATTGAATTTGTAGATAGCCCTTGGCAAGATTGTCATTTTCACAATGTTGATTCTTCCAATCCAGGAGCATGGGAGGTTTTCCCATTTCCTTAGTTCTGCTTTAATTTCCTTTTTTAGGGTTTTAAAGTTTTCATCAAAAAGGTCCTTTACAGTCTTAGTTAAGCTAATTCCTAGGTACTTTTTCTTTGAGGCTATTGTGAAAGGAGTTGCTTTCCTGATTATTGCCTCGTTCCTCTCACTGTTGACGTAAAGGAAGGCAGTTGATTTTTGAGGGTTAATTTTATAGCCTGCTACCCTTCCAAAGTTTTGAATCAGCTCAAGGAGCTTGGGAGTAGAGTCTATAGGATTCTTTAAATACAGAATCATGACATCTGCAAAGAGGGATAGTTTTACTTCCTCTTTCCCTACTTGGATCCCCTTTATGCTTGCTTCTTGCCTTATTGCACTGGCTAGGAATTCTAATACTGTGTTAAAGAGGAGTGGAGAGAGTGGGCATCCTTGTCTCGTTCCTGATTTTAGAGGGAATGGCTTTAGCTTTTCACCATTAAGTGTAATACTAGCAGTGGGTTTCTCATACACAGCCTTTATTACATTGAGGAATGTTCCACAGATTCCTAGTTTCTCCAGAGCTTTTAACATAAAGGGGTGTTGGATCTTGTCAAATGCCTTTTCTGCGTCTATTGAGACAATCATGTGATTTTTGTCCTTGCTCCTGTTGATGTGTTGAGTTATATTAATTGATTTGTGTATGTTGAACCAGCTTTGCCTCCCCGTGATGAATCCTGTTTGATCATAGTGTATAATTTTTTTGATGAGTTGTTGTAGACGGTTGGCCAGTATTTTGTTGAGAAGTTTTGCATCGATGTTCATCAAAGAAATAGGTCTATAGTTCTCTTTCTTTGATGAATCTCTGTCTGGTTTGGGGATGAGGGTTATACTGGCTTCATAGAATGAGTTTGGTAAAGAACCTTCATTTTCAATTTTGTTGAGGAGCTTGAGGAGTAATGGTGTGAGCTCTGCTTTGAAGACCTTATAGAATTCAGCTGTGAATCCATCTGGCCCTGGGCTTTTCTTAGGTAGAACCTAATCTTTGACAAGGGGGCCAAAAGAGTAGACTGGAAGAAAGACAGCCTCTTCAACAAGTTGTGCTGGCAGAACTGGTTAAGCATCTGCAGAAAACTAAAGTTGGATCCTTCTTTGTCACCCTGCACTAGAATTAACTCCAAGTGGATCAAAGACTTGGAGGTAAAAGCTGACACACTGAAAACTTTACAAGAAGGAGTAGGTGATACACTAGGCCTCCTTGGCACAGGTCGAAACTTTCTTTTTTTTAATTTTTTATTGTAATTAATAAAAGGGTTACATGATATTTGCCAGATAGAAGGTGCATTAATTCACATACATTGATACCCTTTCACATGTCTTGGTACCCATTACCCTCCCCCCCAACCCCCCCATCCATCTTGGTTTTCCCCCGTTCCCTATCAAATTTCAAATAACCAAATACAAATAAATTCAGTATATCAGATAACAAAGTGATATACTGTAACAATATGAGATACCCAAACTTTCTTAATAAGGACCAAGAATCACAGCAAATAAGAGAAAGGCTGGATAAGTGGGACTGCATTAAACTGCAGAGCTTTTGTATGGCAAAGGATATAGCTAGTAAACTAATTAGGAAGCCTACAGAGTGGAAGAAGATCTTCACTAACCAAACAATGGACAAAGGCCTCATATCTAAAATATATCAACAACTCAAAAAATTGAATCACTCCCAAACTAATCTCCAAAGTAACAACCATCCCATTAAAAAATGGGCCAAAGACTTAAAGAGAATCTTCTCTAAAGAAGAAACAAAAATGGCCTATAGACACATGAAGAAATGCTCAACATCTCTGGTCATAAAAGAAATGCAAATCAAAACAACTCTAAGATTCCATCTCACTCCAATTAGAATGGCCAGGATCAGGAAAACGAATAATAATAGATTCTGGAAGGGATGTGGCCAGGAGGGATCCCTACTACACTGTTGGTGGGAGTGCAAACTGGTTCAACCACTATGGAAAGCAGTATGGCAGTGCCTCAAAAGGCTAAACATAGAACTCCCCTATGACCCAGCAATTCCACTACTTGGCATGTACCCAACCATCCAGAAACTAGGGCATACTAAATCCACCAGCAGAACAGTGTTCATTGCAGCATTATTCACCATAGCAAAAATATGGAACCAACCTATATGTCCCTCAGTTGATGAGTGGATCAACAAATTGTGGTATTTGTACACAATGGAATTCTATGCTGGTGTCAGAAAAAAAAGACATCGCCCCATTTGTTAGGAAATGGAAAGACTTAGAAAAAAATCATATTAAGTGAAGTAAGCCAGACTCGAAGGAAATTAGGCTCAATGGTTCCCCTCATTTGTCATAATCAGTAGAAACCTTGGGCTCTACTAGCAGAGATCTGCAATAGGGCAAAACCTTGATACATAAGGCCATATAGTATGAAGCTCATTGAAAAGACCTCCAGGATATTGAAACAAAAGCCATACAATGAATGATTGTTGTCCTTAATGTACTATGTTATCTCTCATCTCTTTTGCTGTCCCTTGGTTATCTCACATTGTTATCTGATATATTGGATTTATTTGTATTTGGTTATTTGAAATTTGATAGAGAAGGGGGGAAAACCAAGATGGGGGAGGGTGGAGAGGGGGTTAATGGGGACCAAGACATGTGAAAGGGTATCAATATATGTGAATTAATGCACCTTCTGTCTGGCAAATATCATGTAACCCTTTTTTAAATTACAGTAAAAAAATTCAGTCAGATAATTTTCTCTATAGGATTAAGTAATATAACCAAATGTAGTTCTGACAGTACCAGTTTCGGTACTGATAAGTGCTTTCCAATGGAGCTAGGTATTCTTAGGAAACTAACACTTGTTTTGTGGTACTGGGGCTTGTACTCAGGACCTGGGTGCTGTATCTTAACTTTTTCAGTCAATACTAGTGTTCTACTAGTTGAGACACACATTTGCTTCTGGCTTTTTGGTGGTTACTTGGAGGAAAAAGTCTCACAGACTTTCCTTTTCCTTTTCTTTTCCTCTCCTCTCCTCTGTTCCCCTCCCCCCTCCCCTCCCTTCCCCTCCCCTCTCCTCTCCTCAACTCTCCTCCCCTCTCCTCTCCTCACCTCTTCTCCCTTCTCCTTTCCCTCTTCTCCCCTTTCCTTTCCCTCCCCTTTCCTTTCCCTCCCCTTTCCTTTTCCTCCTCTCCCCTCTCCTCCCTTTTCCCTCCCCTCCCCTCCCCTCATGCCTAAGCCTATATTCGTTGATTTATTCTTTATATAAGTTTAAATACTATAATAATTTAAAATGCATTACATTAAAAAACTTAGCTATGAAGAAACCACATTTACGGATGTAGTCAGTTGTAACTTACGGTATACATGGCCCTCTGTTCAATGTCTGCTACTGCAAAAAGGACTAATAGACAAGGCTGAGGTGACATTAGGAAACCCCTGAAGCTCTTACAGCTAGTAAGGGCTGGGACAGAGCTCTCCAGCCAATGAGATCTCAAGAGCCTGCAAAGTCCAAAGAGCCCCATAGTGCTGTCCTGGGGGAATTCTAATATGTCCAGATAGCATGGTCCTGTCTGCTTTCTCATTGCCAGAAAAAAATAGAAAATGATAAATGTTTAGTAGCTGGAAATGCAGCTGTAAATCTCTTTCGGGACTATTTCATCACCTTAAATGATTTTTTTAGAAGATTCTTCTTCCATGCTTAAGCAAGATTCTATAGTATGATACTGGTAGAGACTGTAAAGTGTCTGTCAAGCTGGCATTCTAGTACCAATATGGGCTTTTCTAGTATCTAACCCAAAGCAATATTTATATAAAAGATCATAAAGGCTGAAATTACAAAATCTTTCTCACTCCAGCCTTGTTTGTACCACTTGAATATGTCAATTACAAATAGCTCAGGGTACCTACATGACTAGGTGAGGTGACTTGAAGAGTTGCCGCACAAATGTGCTTCTCTCCATGAGAATGAAATCAGGAAGCACAGTCCATCAATACCCACAGAGTAGGCATTCTCAATGTCATAGATGGCTTAGGTTTATATTATTTGGTATCTAGTTTCCAGCAATATAGAAACACTCTAGAAGTTTTACCTACCCAAATATGTCAGGCCATATTTATTATACTCGATCCCATTCTTGTACGCTTACAGGAAAAAATCAAATAATTTGTTCACCCATGTATGAGGAATACCACTGTCTAGCTTAGTATGAAAACATGTGCAAAGGTAAAGAAAGTTGGCATGGGAGACCAAATACTAACGAAAAGCCTAAATCTGTGAAACAGTATTTTAAAGAGCCATTACAAATCATTTTATGCCTTGTGGTTGAATCTTTAGGAGTGTTCAAATATTCTTTTGACTTTTCAAACCTATCTAAAAACTGGGCAATATACGTTTTATTTTCCCTAGAGGTAAAGTAGCTGACCTGAAATGGACCATGGACTTAGTGTCTTGGCTGATTTTCTGCTTCTATAACAGGATGATAGAAATTGGGTAGTTTGTAACAAACAGAAATTTCTTGGCCAGAAAGTATGACTGAAAGCATGACAAATCCATGTCCACAATGTTATAACCCAGCCATAATACCAGACCCTTATGACCTAATCCCTTTTCACAATACCTGTCAACACTGTAGCACTATGTATTATGTTTTGAATTCATTAACTTTATTTAAACCATAGTAATTAGTATTAGCAGTTGTATTAAAACTCAGGTCTTCTAAGCTAAGTTTGCAGCTCATTGAGTGAGATGAGTTTGGGCATAAATTATGCGCCATCTGTATAGGAAAAGAATACCATTGATGGCATGGAATGAAGTTTAAGTGTGTTAAATCTTAATAACTTTCCTCTCTTCCTCGTTTGTGCTTCAGCTGTTCAGAGATGAATTGGAGGAAGTGGAATACTTGACTAATGTGTATTCTATTTCTCAAAATTGTGGCCCAACTCCCTTCTCTTTGGTCACTTACCAAGAACATGATTGATGAGGCATTTACAGGTTTCCAGAACAGAAAGATTTTGGTCTCTAAATTGTTTTAGAGATTAATTTTTAGAAAAGAGCCAGAAAGTATTTAGGACATATTAACAGAATTTCCTTTATGGAATCAACTAATGTGTCTAATGTTTTTTGGATGTGTCTTCATTAAAAAGCAGTGTAGAATACTGACGCCTAGACAATTATTGTTTTGAGAGCTCTGGATAATTAAAGAGCAATCTCAGTTTATTATCATATAAGTCTGGAAAAATCATTTTTCTCTTGCTTACTGATTGTATTATATTATAAAAATGTTCTTTTAGAAAACAATAAGGGATGTCATCAGCCACAGGACAATTCAAGAGATCCATCGGATACAGACATATATCCTTGAGAAAGGAATTCACTGGCAACAGAGACCTGGCACTTTAATGTCACTGTCAATTGCTTCCAACCCAAGGCGTTCCTGATCAGAGATGCTTTACTGCCCTGTTAGCCTCTACCCCCATGGAGCCTCCGTTTCCCCCCACCTCTGTCCTTTAGCCTTTTCACTCAAGACTGGCATTTAAGCCACAATTCCACATTTGGCAGTTTTTTCCCCCCTTGTTAATTAGAAATAGGAGTCTCAGAGACTGTTGTGTCTTCATTGGCTTCAAGCCATTATCCCCAAATCTCAGTCTATTGAGTAGCTAGGATTACAGGCCTATACTGCCAATACCCAGAGGAAAAAACACACCATAATATTTATTAGATTTTTTTTTCTTGTGAGAAACTAGCTTTTCTTTAGATTTTCAAAGTAGTGTCTGGCTTCCCACATAGCAGAGGATACTCTTTTAGGATGGTAGCTTTGTAAAGAACACTTGCCACTTTTGTAGGGATGGTGATAACAGTATGAGTGTTTACTTAGTTTTAATAACTTCAAGAACAGAACTGAAGCAGGTGTATCTCTGGTTCCATCCACAGTGCATTCACAAAGTGATCAAGGTGGGAAATTCCTCCTCTGAGGGTTTTATTGAAAGGAAATAAGTGTGCAACAATAACATAAGATGTCTTAAGTTGAGATATTTAGCAACTCTTCTGCATTTGTTTATGAAGGAAAAGGTCTCTAGGAAGGATTGTGGAGGAGAGCTTGTCACTGTATAAAACCTCATCCTGATTCCTGTCCCTCTGGACTACGAAGCTTGAAGGGGAAGCCTTTACAATGGCCCAAGGAAAGCTGAGATTCCCTGAAACTTTGAAAATAATGCTATTGGCAAAATCAGTGGTTGTTCAGTGATGAGTAACGTCGTAGGTCACATATGGCCAGAAAAATAAATTGCCTGCATCTTGCCTTATCACCCTGGTTAGGCCTTGATATCATGTAGTGTAAAAATGGGTGTTTAATGCCAGGAAAGGACACTAACATTTGTGTGCACCATTCCGGAATCTGCTTCTGGTGGATGCTGTGATAATTACACACAGATATTCATTCAGTCTGCCAACCATTTCTATGTAATTGACAGTTTCTGACTCCTGGGCTCACTGGAGAATTGTACTCTTAGTGAAGCCCAATAAAAGCCAAAAAAATTGGTTTGTATACATTGCTCTGTCAGGCAGATACAGTGCAGAATTGTTCATAAGATGCCTCTGCTTCATTTTTTCACAACCCCAGCCAATATTCAGTTGCATGAAGAATTGCTTTCAAGCTTTTAACATAAGATGCTTTGCACTCTAAGATAAGACCTGGGAGTGCTATGCATTTCCAACCACACAGATTTTTTTCCTCATAGCTATCAAGTAACATGAGATATTTTTAACCTTAGTAATCAACATTCCTTGGTGGAAATAACTTACTTTATTAGGTATACTCCTTTGATTTTACCCCATGGTAACTGGAATGCATTTGACAAAGACAATCTAGGATCAGTAGGTGGCAAAATGCAAACAGCTTCTGTCTCTGAAATAAGACTGTGAAGGTTGAGAATATTTTAAAAGCTGCCTTTTGTTCCTCAAGTTTCAGACTCAATGCAATGTCATGTCAGAAACAGTCAACATAATGTATCATTGCTATTCAACAAATGAAGCAGTCCCTGTTTACAATAAAAGCATATGGTAATTTAGAAACATCAAAACACATGCTACAAACATTCTGGTACTGAAATATTTGTCTAAAGGCTTGACTGATCAACTGCATTTTATATGCTGTAGAAAATATTCTGTTTCCTTGTGCCAGAAAACAAAAGGCAAAGGATACACAAATGCTTGTGGCAGAGATGACATTGAAGATTGACATGTTGACATCCATTAAGTCCTTACAGGCACTCTCTCCTGCCATTTTTATTTGTAAGAAACAAAAAGTCTGTGGCCTTTACAAGTGTCTAAGTTTGTGATAAGAGCCTTATTAATATTTTTCTTGTATTACTTGTCTAGCACTGTAATTCCATGTCTTCATTGACATCCGACCCCAACTTTCAGAATGGATGTTTATCACTGACTCTCTTTATAGACATGAACTATGAGCTCGCATAAAAGGCCCAGGAGATATTGTTAACAACAGTTTCTTCCAGATTGGGCTTACTGCTTCTATTTTCTCCCCCCCATCTACAGCCAGGTCAGCTTTGAATAAGGAAATCATAGCATAATGGCTAAAAGCAATCACTTTGGAAACAAGGCAATCTGCAGTTAACCCCAGAGGTTGCTTCCTCTCTCTGAGGCATGAAGGGCTTATCATTAAAGGAATATTAATTTATCTTTTATTTTTTGGTATTAATACTGGGGCTTAAATTCTGATCTGGTCCTTTCAAGTTCACTTTTTCACTTAGAGTGGTGCCACATCTGAGCCACATTTTTACTTCTGCTCCTTTTTGCTGTTTAATTGGAGATAAGAGTTTCACAGACTTTGCTGCTGTCTTTGAACCTTGATCTTCAGATTTCAGCCTCCTGAGTAGCTGGGATTATAGTTGTGAGCCACCAGCATTTGGATGTTAATTCATCTTTTACATCTCACGGAATTAATATGAGCATTGCATGAATCAGTATACATTCTTAGCATCATGCTTTATAACACATCACTGGTAGATATTATTAGTAGAATTAATAAAATAGAAGAGAGGTTTTCATTGAACACAGAACGTCCAAAGCTATTTTAAAAAAATTCTAGAAGCTACTAGTTTGACCTGCTCTGTGTAGAGCCACGTGACATTTTGCAGTCTCAGTTTAACGGATCTTTGACTTCTTTTTCTCCTATAAGATCTTGTTACTCATCCTTTTTTCAATATTCAAATCCTCTTTTTTCTCCTAAATATGATATTACACAATTTTGTTTAAGATAGTTCAACATAAAATACAGCTAGGTAACTTGATAGGGTGGTTGGATTGGGACAGACAGAGGAAATATGCTAGAAAGCAATGGCACTGAGCGAAATGCATTGTACTCATAAGCTGACATGTTGAGCTAAAACTTCTTTGTGCAACTACATCATCATCATCAACATCTCAGTTCAATGTAGTTTCTGTTTGTTGTTCGGTGACCATTTTCTTGTTCTCTTAATCTGTATGTCATCATGTAGTTTTTTTCTCTTTTTAAATTTCTTGGGCTGAGTTAGTGCACGTACAGATTTTTCTTTTAATTTTTGATCTTGTTACCTGGATTACTGTAGTCAGTTCTTTGTGGTTTCTATGAACCGACCTTGCAGTGCATCGCAAGTATTATACTGTGTAATTCTTTAAAGCATAATTTTCCCTTGTGTAAATTATGAAGAAGTAGCTGAAAAAATAAAGTGTGGGCAGAAAAGGAACTTGGGCAATGTTCCTTTGATACTCAAATTCTACTGCTGTCATTGCTGATTTAACAACAATTCTATTGACCATAACAGTTTGTGAAACTGCTATTTCATGGATGCCTTGTCAATTAATTTCTGTATCTCCACAGGCTTTGGTTAATTATGTTTGGACTCAGTGTTCCAGGTGGAGTTTTGACATGGCTTTAGGGATGCTGAAGACTCCTTGTGGATTAGATTCCAGTTTTTATTTTCCTTCAAGGCAAACTCAAAAGCCCTATTTTTCCTAAGTCTTTTCTTTCTCTTTAGGTCTCTTAATTTTCTGAGTCCCATGACACCTGATAGTCTCTTTTATGCCTTTACTGCCTTTCTGTAGTAATTGTAGATACTGGAGTTGTGTTTTTATCTACTGTGTTAGACCTTCTGCAGGAAGGGTCTGTTTTTGTTCCTTAGTACAATGGCTTTCCCGTGGTGGGTGTTCAAAAACAGTGAACTGAATAAATACCTACTCATACACAATTAACACATTTTCCCCGAGTCTTCTGGTGGCATTTGAATAGAAAATAGCATCCTACTAAATGATTTAGTGAAAAACCTTTCTCCTTCAATAATGCCCGAGGAGAAATGGTTTTTCTAACAATGTATTTTTCTGAGTCCATTCCCTTGTTGGTCTTGCCAATTTTGATATGAACTATTTTTGAATCAATAATGAATTCCCAAAGTCTGACACTTAAGTTCTTTTAATAGCTATTTCTAAGCACTGTCTAAAAATGACTTGTAGTTGTAAAATTTTCTTAAAGTGTTCCCTTCTTGTTTGTAATTGATTGAAGGGAATATTAGGATGGTTCAAACTTTCCATTAGATCTTGAAGGTTTCTCACTCCCAGACACTCTCGCTCACACTCATTTCTGTTTTCTTTCATGTTGGCATAACTTTAGTGGGTTACTCTCTGCAAGTACAAATTTAGTGAAAAAAATGGTCTTAGAAAAGGTCTTAGAATTAATGAAAATTGATATTTTAGATAGACAAAGCCATGTGAGAAGAGAGATTTGGATGCCTGGTTTGATCTTAGTGCCCTGTTTCCTTATTCTCCTTGACTATATAACCTCAAGTTCTTGAGTGGCTAAAAGTACTTCAAAATTTTCCCGTAGGAATTTGATTGGTTTTATTTCTTGGTTGTAAGGAACTTTTTAGCCTTTAAACATGTAGCCTGATGTGATCTACATATCACAGATTTGTTTTCTGTGGGCTAGATAAATGCTCATAAACTAGACAACATTAAAATACTATACAAAGGTGATACTGAAGGAAGTATAACAAGTTTAATATTACACAGAAGCCAGGCGCCAGTTGCTTACTCTTGCTAGCCTAGCTGGTCTTAAGAGCTGGATGTGATTCAAAACCAATATAGTCAGAAAAATCAACTAAACTTGATCTTCAAAATAACCATAAAATCAAGCTGGAAGCATGGCTCAAAAGTGATAAAGTGTTGGCCTAGCAAGCATGAGGACTTGAGGAAAAAAGACCTCAGAGAGGTAAGCTAGGAGAAGTTAAAACAAGTTATAGACAAATAGAAAACATCATAAGGAAGATGCCTCAAATTGACTCCTCTAATCCAGTGTTCTGTGGGAATGGGTAGTAACCAAGAATAGCTCAGCCTGACTAAAGTCAGAGAGGTTTTCTCCCGACCTTAGGTCCCTGACACATCTTTTCCTAATAGATTTGCTCTAGAGAAGGTGAATTGTTAGCATTTGCCCTTGAGATATATTTGATGTTCAAACTTCTTGGAGATGTACAACCCAGGAACTATCTTGGTTGAGGACCAGCGATTTATCTCTTTGAAATGTGAACATGAAAGGAGATAGGGCTCTATCAACCTGATCCTTTCATGAATGCCAAAGATGACATAGAAATTATTCATAAATTCAAAAAGATTCAATTTACTAGGCAAATTCTATTGATTAACCCCCCCATTACACCTCTGCTCAGCTCTTCTTAAAAAAATTATCCTAACCCTTGTTTGGGTGGAGGCAAATATTCACTGAGTCTATGCTCTTTTCATTCATCAGAATAAAATTAACTTGCATTTTCTCTTTTTGTTCTGTGTGACTTTTCTTTAGCCATGATTATGTGACCTGATATTATGTATAACATGAAGTTATTTTTGCATCATGAAAATGGATTGTTTTTAAACAACTGACTTTCAAAGGCATATTTCAATTTGGAGTACTTGCAACCTTTGGACTTCATTTGCTATTTTAACTTACATATGGGCAGAGAGCATGGTAGTATATATAATGTATATGAACATATATGTGTTCCTCTAAGTACACCTTAGTGCCAGGACAATGTGGACATTTGTGAATGCTGGACTTATTTTTCCTTAGGAATCCATTTCTTGTATTGTTTCTCTGTTTTGAGAAGTCCACAGAAGCAAGATTGCTCCTATCATATCCTTTGTAACAGCTATTACTCCAGCAAAGAGGGTGTGGGGGGTTTCTGGAGGTAACAGGTGAGAAGAAAGCTGGATTAATCAAAGAGTTCTTCACCAAAGTGGATGTTCTTTCACTGCTAGCAGAGACCTCCGTGTGTGCCTAAGCAAAGGCCTTCCTAACTTTCCCTCATAAAGGAGAAGGAAAAGCAGATCTTACCCAACAGTCATATTTTAAAATGCCTTTGAAGAATGAAGTATGGACTCACCTGATGAAGGAGAATTTCCTGGAGGATGTGCCATTGACAGTTGTGGTATAGGAAGTGTGAAGAGAAGACGACTCCTTCCATTGTAAGACAACCGAGTAAAGACTTACCAACCCAGGAAGGGGGATATAGGAATTGAAGATCAATTGAAGATGTGTGGTTGGTTGGTGGTCTTTCAGAACAACTAAAAACTTTCCTTTTGATGTGTAAAAGTGATTCTCCTTTGCCTGTTACTTTTTTCCCCTATAAAACAGTGGATTTCAGCTGCTCAGATTTTACATTGTGTTAAATTTTGATTCCATATGATAAGGTTGGTCTATGAATAGCTGACAAAGACAATGTTTTGGGCCTCTCCTTATGCAGAAACTTGGAGCTTGGGTGCTATTTTTGAAGAAATGAAAGCAGACAAGCAAGGATGACATCTTTTTTGTTGTTGTTAAATCAGATCAGTATTGGCAATATGCCTAAGTTAGATGAAGATGAGGGAAGAAATGTGTGTTATATCCTGCATCTTGTTGGAAAATGTCACAAAAAGCTATTTATATAAGTGATAAAGACCTACTTCAAAAAGGCAGTGCATGATGCAGCAATGATCACGTGGATGAATTCTTTCTGGCAGCAGTTTCATCCATTTCTTGGGCTCACCTTTAAGGCAGTCTGTGTGTGGTCCATCTCCTCTGCTATTTGGTTTACATTTAAGGGCAAGGATAAAATCAGCTGAGAGAGGAAGTCAAACTAGTGAACAGTTATGACTTTTTTTCTCTTCAGCCACAGAAGAGTATTAAGAGTCAGAAGAATAAGTAATACTGCTCAAGAAAGTAAGTCATCTACTCTTATCTCAGTTTTCTTGAATATGCAGAGTTGCTAATCAGACAGCTAGGTAGGCTTGGGAGAACTATCTTGAAAATCTCCTTGAGAATCCCAGCTCAGGACACAAGATAGTTAATGGAAAAGAGATGGGTACATTGTGTTCTTGGTTTTCCTGTAGGCAGAAATCCCACCGGGGTCTTGTTTCCTGTTGTGGAAAATATATATCATGACAAAATGAACAAAATAGAAAATGTAAAATTTATTTGCTACTTATTTGTTGATAGAGTATTATATGAACAGAAAAGTTAATGCTAGTTCTTAAGCATATTATTATTATTCTTAGGTGCTGGTACTGGGGCTTGAACTCTGGGCCTGAGCACTGTCCTTGAGCTCTTCAGCTCAAGGCTACCACTCTATCCTTGAGGGCTTTGCACTCTTACTTGACATTATTATTATTTTTTTTGTGGGTCTTGGAGCTTGAACTCTGGGCCTGGGTGCTCAAGGCTAGCATTCTACCACTTGAGCCACAGTGACATTTCCAGTTTTCTGATGGTTAATTGGAGATAAGAGTCTTACAGACTTTAGTGTCCAGGCTGGCTTTGAACTGTGATCCTCAGGTCTCAGAATCCTGAGTAGCTATAATTATAGGAGTGAGCCACTGGTGCCCAGCTTCTTACTTGACATTTTTACTCAAGTCTTAACATATATCACTTGAATCGTAACTCCACTTCTGGCTTTTTGCAGGTTAACCGGAGATAAGAGTTTCACAGGACTTTTCTGTCTATGCTGGTTTTGAATTTTGGTTCTCAGATCTCAGCCTCCTGGATGGTTAGGTTTAGAGGTACCAGCCACCAGCACCTGACAATGTATTGTCCCTTAATTAAGTGGTACAATGCTCTTTTCTAGACTTCATTATTATTCTAGTAAATACCTATTTGGTGGAAAAAAATGTGCTGCATAAATATATTTATTTCGCAGGTCCCCTCTTAGATAATGCTATTCGTAGTTAATTTGTTTCTCTTGATAAACTAATTCACTGATTTTTCATTTTTAAATCACTGAGTGTGTTATTTGCTACTTTTTAGTACTGATACATATAAGGTTGTGGAAATGTTTCTCTACTAAATTCTTCTGGAACTTAAGATATAGCCATGTGATGTACTCATGTGATAATGAGATTTGAATTAGTTTGTACATTACCCCTACTTTTGGCTTTCTGAGTAAATTTTAATTTTTTGAATGATTAGAATTTATTACTCTTCTTACATTTCCCATGACACTGAAAACAGTGTATGATACACAGTAGCCTTCAGTTAATAACATTTGACAGGTTGTTCTCTTTGGTCATCTTTGAGAGTGTTCTCTGTATACCAAGCTACAATCAATTTGAGGATCCTAGGATATCATTTTCCCCCTATTTGGTGCCTTCCTTTTTAACATGGACACCAATTATAATATCATATGGGAAAGAGGACATATCTGTCCTCTGTGGATAATTGAGTATTGTTAGAAAACTCAGCACCTAAGAAAAGAACTAAGCAGACACCAGGATGAAAGGATATAATTTCTGGAGGCAGACTTTCTGTTCTGTCCTGCTACAATGATGATTCTGCCTTGTTCCGTGCCATTGCCCTTTTGCCCAACTTGATCTAGTGTTCATGCCTTATTAAAAAACCATGCGTTACTAGGAGCTATTCCAGGCAGGACAGAATTTGGAAATAGCTGAAATCATAAGACAGGATGTCATAGAATTGTAGGTGTGATGCTTTTGGTTGTTTCCATTTAGAAGTGATAAAATGAAGCTCCACAAAAAGCAATAGCTAGAATTGTCTGCATGTACCAAAAGCTTCTTGGTCATCAAGGATATTTATATATGTTATATCACTTGATCTTTGTAGAGTAATTGTTATTACATTTTCCATTCTGCAGAGGAATGAAAACTCATAATACAGTTGCCATTTTCTTTTTTTTTCCAGTACTGGGGCTTGTACTTAGGATCTGGGCACTGTCTTTGGACACTTTTGCTCAAGGGTAGTGCTCTGCCACTTGAGCTACAACTCCACTTCTGTCTTTTTCTGAGTATGTGGTACTGGGGAATCAAACCTAGGTGGGGCTTCGTGCATGCTAGGCAAGTACTCTATCACTAGACTACACTCCTGGCCCCAGTTGCCACTTTTTTTAGGCATAGATTTTAGCTCAGGCCCCATGGTTCCCATTTCAATAATGTTTAACATTCAAATTTCTTGGAGAAAAAGCATTTTAACCTGAAGAAATGGCTCTGCAGACAAATACCAGTCAGCTCTACTATTATCTGAATAAATTACTATTATTGAAAGAACATTAATTTTTACATCTATAAAATGCTCATTTTGCTACTTTGTGAATTTAAGAAAGATGTAAGCAATCATGTGCTAAGTGCCTAGCACAGAATTTGACATATGCCACTGCTCAGTAATACAGTATGAAATCTTTTCACTCAGGCCTTTGGTCTCATTTGTATATAATACACGAACACAGTTATTTTCTTCCCAGAAAATCATCCTATAGGAATCTGGGGATTCAAGAGATCTATAAAGTCATCTTAACTTGGTTAACTGGTGTAATAAAAAATGGATCTTTTAAGAACTGAATTTCAAGTTTATCTTCTACAAAGTGCTGTAGTAGTTAATCGATGATCCATGTTACCAGGTTGGAAAGAGCTACCTCTCTGATTGAAATCAAGTCTAGTGAATCATTGAATACCATTTGTTTCCAATACAACTCGGGAAATAAAATGCAAGTTACTATTTTTCTTTTAAAGCTATGCATGTTGGTATGTTTTCTGTGGGCTCGCTTGGCATATAAAGATTTTACAACAGGAATGGAATGTGTGTTTAGAGACTGATCAGGCCAACTCTGGTGGACTGGTTCTGTTTGTGATGTCAGTAGTTCTTGAGCTACAATGGTTTGCTTTCTGGATTGAAGAGAGATATCTTATTTTACATTTGTTGTCATTTTTAAATTACTCCCCTATTTTGGAAACATTTAGCAGCTATGCCAACCACACTGAGTTTGAATCCTATGGAGAAATAATCTATCTTAAAATTTGTGATAGGAGAGGAAGAGAAATGGAAATTTTATTTTTCAAGTATCTAAAAAAAATCTTGATTGTTTTTTACAGAGAAAACTTCCTAACTTACTACACATAAAAGAATTGTGTATATGTTTTTGGAGGCTTGATTTGTGATTCAAGCTGAAAGTATTCATTCCAAAAGTCACTTGTTATATAAAAGAATCAATTAAATCTATTTATTGCATCTTCTGTCATTTGACTCTGAAACAGAAATTTCTTTGATGTTAATTCATAATAAAGTCACTCAGATACCTTTGGGATATAAGTAGTTGTATCCTTTGTGTTTACTGCTAGTTTTTGCACCTGTGGTACCCCTCAGGCAAGTGGTGTACTCCTCTACAGAATAATGTTAATAAAATGAGTAATTCACAGATTTGTGCTATTAGAATATTAGTACTTTGGTATCACAGAGAATATTAGTATCCTGCGTATCATAGGCTAAACTCTGAATTTTGTGAAATTAAGAGCATTGAGTGAACTCTTGGAAGAATTTATGCATCCTAAGGGCCAAATGAAGTTTTTGCTTGGATGGTGGAAAGCCTATGCCAACAGGTTAGTTATTTGTATCTGAAGTATTCCAGATAAAAGCTTCACCTTGGAAAAGGGACTTGTATTTACACATGTGAAGATGGAGTTGGGTAAAATGAGGGACTAGATGGAGTTGAGGGGAGTTGGGAGAACATAATGAAAGGGGTGCCATGGATCAAGATGCAGGTTTTCACACAGTGACATGTCAAATTGAAACAATTTTCAACCACTGCTTAAGGAATTATCACAAAATTGTGATGCAAATAATAAATTTCAGTGGAGGAGTGAATTGCTGTCTTTTAAACTGGTAGTTATGGATCGTTTTTACCAGTTCTTCCAAATAGACTAGCAGAAAAAAATCACTACTCTCTTGTAATTCTTTCGACTTTTTTCCCCTAAAGTTTTTGGAGATAGGTCACATTGGAAAAATTGAGTCGTCTATCTATACTTCTCCAAATATTGGCTTTTTTAAATAACTCAGCTTTGCTAGGCTGAACTGCAGTTTTGATTCCCATGACAATTTCTTGGACTGGCAGGGTTCCTGTAGCTCACACCTATAAACTTAGCTACTCAGAAGGCTGAGATCTGAAGGATCATGGATCAAAATTAGCTTCAGCAGGAAAACCCATGAAACTTCTCTTTAAAACAACTATCAAAAAGCCAGGGTAGAGATGAGCTTAAAGCCTAGAAAGCAGGCTGAGTGAGCACAAGGCCCTGAGTTCAATAAAATACTATTTTCTTAACCTAAAGGAAGAAGCCTATGTCATCAATGTTACAAGGTACTTTATCTTGTTTATCAATGAAGGGGAAATTATAATAACTAAGAATTAACCAATTAGCTGAAATTAATAAAGTAATCTGAAATGAAAATGTTTGGTATCTATAAGTTAAATTCCCTTTTATTTCATTTTAACTTGCAGCTAGGAAATCCCAGTATAAAACTTAAAAGATTCTATAAGTATTCTGTTTACACTTGACCATGCTTTTTTTTAAAAGTACTGTTTAAGAACAAGTCCTGTACAAGTACTGTACAATGAACAACAGGAGGACAGAGGTTTTCAGTGTCATGTTACCACCACTCATTAACCATTCTGTTGAGATTCAGGTCCCGCTAATTTCCTTTATCTGCTAATTCCCATCACTGCTTCTTCATCCTTGTGCTTTTCTTTAAGGCAGAGTTTGACAGTGTAATTCATTCTTATACTGCCTTCTTCCTTCCACCCCTTCTCTATTTACTGAGTGATTGCAAAGCTCAGGGATATTTGACTCTGATCATTTGCTGGCTGGATCCTGGAAGGCAGAAGGTGAATTGTCATGCCCATCTCTGAACAATGGTCACAGCATCCCATCACTTCACGAGGTCAGCCTCTCACCACTGGCCCTACCACATCCTGTTTGATAAAGGCACATAGCTCATTTCTGAGTAATCTAGACTAACTGGAAAGTATGACTTCACACAAGAGTAGTGCTTTCAGAAATAGTAAGCCAGCAATTTTTTATTTTCTATCTTCTAAACCTGCAGAATAACCCGTGGTGGATGCTGTGCATTTTAGACACAACAGTGAGGTAGTACTCTGATTATATTTATTGTTGTTTGTAGGATCTGAGTCCTGAACTCAGGCCTCAATGTAAAAGATTCTATTATTGGAATGAGCTAAGAAATAGTTATTTTTTATTTGTAATGTGACAGTCAAACTAAGGCTAGTCAAAGAAAGCTAAACTAGGCTATTGAATGATTGTCTAAATTCTCACCAATATAAAATCAATCTAGCCTAACTCCTAGTTTTCTGTTGCCTAATAAATCTATCCTAAGTTTTTTGTACATTAAAAGGTAATAAAAGCAAAACTAATTGGGATGAATCAAGATCTTTGATGACTAATGAACTTAGTTTATATAGATCCAAATAATAGTTTTTCTCATTGTGTTCCAATAGCACCTAGGAAACTTAACAGTGAGAGGTATGAACATTTCCTTTTATGTCATCAGAGACTGAGATGTTCACCGCTGGACAGCACACTACCTTCCAGGTCCAGATGTCCTGGAAGCTTAAGAAAGTTGTTGGAAATTTAGTGATGTCATCAAGAGAATTTACTTTAAACAGCACTGTGGATATAGTGATGTATAACTTTTCATTTTTTTCTTTCAACTTTCTTGTTTAGCCTTTCTTTTCATTTTACCCTAGATAGTTAATCTTTGTTATGCCTTTCTCTCATTCTCTGCCAAAACTTTCTCTCCTAGCTATTCTGACAGCCTAATGTGCTCCTATTCTGAAGTAATTTAATAGCAATCAAAACCTGAAACTCAGAAGTGGAATAACCATCACTGGCTGAATGACAGGTATGTAGGATAACAGTAGACAGAAAGGCTTTGCTACCTGATTTGACTATAAGTTCACTCATAAAAATATTGTGTTGGATAAGGGTAGTGACGGTCCCAGTGTTTTCTATGATGATCTTATTTCTTCTGGAATATTGAATTTGAATACAGATATCCTTCCTTGTCTGTATGTATTGAAACATTTCAGTGGGATTATAAGCAAAAGACTATATATATGTATATATATTTATATTTAAAAAGACGTCGTTTGAATATCTTTGAGTTGCTATTGAGTTTACTAAAAGGTATTTAAAACAATCCCTGGAGATACTGGAATGCAATTGGGATGGAAATACATTGACATGAGAATGAGGTGGGAGTAAGCTTGGAGTGTTCTGGAAGTGACCTTGAGATGATCACAGGATGACTTTAGGGCATTATTGGATGAGAAGAAGCCATCAACGTCTGCAGAGAGGATTCAGGTCCTAGTCTGAAATGTATATAGCCTGTATCTTAACACAGAGTTCAGGTCATACTAATCAATATAAAAGGCCACTTTCTTTTTTTTTGTTCTTAAATTTTGTTTTATTGTAAAAGTGATATACAGAGGGGTTACAGAAATGTAATGAGTGTATTTCTTGTCAAACATTGTTGCCCCTGCTTCAAAAGCCACTTTCTAACAGACACAGTCAACTTCAGGAGATTGTTCCTGAACTTTTTCCACCATCTTTATTCAGTCAGATAAGCATGTTTTCTATCTAAATGGCTCACTTATGGAATCTTTGAACATGATGACATAGTTGAACAAGGTAATAGAATAAAAAATTATCTAAAGATGATGATCATATAGAGTGAACACTTGTCCTAGATGAAAAGAAAATTAAGAAATTGGCCTGAGTTGTTCACCTAAGGGTTGAAGGAAGGGAAATACTGTGGAAGAAACCATGTTTGGTCTTGTCTGTCAGGTCTATGTAGTGTTGGTATAAGCAATATTACAATCATAATAGTTCCCATTTCTACAAATAGGCAAGAGCAGGCTAATGGAGCCTTCCCAGAGTGCTACTAAATCCATTTTTTTGGCTGTTTCTGTTTGTGGGAAGCTGTGATCTTGTCAATTATTTTAGTTCCAGTGTTTTCTTTTTGAATAGAACAGTGAATTTTCTCCTTTAAGCACACAGAGAAATAAAAGAAGTCTAGGTTTCTAAAACATCTAGCATCCTATTCATTTTTCATTGTCTGCAACTTTAACTTGACTCTTCAGAGAAGGCTATTGGAGAAAAAATTACAAAATCATCAAATAGAATGTTCTAATTAATCCAGAAGTATTTATGTTGCATAAGAAATAATCTTGAAACTACCAAACACAGTGGTTTTCAAATATTTTGATGTATTCTCCTCAAAGTATTGCTGATTGCTATTTATTAATACTTTAATTACTTTTCTTATGTTTAAAAGCAGTTTGAGGCTCTTGTTAAGCTACAAATGCTGTTTTTCAATATTCTGCTTGTTTTGTTTTCACTGGCAGCACTTTATTGGCAGAATCTACAGGCAATTGCTTTGATGATTTTTGGAGTTACATTTACTGTCTGTCATAGTTCATGCAAAGATAAGCTGATTGGGTTGTCTAGTTGGTCCCAGATGCTTTTGGCTTTAATGCTCCATCAATTCTCTTTGAAAATGAAGTCCTGGGCCAATCTCATCTCTCAAGGGACATTTGCAGATGACTCGTTCTTGATCAAAAGGCAGCACCATTTCCCCATGTCCATATGCTTTCTCTGGAACCTCTTTGCTGTCCTCAAAACTGGTGTTTCTTTCCAGGGACAACTGATAGATATTGACAACAGATCTAAACTTCAGAAGGATTTCCTCCAAGAATTCCTGCAAGTGGAAACCAAGGGATAGGAACTGATTTCTAAAAATTCTATAGGGAGGTTTCTAGTTTTCATCCAAGAGTAGGGATATGTAAAGTAGAAGTTACTCTTAGAGTTTAGCATTTTGGTTTTTTTTTCCAGTCCTGGGCCATGAACTCAGGGCCTGAGCACTGTCCTTGGACTTTCTCAAGGCTAGAGCTCTACCACTTGAACCTCAGCACTACTTCTGGCTTTTTTTCTATGTATGTGGTACCAAGGAATTGAACCTGGGTCCTCGTGCATGCTAGGCAAGCACTCTACCACTAGGCCAAATTCCAAGCCCAGCATTTTGGTTGTTATGTTATCCACACTTTTTATCCTAGACAAGTTTATCTGCAATAATTTTGTGACACAGTATTCAAGAGGCTACATAAGCAATGTGACTTTCTGGCACTTGTCTTCATAATGGTTTCATTTCAGATGAGTCTTCTCTCTATTCACTTCAAAGCAATCTTCTTTTACCTCTTTGAGTGAGAACTACTTCTATTGTAGCCATCCAAGAGTTAAAAAGGGAGACATGATAAACTTCCATATTAGAAAGATGTTTAAGAACACCATATAGTTCCACATACTAGAATACCTCTTCTGCAGAAGGGAGCAAAATGATGGATGACAATATTTATCCTTGGTGCTTTTGGACTGTGTCTGGAACCAAATCATTTTCCCCCTGATGTAAACAAGGCAAATGGAATTGAATAGAAAGCACAGAAGTGGAGGAAGAACAAATAGAGCCATCTGTCAGCTACCTTTTCTCTTCCAGGGCTGTGAGCATTCCGGACATAGTCTGAAATATCTGTGTTCTGTTTGCATCCTTCACAAGGAAGCAAATGACAGAACTGAAATACTAGTGTAATCATAGTGACTGAATTTGGATAGTTCTTGTTTTAGAGAGCAAAGCCACTATACTGGTACATTTTGTTTCTGATCTAAAATATTCCAACAAATCTAAGCTTGATGTTAGCATATTTATTTTATAGAGAAAGCAGTTGAAAATTGGATAAATTTTCCAAGCACACAACAGTAAATCCTCTTGCTGGTGGACAGAGTAGGTTGCCTTGTAGGCATCCTTGTTCTGCCTTTAAGCTGGTTCCATTTAGAACCTTCTTGTAGCTATAGTGTAGTTTGAATTTGAGAAAGCTTTTGAAACATTGCTTGTATCTTCTTTCCAAAGATTTGTACCATTACAATGATAAATCCAAAGGTTTAAAACATATAGGCAAGTGTGACTTTTCTATAGCCTCTTTATCGACTATGGAGCATTATTATTCATATAGTCTATTCAAATATTCTATCGGCATCTTACTTCCATTTTATTTTGTTTTATTATTTTATTTTATTTTATGGGAGCTACATGTCTCTATTCAGTCTTCCAAACTATAAACCTAGTTGTTGTCCACGTTTTAATCCTTTGAATTTTTTTTCATTGAGCTATTAATATTCTTACAACTAGTGCTTTATTTCAAAGCCTGTATTTTTTTCTTTTTTTCCCATGAGATCGTGTCTGTATTTTATCACTGGTTTCCTAGTTGGGTAGCCTTGCATTTCTTTAATTCAGACTATTGTTAGTGACCAAAGAGATCTTTATAAATATAAGGCATATAATATCCTATTATCTATTCAGAACTTTCCACAGCTTCAAACATTTCCATGTGGCTGCCAGGCTGTTCCAATCCTTAGTCTTCTAGCTTTCCTCTGCATCATGCCTCACTTGCATTCTACCCATTGGTTTGATATACATCTGCTTGAAATGAAGTTTATCTGCATGTCCTTCATTTTTTAAAGTAGGGGTAATTTTGTTGTGCCCTCTGGGCTCTTCTCATGTGTTTACGTGGTAGGAAAGGGGTGACATTGATCAGATGCATGACATACATAAGCTGCTTCATTGAATGGCAACTCCTTTGTATAACTACTTAAAGATAATAAACAATAACATAAAATTGAAAAATGAAAGAAAAGATCCTTTAAGATATTTATACATTGATACCCTGTGAATTAATGCACCTTCTATCTGGCAAATATCATGTAACCCTTCTATTAATTACAATAAAAATATATGAAAAAAAGATATTTATAAAAAACAAAATATTTTAAAGAAAATCTCCTTTAAGATTCAGCTCAAGAACAAACTCTTTTCCGAAATGATTCTGACTTGTGTGTATAGGTAGACAGATAGCCGTGAGTTCATTTAAGCCTCTTCTTGCTTTCTCTCTTTATGTAGATGTCCATCATTGAATAAATAATACTTATTTTTTTCTTTCTTCTTGTCCGCCTTCTTTGACTAGACTAACTATCACAGACTAATTGATAGCAGGGTCTCTGTTATTTTCTTCGGAAACCCTGGGGTCTAGTATTATACATGAATTATAGTCAGTTCTCTGAAACTTGGATTGAAGTAATAAATTGACAAAGTAAAACCCCAAAGAGTATAAAAGATCCTGATTAAAAATAATATCACAAATATCAGAAAATAGATAAATAATGAATTACATTGTTTGAATCTTCTCTATTTTATATTTATTATATCAAAAATCATGTCTATTAGAAAAAAATCATATTTAGTGACATAAGTAGGACTCAAAGGAACATAGGCTCAATGGTTTCACTCATTTTTCATAATCAGTAGAAACCTTGGACTCTCCTAGCAGAGATTTACAGTAGAGCAAAACCTAGATACATAAGGCCATATAGTATGACATTAAAGGAAAGGACCTCCAGGATATAGAAACAAAAGCCATATAATGAGTGATTGTCCTTAATGTATTATGTAATCTCTCATCTCTTTTGCTGTCCCTTGGTTATCTCATATTGTTACAATATTTTACCTTATTATCTGATATAGTGTATATATGCTTATTTGGTTATTTGAAATAGGATAGGGAAGGGGGGAAAACAAGAAGTGAGTCAGGGTGGGAGGGGAGGGAAATGGGGACCAAGACATGAGAAAGGATATCTATGTTTGTGAAGTAATGCATCTTCTATCTGGTGAATATAATGTAACCCTTCTATTAATTACATTAAAATATATGAAAAATTATGTCTATAGGAGAATCTTATGTATATATACATAAACATACCTATATGTAAATAAATATACATTTTATTGTGTAAAACATATTCTAAAGCTTCTTTCCTCATAATCTGCATGAATGTATTTCTTTATGAATATGCCTACAATGGATCTATAAGAAAACTGTCCAGCTTTGTTCAGCCTTAAAGAGTGACATAATTGTTTTACTCTTTTTTTTCTTTCTTTCTTTCTTTCTTTCTTTCTTTCTTTCTTTCTTTCTTTCCTTCTTTCTTTTTTTCTTTCTTTTTTGCCCATCCTGGGCTTGAGCTCAGGGCCTGAGCATTGTCCTTGGGCTTTCTCAAGGCTAGAGCTCTACCACTTGACCCCACTTCCAGCTTTTTCTATGTATGTAATACCGAGAAATTGAATCCGGGTCATCTGTGCATGCTAGGCAAGCACTCTTACCACTAGATCAAACTCCTGGCCCATGTTTTACTCTTAATAAAGTATACAAGGTGTGTTAACTTAGTTAGAACTTGGTTCTAATTAATACAGTTTTAAAAGATAATGTTTTCTAATGTTCATTGTGAAATTTCATAACAAACTCATGTAATAGCAAGCAACTCTGAAAATTAGATATAATTCATTAAATAAATGAGATACCATTAAAGAAACCATTTTTAGAAAAATCAAGCATCGTCTAAAACCTAGCTAGTTGCATTTTCTGTATATGTTTACATATGTTCATAATTAACTTTTCTCTACTTCTCTGTACTTAGCTCATTTGCAAATCATCTGTGATTTGCAGCTGTTGCCTAAATCATAAGTGTTACAGTATTTTTGAATCAAGAAGAATCAATTTAGATTCTAGTGATCAAAAACCAAATCAACTAGTATATAAAATTTGTTTCCTAAGGACAGCATGATAATTAATGTGTATGATCAGAGTTAACTGTTTTTTTAATTGTATTTTATTGTTGGGATAATGTATAGATGGGTTACAGTTACATTCTTCAGGTAGTGAGTACATTACTTCTCAAACCTTGATATCCCTTTTCATGTTTTGGTTCCTCTTTGCCTTCCCCATCCCTTCCCAATCATTTTGTTTTCAGTTTTTTAATGAGAAATTATAAACATTTTTCTCCCTTTGATTGTTTCCCCAAACCACTCTTGTTTGAGCATATCTTCTGCAATTCACTATTAATTGTTTTTTTAATTTCCTTTTTGGGGGAAAGCATGTTTATAGGATTGATATAAAGAATGTATTACCTGGGGTTCCAAAAATAGAATATAGAGTTCATAAATGACAGTTTCCCAAGGGAAAAATAGTGAGGTTGCCCTTGTTGATGGGCATATGTTTTCCTTGTCAAAACTGTCATTTGTGAACTCTGTATTCTTTTTTCTCTTCTTTTTGCTGGTCCTGAGGCTGAGTATTGTCCCTAAGCTTTTTGCATCTGAAATGTCATCCAGAGGTTCAAGTGTTGAAATCTTGGTTCCTGATGCAGCAATGTTTAGGTGGAGGGGTGCTATGGGAGGTGAATGGATCATAAGAGCTGTCAACTCGTCAGAGCATTCACCCACTGATGGATGCATTTATAATTTCATAGTCTATTAGAAAGTGATGGAAATTTTAGGAAGTGGTACCTAGTGGAAGGGAATGAACTTTTAAATATATGCCCTTGAAGACTGTGTCTTGGTCGGGCCCTGCTTCTCTGAGTTTCCAATCTGCTCTCATTTTTTGTCCAGACTGGCATGAGTTGGGTAGCTTTTTTCCACTGTGCTGCCTCCATCATGTTACAAATGGTCAAGAAACAATGGAATCAAGAGCCCTTCTTCTCCCCAGCTGATTTTCTTGGTATTTTGTCACAGCAATGGCAAATTGTCTAATGTATTGATCCAGAATCCACTGTGCACTGAACACTGTATTTTATTATATAGGAGTAGAAGTCTAGCTGAAGGCTCTTGACCTCAAAAAGCCTACCTTCTATTTTGGTTTGAAGTAATTGTCAGAATGAGTTATCTTAGTGTTAATGTTAGATTTTGAAGAAAAACATCAACTCTGCAAATGAATTTTCCAATGGGGGAGTTCTTTTAATTGATATGTTAATACATTTGTATCATCTTCCTGAATGCTCTTATTAGCTTTAAGTACTTGTACAAAGGAGTCTCATCCAACAAAACAGTTTATGAATACAGTGAATCTTGATCAATGTCATCCTTGTGATGATAATCTATAATAAAATATATAAAGGGAAAACAAACTTATATAAGTCAACCATTAGAAAAGAAAAATATAGTCACTGGAATATTTTTACATGAGACAAATTAGCTACACACTGTATGGCATATGAGGCATAGTTTCATCCACCAAAATGTTTATACATCTAAAGGCAGGCACACAGGTAAAATACAAGTTAGCAGTTATAATACACTGTATGTAGAAAATCAACCAAAGAAACACTAGGTGAATGTCAACAGGAAGGAAAACTCTTAATAGAAATTAGAAAGAGGAGAAACATCTTTCAAAGAAAATGCCATTTGAATGGACAGATGACTTTTTCTTAACTGCTTTAGATACCAAAGGATGGGAAAATGGTGATTTCTAACTGGGTAACAGCTTGGAATTGTGTTTCTGGCTATATTATCATTCCTGTTTTTTTTCCCAAATTTATAACAATTGAGAGTTTTACCATGTATCAGGAGAAAAATAAATGTTGTTAATGCAGAAATCAATAAGGTGTAAAATGAATGCTGACTATAAAATTTCTTTAAAAAGTCAAATGTAAAGCATTGGATAAAACTTGAAGTACGCAAAAAAAATACTATCCTCAATAGCCAGTCCAAGCTATTCTTAGACTGTGATATAATTGGGGTAGAATAGAAATTTAAAATAACCTTTCCTTTGTTAAGACATTGTATTGTGAAGTAGGTGTGTCAATGAGGTTAGGAAAAGTATCACCTCATATCCATCATGAAAACAGCCTAAAGAAAGAAAAGAACAAGCACTGGTTAGTGAGGAAGGTGTGAACTTGGAATCCTATGCCAGGGAGATGCGAATATCAAATGGTGCAACTTTGTGAATAATAGCATGGTACTTCTCAAGAAACTATAAACAGAGAGCTAGGGCTGGTGGTTGATACTGTAACTATAGCTACTTGGGAAAATAAGATCAGGAGTATTGCAATTTAAGGCCAGCATGGACTAAAAAAATTGTGAAACTCCTTCCCAAATTATGTGGCAAGCTGAGATTAGAAAGATCGAGGTACCATGACAAACCAAACAGAAAAGTTCATGAGACACCATCTCCATGGAGACAAATAGTGTGGTAGAGAGTGATGTCAGGAATCTCTCATAATAGGTGGATCATGGCTAACTTGTGAGAGGCAAGGAACAGAGTCTCTATCCTAAAAATAACCAGGGAAACACAGGGCTGGAGCTATGGTACAGTGGTATTAAGTCAACCTTGCGCAAGCACATGGCCCCAAGTTTAAAACTCCAGCACTGTGTCCTGAGCCAAATAAATAGAATCAACACATAGCCAAGCCATTCCACTTCTGTAGAGACATCCTGAAGGATAGGCGATTTTGAGGTATTATCATGCAAAGGGTTGGTGTGAGAGGTAGTGGGTAGTTACTGCTTGATAGGTATAAGGTGTTGGCAAGATGGGAAGAATTCTGGAGATGAGTGGAGGTGATTCTTGCATAATATAAATTCATTCAGTACCAATGCACTGCACACCAGCAAAGTGTAATGGGTGAAATTGCACACTGTGTAGGGTTTACTGCAATAAAAGTGGAAAAAATTAAAGATTATTACTAAGCCAGGTGCCAATAGCTCATGCATGTAATCCTTGCTACTCAGGAGGCTGAGATCTGAGGATCATGATTTGAAGTCAGACTTGAAAGGAAAATTCATGAGACTCTTTTTTTTGGTAATTTGTTGGCTATATTTTTAATTTAAATTTTAATTTATTGTTATTGTAAAGTTTATATAGAGAGGGGTTAGAGTCAGATGAATCAGGTAATGAGTACAATTCTTTTTAACTCATGTCTCCCCTTCTCTCACTCTCTCCCGGGGTTTCCCTTTTGCCCTGTGCAATTCATTTTCCACACAGTGTCTAATGAGAACCACTGTTGTTTTTATTTATCCTTGTTCTACCTTTACTGTCCCCCTTTACCCTCCCAACTACAACAAACTAACAAACAAGACAAAAGGAAATGAAAAAAGTCAGTAACAATGGCAACTAAAAAGTGTCTTATTTCACTAAGACACTAAAAAGTGTCTTTTTTTGGAGTTCATTTGATTACATGTATATTATATGTAATCATTCAGTGTGTTGACTTATAGATTTATAAGTATATTCTAGTTACCACAAATTAGGGAAATCATGCAGCCTATTTCTTTGGGAGATTCTTGTTTCAATTAATCACCAAAAGGACAGAAATGAGGCTGTGACTCAAGTGATAGAGCAGTATTAGCCTTGAGCAAAATAATCTCAGGACAGTGCCAAGTCCTATGACTAATATACCTACACACACACACACACACACACACACACACAGATAATTACTATAAAGATATATAAATAATGTATAGCACTCAACTAACAAAAGGAAACTAATATTTTATCAATTTTAAAGGAGGATATTAGAAGTCAGCAAAGAAAATGATTAATAAATAAAAGCAAAATGAGGATGGCAGAAATCACTGAGTGAAATAACCACACCATCAAATAGAGATGTTATAAGTATTATATCATATAATATTGTCAAAAGAAAGACCTAAAATTAGACAGAAGTTTGAAGTCAGGAAAGAAGTGAAGAAAAGATAGTACAAATTAAAAGAAAACTTGTGCCAGATAGAATAAAAGGAAAGGTAAAAATCTATACAGGAATCTATAGAAATACTCTGCATAATTAAAATAAAACAAGCACTGGGAATATAAAAATGAGTATTTGTCAGGGCCTAGTGATAAAGTGCTTGCCTAGCATGCACAAAGACCCGGGTTTGATACCTCGGTACCACATACATAGAAAAAAATGCCAGAAGTGATGCTGTGGCTCAAGTGGTAGAGCTCTAGCCTTGAGAAAACCCAAGAACAAAGCTCAGGCCCTGAGCCCAAGCCAAGGACTAGCAAAAAAAAAAGAGTATTTGTGAACAATTATTTTCCTAATGTCTCAGGGTCATTATTTAGAGATTGTGAAGAATCCTTGCCCTCATGGATAGAATACAAATTTGAAAAACTCCAGAGTAGGAGGTTTTATTATGGTTCTATAAAATTAAGTGTTAGAAAATTTAAAACCAAACATATTTAAAAACAACTTTGAACAAGAAAATGAGTCCTTGATTTGATAATCTACAAAGTCCTATAACTTATAGGTACAGACTATATGTTCTAGTGCCTATAAAATAAAACACACTAAATAGAAACATTAATGATTTTATTGAGAAAAATATGTCATTGAAGGTTTGAAAATCTAATTGGAGTGACATAAGGTCCATAGAGGTGTCATTTAATGTGGATATTTTTAGTTAATTCATATATAAACACAAATGTAAGATTCCTAAAGTTCAAAAGAATTTTCACTGAACAAAATGTTCCTAATCTGCATATGGAAGAGCAAAAGGTCAAGTACAATTAAAGCCATTTTGAAGAAAAACATAAAAATTCTTTCTTACCATATCAGCTAGTTGTGAAATACTGCACAGTGTGAAAAAAAGTAGTTTGTTTAAAAAAGCAATAAATACAATGTTGGAAGATGATAATAAAGTCCCAAAAGGAGCAAGTCAAGTAGAAAAATGTGACCAAGGGCATTATGAGTCAGTGGGGAAAGATAAAACGATTTAGTAAATGGTATATATAGCAACAAAGTCTTTGAGAATAAAAGAGGTAACATAAGTTACCTCATATACATAAGGCTATGTTTCCTAACATTTAAAATCAAAATCATGAATCAGAATTTTAAGACATTTAGAAGAAAATGCATAGATTATTTTAGTGTCCTCCATTGCTGGAAGAAATTGGTTAGACTAGGCATAGCAAACACAAGGAATTAAGAATAATATTCATAAATTCATCTTTATTAGCATTAAAAATGTCTGTCCAGCAATAACTAAAATGATCAGATAAGCCTCGCATTGAAGAAGTCTTTTTGTATCAGAATACATAGAATAAGAATAAAAGAAAAGTAAAACAGACCAAAAGCTCAAGAGGAGAAAAAAAAAAAAGGCAAAGTACACAGATAGACAATTCACAGAGAAGAGGGCTGAATTGCCAAGTACCAAAGCAAAGCTACTCTGCCTCTTTGGTAATTAGCATAATGTAAATAAAGACTAGAAGAGTTACAATACCCGCAAGACTAGAGAAAAGGAAAAATCTTATAATAAGTCTTATCAAGAAAATGAAGCAATGGAGACATGGACTAGTGGTGTGTATGTAAATTGCTTATGTCCCTTTGGAGTGTTAATTGTTGAAGAGTCTTCTTTACAGCTAAGTAATTTCATGTCTGGGTTTATGCCCTAGAGAAACCCCCCAACATCTCTTAACTGTACAGATTGGCTCTGAAATATGTGTTATTGCTTTTCAGTAGTTAAAATGAAATATTTGGAGCTGTTTGTCTCAACCCAGACAAATACTTCTTTGTATATGGATACATATAGATATAAAACTATGAGATACAGACAAATGATCTAAAACAAATCCAATATTGTAAGTTTAGGGGTAGGATTTGGGCAAGGTGATTCAAAAGTACTTGTGAAGTTTTGAGATTTTTTTTTGTTTTGATTTATTTTCTTTCCATATTCCAAGTGAACCCAGAAAAATGCAAAGATTGTTAAAATTGTTGGACATGAATATTTTTAATTTTTTTATTGTTGGGATAATGCATAGAGGAGTTACAGTTACATTAGCCAGGTACTAGATGTATTACTTCTTACATATCGATACCCCTTCTCATGTTTATTTTCCCCATTGTCCATGAATATTTATCTTACTATTTTAGGCTTTTCCATATACTTAAATATTTCACAATGAAATATATACTACATTTATTATGACAGTAATCTAAACTATAATGGAAAATGAAGCAAAATTTCAAATCAGGTTCCAAAACAATGTCAAATGTTACCCTGCACTAGAATTAACTCCAAATGAATCAAAGACCTCGAGGTAAAAGCTGACACACTGAAAACTTTACAAGAAGGAATAGGAGACACACTAGGCCTCCTCAGCACAGGTCGGAACTTTTTCAATAAGGACCAAGAATCACAACAAATCAGAGAAAGGCTGGTTAAGTGGGACTGCATTAAACAGCAGAGCTTCTATAGGGCAAGGGACATAGCTAGTAAATTAATTAGGAAGCCTACAAAATGGGAGAAGATCTTCACTAACCATACAACGGACAAAGGCCTCATATCTAAAATATATCAACAACTTAAAAAATTGAATCACTCCAAAACTAATCTCCAAAGTAACAACCATCCCATCAAAAGATGGGCCAAAGACGTAAAGAGAGTCTTCTCTGAAGAAAAATAAGAATGGCCTATAGACACATGAAGAAATGCTCGACATCTCTGGTCATAAAAGAAATGCAAATCAAAACAACTCTAAGATTCCACCTCACTCCAGTTAGAATGGTCAGGATCAAGAAAACTAATAACAACAGATGCTGGAGGGGATGTGGCCAGGAGGGATCACTACTACCCTGCTGGTGGGAGTGCAAACTCGTTCAACCAGTATGGAAAGCAGTATGGCAGTGCCTCAAAAGACTAAAAATAGAGCTCCCCTATGACCCAGCAATTCCACTACTTGGCATTTACCCAGAAACAAGGACATACTAAATCTATTAGCACAATGATGTTCATTGCAGCATTATTTACCATAGCAAAGATATAGAACCAACCCAGATGTCCCTCAGTTGATGATGTGGTATTTATACATAATGGAATTCTATGCTGCTGTCAGAAAGAATGACATCTCCCCATTTGTAAGGAAATGGAAAGACTTAGAAAAAGTCATATTAAGTGAAGTAAGCCAGACTCAAAGGAACATAGGCTCAATGGTTTCCCTCATTTGCCATAATCAGTAGAAACCTTGGACTCTTCTAGCAGAGATTTGCAATATAGCAAAATGTAGATACATAAGGCCATATAGTATGACGCTAACTGAAAGGACCTCTAGGATATAGAAACAAAAGCCGTATAATGAGTGATTGTTGTCCTTAATGTAGTATGTTTTCTCTCATCTCTTTTGCTGTCCCTTGGTTATCTCATATTGTTACAGTATTTCACTTTGTTATCTGATATATTGGATATATGGGTATTTGGTTATTTGAAATTGGATAGGGAAGGGGGGAAAACAAGATAAGGGTGGGGATGGGGAGGAAGGAAATGGGGACCAAGATATGAGAAAGGGTATCAATGTATGTGAAGTAATGCACCTTCCATCTGGCGAATGTAATGTAATCCTTCTTTTAATTACAATAAAAAATATATGGAAAAAAAACCCCAAAACAAAAAGAGTTCCTATCAAGGAATCTTACCATGCATGGTATTTAGAGAACTGTCAATCTCTTGAGATGAAAGCTAACATCAATAAAGTTAACTCAGTGGAATTTTTATAGCTTTTAGAGGTCAAAACAGAAAAATAATTAAAACCTTGGAATTGCTCCGACTGGAAGAACTTGTGTCATCTTTGTAATGGTAGGATCTTATTCTTGGAAGGATTCAGTCAGAGCTGGATCCAGTCAGTTTGGCTGCGTATGTTGGTATATTAATCCAACTGTGTTTACTTCTGGGATCCTTCCCAACCACACTGATAAAAAGAATTATATTTTCTTAGCTGATTAAACAGGAACTCTTTAAAGTGTTAGAAATCTATATTCACACAAATGTTCATGGTTTGTGTATTCTTATTTTGGGGGTCACAAATACGGATCAATCTCAGACCACCCCAAAATGGTTCTTTCTGTGAGTTCGAAATCATAACTATGTGCTTAATAACATTTAGAAGCACTTACGGAGTGGCTTACTCTGTATTACTGTTCTGTGTAGGCTTTTCTAACTCATCTCTTTGATTATAAAGAATTTCATACCTAATATGTATCCTGCTTTACCCCTTTTGTGCTTGCCTCTACATTGACCTCAAGTTATTGCATGATATTTGAAATGCCAGCAATACTAGCATTATGGCATTGTTTTATGGGTAGAAGTAAAAACTATAACTGTTAGGAGCTCAACTTGCAATGTGTTTTCCTATTTGGATTAGAAATAGAGACACTGATCTTGGCTTTTGGCTCTACGGATTATTGGAAGAAGTATTCCTCTTAAATCAGGAACAGAGGCATGTTCTGTTAAGGTCACCCTAAAAATCTATTAAAATTTATTAAAGACTTGGATTAGTAGTAGGCAGATAGAAAATATAAATATCCATGTATTAAATAGGATATTGTGCAAAGTGGGAAACATAGGCCAAGAGAAATCAATAGAAAGAACTCAAAAAGCTAATAAATCTTCCTTATGGAGTTTTGTCATGTTTTCTGAACTTGCAGCTTCAGCCTACATTAAACTTCCTGTAAAATGAGTAAAATGTTATTGTTGCTTTCATAGCTAGTGATAGACTCGAGAGTTTTTCTTCAGTAGTTGAGTGGAGGGATGAGAATTCTAAAAATCAAAAAATCGTCTATTGAATTCTTTGGTAATTATTTACAACAAACTAAGAAGCTATGTAACTGATTTCTAACTCTGTGTGTGTGTGTGTGTGTGTGTGTGTGTGTGTGTGTGTGTGTGTGTTGCCTGGTGCTTGAGTTCAGAGCCTGGGCACTGTCCCTGAGCTTTTGTTCTCAAGACTAACACTCTACCACTTGAGCAGTAACTCCACTTTTGGCTTTTTGGTGGTTAATTGAAGATGATTCTCTTAGCCTTTTCTTCCCTGGGCTGGTTTTGAGCCTTGAGTCTCAGAGGTCAGCCTCTGTGTAGTGAGGATTTTCGCTATGAACCACTGGTGCCTGGCTTAGATTCTAGTTTTTAGGAGCAAGGATATATAAATGATGTGTCACAGTTATTATTTTCCTTTGGTCATTTCTGTGATTCAGAAAATTAATTCTATAATATCTATTTTTAAATTATAGATATATAATCAGATAGATATTCCCTTGAAGCAAAGCCTGTTTGAACCGGAAAAGGCATGAAAAGGTAAGGTAGTGGGAGTGGGGAGATAGTCATGTATACTAAGCAGTAAATATTAAGAAAGAAGTTATTTTTTAGAATGTCTGATAACTCTGTTTCTTGTACTTATAAGGTTCAAAACCAAACACTTTTTTTCCTATGGAATTGGCAAATGTGCTTTATTTCAGCGAGGAACTAAGAAGACCCTCTGTACTGACAACAATTTCAAGATTTGCATCGAAAGGGTTTGATTAGCTCCTGAAACATGCCAGCTTCCATACTTACCACGCTGTCTTTATAACATTTGCGCCTGTCAGATTTCATACTCCAATTTGCCCTGATGACTTAACTACTTAGAGAGTAACCAGAGACAGTAAAGGCATTTTATTTTAGTGATTTTAAAGCCTGGTTTATAAAGTCTGATGCTTGAAGAGAAATCGCCACTCCACAAACATACTTGGTATCTTCAATTTCCAGGTGGCTCCAAGGTGTTTGTGAATTACTTGGGCTCACATTAAACTTGGTGGCTTTGCAAGTAATGGAGTGAAACCTTCCAAAACAGACAAAATTGGCAGTGTTTCAGAAAAGAGCAAGCCAAAAGGAAGCATTCCTGTGGAAAATGCACTGCTCATAGAGCTGTAAGATAGAGAATTGCAGTGGCACAATGTATGTCATGATTCCTTTATGTCTTAAGGCTGGAACAAGCACAGATTTTTGTGACTTTTTTAATGAATCATATTTGTATTGCATATTGACAGAGTTACATAGATGTAATGTATTCATGATCCTGCCATTTTTCTAGACTGGAAATAACCTACATTTTGTTGTTGTTGTTGTTTTGTTGGTTGTGGGGCTTGAACTCTGGGCCTACGCATGGTCCCTGAGGTCTTCAGCTCAAGGCTAATGCCCTACCACTTGAGCCTTGAGCCACAGTGCCACTTCCAGTTTTCTGGTGGTTAACTGGACAGTCTCATGGACTTTCATGCTTGGACTGGCTTTAAACCATGATCCTCAGGGAAAAAAAGTGAACAGAAATAACATTGTTACTGTATCTGACTTTGTTAGTATATTATATATGTTTATTTGTTTATCTGAATTAGGAAAGGGAAGGGGAAAACAAGATGATTGGGAGGGGTGGGGAGAGGAAAATGGAACAAAAACATGCGAAGGGGTATCAATGTGTGAGAAGTAATGCATCTACTACCTGGTGAATGTAAGTGTAACCCCTCTATACATTCCCCCAACAATAAAAAAAACAAAACACATGATCCTCAGATCTCAGCCTCCTGGGTAGCTAGGATTACAGACGTGAGCCACTGGTGCCAACCAACCTATATATATATATATATATATATATATATATATATATATATATGTGTGTGTGTGTGTGTGTGTGCTGTTGTAAATAGAAGCTATATTGGCCTTCGGTGTCATCCACTGTTTTGGAAAATACAACGATGATCTAAAGCAAGATATGATGTTGAAATGTAACAACTATATTTCTATTAGATGTAGAAGCTATTCTAGAAAAGCAAGCATTATAAAGAAAAGTACTTTATACTTCATGATTTTTTAATTTTTTTCATATATTTTTATTGTAATTAATAGAAGGGTTACATTATATTCGCCAGATAGAAGGTGCATTACTTCACATACATTGATACCCTTTCTCATGTCTTGGTACCCATTAATAAGTAATGTACCCACTAGCTGACCAATGTAACTGTTGTATAGAGGGGAAGTAACCCCTCTATAAATACAATAAAATACAATAATATTTAATAAATAATAAAAAGGTAGATTTTGAATAGTATTTTCAGAACAGAAAATGGAACATTTTTGGAAGTTTGTTTTCCTTTACAGAGGACAGAGTCTATCTTGGAATATGAGACGCCTCATTGGTGTGCTTTGAAAATGGTTTCTGAAAAGGAGGAGAGTGGACCAAGGTGATGGAAGAGAATGAATTTGCTTTCATTTTAACTCCAGAATGACCACAGTATGATTCTCTCCCTTGAAGGAAGATTAAAAAAGGAGCTCAGTGACCTCTGCATCTCAACAGAGATAGGCAGGGAACAGCTTAGTGGCTTTTGTGTCACTTGGTCTTGATTTCTTTTCTGAGTTAAATTTTTAGTGAATAGAAATACACTGTATTTTCTGTAGTGGTTATAGAAAGAGGAAGATAAAGAGGATACCAGGCGTCTGTTCCTTTTCTTCTTTCTGCTTCTTTTCTTCATCTTATTAATTAATCGATTCATTCATTCATTGACTCATTATTTTTGTTGTCTTTTTGGGGTGATGCTGAGATTTGAGCTCAGGGTCTCATACTTGCTAGGCAGTTACCAGTTACTTTACTATTTGTGCCATGTCTCCAGTTTATGATACTTTGTTCTGGGACCAGGAGTGTGGCCTAGTTATAGAGTACTTTCCTAGCATGCACGAAGCCCTGGGTTGAGTCCCTGGTAATACATACACAGAAAAATCCAGAAGTGGTGTTGTGGCTCAAGTAGTAGAGAGCTAGCCTTGAGAAAGCTAAAGGACAGTGCCCAGGCCCTTAGTTCAAGCCCCAGGACTAGCAAAATAATGTAACATCCATTGCTTCATTCCATCTCCTTTAAAATTATTTTTCTGTAATTAGAAGTATAGCATTTTTCTACCCCAAGGATCCCGTGGCCCTTAACATTTTGAGATGTCCATTTAAGTCTGAGAATGAAGTTGTATGTGTGTGTTTGTGTGTGTGTGTGTGTTTCATACTAAGTCAGTGTTCTAGTATTCTACATGTGCAAAAATGAATAGGAAATTAGGTATCATGGGTAAAAAATTTCAGCATGCTGTGAAAATCGTTGTCTTCTCTGAATCTTGGCTTTAGTAGTTATACTGCTAGTTGAATGATACTCCAACTAGGGGAAATGTATAGAGGTCCTTGGCTATATATAAAGTTTATAAATAAAATGTAATTTTTAACAGAAACAAAATATTTTGTCTGGGAAACACATTTCATCTTTTGTGATATGCATGTGTCAGGACATGTCATATTTTAAAATTAAGGAAGCATCAAGTCTAGTACATTTGTTTTCAGGAACAGAAATTGAAACTAAGCAATGTTAAAAAAACATGTTCCAAATTATGTGGAAGAATCTCAGTGGAACTTAGGAATACTAGCTTTGGCCAATTTACCAGTAAAGAACTACATACATGGAATTCAAAATGTCATACAGAGACATAACAGTGAGTTGTAACAATTCACTCCTTCATTAATTTGCACAGATTCTTTTAGCCTTACTTCATTTCTGTGATGATGGTTCTCTTTGAAGGCTCTGTGGTCAGATTACATTAACAATAGTGAAATTAACTATGCTGAATTTAACAAACTGATTTCATATTTATATTGTTTTTATTTCTAAACCCATCTTCTCTTTTTTTTGTTTAGTGTTTTCTCAATTTTAACTTGGTCACTTGCCAGGAATTTGACATTGCAGAGAAACCAAATAATCTGCAATTTTGCTTGGATTGCTTGCAGGTTTATAATGTACATTATTCCTTTAATTAAATTGGAAATTAACTTCCCACTATTCTATTTTCATCAATTCAACTTCAAGCTGCTCTTCTTGTAATCAGATTTGTTCTGTAATGGAAAATTCTGAACTGTAATCAGGTCCAACTCTCTTCTTGATTTATCTATGTGGGGCCCCATAGTTTGTTATGGAATAATAAAGGAGGTAACAGGGAAGGTGTATTTCTAATCAGAAGTGGTAGGAATGAAAACTCTGGTTTAAAATTTTTTAATTGTTATAACAAAGGTGTTACAGTTATTATTGTTATTATAGAGGGGTTACAGGTATATAAGTCAGGTGAGTATATTTCTTTTGGGAAAATGTCACTCTTTCCCTTGCTATCTCTCAGCTGAAGACCCGGGGTTTAAAGTTATATGGTTCTTTGTTTTAGGACTTTGTTTTCATATATTTTTTATTGTAATTAATAGAAGGGTTACATTATATTTGCCAGATAGAAGGTACATTAATTCACGTACATTGATACCCTTTCTCATGTCTTGGTTCCCATAGGACTAGCTTTGAACCTTATAGGTAAAGATAACGTGATACCACGTACAATTGTTAGACTGTTCAGTGCTTACTATATATATATATGATGGGAATTTTCTGTCTTGAATGCTTATGTCAGTTGCAAGTCTTGACTCACAGTTTAGCATAAAGAACTGATTTCAGCGTTGGATAGTGTAAGCCAGACATAAGCCATAGATGATTTTGTAAAAACCCTGCCTATATTGTCTAATGTGAAATTAGACCTTGGAATTGACAAGTGATTTGGACAAAAATTTCTTACAGAGATGAATATAAAATAGTAATTAAAGTCTAACTTGTTGAATTTAACTCACAAGATACAGTGTATGGTTCCATATCAAACCATCCTAGCTGTGGAAATGCAACCTGCAACATCTTCCTTTTAAACTTATCAATCTCTTGGTTACACACTGAGTACATAAGACCAGTTTTCTATCCAATACATTTCTAAGCATGAATGTCTGTACCTCTGATTTCAAGAAGAAGGCACGTGTACACAGGGCATGTTTTTCTGTTATGGTTTGAATATGAGCTGTTTCCACAGGCTCAGTTTGGGCATCATCTAATAGGTTTATGGTTAGTGTGAGACTCTGAGGCCTCTAATTTGGTGAGTGGGTTAATCTATGGATGTGTTTATAATATGATGACATTACTGGTAAATGGTAGAAAGTACATGGTGTGGCCTAGTTGGAGAAAGAAGACCTTGTATCCTGGAGTGATATATCTTTTCCATTGCCTCTTCTTTTCACATTTCCTGATATAAGCAGCCTTCTTCAACACAAGCTCCTGCTGCCAAGATGCTCTGCCTTCACATAAACTGTAGTAGTAGAGCAAAAACCCATGAGACCAAACCTCTGAAACTATGATCCAAATAATCTTTTTTCCTTAAATTGTCTCCCAGCTATTTGTCAGTGATTTAAAAAAAACTGACCGATACTGCTTTCACTTTCAACTTGTGTATTTATTTTAAAAAATTTCATTTTTTGTTATCCAGTCTTAGAAATTTGAAGTGAGGTGTTTAATCAACTAGTATTTAATATGACATTGTCTTGTTTCTACCATCTCCTTATCTAGTTCATATTTGTTTCCATGAGTTTTGTTCTCTCACTCTTTTCTTGATACTTAAAATAATTTTGAGATTTTTAACTATATCTTTTACTTAGAACTTTTTGTAATATCTGAAGTATTTTTCAGAAATACTAACATCACATACAATTTATCATCATTCATTTTCTTTGTGCTACTGATAATTGAACACAGGGTCTAACATGGATCCAAATGGCCACACAGACCACACTAAGACTACCAAGACAACCCTGTTAATTATAGCATTATTTACCATAGCTAAGATATGGAACCAATGCAGATACCCTTCAGTGGATGAACTGGTCAACAAAATGTGGTATATATACACAATGGAATTCTATGCTTCCATCAGAAAGAATGATAGAATTGTTCTATTAGTAAGGAAATGGAAAGACAGAAAAGTTATATGAAGTGAAGTAAGCCAGACCCAAAGAAATATAAACTGCATGGTTTCCATAATTTATAATAACTAGGCTATGCATATGATATTCTTAGCAGAGGTTCACATTCACAATAGCTTAATACGTAGATGCATATGATCATATAAATGAACCTTATTAAAATACACAATTCTCTCTCAAACAAATAAAACAAGACACCTTTTAGGTGAGGATGTAGCTTAAGTTGTAGGCAACCTGCCTCACAACAATGAAATAATGAGTTCAAACCCTAGTGTTTCCAATACTTTTGTTGGTTTATGTTCAGGTTGGCATGTGCTCTTAAATTTTTTGGGAATCTGTGAATATTTGTATGACTACGCGATTTGTGAAATACGAGGAATAGACAAAATTGTATGTTTTGAAGCCCTATAGATTGGCATTGTAGAATCTTTCTTTAAGAGGGTTTTGTACTTGTATTAAGTTGCTAGCTGAGAAAACCAGGAATCTTGCAGTCAGGTCTCCCTTTTACTGCTCCATGGATGCTCTGTGTCTTTTCCATGGTCCCAATATTGGCATTTGCGCAAGGCACAAGCTTAGGTTTCACATATCCTTACCATTTTCTTGCTGTAGCTTTCATTCTTTCTTTGTTTTATTTTTATCCTTGATACTCCTTAGTTTTTCCAAGCCTAATAATTATTGATGGCAATGTCTATAACTATACCCACATTTATATGTATCTTCTTTTCTGCTCATGGACTTCTATCTATCTCAAACATTGGCTTGATGTACTTTATTGATTTTGTATTATAGTTTTGGTGGAATTGACAATGGTTTCAGGTAAAAGGACAGCAAAACTTGGAAAACAAAGTATTTCTGAGATAATAAATATGGAGGCATCAACTCTCTCAACTCTGCACATCTTTCTATTTCACCATCTACAGTAAGCACCCCTGGGTTTTACTGTTAGAGGTCACTCTCAGAGCATTAGAATTCTATTTTCACAGCCACAGAATATGCCTTGACAGATAAATCAGATTTGATTTTTGTTGAACTGCATTTCAAGGAAATGTTCTAATAGTTCCTTTGTTAGAAAAAATTAAATTCTCAGTATTTCCTCTTTAAAAATACTTTGAAGCCAGTACCTGATATGATTACTTACTGGCATGGCAATATATTTTCTCCTTATATTTTCTGTTTATTGTCTGGAAATATGTACAAATTTAAGAGCAGTCAATAACTTGGCACAGATTTCTAGACGTGAGAAAATCTCTCAGATAAATTCTTGTTATGTATTAGTAAATAGTATCAAGACCTATTGATCAAGTCAATGGGTTTTATGGAGAAGGGTGCCTCCTATGGGAAATATCGGAGCTCACAGTTTATTTCAATATTGCAATGTTGGCTAGTTCAACAATTTCACTAGAGATATTTTGCTTAATTTTGGTAAAATCATGCTGATAAGATGTCCTGATCTTCTTCAGAGAAGACTCTCTTTAAGTCTTTGGCCCATTTTTAATGGGATGGTTGTTACTTTGGAGATTAGTTTTGGAGTGATTCAATTTTTTGAGCTGTTGATGTATTTTAGATATGAGGCCTTTATCCGCTGTATGGTTGGTGAAGATCTCCCACTCTGTAGGCTTCCTAATTAATTTACTAGCTATGTCCTTTGCCATACAAAAGCTCTGCAGTTTAATATAGTCCCACTTATTCAGCCTTTCTCTGATTTGTTGTGATTCTTGGTCCTTATTAAGAAAGTTTCTACCTGTGCCCAGCAGTCCTAGTGTATCTCCTATTCCTTCCTGTAAAGTTTTCAGTGTGTCAGCTTTTACCTCGAGGTCTTTGATCCATTTGGAGTTAATTCTAGTGCAGGGTGACAAAGAAGGATCCAACTTTATTTTTCTGCATGTGCTTAACCAGTTCTGCGAGCACCACTTGTTGAAGAGGCTGTCTTCCATTCTATTTTTTTGGCTCCCTTGTCAAAGATTAGGTGGCCATAGGTCTGTGGTTTAATATCTGGGTCTTCAGTTCTATTCCATTGGTCTTCAGGCCTGTTCTTGTGCCAGTACCAAGCTGTTTTGAGAATTATAGCTCTGTAATAGAGTCTAAAGTTTGGTATTGAAATTCCTCCTGCCCTGTTCTTTCTGCTAAGAAGTGTTTTTGCCATACGGGGTCTTTTATTATTCCATATGAAATTTTGGATTGCCTCTTCTATTTCTTTAAAGAATGACATTGGAATATTGATGGGTATTGCATTGAATTTGTAGATAGCCCTTGGCAAGATTGTCATTTTCATAATGTTGATTCTTCCAATCCAGGAGCATGGGAGGTTTTTCCATTTCCTTAGTTCTGCTTTAATTTCCTTTTCCAGGGTTTTAAAGTTTTCATCAAAAAGGTCCTTTACATTCTTAGTTAAGCTAATTCCTAGGTACTTTATTTTCTTTGAGACTATTGTGAAAGGAGTTGCTTTCCTGATTGTTGCCTCATTCTTATCACTGTTGGCGTAGAGGAAGGCAGTTGATTTTTGAGGGTTAATTTTACAGCCTGCTACCCTTCCTAAGTTTTGAATCAGCTCAAGGAGTTTGGGAGTAGAGTCTATAGGATTCTTTAAATACAGAATCATGTCATCTGCAAAGAGGGATAGTTTTACTTCCTCTTTCCCTACTTGGATCCCCTTTATGCTTGCTTTTTGCCTTATTGCACTGGCTAGGAATTCTAATACTATGTTAAAGAGTAGTGGAGAGAGTGGGCATCCTTGTCTCGTTCCTGATTTTAGAGGGAATGGCTTTAGCTTTTCACCATTATGTGTAATACTAGCAGTGGGTTTGTCATACACAGCCTTTATTATATTGAGGAATGTTCCATGGATTCCTAGTTTCTCCAGAGCTTTTGACATAAAGGGGTGTTGGATCTTGTCAAATGCCTTTTCTGCGTCTATTGAGACAATCATGTGATTTTTGTCCTTGCTCCTGTTGATGTGTTGAATTATATTATTTTATTTGCGTATGTTGAACCAGCTTTGCCTCCCTGTGATGAATCCTGTTTGATCATAGTGTACAAAAATGGCCTATAGACACATGAAGAAATGCTCAACATCTCTGGTCATAAAAGAAATGCGAATCAAAACAACGCTAAGATTCCACCTCACTCCAGTTAGAATGGCCAGGATCAGGAAAACTAATAAGAACAGATGCTAGAGGGAATGTGGCCAGGAGGGATCACTACTACACTGTTGGTGGGAGTGCAAACTTGTTCAACCACTATGGAAAGCAGTATGGCAGTGCTTCAAAAGGCTAAACATAGGCTCCCCTATGACCCAGCAATTCCATTACTTGGCATTTACCCAGAAATAAGGACATACTAAATCTACTAGCACAATGATGTTCATTGCAGCACTATTTACCACAGCAAAGATACAGAACCAACCCAGATGTCCCTCAGTTGATGAGTGGATCAACAAGATGTGGTATTTGTACACAATGGAATCCTATGCTGCTGTCAGAAAGAATGACATCGACCCATTTGTTAGGAAATGGAAAGACTTAGAAAAAATCATATTAAGTGAAGTAAGCCAGGCTCAAAGGAACTTAGGCTCAATGGTTTCCCACATTTGTCATAATCAGTAGAAACCTTGGGCTCTCCTAGCAGAGATTTGCAATAGAGCAAAATGTAGATACATAAGGCCATGTAGTATGAAGCTAATTGAAAGGACCTCAAGGATATTGAAACAAAGGCCATATAATGAATGATTGTTGTCCTTAATGTACTATGTCATCTCTCATCTCTTTTGGTATCCCTTGGTTATATCATATTGTTACAGTATCTCTTTGTTATCTGAAATATTGGATATATTTGTATTAGGTTATTTGAAATTGGATAGGGTAGGGGGGAAAACCAAGATGGGCGGGGGGTAAAGTGGACTAAGACATGTGAAAGGGTATCAACATATGTGAATTAATGCACCTTCTATCTGGCAAATATCATGTAACCCTTTTATTAATTACAAAAAAAATTTAAAAAAAGATGTCCTGATCTAAAACTGATCTCTTATCTGTTAGCAAAGAAATTCAGCAAGTCTTATTTTGGTTTTATTAAATAAGAGATAGCACTTACGTGCCATGTATGGATTTACTTCAGAATCATATGAGCTTTACATATGAAAACCATGGTCTTTATAGTTCATTTTTTCCTTGTCTTGGAGATACTGGTGTTTCAATACAGAATATCAGGCTTCTTGGCAAATACTCTATGACCAGATCCACATCCCTACCCTTTTGTGGCTTTAGTTATGGTTTGAAGGTAGCATCTTGTGTATGTTTGTTTTGTCCAGGCAAAACATCTCTGCCTCCTGCACAACTGGAACAATATGTATACTGCCATATCCTGTTGGTTTACATAGAGTCTTATCAAATTTTAGCCTTGGGTAGCCTATTACTGTGGTTTTTCCCAATCTCTGCTTCCTCATTATCTTGGATTTCAGGGGTACACCACCATTTTTGACTGAGGATACTGTGAGTGCGTATGTGCGCATGTGCGTGTGTGTGTGTACTCAAGGCTAGCACTCTTCCACATGAGCTATGTCTCTACTTCTAGCTTTTGGATAGTGTTTTGGGGATAAGAGTTATCAGATTTTTTTTGTTTGTTTCAATTGACTTTGACCTGTGATCCTTAGAACTCAAGCCTCCTGAGTAGTTAGGATTACAGGCATGAGCCACTGGAACCTGATTGACTGAGAATTCTTAGTAACAGAATTGAAGTCCTTCTTTTCTATCCATGCTATATTTATAGATGGAGATGGTTAGGGGAAATTTAACTAGGGTAGACGAGGAAGGGGAGGAGCTTCAAAGCATCACACTTAGGGAACAAATAGTAATTATAATGCCTATGACTAAGTAGTGTGAGAGAAGATCTTGGGATTCCAAGATGCTGCATACTCAAAATTACTCAGCTAACATGGTAACATGAAGGACAGAATACCTTTTTTTCCTTGGACAAATGGGTTATATGGACGGGAGCTTTTCCATGTTATTTACTATTGTGCTATCATCAAAGCCTTTCAAACAACACATTTGCTTGCCAAGCAGCAAAAGAAATCTTAATAAGCAAAACATGAAACAAAATGATTAAAAATGACAAAGACCCAAATACATATTTCTCAAAAGAAGACTGAAATGGCCAACATATTTCTCATTCTCACTGATCATCAGGGAAATGTAAATTAAAACTACGACCAGATAATTCATTACAGCTGTTATAACGGTTAATATGAAAAACTTGATATCAAGTGTTGTTTAGAATGTGGAGCAAAAGGGGATCCTTGCATGCTATTGCTTAGAATGTGAATTCATACATGTACTGTAGAAAATGACCCAGAAATTGCTTAGAAAACTATAAATAGAACTATCCTGTATCCAGTAATTCCACTTTTTGGATTTGTATTCAATAAAAATGAAAGTATTTATCAGAGTGATGTCTACACTCCTATGGGTAAGATATAGTCACTCTACATGCTCATCATTATATGAAAAGGGTAAAATATGGTGCACACATGTAGTAAAGTGTTATTTTGTGTTGAAAAGGATGTCACTTATGCCGAGAGATGATCTGGAGAGGAATACGCTAAATGAAGTAAGGTAGGATCATGAAGACAATATTTCATGTTCTACCTTAAAATTGAATCTAAATAATGGAAAGAGTAAAATGGTGGTAGCCAGAAGATGGGGGAAAGGAGAAAGCGAAAATGTTTATTGAAAGGGCACAGAATTTTAGACAGGAACACATTCAGTGCCATATGGCACAGGATGGCAACTATAATAACTAGGCATTTCTTTTCCGAATTGCTAATGAATATACTTTTGAATAGACAAGGACTGTATTGGTGGTTTTTTTTCACTAAGGGGAATGCAGTACCGACTCACCACCATTTGGTGATTTCACCAAATTTTCTTAGTGCATTTCTATATTTTGGCTTAACTCAATTTTTTCAATGGAAGAATATTTTAATTTATATTTAGTAAAAAGATCTATGATCTATACATCTGTTCTTTATGGTGACATGTCCAACAGGCTTTTACTCTCTAAATGTTTTTTCTAGTATTAAAAGTCATGTGAATTATTTCTTCATGTACTTTCAAAAAATTCAAATTAAAATGTACAGTTACTTGATGAGTTAGCTGACAGTATTCATCTCTTCTAAAAATCACCTTGACTTGCTGGAAGTTTAAAATGACTAAAATTAGCCTTATTCATGGAAAATTCCTTTCTAGAAATCTAATTCTACTCAGACAAAATGAAAAACCTTATGCTGTCAATACATCAGAGGTGAAATGAATCCACTACATTATCACACCATCCAAATAGCAAGAGAGGTACAGACCTGACGGTATATTAGTTTGGTATAAAGTTTATCTCATACAGAGACCTGGATTAGCGATACTGCTTTACCGTCATTTGTCAGAGTGATTTATTTTTTTATTTTATTTTTAGTATTTCTCTAAATTGAGGTGTGTGCAGGTATAAACTAGTAAAAAAAGATTGACACATGCAGTGAAATGGAAGGAGCTTTGAGGCAGAAATTGGGGATGGATGGAGGAGAGTTGGGTTTTTGACCCCTTAACTGTATTTGCTTTGATTCTGTGCCATCTGTTAGCTGTAGGATCATAGATGGTAGCTCTGTACACATAAACGTCACTCAATTAATGAAGCTCTTGATACTTTGTGATAATTTGACAAATGTATTCAAAACATTCTTCTGACCTTACATATCATTTGTTTTAAGGTGTAGCAGGGTATAAATGGAAAATAAATTCAAAATGTTGAAAGAAATTGTGCTTACTTAGAAGCACAATCTTTAAAATTTGCATATATATGCTGCCTCCTGATTATTTTCTGGATCTTTTAAGGTATAATTTTTTTCTTTTATAACTTGCATAAATTTCAGAGACCTTAGGACTATTTTTTACTTTGTATCCTTTTTAGTACGTTCTATACCATCTTTGGCACAATACTAGAAATACACAATATGTCAAGTTGTTCAGTCAAAGCACTTTAATTAACAAACTATTCTCCTATAAAACTTAAAAAATACCTGGATGGCACTGGGACAGTGTTAGAGATAGGACTTGAGTTTTATATTGCTCATCTATTTTCTGCCCTGGAGTAGGAAGTCTATTTTCCACCTCACCCATGGCGAGAGAATTTTGGTGCTTCCACAACAGCCACCACCTTCCTCTGTAGTAAAGTCAAACACTCAGTGCAACCTTTTACTCTCACCAAGGCCATCCGTGTCACTTTCTCTGTTTCAGGTTCAGGATTCTCTCATATGCTGTAATTTTAGAGCTGATTATCTCTGAAAATTACTCTCTGACTCTCTGACTCTCTCCTGGAACCTTCTACTTCCTGTTAAGGATAATTTCCTTTATTTTCTACAGTTGCCCGCCTTCCTTATGAGTCATTTGTTATTATTTTAGGTTTTTTTTTCTGGTTCCCAGGCACCGGACTAGGTTCTTGATGATGAAGTAATTAAACAAAGTAATCAATATTCAAATTGCCTTTTAACATCATGGATCGTCATGAATCTCTTTGAATCAGTCTTTCTTCTAAGCTTATGTCTCTGAGGCATATCATCTTTTGAATGTATATTCTTGTATTAAATTTCTGCCTTCCAATAGCTGTCTTTACCCACAACCTTGTGAAATTATTTTCCTTGTGATAACCTATAACTATTCGAAAGCTGGCCTCTTATTTTTATTGAACTCCAGATTCATGTACATAGCAACCCATTTTGTACTTATTCATCATGCAGCTCAAAATTAGGTTGTGTGGAGATAAAGCCCAAAATTTATTTCTCCCAACTTCCACACTTTGGAAAGTGGCTTTGTCATTTAGTTTTCTAAAGCAAAAATCCTCGGAATCTGTCATAATTTTGTTCATGTTTGAGTTATTAAATCTTATCACCAGCACGTTCCACCAATCCCTGAAATCCTAATTGGCGCTCTATGAATATCTACATTTATTTTATTGTTGCATACCAAATTACTATTCAGGTTAAAGCAACTTACACTTATTTTCTTATGGTTTTTAGGTCATAAATCTGGGCATAACTTTACTAGATTATCTACTTCAGAATTTCATATCTTTAAGCTCCAGTTTGGACACTGGCATTGATATAGCAGGCTCACAAGAAAAGCCCAGACTTTTATTGTGAGTATCCTTGGGTTATTCAGTTTCCAGCTGGAGTCCACTCTCAGCCTTACATTACCTCTTGTTGCTTTTTTGCTAAAGGGCTCTTCCAATATGGCCATTTACTTCATGGGCATTTATTTTTTCAAGGCTAGTAAGGGGAAATCTCTCCAGTTGCTCTAACAAGGTGACATCTCATAAATGTGCTACGGTAATTGCAGTAGTGACATCTCATCACTTTTGGCAAATATGTCTTTCATCACAGGGTGACAGCTCCTCACCTTTGCTATGTTATATTGATTAGAGGCAAGTCACAATTTTCACACCCAAGAGGAGGAGATTACACAGAGTTTTAAACAGCAGGAGCCAAAGATCGTTCAGAGTCATCTTAGGGATGAACTGTGACAACTGTCATTTTTTTTTTGCCCTAGATTGTGACATTGCCTACTGACTCCTTCTCCCCTTCTTACTCTTATTCAACAATGAGAAAGGTCCTTTAAGAAATTAAGCCACATAATATCCTGGGCTTGAAATCTTAAATGGTTTCCATTTCAATCACAGTCAAAGCCCACTTTTTTTCCAAGGTCATTGGAGATGTGAACTTTTCCCTTTCTGATCTTAGCTTGAGAGGGGCCTAGCTATTCCCTCTAGACTTTTCTTTCTGAGATATCCATATGTATTACTCTCTTGTCCCTTTCATGGTTTTGCTTGTACATTCCCCTGCCAGTGAGGACTTACAAGAACCCTTGCCACCTATTTTAAACTGTAACCTCTTCTACCATTCTCCATTCAACTATTCCTTCCCTTTCTCCCTTAATTTTCTAGCAGCATATATGACTTTAAGACTGTGAGGGTAATATGAGTTTTATAAAATGTGGATTTATAAGAGATAATCTCCCCTCTGCTGGCTCTCTAGCATCTATACATTATCTTCCATAGCGTAGACACATGATAAACTTGTGTTAAATAAATGAATAAATATAGTCAATTCCTAATTCCTCAATACAGACATCTTATCACTCAAATCCATGGGAATAGATCACATAGTTTTTTTTAGAAATATTTATTATATTTACATAGTTCTACAAAGGGATTGCCATTCACCAAAGCAGTTCACAAATGCATTTCATCTTGATCATTGCCACCCCTTTCAACATTCTCACCCATCCCTCCCAACCCAACCCTTCCCTTACCTTGATTTTAGGTTATATACTGAATTTTTTGTTTTGTAATTTAACAAAGTGGTTTATGAGCACTATACATCTTGATCTGTGTTATTGCCTCAACATCTTCACCTTCCTCAATCTTGTGGTATGTACAATGAATTCTTGGCTTCATTCTCTTTGCTTCCTCCTTTCTTCTATCCCTTTCCCCTTTTGCTTCTTCTCCCTTCTCTCACTTACCCATTTCCTGGTACCTGTTTTGATGGGCTTTGACCTGTCTTTTTAAAGAATTATTCTGTTTGTGCTCTCCACTGAGTCTATTACACTTCAATTAATAATTTGTAATCGCTTACCATACAGTGTGTTTGCTTATAGATTTATAGACACATTTTAGCTACCACAAATGAGGGAAACCATTTAAAATATTTCTCTGGTCTGGCTTACTTTGCTTAATATAACTTTTCTTTCCATTTCCTTACAAGTGGTAGAGTGTCATTCTTTCTAATGGAAGAATAGCATTCTATTGTGTATATATACCACATTTCCTTGATCCATCCATTCATCCATTGGGGGCATCTATACCAACTCTATAGCGAGGCTATGGCAAATGGGCTACAAGAAACAGGGTTGTGCTGGTAGCCTTCATGTGGCCTCGTTCGTACTCATTTATCCAAATGCCCAGGAGTGGAATTGTTGGGTCATAGGTTAGCTCTATGTGTTTTCTTTTGAGGAAACTCCATACCAGATTCCAAAGAGGTTGAATAAGGTTACATTCTCACCTGCAGTGTAATTGAGTTCCCTCTTGACCACATTCATGTTGGTATTTATTACCAATAATTTTCCTGATTTTGGCTATTCTAACTGAGGTGGAATCTTAGTATTGCTTTGATTTGCATTTCCTTTATGGCTAGAGATGGTGAACATTTCTTTGGTGTCTATGAGCCATTTTTACTTCTTCTGGGAAATTTTTCTTTAAGTACTTTAAGTCATTAGCCTATTTGTTATTGTTTCTTTGAGGGTTTATTTTTGGGAGGGTTTGATTTTTTGAGCTCTAAGAATATTTTGGATATTAGACCATTGTCTGATGTATGAAAATCTTTATAAATGCTGGTGAAAATCTTCTCCTATTATATGGGCTTTCTATTTATCTTGTTAGCTAAGTCTTTTGCTGTGCAGTAACCTTTAAGTTGATGCAATACATTTATTCAGTCTTCCTTTGATTTGTTGTGATTCTGGATCTTAGAAAGTTTTGACCTGTACCTCAGAGCTCTAGTGTTTTACTTACCCATTCCTGTAATATTCTCATGGTTTCAACGGTGTTGGAAGAATATCAGTGCTAAACTTCAAACTCTATGACAAAGCCACAGTAATAAACATAGCTTGCTACTGGTACAAGAATAGGCCTGAAGAAATGGAATAGAATAGAAGAACCAGAAATGAAGCTACAAATCTATAGCTATCTAATATTTGATAAGGGAACCAACAACATAGTTTGTAGAAAACTATCCTTATATGTCACTTTGCACCAGAATCAGTTAAAATAGATAAAAACTTCAATGTAAGGCCCCAAACCATGAAAGTCTTATTGGAATCATTTTTCTATTCCAATTTTCATTTTATTTTACCAATCTGTATGGACATACATGAAATTTTATTTCTTAATGATTTTAAGGATTCTTGAGATGAGGAATGATAAGTTATATGTTAGGTGGATTAACTTGCTTTATTTTAGCTTTGCATTAATGAAATTAAATAGTATGTATTTGTTCTCATAGCTTCATTCATTCAACAAAAATATTTTTGAGATTTATCCATTTTACTGGGAGTGTCAACCATACTTGATTGTTGTATAATTTTCATGGTATGGATGTGCCAGAGTTTGTTTACCCTTTATCTGTTGGAAAATAATTATTTTTAGCTTTTGGATTTTGCAAATAAATGTCCTGCTTATTTGTGTTTTTAGTCCAACATTGTTTATTCATTGTATATACTGACTAACCTGCTCTGACATTGAGCTACAGATACATTTCTAGTCCTTGGACTGAGTACATATCTCAGGCTACCCTTGACTCTTGCATCTCATTCATCTTAATACTAGAAGTGGTAATTATTTTTTAACCTGGCAGGAAAGGTTACCTAATTCTCTTGCTCTTCATCAGTAGATTTGTTTGATGCTAATTTTGTTAAAAATTTTCATTTCTTTTCTCTATTGCTGGCATTCCCTTAGAGGATACTGGAGGTCCTCCTTTATACAGCACAGAGATACTATTCTTGCATTCTACACGTTTCAGAAGACAGTTAAACTTCTTGAGGTACCATGCACACATACAGAATACACACTTCATTTTTTTCCCCTCTGAAAATACAGATTTCTAAGGATTACAGGAGGGAGAAGATACACAAGGCAAACACCAATGACAGAGGAAGGTTTTAGAATAAGATTCTAAATGAAGTTTCTGACTAAGGTTGAACATCCGCTTTCTGGCTCATTAGTTCTATAAACACTTTAAGGGCAGTGAAAGGAGCCCCAAAGAAAGATGATAAGAGATACTGGATGCAATTCATCTTGTTCTTAAAATTTGTACCAAGTGTTTTGATATCAGTATCATATGAGCTACTATATGTCATAGGGAAATCAAGAAGTGGGCATTAGGCCCTTCAGAAATAATAAATTTTGCAGCTAACCATTTATTTTCAGGGCAAGGAAGAGAGTGAATGGCACTTTTTAGCCTTATGTTCACTGATAAGCTTCATATTATTTTCCTGTGTGAGCCAGTTGTAAGGCACCCAAATTGCAGGGCAAGTTGCAGAAAGGAGTCATGTTGTTGTAACATCATGCTGAAGGTGGGATGGCAATTTTCAATTCAGGCTGGAAGAATTAGAGAAGAAAGGTATTTAATGCTGGAATCACAAAGGCTGTGATGTATGCCACAAATGGACAGAATTCGGAATGTGCATTATCTCTGACTAGGGATTTTATTCCCCCTTTTGGGATAGAGAGGTGTTATTTAATTTTTCCCCTTCAAATCAGTATAATGAAGAATGGGAATTCTGTTATAAAATTTTGTCCCCTCTCTTGTTTGGCTTTTTCTCCCCTCTTGATTTGTATGTATTCCAGCTTGACTTTGACCAAGAAAGTAATAAACTCCCTTAACCCCAGAAACAGTGTTAATTGTTCCTGATTAGTTATTTTTTTGTAAGTGGGTTTCCTACTTACCAGAACTAGTCCTACTTTGGTCTCATAAATATGAAGTCAATAATCGTATCGTCATGTGGTATGTTAGAAACAAATACATGTTACAACTTAATTAGTATTTAGAAAATTGATCGTTTTCTTATTGTTTATAAATTTTAGGGTCATTTTCAAACATTTTGTTAGTACTTTCTGTGTCTATGTTTTAGAGTAGGAATGGCCTGATTCTGTGTGTATGTGTATAACAGGTTTTTACTATGTATTGTAGACTTACCTTGAATGTGTGATCATTCTGCCTCAGTTTCTCAGCTGCTAGGATTATAGGCATTGTGCCACTATACCTGAGTTTTTTTTGATGTTTTATATTCATCTTTATAAGAGATTCTTCTTCCTCCTACTCCCTTCTTTTTTGGTGTCTAGGTAGGATTTTGATAACATAGTTGGTCTTGAACTTTTGAAGATCCTGGCTCAGCTTGGTGAGTGCTGGAATTACAGGTAGGTGTCACTATACCCATCAGTTGAGCTGATTTTAAATGTTTGGCAGAACTTATTTTTGTAGCTACTGTGGCCAATTTCACTGTGGGAAAGTTTTAAAGTATAGATGCAGCTTATTTTAAGTTATAAAGTAACATATCTTGATAAACTTACATGTATTGAAATAATTTCTATGACATATAATACCTTAAATAAATATGTATTTAATGGTTGCAGGATCTTTGATGGTATTCCCTTTATACTTTTTTTTATTATTTTCTTTATCATTTTGTGTTTCTTTTTATTTTTTGATTATTATCCTCAGACATTCACTTAACATTGCTAATAATTTATAATTAAAAATTCACTTTCATTCTTATCAGTGAATATAAAATTTATCATTTGCTTTCTCCACGATGAAAATATTAACACATTTCACTTAGTGCTATTATTTCCATTGAGAAATCAATTTTTTTTGGGTGGGTCATGAGGCTTGAACCCGGCCTGGGTGCTGTTCCTGAACCCTTCAGCTCAAGGCAACCCACCTTACCCTTGAGCCAAGCCTCACTTCCTGAGAATTCAATTTTAAAGAAATTTATACAGTTTCTCTCTGGGTAGAAAAAAAGAACTACAGGCAGCCATTATTCATTTATTTATTTATTTAGTTAGTTATTTATTTATTGTTTTCCCTTGTGATTTCATTCTCAATTAGTTTTACTTTAATTGGAGCTTAAACTCAGAGCCACATGGTCTTTTTATGTTTATTTGTGTATGGCTGACATTCTACCACTTAAACCATGTCTCCATTTCAATTTTCTACTCATGGATTGAAAATGAGAGTCTCTAACATTGAACCATTAACCACAGATCTCAGACTTGGGGTAGGTAGGCTTGAATCATTGCATTCTAGCTTCTAACTTAACTTTTCAGATAGATAAAAAGTCCAGTTCTTCACAACAGTATTTAGCTCTGAGTGGAGCACTCCTGTATACTGTTAATGTCTCTGGGTCAGACAGTCTAATCCTTAGGCCTTCTGTTCTTTAACTGAGACTGTTACCAGTAAGAAGAAGAGTTTTGTCTCACTAATCCAGATTTCTATCCACCCCAGCCAGCTGATTGGTACTACTGCCAGTTTTTTGGTTTGTTTGTTTGGTTGGGTTTTGCCAGTAATGGGGCTTGAACTTAGGGCCTGTGAACTGTCCTTGGGCTTTCTCAAGGCTAGAGCTCTACCACTTGAGCCACAGCACCACTTCTGGCTTTTTCAATGTGTGTGGTTTTTGAGTAATTGAACCTGGGTCTTTGTGCACACTAGTCAAGCACTCTACCCCAGGCCAAACTCCTGGCCCACTGCCAACTCTGTCTAATTTCATTCATAAACATATCTGAATTTAAAATTTTATTATTTAATTTTTAAATTTTAGAGTTTTTGTTCATTGGTCAAACCTGCAAAATGTTTTCTTTTTTTTTAAGTTTTCTGTTAAAATTTCATTGGCTTAAATTTTTGAGTATAATAAAGTTACTTAAAACATCCAAACTGACAGTAGTAATATATTCAATCCTCTATTAAATCTCATCTTCATTTGTTATTTTGTTGTTGACATTTTATTTTCATGTTTGATGATTATTACATTTAAAAAGATGTTTCTGGAAATAATTTGATTACATTTAATAAGATGTTTCTGGAAATAATTTGAAGATTAGAATATTTCTTTCTCTAAGGAAGATTATCTTGGTTTATTGATTTTTCCTCTATGTTTTCTAATTTTTCTATTTGTTTTCAGCAGGAGGGTTAGTCCTCTTTTGCCAATTTTATTGTTTTTGAATATAGGAATGTTGATCTGTTTCCAAACTGTGGTTATTCAAACCTTACCAGGTTTTTTGTTGTTGTTGTTGTTGTTTTGGGTTTTTTTTGGTGGTTGTTGTTGCTTTGTTTTTGTTGGTTGTGGGATTTGAATTCTGGGACTGGGAGCTGTCACTGAGCTCTTCAGCTCAAGGCTACCCCTGGAGCCAATTCCGGTTTTCTAGTGTTTATTTGTAGATAAGAGTCTTAAGGACTTTAGTGCTCAAGCTGGTTTTGAACTATGGTCCTCAGATCTCAGCCTTCTGAGTAGCTAGGATTATAGAGGTGAGCCACCATGCCCAGTTCTTTTTTCTTTAACCTTATTTTTTTTTCCATATTTTTATTGCAATTAATAGAAAGGTTACATTACATTCACCAGATAGAAGGTGCATTACTTCCCATACATTGATACCCTTTCTCATGTCTTGGTCCCCAGTTCCCTCCCCCCAACCTTGCCCCTCATCTTGTTTTCCTCCCTTCCCTATCCCACTTCAAATAACCAAATACACCAAATACTCATATAAACATCAGATAACAAGGTGAAATACTCTTAACAATATGAGATAACCAAGGGACAGCAAAAGAGATGAGAGATAACATGGTACATTAAGGACAACAATCACTCATTATATGGCTTTTGGTTCTATATCCTGGAGGTCCTTTCATTTAGAGTCATTCTATATGGCTTTAAAAACCTTCCATTCCAAGGAAAAGCTGCAACATTACGTACCATGCCCAGTTTTGTTTTGTTTTGTTTTTTAATAAAAGAAAAATTCCTAGCAGATGATCCAATGAAGTTTTTTAGCTGCTTCCTTTATTCAGTATTTAGATATTCTAGAATGTTTTCAGGTTTAAGCACAATATAGCTTTTTAAAAATCATCAGTCATCTCTCTCTCTATATATAATCTTTAAGTAATTATACAAAAAGAGTTTCACCAAAGAAGTTTACAATGTGTCTTGATCAATGGCACTCTTTTCAACCTTCTTACCCATCTCTCCCAATCTACCCCTTCCCTCTTAATCTTTAAATTCATTGACCACAAAATGTTTTTATTTGCATTTATACGATTTCACTTGGTATGATAACAATAGGGAAGTGTTTCTCTTATTATTTTTTAGAGGAGGATGGTATTGAAGCCACATTACTCTTATGAAAGGAGATTCCTATAATTTCCTTATACTCAACTATGAATGTGGCTCAAGAATTCTAGCTCTATGAGCTCCTTAGTAGGAAAGTTATGCATTACAATTATAGTTATAAGAACATAGTTATTAATGCATCATATAGTTTTAAAGTCATGACTTTTAATAGCTATGTGTCACTGGGTATGAAAATTAACCTCTTTGAGCTTCAGTTTTTATGTTGTTAGAGGAGGAGGAACAATGCCTACTTACCTAATGAGATTGTCATAAAGAGTAAACAGTGCTTTTACAGATGTATTTCTTAACCCACAACCTCATGTTTTCTGGCTAAGATTCTCTTTGTAGCATTCATCTGAATACCTATTCCTCAGAGAATGCATAAAGCAACCTACAATTTCAGCTGAACCTCACTATAAAATTTCTTCAGAATTCCATTAAAGGCAAACTTCTCTGCCTGTGCATACATGTAATTTATTCTAGGTCTCAATTCGGGGCTTATATTTATACATGCTCAATTTTATGTGTTTGGATTGTTTTGATGTTATGCCTTCTTTTGTTTACCTATAACAATAGGTACCATGTTTGTCTTCCACCCACCTCAAAAATGTGTTCACTCAGGTCAATGATGAGAATGCTAAATTAAGTAGAATGAAGAAGATGTTATAATGTATTATTTATAATATAATATAGCTTGGAAATCTTAATGGAGTTTCCAAAAAAAGGAAGCAAATTTAATTTGGCAGGAGCCGCCTCTGTGGTTACTCATATGGGCTATTATAAACTTCTGAGCACAAATAGACATTTGTGTCTAACAATTTCTTCAGATTTTTCCTGGATATCAACTCAGTGTTTTACTTTAGAGTTTTCATAATTTAAAGAGTATTTTCATTTCCCAGAATCATTTGATTATTTTAATAAATTTTGTTTCCTGAAATTTTGCTGGAATTTTTCATACTTTATGGCTATTAAATCTTTACTTTTCCCCAAATATGATCACTTATGGATCAAAAAAGGTATTCATTTAGAGTATATTTCTTTATGTCTTTCTGGAAAACCCACTTTACTCTTTCTTATTACCCAATATTTATGCTATATTTCTAATTACTAAAATTTTGGCTTATCCATTTTTTCTCAATATTATAAGCTATCTAATTATATGTCATTATTTTCTTGTTGAGATGACATGACCACCCATCCTTTGATATCAGGGAAATTATTTTTATAATTTGTTTTATATTTATTGTTTTTATAATTATTTTATAATAAAAAACAATAGATTGGGAATAGGATTGAGGTTCTCTCAGTTGATTGTGATATCTTCCATTTTGGTATGGTAGTTAATCCATAACTGTTCTCAGAACAAGACAATTAAATAATCATTAGGAAAATGATATTTAAGATTACCATATATATTGGGTTTAAATATATCCTATGTACATTGTGGATTACTAAGTCAAGAAAAAATTGAATAAGATTACTATTATTCAGATATCACTATTTTATTATTATATCATCTGGTTACTTATAGAACAATGTAATTACATAAACATAAACAACATTACAAGCACCAACTTCTAAATTTGCATTTTTTCAGTAGGCAAATCAGAAATCCAGAAAAGGGAAATAATTCATCCCTAAATTACAATCTTCATGTTGGCACAAAGAACCATATCCATATGTTTTCAGTATTTTTGACCATTTGCTCTTCTAATTCAAAAGCTTGTATTAGGAGAAAACAGATTTTTCCTGGTTTGGCAAAACGAACTTAGTACCTATGAGGTATTCAATCTTACTGTGGGAGAAAGTAAAAGCAAAATGGATCTTACAAAATGATTGCTGAAGAAAAAAAGGGACCGATGAGTTTCTCATTTCCTTTGAAGTTTGAATTTGCAGAATGACCTTTGGGTTCAAAGAAATTAAATATACATCCCACTATGGCCATGGGAGGAGGAAGGCTGACCAGACTGGCAGAAATCATACGAAGTTGTAAGGCCTGAAAGGCTTTTTCATTAATTATCCTGAGAAAGTTCAGTTGTTTTGTGCTGAAAAAAAAAATGAAACTGTGGGCTAGAGGAACAGAATAAAAATATCTGTCTCCTGGGAGCTACTCGCTATATACTTTCTAATCTTTACATTGTGTAAGGGAAAATGGAAAGGCACTACTGGATTCCAGGTTGTACTTCTCCATTTCAGCTATCTAGATTCTTTCTTCTCTCTTTTCTTTTTTTTGCATTTACTTGTGTAGTGTACCTTCACAATCAGCTTCTGATTTTCTATCTGTATTATTGCAACCTCCTGAGCATGTTTAGTTTGCTCTCTTCACAGACTTGATCTCCCCAAGTTCCTCCTGGAAACTCAGTACTATGCATGAACAGGGAGAAGATACTGGAGTGTCTTAAAACTGTGTTGCTGCCATTAATCACTTTTCTCTTCTGAAATGTTTGCCCTTTCTGTTTTCTAAATGGAAAGTGGAAGAAAATAAGACAGCTTTAAGTGAACTAGAAGCTTGCTTAATGAAAGGAATGTAAAAAGAATTATATTTCTTAAGGCATATGAAATGAGTAGTTTTTATGCTCTCATTAGCAAGCAGATAGTAAAATTGCAGGGTGATTATATCTACAGGCATATATATCAAGAGTTTCTTTTACAATCTATATCAAAAGTAGTTATACTTTCAATGCTAAGTGCCTATGTCCACTTTGCTTTTATATTTAACATTTGTCCTGAAATAGCATTAACAATTAAGTAGGGTATAGGTAATAGTGATGAGAAGTGACATTTTTCCTTTTTCTTTCAGATGTTCTTTGCAAGGTGACTTCCATTAAGTATGTTAAAAATGACAATAGTTCAGTTTAATTATATGTATTATTTCTCATATCCGTTCGGTCAAGTAATTAGTGATATCTCTGTAACACAGATCTTCTGCAGAGGTTTGCCATTCAATTATCACATAAATAAGCAATGCCTTTCTGAATAGAAAGACATAAAAGCAAAGAACTGCAGTGATCTTTTTGTTCCTATCTTCTCACTGGTTGCCTATTCTGTATATAAAAATAAATCCCATTTTATCTCTATGTATATTCCTTTCAGAAGTTGGGAAATGAGTTTACAATCACATGATTATGGTGAAGCATTGTTATGGATTTTTGAGCAGCAGATTGATAAGAGAATTTACTGAGACAGCAGAGTAGGAAACAAAGGTTTATTAGTGTCACACAGGAGCATGGTTTGTGGCAGTTAGGTAAAGAATCATGGGATGATTTTTACACCCGTGGGCACATTCCCATGATTAGCCTTATGTGGTTATCCCTGCATTTGGCATTTAGTCTTTTTTGTTCCTGCCATGACTGAGGGGCTGGAGTCTTTTCCTTTAGATTCTCCTTTAACACAATAATAAAACCAGCGTTGGTTTTAATGAGGTAAAATCTCATCTTCTTGGAATGACTTTGAGTTGGATAGAGTTATAGAAGTGTTCCTGTCCATTCATTTGTTATTTTGGCAGATTATAGGACAGTCTTCGGGATTTAGGTGGAGCAAAATTCAGCACCAGAATGAAACTGTACAGGTCTCTGGCCCAGGGCGCTGAGCGTTCTTAATCTACTGACCCACAAAGTGGTGTTAATTGGAACTCCTTGTTATAACACTATCTCCAGCTTTAAGGCCTGGAGATGCCAGTATTAGTAATATGGAGTCCAAAAGAAATAAGGATAAGTAATAGGGCAATGAAAAGTCTCAAGAAGAGGAGGAACCAGGAAAATCCATGGCAAGTTATGTTCCCATAAATGTCCTCCATTCTCAAAGTTGCAAGGCTTGGTGGGTGAAAATATGAGTGTCATGATTGTCACGAATTATTAATCATCAAACAGCAGACTACCCCAATTATAACACATTTCTCTGGATGGCAGTGAGCATATCTTAAGCCATTTTGTTCTGGAGAATCACAGCTGCAGTTACTTTGATCCTGTAAATCTATTAGGATCTGAGATATGTTATCTGGAACACCATCCACCTCTTGTGACAGGTTTTTTTTTATAGGTCAGGGAGGAAAAAAATCATTTTTCCTACCCACTCCTTTCCTTATGTCTAATGTAATACTGAGATCCATTAGAAGAGGAGGTATGAATTGGACAGTCCTCTTGTTTCTAAGAATGTATTATGTGAATGTATTATGCATAGGAGGGGCAGCGATGGAATTAATAGGTGATAGAAAGGCTAGGAGGCAAGTTCCCATGTAGTTGGAAGATGGAAAGGCATGCACTTTAGCAGCAGATACTCATGCTTATGGACCATTTCTTGTATCTTTCAGCATAACCTAATTTGGGGAGAGGTACCATTACTGACTCCATTTGGAATCTGACAACTTCCCCTCTTATCTGAAGAGCACACTCTGAACATGTATTCATCTCTTTTGAAGATATCCATTGATGAATCATCCTAGAGTTTGGATGAGCTTTGTTCTGTTAGGTCATGACCAAAGCTTGAGATGTACTGGTAGGTGTAATCTCATTTCCTATCAGGGGAGAAGTGATAGGTTGGATGAGAGTCAGTGCCAATAAGACTCTTTGGGCCAAATTTAAGCAATAAAGACACTTAAAAGATTTGTCTTTTAGGTTTTACTTACCTAGAATTTGTGTTTAAGTTGGATTTTGTTCTATTCAGTGACATTTTGTTGCCTCAGAATTGCTTCTCAGGTTGTTATTGTACCTCTGCAGAATGGAACAGACAATAGTTACAAAGTACAAATCAAAACTGAGAAAAAGAAAATATTTCAAAGCTAACTCATTCAACAAGTTCTTGAGGAGGCATCTATAAACCTGGCTGCAAATGTGCCAAGAAGGATTAGTACTGCATTGGGCAAAATACTTAGAATCCCTTTTGTAAAAATTTGGAAAACACTTTATTAATTTACAGAATACTCTGTTCATAAATACTACATACAATATTTTAGAATAATTATACTTATGAATTACATCAGAACCATCAATTCTCCTTACTAAAATTAGGAACACATGGACAGAAGTCTACAGAAGGCTTAGCAGCATTAGTAATTTTAATTTGATGAATATCAGTTTGGTAAAGTGTTTTTCTAAACTTTGTCTTCTTGAAAATATACATATATATCTTCTACATGTATCTTTCGTATGTATATCTTCTATATGGATATATAGGGAAAATAAATATAAATTTAACATACAAAGGAGCCAACTAGCATCACATATATAATGTATGACATACATATATATTTATGCTTTTTACACAGAATATATAAACATCAGACTCTCTAAATGGCAGGTTTGTGCCATCTACATATGCTGGCTACAAATAGCAGAAATATGAAAGGTTTTATTGACGAGTTTTATATGACAGAGTTTTAGATATAATATATTCTGGATAAGAGAGAGGACTAGCTGGTTATTTTACATGCATTAAACTTACATATTTTAAAGTAGTCATGTTTGTTCAACATTTAGATAAAATTTAGACACAGATCTGCATTTAGCCAAATGTATGAGGAAAACTTAAAGTAGTGGTTCTTTTTAAAATCAGTTATAATGTGGTTTTTGAAAAGACTTTAACAGAAACAAGAATTTAATGAATTTTGATTTTGTTAAGGCTAAATTTCCTAAATAGTAAGAAATCCTGAAAAATTTAGCAGAAAACACAAGTGATTATCCTGATAATGGCAGTAATTTAAAAATTATATCTAATTTAGTCTTAAAGCTTTTCTATTCTTTTTTCTATTTAGGAAAAATCCTTTAGACAGATCTTACTTTACAAAATTCTTCATAATCTGAAAACATTTAAAAAATTTAATCCCTCTTCCCAAATATACATTTGTTATCTTCCTTTTGGCTTTTCCTATTTTGTGAATTTAAAAAAAATCTATATTTTGAAATAACTTGTATGAAACTTTGAGCTTAGACAAAATTGTTTGTGAGATAAAATAAATTATCCTTAGTAGTCTTATGACTTAGAGAACTCAGAAGAAAAATTATTTTACTTTTAATAAAATAGTTTATAAAAAACACATTTTATATAATAGAAAACAGTTAAATCCAATGTATATTTATAATAGAATGAAACAGATCACGAGCCTTTGTTTAAATGACCAAATTTTAAGTTTTCCTGTAAGGATTCTAATCAGGCAGCCACTTGAGTGCTAAATTTTCTTTTCTCTTTAATACAGAGCATTAATTCCTAACTGCCTAAATTGTAGTTAAACCTGATAGAGATAAAATAGCTATTTTTTAAGAAGAGACCATAGCATATATGTTAACTTTACAGTAACAGTTAAAAACCATCCTAAATATATTTACACACATATATGCAGGAAAAAATGAAACAAACACAAAATAGAGTAAAAACTGAATATTGGCCATGAAAACTGGTCAGCTGCTTTCTGGATTTCCAGGGTGAAAAGAAGTTTTTGCCTAATGCTTGGTAGATTACTTAACAATTACTTTAGAGTACTCTCAGACAGACATTACATCTACAGTTTATTATCTAATGCAAAACATAACAAAATGTCACAGACTCAGTGCCTACCATCCAAACCCCATCATGGTGCCTGAGTGTCACCATGGCCAGAAATAGCTGCTGTGGAGTCGGCTACTGCAAGAAGCCTTGGTCCCACCAAGGCAGTGGCATTTTAATTTCCCACTCCCTCCCACTGGGCCCATGACCACAAAGATTTTCTAAAGGATTTCCAGATGTAATGTTAAACACAGTATACAAGCTCTGAAAAAACACAGAAGAAGTGAAGATAAGGGAAAATTAAAGCACACAAATAGTGCTAGAAGGAAGGGGAGCAAAGATCAAAGAAATGGATAGGTTGCTGGGGAAAAATAGAAGAGGAATCTGTTGGAACTAAAAAGTTAGAGACTGAGATGGAGCAGCATTCCACAGGTGCAGTCCTATGTCAGGAATATGAAGTCCTGGACATAGGAGACTATGTGGAGAAGTTAAGGAAAATCAGGTAGATTTGGAGGAAGGTTATTTTGAGATCAAATCACCTTGTCTATCAGCTTTTAAACCCATCAGCTCATCTCATAAAGATCACGTGTTTGTCTAAATACAACCCAGGAAGAATAGAGAGATGGAGGTATAATCACTCCTGTGTGGGACTGTTCCAGAATCTAAGTCTCCCCAGGACATCCTATTAGGAGAAGAGAGCCCTAAAATAAGACATCTATGGGGGATTGGAGTGCTACCTTTGATGGGATGTTATACATAGAAAAACTCTAGAAATAGGATGTGGTTCCCTGGATAAGAGGACCTGGCTGGTCTGTTTCTCTTATAGTTGACAGGATTCCCAAACGTATACACAAGGTGTGCAATCCTAAGCAAAAAAGACAAGGAGGGATCCAGGGAGAGCCATCGTTGGTACTAGACTTTCCACAAGGGTTCTCCAAAGAGCAGTTATTTGCAAGTGGAAGTAAAGGCAGAAGAGAGAGGTGTTGACAGCAGGCACAAAGTCCTTCTGCTGCCTTCCTTGCTGAACGTTGGAAGAGGAGAGTTGGAAAAGAGAATACCATGCACTCTTTATCTTTACATACTGTTGTAATGAAATTCTCCACATGGGTGACTAGAATATATCCATTTTGGAGCTGTGGGTTGCTAAAAGCATGTACTGGGACAGGAGAGCAGAAGAAACAATGATTTATTGGGATGCTATCAAAGGAGAGAGATGGTGGGCTGCTAGGTACAGGAGTACAGTGCAGAGACAAGACTAAGGATAGGTTTGTATCTTGAGTCTTTCTCTTTGGCTACCTTCATTAATGAGCTCTATAACTGTATAACGGTTTGGTTTCTGCACAGGCAAGGTAGCCCTTATTTCTTTGTTTCTGAATTTTGTGCACTGAGCACTTATTTTCTCATTCCTCCAGGGTGTAATTTATTTCTGCCATGCTTTCTTTAGGAACGAGGACCTTCCTTTCATACAACAGCCTTCCCAGAGTGCCTTTTAGTCCTGGACATGAGCCTTCAATGTCTTGGTTCAAGGGAACAATCAAATCTTGTTCCTGTTGACATTGGTTATTACTTACTTATTTTACAGGAAGGCCTATATTGTACTCCTAATCTTGTTTATCCTTAAGAATGACAAACCTGACAGGCTCTTTTAAGCATATTCCAGTCCAGACATCCCATTACATGTAACCACCATCTCCAACCTCTTTCTGAACTTGGAGGAGAGGAGTAAGAGCAAATTCAGTACTTCAAGAGGACGTTGATTTGTTTTTGTTTTCCTGGTCCTGGGGCTTTAGTTAGGTCCTGGGCACTGTCCCTGAGCTTCTCTTGATCAAGGCTAACACATTACCATTTAAGAGCTACACTGTCACTTCTGGCTTTTCCTGTTTATGTGGTACTGAAGAATTGAACCCAGGGTTTCATGCCTGCTATGCAAGTACTCTACCACCAAGTCACATTCACAGTCCTATTTTTTTTTCTTTTTAGTCAGTTTTGGAGCTTGAATTCATTATTTAAGCACTGTCCTTGAACTTTTTTTTTTTCACTCATGGTTGGTACTTGACCACTTTGTGAAACAGCGCCACTTCCTGTTTTCTGGCTGTTCATCGGAAATAAGAGTCTCACAGATTTTCCCTGCCTGGCTGGCTTTGAACCACAATCCTTAGATCTCAGCCTTCTGAATAGCTAGAATTATAGGTATGAGCTACTAGTTCCAAGCAGACAGTACTTTTATTCCAGACAGTTTTGAATAAAAAGAACTATTTTGATTTTTAGTTCAAATGTCTTCTTTCCTGTAACTTCTGCCATTAGTCTTCTGTTTCTCGCTGAGCTCCCTAGTCTTGGTTTAGGCAATATGATTTGAGTACCTTGAGAAAAACTGGTATTGGTCCTTAGTGAGTCTTTTCCTGTCCAGGTCTGCCAATATCTATCTATAGAGCTTTCATTTTATCTTTCTACTTCTTCCCTGCACTACTTGGTCTTTTTCTCCCCTACATGCCTTCATGAATGTTGGAGTTTCTTAAAAAGTGAAAGAAAAGGAATATTAAAAACCAGAGAGATAAAACAATAGGAGACAAAGGTGTACATGGATGTCTATAAAGAAACAAGAAAACATGAGAAAGGAAATGCATAGCCAAGGCCCGGGCATGAATGTCAACATTCCTATCAACTTCTCGGTCTTTTTTTTTTTGTGTGAAATAACTCCCATTTTATAAACAAAACAAATTTAATTACTATTTACTGAGTCTGTCTGGGCTGGTAATTCTTCATTATTATTAATAATAATATTCTGTAACATTCATAAAATTTAGTAATCCTTTTTTAAAAATTAGGCTTGTTTTACAGATGTAGAAATTGAAACCAAAAAAGCTTAATCACCTCATGTGCATGTGATATATAAGCAATAGGGTAGATTCTGGTCTTGTGCTCATGGTTATGATAAAAATCCAGACTACATGGAGCTGTAATCATTTTACTTTTCATAAATTTGGCCCTTCATTTCATCTTATTTTTTTTAAAACTGAACTAACTCTTTGTGTTGGCTATTGTTCAGTTTCCTTTCATAAGCAAATAATAAGCATATCACTTTTCTCCTATATGCAAAGCATTCATGGACTTAATGAACAGAGTAGCCACAGATGGAGTACAATAGAACATGGCTTGTATATTTTCTTCAAAGTGATACTGATTGATGTGACTTTTCCCTTTAGATCAGGACATTTTGCCTATATTAATGCAATCTAGAGTTAATTAACAGCCAAATACATTTTTCCATCTTCTTATCAAGAATATTATGACTATCCTTAGTACTTTGATACAACTCATTGATGACTATCCTTAGTACTTTGATACAACTCATTGATATCAAAAATTTTTATTCTAACCATTTATCAGTAGCCTTAGCAAATTATTTATCATATTAAAATTATCTGTACTCAAGCATCTCCTAGGTACTTTCAGTAGGGTTGATTTTAAAAAGTAATTTAACCTGGTCTATTTGTTTATTAGAAATAGGAAAGGGAAGGTGGAGGAAACAAGATGACTGCGAGGGGTTGGGGAGGGAAATGGGGACAAAAACATGAGAAGGGGTATCACATGAGAAGTAATGCACCTACTATCTGACGCATGTAACTGTAACCCCTCTATACATTACCCTGACAATAAAAAAGAAAAAAATTGCAAATAGGTAATTTAATTTGCAGCAATTTTGTTTATGTGGATTAATTTCCTACCTATTAGAGATTCTTCATCTGGTCCTTGAAATACAATAGAAATCAAAAGATGAATTTGTGTTTATGTTTGTTTGCATGACTAAAAAGTTAAATAGATATACCTGCTTTCCAAAATTTAATTTTGGAAACACAAATTCAACTTCCGATTATATTCATGAGATTCTCAATCCTAGCAACTTTTCAGAGCTCAAATATTAAGCATACCACAAATAGTGAGGAAAGTAGCAGGGTGGAAAAAACTAGCCCAAGTACTGAAGAGCAGTATTTGTTTCACCTTTAGACCTTCTAATATTATTTGAGGATGCACATGTGCCTCTTTTGCATGAATGGATTTATGTCGTAGGGTAGACTCTTTTCATGTTCCACTCTTCCTTGTCAATTTCTTTCCAGGTAGATGGACAGAAGGTAGGGTAAAATTATATATGCTACAAACAATATGGAATCATGCATTTCAGCGGAAGTGTTCTGACAACCCATTATCAGAAAGATGTGAAGAAACTGCTTGAGCATTTTATTAAATGCCTGGCCATGGCATGTACTTAGCAAGAAATGTGCTGGGTTGATGTTCTATGCAGCAGCCCACATGGTCCAACTTTCTTATCTCTGTGTTTGCAGCTTCCTTCCTTTACCAAAGAGAGAGAAAAGGCCTATCAATTTTGCAAATAGAAGATGGTCAGAGGGTGAAGCAAAATTAGCATGTATGTCTGTAATTGCTCAATCATCTCTCTGACAAAAAAACCATACCACTGCAAATGATTCTCTTTTCCTTTGCAGAAATAATTGTGCACCTGCTTGACAAAACACAAAAGCTGGTTTTGCCTTTGTGCATAAAATGTGATTAGGAGAATTTGGAGATCAGGCAAGCACATATTTACATAATCAAATGGCAAACTGCAACTTATTTTAAACCCATGCATTCTTTGTTGTTTCTTACCCAACAATCATGTAAATGATGCCCAAATCATTGGTGTGTCTGCCACTTGGGGAATTAGGTTCAGTTAGTAAAACATAGTGTCAAGGACACATGGCAAAGTAATGAAGATAAAACGATTCTAGGACATTCTACCCCAAATACTTCCTATTTTCTGGTACATGCTATAGCCATTTTTAGAAATTTTTATCCACCCACCTTGTGCATATTACAATTTGTGTTCCCTGGTAGAAAAAAAATATGAGGTTCCTTGCTGATGATCCAAGAAATGTGAATAAAGTTGTTGGCAGATGGTTCACACATTTCATTCTGAAATATCTTATAGTGACAAATAGCAAAGTGTATATAATTAGCTTTATGCAGATGGCATGCCAAGTGTTGATATTCATCTCTGCAGAATTTTTACAAAGACATTATTTTAAGACTTAAGATTCAAAGACAGCCCAAAAGCCCTCTAAAGAACTAAGCAATATTGTTTTTACCAATAAGGACTACAGCTATCAAGTAAGCCTTCTTGAAACCAGATTTCCCACCTGAGATAAATGTCGGATTTTAAGAGGACGAATCCTTACAAGAAGTTGTGTCCAGAAATAAGTGGGATGTTGTGGTTGTTTCAGGTGGTGTGACAGATGATGTATAGCACTGAATTCAGGAGTACGTGGCCACTGGACTAAATCACAGTGTTCACTTTTTTCTTCTAGCCAGCCAAATCTTTGTTTCTATTCTTGTTTGTTCTAGTAATGTTCTGTTCCAGGTCCTTTTGTGGCTGGAATTTCTTATTTTCCCATATATTTTTTACTGTAATTAATAGAAGGGTTACCTTCTGTTCATCAGAGAGAAGATGCATTACTTCACATACTTTGATATCTTTTCTCATGTCTTGGTCCCCATTTCCCTCCCCTCAACCTCGCCCCTCATCATGTATTCCCCCTTCCTATTAGATTTCAAATAACCAAATGCACATATATACAATATATCTGACAACAAGGTGAAATACTGTAACAACATGAGATAACCAAGGGACAGCAAAAGAGATGAGAGATAACATAGTACATTAAGGACAACAATCACTCATTATATGGCTTTTGTTTCTATATCCTGGAGGTCCTTTCATTTACCATCATACTACATGACCTTATGTATCTAGGTTTTGCTCTATTGCAAATCTCTGCTTGGAGAGCCCAAGGTTTCTACTGATTATGACAAATGAGGGAAAACATTGAGCCTATGTTCCTTTGACACTGGCTTACTTCACTTAATATGATTTTTCCTAAGCCTTTCCGTTTCGTACAAATGGGGTGATGCCATTCTTTCTGACAGCAGCATAGAATTCCATTGTGTATAAATGCCATATCATGTTGATCCACTCATCAACTGAAGGGCATCTGGGTTGGTTCCATATCTTTGCCATGGTAAATAGTGCTGCAATGGACATCATTGTGCTACTAGATTTAGTGTGTCCTTGTTTCTGGGTAAATGCCAAGTAGTAGAATTGGTGGGTTATAGGGAAGCTCTATGTTTAGTCTTTTGAGGCACTGCCACACTGCTTTCCATAGGGGTTGAATGAGTTTGAGCACTCCCACCAGCAGTGTAGTAGTGATCCCTCCTGACCACATCCCCTCCAGCAACTTTTGTTATTAGATCTTTCAATCCTGGCCATTGTAACTGGAGTGAGGTGGAATCTTAGAGTTGTTTTGATTTGCATTTCTTTTATAGCCAGTGATGTCGAGCATTGCTTCATGTGTCTATAGGCCATTCTTATTTCTTCTTCAGAGAAGACTCTCTTTAATCTTTGGCCCATCTTTTAATGGGATGGTTGTTTCTTTGGAGACTAGTTTTGGAGTGATTCAATTTTTGGAGCTGTTCATAGATTTTAGATACGAGACCTTTGTCCGTTGTATGGTTAGTGAAGATCTTCTCCCACTCTGTAGGCTTTCTAGTTAATTTGTTAGCTATGTCCTTTGCCATATAGAAACTCTGGAGTTTAATGCAGACCTACTTATCAAGCCTTTCTCTGCTTTGTTGCATTTCTGGGTCCTTAATAAGAAAGTTTCGACCTGTTCCAAGGAGACCTAGTGTATCTCCTGTTCTTTCTTGTAAAGTTTTCAGTGTATTTGCTTTTACATCAAGGTCGTTGATCCATTTGGAGTTAATGCTGATGCAGGGTGACAAAGAAAGATCCAACTTTAGTTTTCTGCATGTGATTAACCAGTTCTGCCAGCACTACTTCGTGAAAAGGCTGTCTTTCTTCCTTTCTATTTTTTTGGCTCTCTTATCAAAGATTAGGTGGCCATAGGTCTGTGGGTTAATATCTGGGTCCTCAGTTCTTTTTTTTTTTGCCTGTCCTGGGCTTGAGGGCCTGAGACCTGTCCTTGGACTATCTCAAGGATAGCACTCTACCACTTGAGCCTCAGAACCACTTTCAGCTTTATTTTTTCTGTGCATGTGGTACCGAGGAATCGAACCCGGGTCTTCGTGCTTGCTAAGCAAGCACTCTAACACTAGGCCAAACTCGCAGCACCCTGGGTCCTCAGTTCTATTCCATTGGTCTTCAGGCCTGCTCTTTTGCCAGTAACCAAGCTGTTGTGGTCACTATAGCTCTGTAATAGAGTCTCAAGTTTGGTATTGAAATTCCTCCTATGCTGTTCTTTCTGCTAAGAATTGTTTTTGCTATATGGGGTCTTTTATCATTCCATATGACATTTTGGATTGCCTCTTCTATTTCTTTAAAGAATGACATTGGAATATTGATTAGTATTGCGTTGAATTTGTAGATAGCCCTTGGCAAGATTGCCATTTTCATTATGTTAATTCTTCCTATCCAGGCACCTGGGAGGTTTTTCCATGTCCTCACTTTTGTTTTAACTTCCTTTTTTAGGATTTTAAAGTTTTCATCAAAAAGGTCCTTTACATTCTTAGTTAAGTTAATTCCTAGGTACTTTATTTTCTTTGAGGCTATTGCAAAAGTCATTCCTCTCATTGTTGGCAGGTAGGAAGGCAGTTGATTTTTGAGGGTTAATTTTATACCCTGCTACTTTGCCAAAATTTTGTTTTTTTTTAATTGTAATTAGTAAAAAGGTTACATGATATTTGCCAGATAGAAGGTGCATTAATTCACATACATTGATACCCTTTCACATGTCTTGGTACTCATTACCCTCCCCCCCACCCCCCCACCCGTCTTGGTTTTCCCCCTTTCCCTATCAAATTTCAAATAACCAAATACAAATAAATTCAATATATCAGATAACAAAGTAGGATACTATAAAAATATGGGATAACCAAGGGACAGCAAAGGAGATGAGAGACAACATAGTACATTAAGGACAACAATCATTCGTTATATGGCTTTTGTTTCAATATCCTGGAGGTCCTTTCAATTACCTTCATACTATATGGCCTTATGTATCAAGATTTTGCTCTATTGCAGATCTCTGCTAGTAGAGCCCAAGATTTCTACTGATCATGACGAATGAAGGAAACCATTGAGCCTAAGTTCCTTTGAGTCTGGCTTACTTCACTTAGTATGATTTTTCCTAAGTCTTTCCATTTCCTAACAAATGGGGCAATGTCATTCTTTCTGAGAGCAGCATAGAATTCCATTGTGTACAAATACCACAACTTGTTGATCCACTCATCAACTGAGGGACATCTAGGTTGGTTCCATATCTTTGCTATGGTGAATAGTGCTGCAATGAACATTGTTGTGCTAGTGGATTTAGTATGCCCTTGTTTCTGGATGGTTGGGTAACTGCCAAGTAGTGGAATTGCTGGGTCATAGGGGAGTTCTATGTTTAGCCTTTTGAGGCGCTGCCATACTGCTTTCCACAGTGGTTGAATGAGTTTGCACTCCCACCAACAGTGTAGTAGTGATCCCTCCTGGCCACATCCCCTCCAGCATCTGTTGTTATTCATTTTCCTGATCCTGGTCATTCTAACTGGAGTGAGGTGGAATCTTAGAGTTGCTTTGATTTGCAATTCTTTTATGACCAGAGATGTTGAGCATTTCTTCATGTGTCTATAGGCCATTTTTGTTTCTTCTTCAGAGAAGACTCTCTTTAAGTCTTTGGCTCATTTTTTAATGGGAAGGTTGTTACTTTGGAGATTAGTTTTGGAGTGATTCAATTTTTTGAGTTGTTGATATATTTTTGATATGAGGCCTTTGTCCATTGTTTGGTTGGTGAAGATCTTCTCCCACTCTGTAGGCTTCCTAATTAATTTACTAGCTATGTCCTTTGCCATACAAATCTCCGCAGTTTAATGCAGTCCTACTTATCCAGCCTTTCTCTGATTTGTTGTGATTCTTGGTCCTCATTAAGAAAGTTTCTACCGGTGCCCAGCAGGCCTAGTGTATCTCCTGTTCCTTCCTGTAAAGTTTTCAGTGTGTCAGCTTTTACCTCAAGGTCTTTGATCCATTTGGAGTTAATTCTAGTGCAAAGTGACAAAGAAGGATCTAACTTTAGTTTTCTGCATGTGCTTAACCCGTTCTGCCAGCACCACTTGGTGAAGAGGCTGTCTTTCTTCCATTTTATTTTTTTGGCTCCCTTGTCAAAGATTAGGTGGCCATAGGTCTGTGGTTTAATATCTGGGTCCTCAGTTCTATTCCATTGGTCTTCAGGCCTGTTCTTGTGCCAGTACTAAGCTGTTTTGATAATTATAGCTCTGTAATAGAGTCTAAAGTTTGGAATTGAAATTCCTCCAGTGCTGTTCTTTCTGCTAAGAAGTGTTTTTGCTATACGGGGTCTTTTATTATTCCATATGAAATTTTGAATTGCCTCTTCTATTTCTTTAAAAAATGCCATTGGGATATTGATAGGTATTGCGTTGAATTTGTAGATAGCCCTTGGCAAGATTGTCATTTTCACAATGTTGATTCTTCCAATCCAGGAGCATGGGAGGTTTTTCCATTTCCTTAGTTCTGCTTTAATTTCCTTTTCCAGGGTTTTAAAGTTTTCATCAAAAAGGTTCTTTACATTCTTAGTTAAGCTAATTCCTAGGTACTTTATTTTCTTTGAGGCTATTGTGAAAGGAGTTGCTTTCCTGATTATTGCCTCGTTCCTCTCACTGTTGACGTAAAGGAAGGCAGTTGATTTTTGAGGGTTGATTTTATAGCCTGCTACCCTTCCAAAGTTTTGAATCAGCTCAAGGAGCTTGATAGTATAGTCTATAGGATTCTTTAAATACAGAATCATGTCATCTGCGAACAGAGATAGTTGTATTTCCTTTTTCCCTACTTGGATCCCCTTTATGCTTGCTTCTTGCCTTATTGCACTGGCTAGAAATTCTAGTATTATGTTAAAGAGTAGTGGAGAGAGTGGGCATCCTTGTCTCTTTCCTGATTTTATAGGGAATGGCTTTAGATTTTCACCATTAAGTGTAATACTAGCAGTGGGTTTCTCATACACAGCCTTTATTACATTAAGGAATGTTCCATGGATTACTAGTTTCTCCAGAGCTTTTAAAATAAAGGGGTGTTGGATCTTGTCAAATGCCTTTTCCGCATCTATTGAGACAATCGTGATTTTTGTCCTTGCTCCTGTTGATGTGTTGAATTATATTAATTGATTTGTGTATGTTGAACCAGCTTTGCCTCCCTGTGATGAATCCAGTTTGATCATAGTGTATAATTTTTTTGATAAGTTGTTGTAGACGGTTGGCCAGTATTTTGTTGAGAAGTTTTGCATCGATGTTCATGAAAGAAATAGGTCTATAGTTCTCTTTCTTTGATGAATCTGTCTGGTTTGGGGATGAGGGTTATAATGTACCTTGCCAAAATTTTGAATCAGTTCAATCAGCTCAATCAGCTCGGGAGTGGAGGCTCTAGGGTTCTTGAAATATAGAATCATGTCATCTGTAATGAGTGAAAGTTTCAGTTCGTCTTTTCCCATTTGAATCCCCTTTATGGTTGCTTCTTCCCTTATTGCTCTGGCTAGGAATTCTAATACTATGTTAAAGAGGAGTGGAGAGAGTGGGCATCCTTGTCTCCTTCCTGATTGTAGAGGAAATGGCTTTAGGTTTTGGCAATTAAGTATAATGCTAGCTGTGGGTTTGTCATACACATTCTTTATTATACTGAGGAATGTTCCATGGATTCCTAGTTTCTCCAGAAGTTTAAACATAATGAGGTTGTGGATCTTTGGCTGGAACTTCTTATCAGTCAGCTTTTAGTTTCAATGCCATCTTCTCCAGAAAACTTTCCCTGACCACTTAAACACTAGTTGTCCTTTCAACCTAACTTGCTTTTCTCATGTTATTCTGTTTTCCCCCATATATCATCATTATTATTATTATTATTATTATTATTATTATTATTATATTGAAGTTTAGTGGAAAATAAAATGCTTAAATCTCTGGGTCATTACTGTAACTCTAGACTCAGTTTCAGTGCATATATAAAAGTCACTTTATGAATTTTTAAAAATTATCTTTAAGAGCCCAGTGCCTGTGACTCATACCTGTAATCCTACCTACTAAGGAGGCTGAGATCCAAGGATTGCTATTTAAAGCCAGGCAGGGCACAAAAGTCCGTGAGACTCATCTCCAGTTTGCCACCAGGAAACAGGTAGGTGAGCTGTGGCTCCAAGGGATAGAGTCCTAGTTTTGAGCTGAAGAGCATAGGGCCAATGCTCAGGCCCAGAGTTCAAGCCTCACCACCGAGAAAAAAAAATCATCTTTAAGCAGTTGTAAAAAAGAGTCTCCATTAACAAACCATTGTGTCTTAATCCATGTCACTCATTTCAACATTCTCACTTATCCCTCCCAGCCCACCCTTTTCTTACTTTTCTTAATTCTGGAGGAAATATACATTGAATTCTAGAGTGCATTTTCCTCCTCTTTTCCTGTTCATTTGATTACCCCTTTTCTGTTGACTTTTATCATATTTTTCATACATCAGATATTTGCACTTTTTAAGCAAGAACAGCTGAAAATTTGGAGAATTGACTTGGTGAAAGATAAACAAGGGGTTTAAAAACCAATAATAGCATATTACCTTCCTCTCCAGGGTTGTTTTAATTGTTGAATTTAAATGCTGTGGACTGAGTGTCCATAAAATATGACAGTTTTCTCAGCTGGGAATCTGTGTTGTTTTTTTTTTGTACTTTCTCCAGATAGTTCTATTTAATTCAACTGTTTTAGTTTCAAAAATATTGTAGACTCTACATATTTTCTCTCTTTTCCAAGCTTTTGGTGCACAAGTGTATCTTTATAATAGCTCTGTTTTCAACCCTTACTGCAAAAAGTTGGCTATGGCAAAGACACTAAGTCTCTAAACTTAACTGCAATAGCTCCCAAACTGCTGTGAAAGGAGAAGAGCTGAGACTAATTGCTCCCAAAAGGGAGGGCTTCCACCAAGCTGGCTTCTACATGGTAGCACTTCAGAAACCATAGGACGATCTCAACTCAAGGTGAAAGTAGTAGCTCAAAATGTCAATCTCATATACACAAATCAATTTCCAGTTCACTGGACAAAGTGATGACCAATATTTTAGGCTCTGTAAAAGAGCCTAAAAGAGACATATATAGACTAGACAAAAATTTAGCATTGAGTGTGTTTTTTATTATAATGTATAGAGGAGTTACAGTTACCAGATACAGGGTGCTTTACTTCTCACACATTTATACCCCTTCTCATGTTTTTGTCCCCGTTTCCCTCCCAGCATTGAATGTTTTGCACAGTAGGAGTATACAAAGAAAGGAAACATGACTGAATTATCAATGTCCCTCTCAACCTTTTTGTTTCTTCATTTATGTCATCACTCTAGACCCAACGTCAGTCCTTCATTTTGAAAAAAACAAAGTAAACAGGATGCCTAATTTAGTAGTCATACAATTTCATGTCATGAGAATATAGAAGATATTTTTGTGTTTATCTTGGCTTATTGATATATCCAAAAAAATCCCCACAGTTCTCACCTGGTAGTGGCTTATGTCTATAATTCTTGTTACTTGGGAGTCTAAGGTCTGGGGATTGCAGTTGAAAAGCAGACCAGGCAAAAAAGTCCATAAGACTTATTTGTAATTAACCATAAGAAACTGAACGTGAAGGTATGGCTCAAGTGGTAGTGCACTGGCTTTGAGGGGAGGAAAAAGGCTTAGAGCAGTACCTAGGCCTTGAGTTCAAAGACCGAAGATTGTAGTGTGCATGTACACACACACACACACACACACACACACACACACACACACACACACTCACACATAAACAACTCTGGCTATTAAACCCAGGGCTTTGCATGTACAAAGCAAGTACTCTATAACTGAATTAAAGTCCCATCTTTGACACAGTAGTTTTGCAAAGGAATTTTCAATGCAGCATCTCCATTTATGAATTGCTCACTACTCTCATCTGTCCATTGCCTTGGGCCTTCTCCATTTTCCTAGCTGCATTTTCACACATGTACTTCAGAATTTATCATTGTATTTCCCTACCGTTCCTCTTTCCATCTATTTCCTTCCCTTCATATTCCCGTTTCCAGACAAGAGAAGTTTTATCATTTTTGTATTCATTTTATTAACTGTTACTTCTTCAAAAGTACTAAACCATAGAATCTCTGTCCTGGGTATAATATTGCTAGTTTGGTTGTATAAGAGGCATTGGGCCCTAGATGTGTTTTCATATAGTTTACTTTGTAGGTTTAACATTCATATATGAGAGAAAATATGCACCCTTCATCTCTTTGAGCCTGGCTTACTTTGTTCAGTATAATTTTTTTAACCAGGTCCATCTGTTTTCCTGCAAATGTCATAACATTTTTCTTCCTGAGGGAAGCATCAAATTCCATTGTATGTATATAACACATTTTTTTCATGAACCATTTATTAGTTGTACATTATTTAGGCTATTTTCATAACTTAGTTATTATGAATAATTCAGCAATGAATAAGGAAGTGCAAGAAGTTTTATTGTCTTCTGATTTTCAGTCATTGTAATGAATACCCAAGAGTAATATTATTATCTCTTATTAGATCATAGGCTAGTACTATTTTGTTTTGTGAGGAATCTCCTTATTAACCTCCATAGATGTTGCACTTATTTACTTTCCTATCAAAAATATATGGGGGTTCCTTTTTTCCTGCTTCATGATCAGTGTTTGCATTCTTCTTCTTCTTTTGCTGTTGTTGATCATGAGGCTTAAACTCGGGGTCTGGCCTTAAGCTTTTTGCTTCATGCCAGTGCTCTACCACTTTGAGCCTCAGTGCTACTTCTAGGGTATTGGTAGTTAATTGAAGAAAAGAGTCTCACTCACTTTCCTGCCCAGGCTGGTTTTGAACTACCACCCTTTATTTCAGCCTTCTGCATAGTTAACATTATAGGCATGAACCATGGTTGCCCTGCTATTTCATTTGTATTCTTAATAGTCATTTTAATTGAAATGGGATCCAATCTCTGTGTTGCTTTGATTTCTATTTCCGTTATCACCAGTGTTGATGTATTTATTGCCTGTTTATATTCTTCAGAGAAGTATCATTTTAGCTTCTTTGCCCATTTATTGTTATTGATTCTTTTGTGGTTTAGTTTTTTGAGCTCTTTTTATATTCTAGGAATTAGATCCTTGTCAGACATATAGCTATCAAAGATGTCCCCATTCTGTGAGTTGTCATTTGTTACCTTAGTTACTATATCTTTTGTCTTTTACATTGACATAACCCTATTTATCAATTCTTATTCCAGGTTTTTGAATGCCTGGAGGTCAAGTTTCTGCCTGTGTCATTAAGTTCTAGGGTTTATCCTGCTTTTTCCTGTAGTCATTCAAATCTTATATCAAGATCTTCAATTTGAATTTATATTAGCATGAAGTGAAAACTGGAGACAGTTTTCTATATATTGATGTCCAGTTTTCCCAGCACAATTTGTGGAGTATGCTGTTTCTTTTACAACATATATTTAATTTAAAAGTTCAAAATTACTTTTCACCACAGATGATAGAAGACATATGATAGTAGGATATTTTGTAATAGTAATCTTTCATTATAATACTTGGATGATATGATATAAGTGGCAAGCTGTTAGGTAATCTGTTCTCAAGGTAGTTTTAAAAGTTAGGGCTTCAAAATGCTACCAAAATACCAGAGTTATTTATAAAATCATAAGCAGAACTCTATGATTATCTCTGAGCCTGAAAGGGAACCCTAGAATTATGGAAATTATGGTAAGAAAACACTTGATAATTTTGTGGTTGGAATTTTGCTTAGATAGAACGAATACTCATTTAATGATGACTCACTAAGTCACAGTTGAAAAGGGGTAGAGACAAACTTGTGTCTTTCATGTCTTCAGAAATGACAAATGCATATCCTTAGAATTTGGCAGTGTAAATGAGAAAACAAACTATGATGATACATCCAAAATATTATACAAACACACACAACTCTCAACAATACAGTAAAAGAACCCCACTGAACATGTGGAGTTAAGTTATGACAGACATGAAATAGAATCAGGGGCATAAAGTTCATATAATAGAATGAAAAATAAAATTAATTTGAATTTCTGACATGTCTTTATCACTCTCTTTCTACATGCACATGTATTACATAAATCAAATTTCCCCTACCTGCTATATCAGTGTTTGTGGCATGTGTACATTTCTGCATGTAACTGTTTCATCATAACTGAACACTTTTCTATTGGATATCAAATGGAACTTAAATGGTGGCTCATTAATACATGAACATATAAGGTTTAATTAAGTTTAAAAAAATTGAGTTGAACTGCAGTAAATACACGTTTACAAATGCCTTCTTATAGCAAGTATATCAGGGCCAAAATTTCTCTGCGGTAAAAATTTAATGCAGATTTCTATTATGACCTCTAAAATTTCCTTAACATTTGTTCTGAATCAAAATTCCTAAAAAAAAGCAAGTTGATAAACATGCCATGAGTGATTAAGGGCAGCTTAACTTAGAGGCATTTTCAAGAAAGTTGCTTGGAGAGCTAAATGCATTCACGCAGAAGGAAAGAAACCTTACACTGTGATTTATAATGAATCCTTCTAGAGTACGACGCCCAAACCCACATGCCACCAGCTTGGAAGCTGCATGAGCTGAGAGGCACAGTAGTCATGCAAAATGGAAAACATTAGCCAGTCATCTCTTTTTTAACTCCATGAACCTGTTAAAACCTTTGGTAACTGGCTCTTATTTTAATTATGAGGATAAAAACAAGATATGAAATGAAAAAAATACAAAGAACCCTTCATGAAACAATAATTTATATACTCTTCTAATTCTACCTTAATATATCGATTATAGAAGTAGACAGCTTCTGATTAGTCCCTGGGGGGAATCTGAAAGAGAAGCTACTGATATAGTGTGAATAAAATAAAGGGGATGATGAAGAGACTTTGTTGGTATGGCAATGAGGCAATGGGATAGAAAGGGATTTTGGCAAAAGAAATGAAAACTGAGTGGTTTCATTGGAAGCAAGATATACATGTATTACAGGAAGAGAATGAAAAATTAGAATTTAACTCTCAGATCACTGTAATTATCAGTAATGGTCAATTGTAATTATTATAATTTAGAAAAATGAAGGAATTTGGCTGGCACTCAGGCATTTAATTACCATGTTATGACCACACCATTTGGAAAGCTTTCATTTGCATTCATGGAGATGAATAATTTCTTTTTGATTTAATGAGAAGAAAGCAAACTTCCTCTGCTCCACTTTTTATCTTGCAATCTGCTGGAGAAAATTCTCATTCATATTCCTTATATGCAAATGATCTGCATTATGATCATAGAACTCTAGCAACTTTCTGTCCCTTTTGTTGTAATTTCTCCTCTTTGGAGAGAAGCAATTAGTCCTCAGTATCTGATAGCTCTCACTGTACAACATTGTGAAGTGGAGCAGCCCATTGATAAAGCAAAGTAATATTTCTATCTTATATTTTGGCTTACTTTATGATGCTTTACTGATAAAAGCTTTTATATTCTTTATGTTATGGCTTCCCTGGGAAAGAATATAGTCCCCTCCCCCCACATTCTTACACACACACACAGGTACATACTTATATCTGTCATATACATAAACTTTTGATACAAAAGAGTATAACCAGAGAACTGATAACCTTTTCTCTTACCTTTTGCTTTATGTTTGAAAAATAATTCATCCCTTTTCCATCTGACTCTAATATTCATTTATATAAAGTGAGACAGTGTCTAAGTATTTTCCCTTAGAGATTTTTCATTGTATCAATGCTTAGTTCACTAACAAGAAATTTATTGTTAACTTAAATATCATATGGAAAATATTTTCCTTTAATGCATTGGTAAGAATGAGATAGAAAAATGAACTGAAGACCTCAGGGACAGGGCCCAAGCCCAGTGGGAGGGAAGTAGCCTTGAGTTGAAGAGCTCAGGGACGGTGCCCAACGTTCAAGTCCCATGACCCACACACACACAAAAAAGGTATCACAAAGATTTTAAAGTTAGGAATGTCAAAAAAGTTATTAATTGCATCCTAATATTTATAACTTCATTGAGTTGATTTCTCCATATTGTAGTGTGGCCATCCTCAATTTATTCTATACTCTTATAAAAGATTTCTTTCTTTCTAACATTAATTTTGTTTGTGTTCATAGGTAAAAAAAATAAGCCTTGCCTTGGAGTTAACTCAGATTTTGTCTTGACTGCTACTGAAATTGTGCCAATTTGTCATCTGAATTATCAGTTTATATCTATACTATTGATTTATTGAATTAAAATCTTTTTAAGAAATGTAAATTTATCATAGTGAGATAGTTTATATTATTGGTGAGAAATAAGATTTGTATTACCAGTGTGAATGCAGTTAGTTTCACTGGAAATCCAACCAAGAAAGAGAAATTCTTTAAACATGTACTATGTATTCCCCCTTCCCTTCCCTATTTTGAGTAAAAAATTAAACATATACAATATATCCGGTACCAAAGTCAGATACAGTAACCACGTGAGATTAACCAAAGGGAGAAAAAAGAGAAAAGAAATAACCTCATATAGTACATTTAGAACAACAATCACAAAGAAAAGGAATATAAAATATATGTCTAGGACTCTCCTAGCAGAGGATCACAATGACTCAAAAGTTATGTACATACAGTCATACGGGATGAGACTAAATGAAATGAACTCTAGGATATGGAAACAACAGATTTACTGATTTCTTTAAAAAATACCTTGTATTGCATTTGACAAGATCTAACACCCCTTTATGCTAGAAGTTATGGAGAAACTAGGAATTCATGGAACATTTCTCAGTATAATAAAGGCTATGTATGACAAACCCACAGCTAGCATTATACTTAATTGCCAAAACCTAAAGCCATTTCCTCTAAAATTAGGAAGGAGACAAGGATGCCCACTCTCTCCACTCCTCTTTAACATAGTATTAGAATTCCTAGCCAGAGCAGTAAGGCAAGAAGCAAGCATAAAGGTGATCCAAATAGGAAAATATGAACTGAAATTTCCCTCATTACAGATGACATGATTCTATATTTAAAGAATCCTGTAGCCTCCACTCCAAAGCTGATTGAGCTGATTCAAAATTTTGGCAAAGTAGCTGGGTATAAAATTAACCCTCAAAAATCAACTGCCTTCCTACCTGCCAACAATGAGAGAAATGAGGCAAAAATCAGGAAAGCAACTCCTTTTGCAATAGCCTCAAAGAAAAAGTACCTAGGAATTAACTTAACTTCGAATGTAAAGAACCTTTTTGATGAAAACTTTAAAATCCTAAAAAAGGAAGTTAAAACAAAACTGAGGACATGGAAAAACCTCCCATGTGCCTGGATAGGAAGAATTAACATCATGAAAATGGCAATCTTGCCAAGGGCTATCTAAATTCAATGCAATACCAATCAGTATTCCAATGTCATTCTTTAAAGAAATAAAAGAGGCAATTCAAATTTTCATATGGAATAATAAAAGACCCCATATAGCAAAAACAATTCTTAGCAGAAAGAATAGCACAGGAGGAATTTCAATACCAAACTTTAGACTCTATTACAAAGCTATAGTGACCACAACAGCTAGGTACTGGCACAGAAAAGGTCTGAAGACCAATGGAATAGAACTGAGAACCGAGATATTAACCCACAGACCTATGGCCACCTAATCTTTGATAAGGAAGCCAAAAAAATAGAATGGAAAAAAGACAGCCTCTTCAACAAGTGGTGCTGGCAGAACTGGTTAAGCACTTGCAGAAAACTAAAGTTGGATCTTTCTTTGTCACCCTGCACTGTGATTAACTCCAAATGGATCAAAGACCTGGAGGTAAATGCAAATACACTGAAAACTTCACAAGGAAGAATAGGAAATTTACTAGGTCTTCTTGGTACAGGTTGAAACTTTCTTAATAAGGACCAAGAATCACAACAAATCAGAGAAAGGCTGGATAAGTGGGACTGCATTAAACTGCAGAGTTTTTGTATGGCAAAGGACATAGCTAGTAAATTAATTAGGAAGCCTACAGAGTGGGAGAAGATCTTCACCAACCAAACAACGGACAAAGGCCTCATATCTAAAATATATCAACAACTCAAAAAATTGAATCACTCCAAAACTAGTCTCCAAAGAAACAACCATCCCATTAAAAGATGGGCCAAAGACTTAAGGAGAGTCTTCTCTGAAGAAGAAATAAGAATGGCCTATAAACACATGAAGCAACACTCAACATCTCTGGCCATAAAAGAAATGTAAATCGAAACAACTCTAAGATTTCACCTCACTCTAGTTAGAATGGCCAGGATGAAGGAAACTAATAACAACAGATGTTGGAGAGGATTTGATCAGGAGGGTCACAACTACACTGTTGGTGGGCGTGGAAACTTGTTCAGCCACAATGGAGAAAGTAGTATAGCGGTTCCTCAAAAGACTATACTTAGAACTCCCCTATGTCCCAGAAATTCCACTACTTGGCATTTACCCAATCATCCAGAAACAACGACATACTAAATCTATTAGCACAATGATGTTCATTGCAGCACTATTTACCATAGCAAAGATATGGAACAAACCCAAATGTCCCTCAGTTGATGAGTGGATCAACAAGGTGTGGTCTTCATGCAGTATGGAATTCTATGCTGCCGTCAGAATGACATAGCCCCATTTGTAAGGAAATGGAAAGACTTAGAAATAATTATATTAAGTGAAGTAAGCCAGACTCAAAGGAACATAGGCTCAATGGTTTCCCTCATTTGTCATAATCAGTAGAAACCTTGGGCTCTCCTGGCAAAGATTTATAAAAGAACAAAACCTAGATACATAAGGCCATATGGTATGATGCTAAATGATTGGACCTCCAGGATATAGAAACAAAAGCCATATAATGAGTGATTGTTGTCCTTAATGTACTATGTTATCTCTCATCTCTTTTGCTATCCCTTGGTTATCTCATATTGTTACAGTATTTCACCTTGTTATCTGATATATTGTATATATGCTTATTGGGTTATTTGAAATCAGATAGGGAAGGGGGAAAACATGATGGGGGGGCGAGGCTGGGTGGAAGGAAATGGGGACCAAGACATGAGAAATGGTATCAATGTATGTGAAGTAATGCACCCTCTCTCTGGTGAATATAATGCAATCCTTTTCTTAATTCCAATAAAAATACATGGAAAAATACCTTGTATTATTACTTCATGAAGGAATGGAACATTTAAATTTTTTTACTCTCCTGGGACTTGAACTCAGGTCCTGGACACTGTCCTTGAGCTTTTCTGAAGGCTAGAGCTCTTCTATTTGAGCCACAGCACCATTTCTGGCTTTTTCTGTGTATATGGTACTAGGCCCCGCTCTTGGTTCCTGAAGAGCCTCTTGCTTGCATAGTCCTACTTCCTTCCAGACACTTTACCATTCTAAGTATCCCTTTATCTTGGCATTTTGCTGGTTAATTGAAGCTAGAGTCTCGAGGATTTTTCTTCTCATGCTATCTTTGAAGTTCAGCTTCCTGAATAGCTAACACAAGCCATATAGAAGGCTATATCTGATATACATAATCACTTCTATCACTTCCTATTTTTAGGAGAATCCCACACACAGTCTGATAATTTATTAGGAACAAAAATACTTGTAATATTTTGAAACTCAAAATGCATCTCTTATTTTATATTATACCCTAATTGGGCCATTGCACATTTGGCAGAAAAGTTCTTGTGCCATGTAGAAATAATGCTATTACACAGTCTTTGTATGCATTACTTTTAGGAGTTAATCTCTAGTTTACAGGTTCATATGAATTTGGGGAGCTTTGTTGAATGATGAGGAAATGTTTATATTGGTTAATTTGTACATGTTCTCTATGCACTACAGCAGTTTTTGTTGGATAACTTCAAGATGACTAAGCAACAAGGTGATCACTTCTGATCCTTTTGTGTTCTAGTCAACATTGTTGAAAGCCTGTCTTATTTTTTTTTCTAGATAATATCATACAAAGTTATTTTCACAATATTGTGTTCAATGCATTGTTTTTCCCTTAGATTTGTGGAAGGACAAATATTTTCAAAAATAGAAGTAATGAAAAAGAGGGTAGAGTTAAGAGACTTTTTTTTGATCTAGGAAAGCTAGCCATGAGAGCAATATTGGGTAGTCTTAAGAGTGTTCTAGAATTAAATCCAACACACTTCCATATTTCAAATGTAAATCTCATTTTTCAAAATGGGTGCAAGAATGATAATGTTGGTAGAAAAAAGACAAAGATGCAACTGGGAATTCCTGATGATGTGACTTTTCTCCATTCCATTAATGTTTAATTGCAGACGAAATAAAATTAAGCTCCCTTTTCATTCCTTTTATAGTTGTTCTTTCACCAATTATAAACCTTGGTGTCATATAATTCATTCCCCCAGGAACATGAAGCAACGTTCACCTTCCATGCATTTACATTTATCCATATCCGTATTTTAAAGGTAATGGGTAAACATTTACATTATATGAAGTTCTCTCAATAACCGTAACAGGCTTTCTACCGGAAGGAGTTTTTCTCAGCCATCACTCTTTGTTGTATAATTCCATTTTGACCTAACTTAAGCATAAAATGCCTTCATTGATTTAATGTATAGGAAGTCCCGGAAAGACTAGCCTTCATGCTCAGATGGATCTGAAGACAGAAGGTGAGGTAGGATAGAATATAAGGGTCATACAAAAGATCATGGAGTCTTTTGTTTAAGTACTTCCTCTGTTCTTTTCCTTTTCCTCTCTTCCCTCTTTTTCGCAGTGTTGACCTCATTTTCTTTCACTGAAGCCAGTCCTGGAACCCTTGATCTACATCTAGTCAGATTAATAAACTATGCTGATCAGGTGGCTTAAGAGAAGGGAATTTATCTTTCTTCATTACGTTGTGATTCAGGAATGCAGAGAGCGTGGGGGATGGATCAGCAGTTACCTTCTTGGTGGTTGCAGGAGTTAAATGTCCAAGGGGCTTTTTTTTTTTTTTGCTCTTTTTTTGTTTGTCTTGGAGCTTGAATTCTGGGCCTAGATGCTGTCTCTGAGCAATTCAGCTCAAGGTTATCACCCTACCCCTTCAGCCTCAGACCCACTTCCTGTTTTCTAGTAATGAATTGGAGGTAAGAGTCTAGTTCTTTAGTGTCTGGGCTGGCTTTGCACCATGATCCTCAGATCTCAGCCTCTTGACTAGCTAGGATTACAGGCGTGAGCCATAGTGCCTAGCTCAGGTTTTAACAAGGATAAATAAGAACAAAGGTATAAAATAATAATATAATAAAAAATAATAACAAGGAAAAATAAATGACAGATATGGGCTATGCAGTTAGTCTAAGGCATCTTCTAGAAAACACTGTTTACTTTTCTTTAAGGAACCTTATTGTGTAAACATAAATAGCTATATAGTTTTTCTTAATTTACTTAACAGTGTAATATCTATATCAATAGAAGTTTGGTCATTAGCACTGTTTTTCAGTTCTTGTAAGTACAATCAATATTACCATACCGGCATGAATAACTGAAGAGTTTAAATTTTTTCTAAAGCAAAATGGCAATTTTGATTTGCTTACAGTTGAAGTATATTTATATAGGAAAGACATTTTTCTTTTCATTTTTTTCTTTTGTCTAAGGCTCAGATTATTTCATTGTATCTTTATAAAGTTAATTGTAGTTTTAATACTTTTTCTATATAGAAATGTGATATGATCTGTTGAAATGTAGGCAAAAAGTCAAAATAAAACTACATAGTTGAAGAGCCATCCCTATACCTCCGGAGAGGAAACTATTGGTCTTCACAGAGAGATCTTTGCTCTCTGGCTTCTTGCTGGGTTCACACATTGGTGATCCCTGTCAAATGATAGAAGACCAGGATTCTAAGGACTTATGTACACTGGATGACTTTGGTTCACCTCTGCTGTCATAGATATTTCTATTTATTCAGCATTCTTCTGGAATATTGCACCAAGCTTTTTATTTCTCATTTATCTAACCTATAGCTTTTCTCCTTGTATTATCTCAGAGTATCTGTGATATTTGGTCACTGATGATACAGTATTTATTAGTATTTCATTTCTCAGATTGCCTTTGCTCTTTATGACTATTTAGGTTATATATCAACTTAACAGAGCCATGAGAAGTGCACACATTCAGTAACACATAACTAGGTGAAACCATGTAGTTCTGTACAGTATTAATGTTTGAGTTAGAAGACTTGTTTTTTATGGGGGGGTCTTGGGGCTTGAACTCTGGGCTTTTAGCTCTTCAGCTCAAGGCTAATACGCTATCACTTGATCCACAGTGCCACTTCCAAGTTAGAAGACTTCTAAGGGTAGGTTGTCCTGTCTCAGGCATGGGACCCATCTATTCAACTAAAAACTTGAATAGAATAAAATGTTTGAGTAAAAGTATACTTTTCCTTGATTGCATGAACTAGGACATTTATTACATTTGATCTTTAACTGAAAGATTGGTTTGAAGTTTGGTAGCTTTAGAATTAAAACTATACTTTTAGATACCCAGTTTCCAAATTGACATTTTCATAGCCATGTGAGAAAATTCCAAATAGTGAATCTTTTCTTTGATGTAACAAGTATCTAAACTTGAAGAAGTAGTTTTGAAAATAGATAACTGGTAGAGATGGAAAGAGTTTTGAGATTTTTACATTAATGTTTGGATGAGCACAGAGAAAGAAGATGTCTGTCTGTGAACCAGGGAGGGAACTATTCCTTCCCAGAATTCAACTTGCTGGTACCCAGACCTGTTTTTTGTGTTTAAGCTACTTTTTTTAATTTTTTATATTTTTATTGTAATTAATAAAATGGTTACATGATATTTGCCAGATAGAAGGTGCATTAATTCACATACATTGATACCCTTTCACATGTCTTGGTACCCTTTACCCACCCTCCACCCCCCGTCTTGGTTTTCCCCCCTTCCCTATCCAATTTCAAATAACCAAATACAAATAAATTCAATATATCAGATAACAAAGTGAGATACTGTAACAATATGAGATATCCAAAGGACAGCAAAGGAGATGAGACATAACATAGCACATTAAGGACAACAATCATTCATTGTATGGCTTTTGTTTCAATATCCTGGAGGTCCTTTCAATTAGCTTCATACTACATGGCCTTATGTATCAAGGTTTTGCTCTATTGCAGATCTCTGCTAGTAGAGCCCAAGGTTTCTACTGATTATGACAAATGAGGGAAAGCATTGAGCCTAAGTTCCTTTGAGTCTGGCTAACTTCATTTAATATGATTTTTTCTAAGTCTTTCCATTTCCTAACAAATAGGTCAATGTCGTTTTTTCTGACAGCAGCATAGAATTCCATTGTGTACAAATACCACAACTTGTTGATCCACTCATCAACGGAGGGACATCTAGGTTGGTTCCATATCTTTGCTATGGGGAATAATGCTGCGATGAACATTGTTGTGCTAGTGGAGTTAGTATGCCCTAGATTCTGGATGGTTGGGTAAATGCCAAGTAGTGGAATTGCTGGGTCATAGGGAAGCTCTATGTTTAGCCTTTTGAGGCACTGCCATACTGCTTTCCATAGTGGTTGAACGAGTTTGCACTCCCACCAACAGTGTAGTAGTGATCTCTCCTGGCCACATCCCCTCCAGCATCTGTTATTATTAGTTTTCCTGATCCTGGCCATTCTAACTGGAGTGAGGTGGAATCTTAGAGTTGCTTTGATTTGCATTTCTTTTATGACCAGAGATGTTGAGCATTTCTTTATGTGTCTATAGGCCATTTTTGTTTCTTCTTCAGAGAAGACTCTCTAAGTCTTTGGCCCATTTTTTAATGGGATGGTTGTTACTTTGGAGATTAGTTTTGGAGTGATTCAATTTTTTGAGTTGTTGATATATTTTAGATATGAGGCCTTTGTCTGTTGTTTGGTTGGTGAAGACCTTCTCCCACTCTGTAGGCTTCCCAATTAATTTACTAGCTATGTCCTTTGCCATACAAAAGCTCTGCAGTTTAATGCAGTCCCATTTATCCAGCCTTTCTCTGATTTGTTGTGATTCTTGCTCCTTATTAAGAATGTTTGGACCTGTGCCAAGGAGGCCTACTATATCTCCTATTCCTTCCTGTAAAGTTTTCAGTGTGTCAGCTTTTACCTCCAGGTCTTTGATCCATTTGGAGTTAATTCCAGGGCAGGGTGACAAAGAGGGGTCCAACTTTAGTTTTCTGCAGGTGCTTAACCAGTTCTGCCAGCACCACTTGTTGAAGAGGCTGTCTTTCTTCCATTCTATTTTTTTGGCTCCCTTGTCAAAGATTAGGTGGCCATATGTCTGTGGTTTAATATCTGGGTCCTCAGTTCTATTCCATTGGTCTTCAGGCTTGTTCTTGTGCCAGTACCAAGCTGTTTTGATAATTATAGCCCTGTAATAGAGCCTAAAGTTTGGAATTGAAATTCCTCCAGCACTGTTCTTTCTGCTAAGAAGTGTTTTATTATTCCATATGAAATTTTGGATTGCCTCTTCTATTTCTTTAAAGAATGCCATTTGGATATTGATGGGTCTTGCGTTGAATTTGTAGATAGCCCTTGGCAAGATTGTCATTTTCACAATGTTGATTCTTCCAATCCAGGTGCATGGGAGGTTTTTCCATGTCCTTAGTTCTGCTTTAATTTCCTTTTTTAGTGTTTTAAAGTTTCATCATAAAGGTCCTTTACATTCTTAGTTAAGCTAATTCCTAGGTACTTTATTTTCTTTGAGGCTAGTGTGAAAGGGGTTTCTTTCCTGATTATTGCCTCGTTCCTCTCACTGTTGGCGTAAAGGAAGGCAGTTGATTTTTGGGGGTTAATTTTATATCCTGCTACCCTTCCAAAGTTTTTGAATCAGCTCAATGTGCTTGGGAGTAGAGTCTACAGGATCCTTTAAATACAGAATCATGTCATCTGCAAAGGGGGATAGTTTTACTTCCTCTTTCCCTATTTGGATCCCCTTTATGCTTGCTTCTTGCCTTATTGCACTGGCTAGAAATTCTAATACTATGTTAAAGAGTAGTGGAGAGAGTGGGCATCCTTGTCTCATTCCTGATTTTTAGAGGGAATGGCTTTAGCTTTTCACCATTAAGTGTAATACTAGCAGTGGGTTTGTCATTCACAGCCTTTATTATATTGAGGAATGTTCCATGGATTCCTAGTTTCTCCAGAGCTTTTAACATAAAGGGGTGTTGGATCTTGTCAAATGGCTTTTCCGCATCTATTGAGATAATCATGTGATTTTTGTCCTTGCTCCTGCTGATGTGTTGAATTATATTAATTGATTTGTGTATGTTGAACCAGCTTTGCCTCCCTGTGATGAATCCTGTTTGATCATAGTGTATAATTTTTTGATGAGTTGTTGTAGACGGTTGGCCAGTATTTTGTTGAGAAATTTTGCATTAATATTCGTCAAAGAAATGGGTCTATAATTCTCTTTCTTTGATGAATCTCTGTCTGGTTTGGGGATGAGGGTTATAGTGGCTTCATAGAATGAGTTTGGTAAAGAACCTTCATTTTCAATTTCGTTGAAGAGCTTAAGGATTATTGGTGTGAGCTCTGCTTTGAAGACCTTATAGGATTCAGCTGTGAATCCATCTGGCCCTGGGCTTTTCTTGGGTAGAAGTTCTCTAATTGTCATTTCTATTTTAGAGCTTGAAATAGGCCTGTTGAGTTGGCTTAGTTCTTTTTGGTTCAGTGTGGGTATGTTAATATTGGCTAGGAATTCCTCCACGTCTAGATTCTCAAATTTGTTGGTGTAAAGGTTTGAGAAGTATTCCCTCATGATATTCTGGATAATGGTAATTTCTGTCGTGATATTACCATTTTCGTCTGCGATTTTGTTTATTTCGATATGCTCTCTTCTTTTTTTGGTAAGATTTGCTAAGGGTTTGTCAATTTTGTTAATTCTTTCAAAGAACCAACTCCTTGTTTTCTTGATTCTTTCTATAGTTTTTTTGGATTCCAAATCATTTAATTCTGCTTTGATTTTAATTATTTGCTTTCTTCTACTGGGATTAGGGTTGGTTTGTTGCTCTTTTTCCAGAAGCTTAAGGTGAGACATTAACTTATTGGTTTGCACTTTTTCCAACTTGTTGTTGTAGGCACTCAGCACTATAAATTTCCCCTGAGTACTGCCTTTGCTGTGTCCCAAAGGAGTTGGTATTTTGTGTGCTCCTCATTGTTAAATTTCATAAACTGTTGGATTTCTGTTCTGATCTCTTCGATGACCCATTGGTGATTCAACAATGTGTTGTTCAGTCTCCATGAGTTACAGGGTTTTCGTTGGTGGAGATGTGTGTTCAGTTCCAATTTGATGCCTTTGTGGTCTGAGAGTGTGCATGGAATAATTTCAGTGTTTCTGAATCTGTCCAGGTTTGTTTTATGGCCTAAGATGGGTCTATATAGTTGTTGGTCTATATAGTTGTTCAGTTCTAAAGTTTCTCTGTTGAGTTTTTGCCTTGTTGATCTGTCCATAGGTGAGAGTGATGTGTTAAAGTCATCGACAATCACTGTGTTTCGATCTATGTATGGTTTCAGTGTAAGTAAAGTTTGCTTGATGAAGTTCGGAGCTCCGGGATTGGGTGTGTAAATATTTAGGATCGTTATGTCTTCCTGGAGGAAAGATCCCTTTAGTAGTATGTAGTAACCTTCTTTGTCTTTTCTTACTAATTTTAGTTTGAAGTCTATTTTATCTGATATGAGGATGGCAACTCCAGCCTATATATGGGGCCGTTAGCTTGATAGAGTTTATTCCACCCTCTCACTTTCAAAAGATGATTGTTTTTTTCGGTAAGATGTGTCTCTTGAAGACAGCAGAACGATGGCTCTTGTTTTTTGATCCAACTAGACAAGTCTATGCCGTTTAATTGGAGAGTTAAGTCCATTGATATTGAGAGTTAGGATTGAGAGATATTTAGTAGTTCCTACCATTTTTAAAAGCTTTTATTAGGGCCTGTGTCTTGACAGTTCTTGTGGTCCTTAGATGGTATGCTATTTAGGTGCCATTTCTTTCCCTATATTGCCTTTATTTTGGTTTTCTATGTATAGAACATCTTGCAGAATTCTCTGTAGTGTTGGTTTTGTTGCTACATATTGTTGCAGCTTTTCCCTGGAATGGAATGTTTTTATTTTTCCCTCAGTTATGAATGAGAGCTTAGCTGGGTACAGTATTCTTGGTTGGTAGTTATTTGACTTAAGGGCATGACATATATGCTTCCAGTTACTTCTTGCTTGCATGGTCTCTGCTGAAATATCTGGGGTGATTCTTATTGGTTTGCCTTTATAAGTTACTGGTCCCTTTTCCTTGGCTGCCTTTAGGATCCTTTTTTTGGTTTCTATTGATCCAGTTCGGATTACGATGTGGCGGTGGGATGTTCTTTTCTGGTCAGGTCTGTTTGGGGTTCTAAAAGCTTCTTGTATCTGGATGGGCCTGCCCTTCTAGATATTTGGGCAATTCTCTGAGATGATTCCCTGAAGTATATTTCCAATACCATTGACCTCTTTCTCCAGACCCTCCTCAATACCAATTAGCCTTAAATTAGGCTTCCTAATTGTATCTTGGACCTCCTGAAATGCTCTCTCATATTTCCTAGATTTGGATTGACTCATTTTCTGTTCTTTCTCTATAATAACTAAATTATCTTCAGCCCCAGAAATTCTCTCCTCTGCATTGTCTAACCTGCTATCAAAGCTATCTACTTTATTTTTCATCTCCCTTGCTTCTAATTGCTCATTTTTGATGCCTTGCATCTCTTCTTTTAGATCATGTATGGATTTCTTTAGCTTCTTGATTTTCATTTGAGTGGTTAGCTCAGTAGCTTAATTTTCTTTGGACATTTGCTGGAGTTCAGTCACCTTTTTATTTGTGGATTCTATGAATTCATCCATCTTTTTTTGAAAAACATTTATTATGGCTCCTTTATGGCTTCTTCTTTTTCACTTATCACCTTGTTTATGGTTTCTTCTTGTTTAGCTATGGCTTCCTCCCTTAACTCTTTCGTTATATTTTCACATTTTTCATTAATGATGTTTATCAATTGCATTTGTATAGCACTTGGAAGACTCTCCTCTAGGTTTGCCAGTGACTGTTCCATTGTCTGTTTACATTGGGTGGGGGATGTTGTTTCTTGATTTGACATTTTTCTTGAGTTTCTTGTTCTGCCCATTTGAAAATGGGAGCAAGATTAATACTAACCAGTATTATAGTTTTTCAGATATAAGCAACCTAGACATCTGTAGTTATCAGATACTAGATGTTCACAATTTTTGATTGGTGTTATCACTCTTTCTTTTTGTGCACTTGCAGACCCGTCTAATACAACCACTGATAATCGACTTATACCCAAAACAATAAGCCTCTCAATCCCATCTCTATTGTCTTTAAGTCCCTCTGAGCCTAGAGAATAATTAAACACCTTGATATACAGTATTGCTCAACAGCCATCAAGTGTAGATCCATGCATTATAAGGGTTGAAAGATGAACAGGGGACCAGAGATAGGAAAATAGAATTAGAAAGGTCAGGGGAGGTACAAGTGGATTAACGTAGGAGTGTAAGAATATTATAGTAATGTGGAAAAGGTATAGTGTAAGGATAACTGACCTAAGTTGATAAGTCGGTAGTTTATTTGAGTACAAAGTTTGGAAAGTATTAGAATAAAACTTATGTGTTGCTGCACGACTAGCTCTTAGTCCAACCAGTGGCCTCACAGTGGACCATGGGATGGATCTGCGAGCTTCAGTCTGAGCGCGCTGGGCAGACGTTTTCCTGTGCTGCTTCCAGGGGTGGCCCTCAGCCAAGGGTCTGGGGTTTGAGAGTTTCCAGAGGCTCTCAGCAGGACCAGCAGGAGACTGCTCTGTTCCCAGGGGCGGGGCCCAGCTGAGGAAGTGGGCTCCAAGGGCGGAGCCTCGCCTTTCTGATTCTCAGAAGGCAAGCTTGGCTGCTGGTTGGTCCTTCAGATCCCTGCTGTGTTTCCACTGCTTTGTCAGAGAGTCTGTGACTGTGGGGGACCCCTGGGTGCTGTCTTGCTCAGGATTCCCAGCTGGAGGATGCTGGCTCCTGTTTTCCCGCACACCCTACCCGCTGTTGTAAGGTAGTGTCCCAGCGCCCTCCACTCTCCAGATCCAGTGGCCCTGGGAGAGGATCCTGGTGGATAGGTGGGAGCTGGGACAGCTCTGCCTCCCCTGGTTTGGTAATGAGACTTATGGTCCGCCCACCTGTCAGTCTCCAGTCAGAGGGCTGTCTTTGAGCCTGTTGGGCGGGTGGGAGTTGGGACAGCTCTGCCTCCCTTGGTGGGGTGTTGGGTCTTAGGTAGCCCGCCTGTCAATTTCCAGTCAATGGCCTGAGGGAGGGGGCTGTTGAGGGGAGGGACAGGATTCTAAATTCCTTGCCCTCCTGCTCCTGCCAGTCTTTCTCAGGCGGGGTGGAGGGGTCTGATTTAAGTTCTATTGCTTGGCACCATCTCTACTTTCCCGATGTGTTTGGGGACGTGTTGTGCTACTCACGCCAATGCGTTCCATCTGTGGGTGTTCCACGGTGGTGGGGAGTCTTTCACTCCCCTTGGGTCTCCTCCGCCACCTGTGTTCCCTGTCTGGGTTCCACTGCTTGCTGTTCTGGTTCCGCGTCTGGGTTCTGCTGCTTCCATGGCTTGCTGGCCCAGTCCTGTGCTGGTTTCTGCAGTGGTTGGGGTGCCCTGCCCGGTGCCCTCTGCCCGCTGCTGCTTTTTGCGCCTTGGAGCCAGCGGGGAGGGGTGGGGGAGGGGTATTCGCGTTCCAAATTCTTTGAGAAAGTTGGATGTGAGATTTATCTGGATTTCTTTTCCGGTTTGAGTCCTTCTTGCTTTTTGTGTTTGTTGTTGTGGATTTCTTAAGATAATTAGCTCGTGGGACTCCCTGGTTCTCTCTTTTTGTGAGAGAGAGCTAGGCAGCATCCCTATTTTCTCGGTGCCATCTTCCTTCTTTTTAAGCTACTTTTTAAAGAGATTTACAATAGAACAAAATCTAGATACTTAACGCCATATAGAATGATGCTAAATGAAAGGACCTCCAGGATATGGAAACAAAAGCCATATAATGAATGATTGTTGTCTTTATGTACTATGTTCTCTCTCATCTCTTTTGCTGTCCCTTGGTTATCTCACAGTGTTACTATTTTTCACCTGGTTATCTTTTTTGTATATATGTGCATTTGATTATTTGAAATCAGATAGGGAAGGGTAGAAAACAAGATGGGGTCTGGGGTAAGGGAGAGAAATGGGGACCAAGACATGAGAAAGGGTATCAATGTATGTAAAGTAATGCACCTTCTATCTGGTGAATATAATGTAACCCTTCTATTATTTACAATAAAAATATATGAAAAAAGATATTAAAAAAAAACCTTTAAGAAGTAGAAGGAAGTAAATCAATCAGCATTAGAAAAAAGAATCACCACTGAGGTTTATAGGTAAGTGCTATTATTGTTTCAGGTATTTAGATGTCTAAATCACCTATTTCATCGTGTGTGTGTGTGTGTGTGTGTGTGTGTGTACCTGAGTATACCAGTTCTGGGTCTTGAATATAGAGCCTGATGATTGTCCCTGAGCTTTTGAGCTTTTGTGCTTGAGGATCACAGTCTACCAGTTAAGCCATTTCTGGATTTTTGGTGGTTAATTGGAGATAAAAGTCCCTCTGGTTTATTTGCCCTGGATGGCTCCAAACTGTGCTCCTCAGATCTCAGCATCCTGAGTAGAAGATTACAGGCCTAAGCCACTGGCACCTGGACTATTTCGACTTTTGTAGAATATTGTTAGTTCTTTTGTTTTGATTGTCCTTTCCTTCACTTCCTTTTTTGCAATCCTTTTGAAATTTGCTGAGTTGAATACTGTTCATTTGGTTTCTTTGTCAGCACCCAATGTTGGTAAGGTAGTGAAATTTCACCTGAATATAGCTTCCATTTTCATAAAACTTGTGAGTGTATGGGCTGGGAGTTTGACTTCGCGGTAGAGTGCTTGACTAGTTTGCACAAAGACCTAGGTTTGATTCCTCGGTACCACATACATAGAACAAGTGGTGCTGCGGTTCAAATGGCAGAGCTCTGGTCCTGAGAAAGCTCAAGGACAGTGCTCAGGACCTGAGTTTAAGCCCCAGGATTGGCAAAAAACAAAAATCTTGCAAGTGTAATTTATATCTTAACATTTTTTATTTTGCTTTGATCTGATTATTTTTTGGGGGAGATAAGTAGTCTGCATTTACCCTCTGCTGCTGCTGCTGCTGCTGCTGCTTCTTCTTCTTCTTCTTCTTCTTCTTCTTCTTCTTCTTCTTCTTCTTCTTCTTCTTCTTCTTTTTTGCCAGTCCTGGGCTTGAGCTCTGGGACTGAGCACTGTCCTTGGACTTTCTCAAGGCAAAAGTTCTACCACTTGAGCCACAGCACCACTTCTGGCTTTTTTTCTACGTATGTGGTACTGGAGTCATGGTGCATGCTAGGCAAACACTCTACCACTAGGCCGACCCCCCCACCTCTGCTTCTTTTTTTTTAAAGATAATATCTTCCTTTTGACTTTCCTTTCTCTTACTGTCACTAATGTGAATCTCTCTGATTACTTGAGCTTATCCAGATAATTTTTCCAAACTCAGTATCCTTAATTAAACCACATTTGAAGTCACCATAAATATGTAAGATAATCACAAATTTCAAGGATTAGCATGTAGTTTAGGGAGACCTTTATTTGGCCTTTCATATCAGCCTTTTTCTCAAACATTTCATGCACAAAGATTGCATAATTGCATTGTGATAGGCATTTTTTTCATCATAAACTGTGTAAGTATGTGTAAAAACTATCACATAGTTTTTAAATTTCAGAGAAATATTTAATAGTGAATTTTAGAACACTATGTGACTGTACCATGACTAACATTTGTATGCCATAGATATGTTTGAATGTATCTTATATGTCTCCAATAATGATTGTGAGTTCATGTGTAGCAATAAGTTGCAAATTGAGATGATTACTAACCTGCCAAGGGGAGGAATGTAAGAAAAAAATTTAATATATATTTTTGAAGAAGTAGAAGGACTAACTTCGTTATCTGTCTTTCCATAAAAGAATGATAGAAAATAAATTCAATGACTTAACCAAACTTGATTTTTTTGGAGGTAGCACAGAAAAAAATATGGAACAATATTTGTCAAATACACAGAAGAGTTATATTTTATATGTAGAATGGTCTAATTTTGTTACAAAATACAGGACAGTTTTATTTATTTTGTAATATCACATGTTAACCTTAAACAGTTGCTGGGTAAAAGTGCTCAGTATTGATCTTTATTTTCTTCAAACTTCATCAAAGCAGAAACCTCTGGTCACTTTCTTTTAAAAAAATTTCTATTTTCTCACTGTCAGACAACATATTTATTTATCCTTGGCCTGAACATCTTACTAGATGAAAGCTTGGATAATATTCTGAAGAAAACAACAACAAAAAGGTAATATTAAACAACCATCAACCAAAATGTATAACATCATCAACCAAAATGTATAACATCTAAGATTGATCTAAATAAAATCAATGGCAACAGAAGCCCCTTATGAAAGTATTCAATCATTTTCTGAAAACATATTCACCATTGCAAAGCTTCTAAGAATCAATAAATAAGAAGATAAGAAAGAAAGCAAAACAGCTTTATGCCACGTATTGTATATGGCTTACCATTTGAGAAACACTTCAATTATTTAATGTAAAAAATGACCTAAAAGTGGGAGGAACAAATAATTAAAGGTAGGTTCTTTTCATAGAGAAAATATAGTAATAATGATGTTATATGTCTTTCTTTTCAGACGGGCAAATTTTCCAATCTTACAGAGCTAGAATGACAAGCACATGCCATCGTACCAACTATTGGTTGAGCAGAAGGGGTAAACCCTGCCTTGAATAGCATTCTCCCTGATTTCAGCTTCTCAATTAGGTAGGACTAGGGGCATGCCTTGTATAAGGTAAATGTTTGATTGGAATTGAAGAAGTTGAAAAGGCTGTATGTGAATTGGTTATATTTTCTTTATCTGAGCTTATTATTGGGATGAGTATACAAGATCCACACAAAGGTACTCCCTTGGGGAATATTATAAAGGTTGAATAAACAAAAGGTGGTGTATGTGTATATTCAATCTTAAAAGAAGCAAAATTTTCATTTGCAATAACATAGGAAAACGTAGAGGTAAAAGGGAAATAAGCAAGACACAATGAAATATATTCCATGATTCCATTATATAAAATGTATTTCTTTAAGGAATTTATTGTTTTTTATAAAGGTGATACACAGAGTGATTACTATTACAGGTAATGAGTACATCTCCTTTTGCACAGTGTATTCTGTTTCCTTACTCACCAATGACTCAACAGTCAAATTATAGATTCAGGAAGAGTGAGACTTACTGCCTGCATCATTCTCTTACTGCCTCTTATTTTCTGTCTACCCTTCACAATTCCATCTCACCAACTTTTTGTTCCATTTTCTTTTTTTCATATATTTTTTATTGTAATTAGTAGAAGGGTTACATTATATTTGCCAGATAGAAGGTACATGAATTCACATACATTGATACACTTTCTCATGTCTTGGTCCCTATTTCCCTCCCGCCCACCCCACCCCTCATCTTTTTTTCCCCCCTTCCCTATCCAATTTCAAATAACCAAATACAAATATATCCAATATATCAGATAACAAAGTAAGATACTGTAACAATATGAGATAATCAAGGGATAGCAAAAGAGATAAGAGATAACATAGTACATTAAGGACAACAATCACTCATTATATGGCTTTTGTTTCTATATCCTAGAGGTCCTTTCATTTAGCGTCATACTATATGGCCTTATGTATCTAGGTTTTGCTCTATTGCAAATCTCTGCTAGGAGAGACCAAGGTTTCTACTGATTATGACAAATGAAGGAAACCATTGAGCCTATGTTCCTTTGAGTCTTGCTTACTTCACTTAATATGATTTGTTCATAATATATTTTGATAGTATAATCATTTGTCCTATCTGTTTACCCTTCCCTCTTCGCCACGTATTCATGCTTTTAGATAGGCATTATTAAAGGGCATACTGCTTGTTCAGGGGTTTTCATCTTAATAACTCATGATTTGTTATTTATGGAGATATATTTTTGTGTCCAATTGATAAGAGGTGGCCTTCTGGTCCTTAGTAGTGATTATCAATTTAATTAGATTCAGGAACACTCAGAGAATTAGCAAAGCACACTTATGACTGTAATGATACAATAAAATCAGAGAATTTACTCAGGAGGGCTATAATTCAAACAGGTCTATTCAAAATTTAAATAAATGACTGAGAAGTAGTAAGATTATGGAAAAATGGGGCCTGGTTGAAGGTAAAATATCACTGGGATATGTTGATAAGAGTTTTATCTTGTCCTGGCACCTTCTTTTTATTTTTCATTTCTATTTCCTCTCCATTATTATGAATCTTGTTCTTTCCTACTCTCCTTGATATGGAATAAAACCTCTGAAATAATGAGTAAATTATTCTCCTGAAAAACAGAATTTTGACTATAGAGAAAAGTAAAAATTAAATTATTATATACAAATGTTGGCATTTTGCATCCATATACAAGCTCTCCCCACACAACTAATATACTTCATGTGTAACACTGCTTACTATAGGAAGAGTACTCTGTGCTCTTATGGAGCTTTCTTTAGACACATTTTATATGTCCTTAATTTTTCCATTTTAAAAGTGATTCACAGTTATACTGGGAACTGTTGGCTCAAGCCTGTAATCATAGCTCCTCTGGAGGCTGAGATCTTAGGATCATTATTTGAAGCCAGCTCAGACAGGAAAGTCTGTGCAATTCTTTTTTTTTTCATTGATGACAAGGCATTTTACTGAATCATCGTATATCCTTTTCATGCAAAAAAAGGTAGGAGTTTATGGTCTTTAATTTTCTTCCACTGACAATATTCAGGAAGACCTCAATTCTCTAAAGAATTTCTCAGTACCTCTCAAACGAGGAATGTTTTAAGTTGGCAATTAAGCATTATAATTCTCAGAAGCATAATGTAACTAATAGATCACTTATATATGAATAAATAAGGGACTTTCCTGGTAGATGGAGCAAATTTTTATGAATTCCATGATGTAGTTCAAAAAATTTGTTGATAATGGAAGGTGGTTTGGGGTTCTTAACCAAATCCTTAGATGTCCAATTCCTTTACAGAAATGTGCCTTAAATGGAAAATATGAAGACATTTTAGATTTTTCCCTGAAGCAGAGCATTTTACTAGTCTATGGATGCCAAATATACCCTATAGAATTTTAATTGGTTAATATTATTTGGTTATGTTTGAGTTCTTTGTCAAATATAGTGTTTGTCCATTAAAGCATATTTTCTTGTGTTTCAGTATTTAAATTCTGTTAAAACCAAGAAACTTACAAGCAATCAACCACAGGTTTGGGGCATATAGGAAAATTAAAAAGAAAAAGAAAGAAGAAGGAAAGGAAGGAAAGAAGGAAGGAAGGAAGGAAGAAAAAAAAGAAATTTGATTCTTGTGTAACCTTTACATTTTTTTTCTTCTTTGACCATTCTGCTGATGACTTAATCAGACAATATGCCAGGGCCCAAATGAATACTTGCTGGTCTTTCCCACAACATAGTTTAGAACCCACAGAGGCAGGAAAGGTCTCTGTAAGGATGCCAAGTGACTCTGGTTTGTCTAAAGGACAAAAAAGAAAATATTCTTATCTACAATTAAGCTCCAAAAAAGAAAAACCTAGAAGTATTGCTGTGGCTCAAGTGACAGAGTACCAACCTTTGGCAATAAAGCTCAAGGACAGTAGATATGCCCTGAGTTCAAGACCCAAGACTTGAACAGAAAAAATAAACAGTAATACAACTTAACTAAAAAAATTACAAAATATGTGATAAGGAAAATAAATATTACTCCTCCTTCTTTGAACTTGACCTTATACCAATCATGAACCTATAGAATGGTCTCTTGTTTACTTTTCTTAACAATGGGTAGAGTTTTTTCTAGTAATTGATTATACTTTAAAAGTATTTTAAGTCATTCATCATAATCTGTTTTATGTTGGAAAATATTTTTTAAATGTAGTTGCTCATCACATTTTAGATTGGTATCTTACATAGTTACTTTTATAATGTATACATTTCCTCTACATGCATTAAAAACAGTTGAAATGGGGCTGGGAATTTGGCCGAGTGGTAGAGTGCTTGCTTAGCCAGAAATGGTGCTGTGACTCAAGTGGTAGACCTCTAGCCTTGAGAAAGCCCAAGCACAGTGCTCAGGCACTGAGTTCAAACCTCACAACTAGCAAAACAAAAAAGACAGTTGAAAGGTTTTCAACTGAAATATTTATTAAAAAGAACTGTTTCCTACATTTTTGCCAGTTAACATTATATTTTGTTAATTCTTCTTGCATAGAACTATTTATCTACAACTCACAGTTTTTCTTTTGCATAGATTTCTGTGAGCACAAATAGCAAAACAAAAACCAGGAATGTTCTTATAGATCTTACATGATTTTCATAAAATTTTTGGCCAGGAACTTCAGGGTTGATGGTTGATTTACACTACTACTTTTTCAATGATTCAAAACATTTCAAGTGATCTTTTTCCCCTATTAATCAAAAACTAAAAGTAACTATTTCTTTATATTAAAAATAATTTAAGGGTTGGGAGTTTGCCCTAGTGGTGGAGTGCTTGCTTAGTATGCACGAAGACCCAGGTTTGATTCCTCGGTACCACATACATAGAAAAAGCCAGACGTTGTGCTGTGGCTCAAATGGTAGAGATATAGCCTGAGAAAGCTCAAGGACAGTGCCCAGGCCCTGAGTTCAAGCCCCATGACTGGAAAAAAAAATGATTAAAAGAATTATTTCATTGTTTGCTTGTCAGTCTCTTTAATTATTAAGTTAAATCTTTTTCGTGTAATAATGACATTTTCAATATTTCTTCTGCTGTTTCTTTAATAAAATTTCCTATTTTTCTATTGGTCCTAGTACTTTTACACTCATTTAGGAAATCACCATTCAGTTAACCTTTTCACCCTCCCTCCTTCCCTCCCTCCCTCCCTCCCTCCCTCCCTCCCTCCCTCCCTCCATGCTTGCTTGCTTGCTTTCTGTCAGTTGTGGGGCTTGAATTTCATATCTGGGCACTGTCCCTGAGCAATTTTGCTCAAGGCTAGAGCTATACCACTTGGAGCCAGTGCCACTTCAAGTTTTCAGGTGGTTAATTAGAGACAGACTTTCATGACCTGGCTGGTATTGAGAATCACAATCCTCAGATGTCAGGCTCCTGAGTAGCTAGGACTGCAGGCCTCCACCAGCAGCCTCTGGTTCAATTAATCTTTCATTGTACATGCGCAATCTTGTTTTTAGCACCTTATTTCCTGTTTAGAAAGAGAGAGAGAGAAAGTCAGGGCATTGTACATATCAGACAAATACTCTACTTTTGAGCCATACCTCTAGATGTTAAACTTAGTTGGAATAATTAAGACCGCAAAGTTCTAACACATATATAAAATGGAAAAGAGAATTTCTTTTCTTCTGATTTTATATCACTCATGTTTATGTACAATATGGCTGTTGATCTTACATGCTTTATGTTTTTATATGCTATGATTAAACAAGCGCCACACAGATTTTATTTTTCCTCAGTATTGGCAAACTTTCCTTTTCCTCTACTGTTAACTTCTTCTCGGCCAGTGTTGCCAATTATAATATAGATTACTTATGGATGGATGTGTCTAGAAGGATATTTATATCTATGCACAGCTAATTCTAGTCAAGGATCTAATGTCAACACAAAGTCGTATGTCCTATCCCTTGCATCTCTTCACCAGTTCAGAGCCTGTTGCTGGGAGTGAAAAATACAGCTTCTTTTTGTTCTTCAGTGACAATTCAAGTGAGATAACAGAGTGTTCAATTAGCTGAGCTAATGGAGCAGCTCCCGCCAGTTAAGCAGCAAGAATGGCTGTGAAGCTTTCATGCTTCCTGCTCAATTTCAGTTTTTCTGATAACATTTTTAACTGCCTAGAGAATTCTCTTTATTCAAAGGCATTTTTCCCATACCTTATTAGTGGGGTGATATTCCAGATAACTCCCAAAGATGTCAACTTTGTTGGCATACAGAAGAACAGTGAAGTCTTATGCACAGTACATCTTTTCAGCTGATCTTACCTCTTCTATCTTTGCATTGATCCAGTTAGGAGATGGCTGGCTGCCAACATTCTTCCCATGGTTTTCTTAAAACTTGCTGTCTTCTTGGAGCGGAAGCTTTCAAAAGTGTGGGAGAAGGAAGTTGAATTGTCACTTTCCCCGAAATATGCAGTGCTGACAGCAAGTGTGGTAATTAGAAGAAAATAAGGAATGTGGAGATAGCAGTGGGACTAGTGGTTAGAATTCATTCTTTTAACTCTTCCAATGCTGAGAAGAGCTACATTATAAATATGGAGCAAAACTGAACTTGTATTTGAGGTATCTGATTCTTCAGATGGGTTCTGCCCCTGGGCTATCAAGGCTCAGACATGCTTCAATATTGGGATTCAGATTCCTTACCTTTATTTCACAGGACTAGTGTGAATAAAATTAGATCTTCCACATTTAAATACGTGAAAGTGTTCTATAAGCCCAAAGTGCTTTACAGAGTATGAGAATGCATTGTCATTGCTATTATGATGGATGAGCAATAAAGAAAGGAGAGGCCTTTAGTTGTAGACCTTTGGGGAGGCTTGCCAATTGTCTGGAAGGAGGATGGGAGAAATAAAATAGATGCCTCCTCACCCTGGACAATGAGGCCTAGCTGGCCTTTCAGAGCCTCGACACAGTGTTAGACCCCAAGCTACTTGGTTTGAAATAGGTACTGGAGATGTGATTTTCTATCTGAGTGGCACAGTCTTTAAGAATTTGAACTTTCAGTATTAGGTTCACACATCTATGCATCTATCCATCTGCATTTTTGATATACATGTTGAGCTCTATACATTACATATATAATATACTATGTTAGGATGCACTATTTCAATAATGAAAAGATAAAGTTTCTGCTTTGAAGAGTACAAAAACCTAAAATTATATAGATGTGTGTACGTATCACATATATTGCTAGATATGTTGTAAAAAATGTAAACACAATCTTGGATGAACCCTAGAGAAGTGAAAATGAACCTGCACAAAAGCTACAAACTCCAGTACAAGGTTTAATTAGTTTTGATTAGTACAAATAATCTAAAAGAAGCTGATACCTAACTTGGCTGTAATTTAAATGTTTTTGTAAAGTTGATAGAAGGATAACAGTCACATAAATAAGCTAATGATTACATTTCTTTTCAAACAGTGTTACCCCCATTTTCTTCCGCTTTACTTCCCTGACCCCATTTTATACACAAGAGGCAGAGGAAACAGCTTTCACTGGAGAAACTGACATTGATAAAATTCAGGCAAAGCCTCTATACACATTAGAATGTGAAAATTAGTTCTTGTAAACCATACCTATGCAGAGAACTCATGAAAAATACAACCTATCTACATGTTTGCACATGTCATTACAGGATGGCACCCTAATGAAGGCTCTCTAGTGTCATTACAATGGAAAACCCCCATAGAGCCCCCTATGTTTTGCCAGTTCTAGGGATTGAACTTCTGGCCTGGACATTGTCCTTGAGCTTTCTCAATGCTAGCACTCTACTACTTGAGCCATGGTACCACTTTTTCTGTGTATGTGATACCAAGGAATTGAAGCCAGGGCTTCATGCATGCTAGGCAAGCACTGTACCACTAGGCCATGATCCTGGCTCCCCATTTATTCTTAATATCCACGTGAAAGCTTTCTGGGTAGTCCTTGGACTGAAGGATTTCCCATATTTGTAGACTTGGGAGAAGGATGGGCATCTTCATGGCATAACATTTTTAGCACTGAAAGATGCTCTTATGCTGACTAATAATTGTCTCATTAGGTGCAGCATAGAGCTTTCTGCAGTGCATATCTGTTATTTGGGGAAGACAAAATCTTTCCTCTAAAGGATTTCCCACATTGGCAGTTCCCAGGCCTTTCTACAGTATGAATTATACAGAGATGTATAATGGAGCTGTATTCTTTTTTATTGGAAAGTAAGAATTAATACTGTTAGAATATAGACACTACCAAAACCCATCTACTGCTTCAGTGCAATCACATGAGATGACTACAGCTTTGTGCTTGAGTATGGTTTATGGCATCATATTCTTTTGTGTGTGTATAAACCCGTTTATCCCCATGTATTGCGAAAGTTTAATTCTAAAATGTAAATAATAGTTGTACCCATATTGTAGGGTTATTGGGGACAAAATGAAATGATCTATATGCAGTATGGCATTATGATATAATCAGTAAATGATAACTGCTGTTGTCATTGTTATTTCCTCTTCTACACTGTAATTTCATTTTTTGGGCTATAGTACAGTTTCTTTTTTAATAGTATGAATGCCACTGAAATCAAGTCTTAAATGCAACTCAATCAAATTTTTGGTTCTTAAAATGGAACTTAATATTCCTTTTTTAAATTTAAATTTTGTGAAGGGGCTGTATCGAGGGGTTACTGTTACTTAAGTAAGGTAATGAATATAATTCTTTTTGAACAGTGTTAGCCTCTCTCTCTTTATTCTGTCAGTTGTGGGGTTTGGACTCTGGGCCCTACCCCTTGAGCCACAGACCCACTTCCCATTTTCTAGTGTTTAATTGTAGATAAGAGTCTCAAGTTCTTTAGTGCCCAGGCTGGCTTTGAACCACAATCCTCAGATCTCAGCCTCCTGCATAGCTAGGATTACAGGCCTGAGCCACCTCCCTCATTTTATCCCACTTTCCATTCCTCCCTATTCCCCTCACCCGCAGATTGTAAAGTTCAATTCCAACATAGTATCTAGTGAATTGATTGATTCACCCTTTGTTCCACCATTTCTGTGATTCTTCTTGAACCTATATTTTCTTTCTAAAAGTTGGGGATAGTCCAGGAGAATGACAGTAACTACATAGCCACAGAGGTCTTTTTGACATTTGCCTCATCTTCTCACCAGGTTTTAGCATCCTGCAATACTTGAAAATTGAAGAACATTCACAACCCAGAACATTGTAGAATTCAAAGTTGTAACTGTGTTTCCAAGAAATTAATCAGCCACCTATGACAGTGCAAAAGAGTTGATACACGAACATTTTAAGTCCAGGAAGTAGAAGTCTTTCAGCTGATACCATGTTTAGTTGATCTTAAAGAAGTCTGGTAGTGTAAATGGAACTTTATTACAGAGGCCATGCTGTTCTCTTTCTGATTAGAGTCTGTGGGAGTCTGGGCCTAGTTTGGGGTAAAAATAAATCATCCAAGGACAGTGAAGCTAATATCATCTGGCTGGAGGAGGAGAAGGGAGACACTAGGATGGTGAGAGTCTGGGAATCTTATTGTTTAGAAAAGTAGAGGAAAGTGGAGTAGGTCAGTCTGGAAAAAAAGTAACTCAGGGGTCTGGAGGAAGAAAGACTAGGTGTATTCTTCAACACTGAAGTATTCCTTTTAGCAAAGATGTTGGATGGGGCACATTGAAAGAGAACCATGGCCAAAGGTGAGGAATCCAGGAAAAAAGCAAATTATCTCAATTCAACAATGTAATTTAAAAAACAAACTAACTAAAGCTCATTTAAATGGCTTTTTTTTCTTTTTATTGTCTGGGTAATGTATAGAGGGGTTACATTTGCCAGGTAGTAGGTGCATTACTTCTCATACATTGATACCCCTTCTTGTGTTTTTGTCCCCATTTCCCTCTCCCAGCCCCTCCCAATCATCTTTTTTCCCTTTCCTTTCCTATTTCAAATAAACAAATAATCCTATATACAATATACCTGGTAACAAAGTCAGATAGGCCTTTTTTTTGGTGGCATAGTAAATATTTTGTGATTAGAAGTACCTAGGTTAAAATTAAATTTGTACTTCTAAAACCTATTCCAAGCAAAACATGACCTGGGTTTCCTGATAGAAGCACAGATTTCCAGACGTTCCCCCAGAGTTCTGATTCAATAGGTCAGGGAAAAGTCATAGATATGTAATTTTTATCCAGCACAACGTGAAATTTTTATGAGTGTGGACTAACCTTTGTTGTTCATCTGCTGGGGATGTAGTAAGACCATCTTGACTTTACAAAAGTCTTATTTCTATCATGTTCAAATAATTTTAAATTCTGGTAGCTATATATTTAGTGATTAGATTTCAAGGTGATTGTTGAAGCAGCAATATTTTAAGAAAGACATTAATGCCTAACATATAATCCAGTACTGTAGATGTGTTTCATCTTGGGATATGAAAATATTTTTAGGAATCTTAGAAAGTGTTTAATTCCCAGTATTCCAGTTTTAAGAGTTTTGGATATCAAATACAATTTTTTTGGTGGTACCGTAGTTTGAATACAGGACTGCTTTTTATTAGGTAGCTGTGCTACTAATTGGGCCATGCCCCCAATAATTTTATGCTTTAGTTATATTTTGGGGTACTGGCATATAGTTTTGCTGAGGGCTATCCTATGAATATTATTCTCCTACCTATGCCTCTGCACAGCTGAGATTATAGGTGTGTACCACCACACCTATCTTAGAATATTACCTGTTAAAATTTGAGTAAATTATGGATCCAAGTTTCTGAGCATGTATTTTTATATGATGTTGAAGGTTTAGATGTTTTATATTATTTTAAGTATTTAAGGCTGTGGAAATGAAGGATGCTAGCAGAAAGATCTACTTTTAAATTAATATACTTTCTTTGCATTGTGTACATTTCTTGCTCTCTCCTCTAAATTTTAAATAATAGACATGTTCATTTCAGAGAAGAACTTTAGAAATGACCATTTTGAAGAACCTTTAAGTTTACCCCTGATTACCAGTATTATGCAAGCACATACAAGGTTTTTGTTGTTGTTGTTCTTATTTGTTTTTTTTTCTTCTTTTTTGCCATTCCTTGGCCTTGAACTCAGGGCCTGAGCATTGTCCTTGGACACTTTTTGCTCAAGGATAATGCTCTGCCACTTGAGCCACAGTGACACTTCCAGCTTTTTCTGTGTATATGTTATCAAGGGATTGAACCCAGAGCATTGTGCTTGCTAGGCAAGCACTCTACCATTAGGCCATTCTCCCGACCCAAGTTTTTTTTTAAATGGAAAAATGACAACTTGAAGATTTCTCCATATTCTGAAATCTTTAATCTTCATGTGTAGATTCATATGCTATGAAGAGGAATGAGGTATTTTCCTTTATATCAAAATATGAGTCCTTGGGCCGGGAGTTTGGCCTAGCATGCATGAAGACCCGGGTTCGATTCCTCGGCACCACATACATAGAAAAAAGCCGGAAGTGGTGCTGAGGCTCAAGTGGTAGAGCTCTAGCCTTGAGAAAGTCCAAGGACAGTGCTCAGGCCCTGAGCTCAAGCCCAGGACTGGTTAAAAAAAAATATGAGTCCATTTTTATCTTTATATCGACTGCATTTAAAACTAAATCAGGCTATATTTGTTCATGTTATAACAAAGTTTTATCTTTGTTATCTTTTTTGAGTACCTTTTAGTTTTTACTAGCCCCTTTGGCTCTTTTTCCGCTATATTTTATTGTAGTTACTTGCTCGGACTGGAAGTTGGAAAAAAGTCCATTTTCTCAAAATGTGGTTTTGATGTGTCTGTTTCTCAGGGATAGAAATTGGAGGAAATAAAGATCTCCATTATGTCTACTTTATATTGTTAGAGAATGACTATGCTTCATACAGTATAGTTTCTATTCTCCTTTGAAATGCATGCCACAGAAAGTATTATTATTATTATTATTATTATCCAAGACTAATGTGCAGGAAATTAGATGGAGAAAAAAATAAACTGAAAATCTTCTGTTTATTTGTAATGTTAGTAGATCTCTGTTTCCAGTTTCCCAGTGTTAATTTACTAAGAGGTGGCTTTAGGGAAAAAAAAAATCTCAGGAAGGTTTTCCAAACAGGTTTGATGCTATAAAAGTGGTACATTAACTGAGCAAGATGGTTAAAGGGAAAATAGGAATATGCCATTAAGAGCATTTATAGTGAGTCATTTTGATGAGGTTTTTGTATATGACAGTGAAAAGCATTGAAACAGTACTTAAAAAATAGAAAACTTCAGACAACTATGTATCTGGGTATGTAAATCTTTGGGGAAATGATGGCTCTATGTCAAATTCTAGTTAAATGTTACTGCAGTAACTTAGGAAAGTGTTAAATTTCAGCTAAGGGGTGAATATATGTGAGGTTGACCTATTTGAAGCATATTCAATGTAGATGATTTCAATGTGATGGAGTAAGGTAGATCAAGTTACTCTCAGAATGAGACAAAAAGAAGGCTGTTTAAACCCACAAGGGAACCAGCTGTGAGGCAATCCTCTTCCTAATATATATTTTTAGTCCTGTCCATGAATCACACTTCTTAACTAGGAATACTCTGAAAGCAAAGAAATCAAATATATACATTCAAAGCATCTGGTCAGGATCCTTATCACAAAATTACATACTAGAGATAGAATGCCCCCCCCCCAACAGGGTCTTTATGGCAGTGACTCATGGCTCATTTGGCTCCGTTGGTCTGTTGTTTCTGCTGGGGCTGTCTGACTGATCTTTTAAAAACACCTATTCAGTTAAGAGACATGATTTTTCCTGATTAAATATAGAGTAAATTCATATTTCACTGTACTCTTTTAGAAGAAAAGATTACACTAGCAAATAAAGCTACAAAACCAAAACTTCCAGTATAGCATGTGCCATAGAAAGGAAGCGTCCTGTTAAAGGTGAAGCTTCTATTTTAAGGCATGTGTCGATTATGCTTCCCTTTTTCATACTCACTAAATATGCTATATAGATATTGCAAACACAATAAGGACAAGGACAAGACATTTTAAAATATGTTTTTCCTTGTCTGAATATTTTATATAGAGAGTATATGGCTGTTATAATAACCATAAATTATAGGTACTCAAATACATATTTCAAAATATATGTACTTGTACTTGTATATATTACAGATGGCATTCACTACAAAGATGTCATTAATTGAGTACATGTGATATCTCCAAAGTTGAATTTATGGGTCTTTTTCTAATTGGGAAAGCCTTTATGGATTACCTTTTATCTCAGTAATCTCAGGTCTTTAAGTACCTCTCCTTTCCTCAGACCAAATGTATTTCTGGTATGGTATATTTATTGGCATTAGTCATCATAAATTTAATGTCCCACAACCCATTTCAAAGTAAAATTTCCAAATTTCAGTGTTTTCTCTACAGATTTGTAAAATACATTATTTATAGCACTTTACTCACTGTTTTTGACCAATACATATTCATTGTTTTTGCAGATTATTGTTTTTGTAGCTAGTGAATTGATGGACTGTACCTTGAAGAATTAAAGACATAGTGGCTTAGAAGTGAAGTTATTCCTCGAATCTTGGTGAATGGCCAGGTGACCCACTCTATTCTGTTTCCTATCTGAACCATCTTAGACAGGAGAACTCTCTCTGACGGCGCTGTTTCTTTTCCATGCTTTGCTGGTTCAGCAGCTCTTCAAGATCTAAATAAACAAAGACATGAGTCAGATCGTTAGGCAGATACCAGAGTCCAGTCTGGAAGAAATGGACATAGTAGGTTATAAATTTTAAGTGGATAAAATAGGTGCCAGGTAACACTCTTGACTCTGAAAAATGTGCAATCAAAGGATAATATAAGAGCATGAAAAATAAGATGCTCTGAGGAATTCTTCCGAAAAAGCACTACTTGAAACCATAGGAAATTGTAATTTGTAAGAGTAAATAGAAATAAATATTTTGGTTTGGCTTTACAAAGTGTTCTTAGGATGGACAATTAACTTTTCTTTGTAAATTATTTCATTTACAATATTCATTCAATCAAATTGTTCAGGGAAAATGTATAGAATGATTGCTATCTATTGGCAACACTAGATAACAGACAAGTAAGACTAGAATGCATTGTTTTGTATTTTATAAAGCACATCTTATTGAAGGAATTGATCTAGTTAAAATGTTTGTTGTTATTTTGAAATAATATGTACTCATTAATATAAAATTCAAGGAAAAGAAGACAAAAGGTAAGAGATTTCACTGTATAGAACATGCTTTTGCCATGTTTCAGCAATTATGTTTTTTGGTATTTATCCAAACATTCCTAATTTTTTTTGCCAGTCCTGAGGGGTTGAACTCAGGGCCTGAACACTGTCTGTGGGTTTTTCAGAAGGCTACCGCTCTGCCACTTGAGCCACAGCACCACTTTTGGCTTTTTTCTGTGTATGTGGGACTGAGGAACCAAACTCAGGTCTTCTTGTCTTCTAGGCAAGCATTCTACCACTAGGCTGCACTCTCGGCGCCCAGACTGAAAATTTATAGCCACACAAAAACCTGTACTGGATATAGTATAACTTTGGCAGCTTTGCTCAGAATTTTCAAACCTTAAGTAACAATTAAAACATACTTCAATTAACCGAAACAGTAAATGAACTCTTGTATATCCAGGCAAGTGAAGATTAACTGGTAATAAGAAGGAATGGCCTATGAAGCTATGAGAATACGTAAGAAAACTTCAGATGCCCATTACAAAGTGAGCTTGGCTAATGTGAAATAGTTATTTACTGTCGGAATGTAACATATGAGACAAATAAAACTACATTAAAAAAGTAGTTATAAGGAGGGCAAGAGTAAAGTAGGGTTGAATAATTCAATCACAGGACTTTTATGGTACTGAATTATTATTAAGGTTAATTAATAAAATTAATATGAAGTTTTGAGTTTTAGGGCATGAATACACTAAACATATTTCTAAATATTCATGAAGATAAAATTCTACTTGGGAAAGAGACTGTGGTGTTTAAACTTGAAAAAGAGCATTGTCTTTAAGGAATGAAGTCTGGGCCAACACAATGTATTTTACTGGATGTCTATTATGTATTAAGCATTGATATAGATATAGGGAAAACAGTAGAGAATTAAGATAAAAATCTCTATACTTATGGGTTTTAAATTTTTATTAGATATGACAGAGATATAGATATGATATAGGTTATATAGTTAGGCAAAACTTTTAAACCGAAAGATGGACAAAAGTAAATTATTAAAATGCAAATAAAAGGAAACTTTTAGAGATATTTATTTATTTTTGTTGATAATGGAGCTTGAACTCGGGGCCTGGGTGATATCTCAGAGATCTTCAGCTCAAGGCTAGTGCTTACCACTTGAGCCACAGTGCCCTTTCCAGTTTTCTGGTAGTTAGAGATAAGAGTCTTAAGGTCTTTTGTGCTTGGGCTGGCTTTAAACCTGAATCCTCAGATGTCAGCTTCTTGAGCAGCTAGGATTACAGGGGTGAGCCACCAGTGCCTGGCTGAGATGGGGAAAATATTATTTAAAAATATCTTTGAGGGCCAGGAGTTTGGCTCAAGTGGTAGAGCTTTAGCTTTGAGAAAGCCCAAGGACATTGCCCAGGCCCTGAGTTCAAGGCCAAGGACTGGCAAAAAAATACCTTTTGAGTAGTTTAGAAAGAGTTTCAATTCAACATATCAGTTTCTGAGTAAAAGTCATCTCAATCAGTGTCACCAAAAAGAGATTTTTAAACTGTAATCATGTCATTTCAGCCAAACTCTACTACAGCTGAGGAAGGGGGATGCTGAGAGAATAAAAGAGGCAGGAAAATCCAAGATTGCACCACATGTGAATTATAAGAGATTTAGGGACAGAAGTATGTCTTGAACAGAGGGAGTAAGATGGCAGGATTGCCTTACTTTAAGACTAAGAAGAGGAGTTTACATGCTGAATTAGACAAAGGGGGCCTGAGGAAAACTGGAATGTATCTGTCATTATTGAAAAAATATAAACAGATAAATAAAAGTCTAACATGCCAAAGGTCAAGAGAAGAAATAGCTTGGGTGTCCATTGATGGCCAGACATTGTTGGCTGACTCTCTTACTGTTTTGTATATCCTGGTAAAGTTGGGAAAGTTGGCCAGGCTCACCTGGTAGGTAAAAATGGTATGAACAACCAAAGTGGCTGTTGGCATCAAGCTGGATTTCTATAGAGTAAACATTAGCAGCTCATTAGTGAACTATGTTTCAACACTTTAAAAATGAAAACTTGAGAGGATGGATGGTTTTAAAGCATCAGATACTACCAAATGGTAGTGGTAAGGGGAAGCTTGATAAATGAGTTTAAAATCTATCTACCAGAAGTAGTCATTAAAATCACCTTAATTATACAGCTCTGAAGTATAAGCATACTGAATAAATATGTACTAAAAACTATAAAGTGATAGGGCTGGGGGTGTTGCCTAGTGATAGAGTGCTCTCCTGGCAGGCACAAAGACCTGGGTTCGATTCCTTGGTACCACATATATATGAAAAAGCTGGAAGTGGCACTGAAGCTTGAGTGACAGAGCACTAGCCTTGAGCAAAAAGTGTCCAAGGACAGTACCCAGGCCTTAAGTTCAAGCCCCACAACTGGGGAAAACAAAACTAAATAAAATTAAAAAAAAAAACTATAAAGTAATTCACCTTAGTTCACATCTAGATTTTTTTTAAAGGATGTCCTAGTAATTCAATTCGATTATTTTTATTAGACTTAGGCCTCATTTATGGTGAACCACTAACTATGTAATAGCTAAGACTGAAAGTTTTATTGCTTGTTTTTGGCTGTGGTGGTTTACAATGAAATTTGCTGGAAAGCAAGGGTGGAATATTTGACGTTCTGACTGGGGAAAATTACAGTAACACAATTCTGACCGTGTTCAATGAAATAGGGAAATTATAATATAGCTACAAATATCTGCTTCAAAAATTAGTCCTCAATGAATGATTTTTCAGTAAAAATTTAAAACTTCCAGAGGTAATACTTTGCAGTATATTTAGAAATAAAGGATATTTTACTTGATATTTATTACATATGTGTAGGATATACTGCTTTTTAATATTTTATTAAGTAGGTATTACCATGACCCATTAAAATTTTTAAGAAGGCAAATTAACCTTTCATTGTACATATTTTCATAGCTGGTATCAAAGAGAGTGTTATTATTTGGATAGAAGAATATACAGCTTCAAAGTTCCTCAAAACCATAAAACTTGGGGCAATGTTATTTTTGTATAATGAATTAAAAATGGTAACATAATTGGAATATTCATTAAAAATAGATGTTACAAAGGAAAACCTAAAATACATATAATTAAGTGAAGGTTTGATTGAAAAGTTGAAGAAATAAGATAGGATGTCACAGAATAAAATTGGTTGCTAATTTAGGGTCTCTGAAAGACATAGAAATGATCTATTATTATAAGGAAACATTTCTGAGTGTCTCCTATGCCCTTATTTTTAATATATTAGGTTAACTTATTAAATTTTGAATTATAAGCCTAAGTTGTTTGCAAAAGCATGAAAAAATGATGCCTATGAAAGCTCTGGATTACTGTTGGTATTTTATAGTAGTGCAGAAATAATATTATAGGTATCATGATGACAAAACTAACATTAACAAAATCTTAACATATTGGTGTATGAAAATTAAATGGTAAACAGCATTAATCTGTGATTGCAGTAAAGACATCTAGTAGAGTATTTGAGGTTTAACAGCATTTAGAAGAAATTTTATTTAGCCTGGAAATAATAGCTTAGAAGGATTCCTTGATATAAAAGCCAAAACTACTCATCTGACACATTGCATCTGGGGCTTGTTGCTGTTTTGTATAGGCAGTTAAACAGAAATGTTTTTAGGTATGAGAGAAGATTAATGGAAATGGGGAAATGAGTTAAGTTGTAGATTAAATATAATATATTCAGGGAAGGATCTTAGGAATACTTTTATTGCTCAAGAAAAGATTTATAGAGGGCTGGGAATAGACTAGGGCAGATCCATCAAAGCACATTATCAGTAGAGGATTCTCAACATGGCAGGAAAGATTAGGAAAGGACACACAGAAAGTTAAAGAGATTTGGAAGAATAACAGAGGAGCAGATTTATATGGTAACTTCCATAGAAGCAATGACATTGAAGTGCCTTTAAGAGGGAGATAGCACATCAACTGTTTTTCATATACATTATTTTAAATTATATTTTTATTACCTTTAAGGAGGTATAAAGCAGTTGCCATTCAACAAATCAGTTTGTAAGTATGAAACATTTAAAGTAGCAGAGCCAAAAGCCTGGGGATAGGAAACAGTGAAGGAGAAAGTAACCTCTTTTTTATGCAGAGTGAGGTATGTTGGATTTATAGACAATGTGAGATAAATATTCTAGGTTAAACCATGGAATAAAGTTGCTAATGAACTGTAACTGGAGGTTTTTATTATTAATTGTTATTGTAAAGGTGATGTAGAGAGGTTACAAGTCCATGACTCAGGTAATGAGAACATTTCTTCTTTGAACAATGTCACCATTTTTCTTCTATTCCCCCAGTTTGTTCCCTGTGCCATCCCCTCCCCATGTGGTATAGCTTATTGTCTATAATGTTGTGTTTAGTATCACTGCTACATTTTTCACCCCTTTTCCCTTCCCCTTCCCCAGTTAAACTTACGAAGAAGAATAATATACAGAAAACAAAATCAGCAACAAAGAAGAAAAAAAAACAAAATGAAAACCAAACCCCTCTTGTTTCAATTTCTTGGAGTTCATTTCAATAAACATCATTTTATTTGACCAGATGCGCACAGCCTTTGTGATCCTCTCCTCAGAATATTCTCCTTTGATCTCACTTTGTAATGTCTGTATAATTTATCATGTCCAAGTGTACTTTTATTTAGTCTTCTTCCATACAATATGCTTACTTGTAGAAGTATAGGCCCATTCTAATAACCACAAATTGGAAAACAATGCAGCATATGTTTTTCAGGATCTGGCTTGCTTTGCTTCTTATAATTTTTTCCAAGTGTTCCTGGAAATGGAGTTTTAAATCCAGTTCAAGGTAAATAGGTTATTCAACATCTTTTGACAGGGTCATAGAAAATTGACATAGTTTAAACAAAAAGAAAATGGAGTAAATTTCTTGGAGACTATGAAACAAAGTTGTAGTACCATTTTCTGTCATGGTGGGTTTCAAAATTTTTATGTGAAGACATATTTGAGTTGTATCCATTTGTTTCTTTCCTAAGAAAATATTTTGTTGCTGGGTTGCTGGTGGTTCACACCTGTAATCCTAGCTACTCAGGAGGCTAAGTTCTGAGGATCTTGGTTCAAAGCTAATCTGGGCACAAAAAGTCTGTGATTTCTTAACCTTAGAGTATCACATACTCAAACCATAGAAAATGACTACAGCTGAATGTTCCTGGCATTACATTACTTTATCAGGAAGATGGACAAAGAAAAAACACAATTCTTCCTACTATTGCTGCATGAATATAATGCTCTGGACAGAAGGCAAATTCAGAAATATGAATTAGTGGAACTTAATCATAATCATGTGCCATTTAAACTTACCTAACAATTATTTCTCAATTGAATGTCTTTCAATAAATAGGAAATTATCATTAAAAAAAAGTCTGTGAAACTCTTATCTCCAATTAACCTCCAGGAAACAGGAAATGGTGTGACTCAAGAGGTAGAGCACCAGTGTTGAACTGAAGAGCTCAGGGACAGCATCTACACCCAGAGTTCAAGCCCCATGACTGACAAAAATTATTTAAAAATTATTTTTAGGTATACAGTAAAGTAGTTTGACATTCAACAAAACAACTATTTGCTTCTGAGACTGAGCTCTTGTCCTCACAAAACAGCGTGGTCTATCTAGGAAGCAACAGTGTAACTGAGAGAGCCTCAAAGCTTCTGATGGCACACCCATTTGTAGGTCACAATCTATGGTAATTTTAAAACAAAGTATTTAATCAGAACAACTCAAAAGTTATTTTGGCACTGAAGTATATCTAGTAAGGATTTAGATTTATGGAAGAAGTAGAAATTCTTCAAAAGCAATTACTGTGGTAAGAACACTTAAGCTATCCTTCATAAAAATTTAGATGATTTAGAAGAGAGAGAGAGAGAGAGAGAGAGAGAGAGAGAGAGAGAGAGAGAGAGAGAGAGAGAGAGAGAGAGAGAGAGAGAGTTAGTTTGTGAGTACATGCATGTGGCAGGGCCTGGTTGCTGTGTCTTTCTGCTTTTTAATCAAGGCTAGCATTTGACCACTTGAGCTACAGCTCCATTTCAGGGTTTTTGTCTCACCCACCCCTCCCCATAACCCCTTCACATACTTAATTTTAAGTTACATATTTAATGCTGTTGCCTTTTAACAAAGTACTTTATGCTTACAATGCCTATTGATCTGCAATCACTTCAAAATCTTTTTTCCCCCTTCAACTCACCTCTCCCCTATAGTTCTCAGTAAGGAGAATTATGCCTACATTCTCCCCCACTTCTCTGCTTCATTCAGTCTTTCTCCTCTTAAGGTTGTTTAATTTTTAAAATATTTTTATAATATTTAATTTTTAATATTTTAGTAATTAATTGTACAAAGGGGTTTTAATACAACATGCCAGCTTATGAGTATATCTTTTAACATATATATAATTGTTATTGTAACTATTATGCATAGAGGTGTTGCAGTTATACATCAGGTAATGACATAAATTTTTAAATTTTGTCATCCCTTTCCCCTCTTTTTCTCAGTTTTCCCCTCCCATCCTCACCCCTAAGATGTAAAGTTCATTTTCAATATAATATCTGGTGGGTATCACTGCTGAATTTGCTTACCCTGTCCCTCCTTTTCTGTGCTTTCTCACCTTCCTAAAGATTAATAAAGTAACAAACAAGACAGCAACAAAGAAAAAAACTTGTGACTAAATAAGTACCAAGGACTGATACACTATTTTTAAAAATTATTTTATTTTATTTTAATGTATAGAGGGGTTACAGTTATATTTGCCAGATAGAAGGTGCATTATTTCTCACACATTGATACCGCTTCTCATGTTTTTGTCCTCATTTCCCTCCCCCATGCCCTCCCTCATCTTTTATCCCCCTCCTATTTCAAATAAACACACACACACACACACACACACACACACACACACACACAACTATATATAATGTAACAGGTACCAAAGTCAGATAATATAACAATATGAGATAACCAAAGGGCAATGCAAGAGAAGAGAAAAAAAAATAGTACATTAAGAACAACAGCTACTCATAATTAAGCTCTTGTTTCCATGTTCTGGAGGTCCATTAATTTGGCCTCACCCTATATGGCCTTATGTTTCTAGGGTTTGAGCTATTGTAATCCGCTGCTAGGAGAGTCCTAGGTTTGTACTGATTATTACAAATGAGGGAAACCATTGAGCCTATGTTCCTTTGGGTCTGGCTTACTTCACTTAACTTGATTTTTTCTAAGTATTTCCATTTCCTTACAAATGAGGCAATGTCATTCTTTCTGACAGCAGCATAGAATTCCATTGTGTATAAATACTACATCTTGTTGATCTAATCATCTACTGAGGGGCATCTGGGTTGGTTCCATATCTTTGCTATGGGAAATAGTGCTGCAGTGAACGTTGTTGTGCTAGTGGCTTTAGTATGCCCTTGTTTCTGGACGATTGGATAAATACCAAGTAGTGGAATGGCTGAGGCATAGGGGAGTGATATAATATTTTTTACTATAGTTAAAATGTATTTGTTATCTGGTATACTGTATATACACTTACTTATTTATTTGAAATAGGAAAAAGAAGGAGGAAAACATGATGATTGGGAGGGGCTAGGGGAGGGAAATGGGGACAAAAGCATGAGATGGGGTATCAAGGTTTCAGAAGTAATGTACCCATTATCTGACAAATGTAACTGTAATCCTTGTAGACATTATTCTGACAATAAAATACAAAAAAACCCATAATATAGCAGATTAATTGATTGGTGATCAATTACATCACTGAAAATCTCATATCAACCCCCTTTCCCTCCTGCCCTTTGATACACTGTTCTACTTTGTGACTATGGCTTTACTGTTTTAGAAATCTCATTCGTCTTTCTGTGATTGGCTTGTTTCAGTTAACATACTGTCTTCAAAAGTTCATCAGTAGTTTACAAACTGAAGTAAAATCTTCCTTGTAAAGGATTAATAATATCCAATTGTATGTAAATTCCCTATTTTATTTTTTCATATATTTTATTGTAATTAATAGAAGGGTTACATTATACTCACCAGACAGAAGGTGAATTACTTCACAAATATTGATACCCTTTCTCATGTCTTGGTCCCCATTTCCCTCCCCCCCCACCCTCACCCCTCATCTTGTTTTCCCCCTTCCCTATCCTATTTCAAATAACCAAATATGCATATATATAATATATCAGACAACAAGGTGAAATACCGTAACAATATGAGATAACCAAGGGACAACAAAGAGATGAGAGATAACATAGTACATTAAGGACAACAATCACTCATTATATGGCTCTTTCCATATATTTTTATTGTAATTGTAATTGACAGAAGGGTTACATTATATTCACCAGATAGAAGGTGCATTATTCACAAACATTGATACTCTTTCTCATGTTTTGGTCCTCATTTCCCTCCCCGCACCCCTACCCCCCATCTTATTTTACCCCCTTCCCTATCCTACTTCAAATAACCAAAAACACATATATACAATATATTAGATAACAAGGTGAAATACTGTAACAATATGAGATAACCAAGGGACAGCAAAAGAGATGAGAGATAACATAGTACATTAAGGACAACAATCACTCGTTATATGGCTTTTGTTTCCTTATCCTGGAGGTCCTTACATTTAGTGTCATACTATTTGGCCTAATGTCTCTAGATTTTGTTCTATTGTAAATCTCTGCTAGGAGAGCCCAAGGTTTCTACTGATTATGACAAATGAGGGAGACTATTGGGCCTATGTTCCTTTGAGTCTGGCTTACTTCATTTAATGTGATTTTTTCTAAGTCTTTCCATTTCCTTACAAATGGGGTGATGCTGTTCTTTCTGACAGCAGCATAGAATTCCATTGTGTATAAATACGACACCTTGTTGATCCACTCATCAACTGAGGGACATCTGGGTTGGTTCCATATCTTTGCTATGGTAAATAGTGCTGCAATGAACATCATTGTACTAGTGGATTTAGTATGTCCTTGTTTTTGGACGATTGGGTAAAAGACAAGTGTGGAATTGCTGTCATAGGGAAGCTCTATGTTTAGTCTTTTGAGGAACCACCATACTGCTTTCCATAGTGGTTGAACCAGTTTATACTCTCACCAACAATGTAGTAATGATCCCTCCTGGCCCTATCCCCTCTAGCATCTGTTGTTAGATTTCTTTATCATGGCCATTCTCACTGGAGTGAAGTGGAATCTTAGAGTTGTTTTGATTTGCATTTCTTTTATGACCAGAGATGTCGAGCATTTCTTCATGTGTCCATAGGCCATTCTTATTTCTTCTTCAGAGAAGACTCTCTTTACGTCTTTGGCCCATCTTTTAATGGGATGGTTGTTTCTTTGGAGATTAGTTTTTGTGTGATTCAATTTTTTGAGCTGTTGATATGTATTTTAGATATGAGGCCTTTTCCCTTGTATGGTTAGTGAAGATCTCCCACTCTGCAGTTTAATGCAGTCCCATTTATCTCCAGCCTTTCTCTGATTTGCTGTGTTTCTCGGTCCTTATTAGGAACGTTTTGACATGTGCCAAGGAGACCTACTGTATCTCCTATTCCTTCTTGTAAAGTTTTCAGTGTGTCGGCTTTTACCTCCAGGTCTTTGATCCATTTGGAGTTAATCCTGGTGCAGGATGACAAAGAAGGTTCCAACTTTAGTTTTCTGCAGGTGCTTAACCAGTTCTGCCAGCACCACTTGTTGAAGAGGCTGTCTTTCTTCCATACTATTTTTTTGGCTCCCTTATCAAAGATTAGGTGGCCACAGGCCTATTTTATTAATCAGTTCTTCTGTCAAAAGGTATTAAGTTTCTTTTTCAGTAATCCTAGCTATTATATGCCCAACTGCAATGGTCATGGGCATGTTCAATAAATAATCAGAAGTAGGATTGTTGGAATCTTTCTAGAATTGAAATAAATCTATTTTGAGCATCTTTTCTTGAAATCTTTTGCTATCTGTGGCACCATTTGCAACTCTAGGATAGCCTTAAGCATCAAGATTGCTATGCAGTCTCTCCAGAAATGTACAACTTACCATGCTATGAATGCAGACAACAAACAGACTTCAGGAGGTTTGGAATTTATGGGAAGAGACTCAGTACCCTGAAGCTGATTCTAAAGGACCAAGGCCTAGCAGCAGTGCAGGAATCACTTAATTTTTTTTCTCTCCTGTTGTTTGTTTTCTTTTATTTTTGCAGGATCAATGTTAGAATTCAGGTTTTGTATGTGCAAGACAGGTGCTCTAAAGCTTGAATTTTTGCCTGTAGCCCCTTTACTCTGACATACAGCAACCACAATACTCCTGATTTCTACATATCAGGTAGCTAAAATTGTAGATGTGAGACAAGGAATCCCACTCCATGTTTTTTTTTAAAATATCCATTGTCATTGTCCAAGTTCAAATCTTTGAAATATTGCCTGGTGTCTCTTTGTCCTTGCAAGTTACTGATATGTGAAGAATTGCATGAAGGAGTTGGAGAAGAACATTTGCTTGTGCCAAGGATATCATGAGAGTCCAAAACTTGGCCGATGAAAAGTTGTGTCATGTTAAGTACTCTCTCGGTTTTCTAGACAAAGATTTTAAGATTAAATTCCCAGTCCTTTATATTTGAACACCATTGTAGTATTGCTACTCTCTGCCTTTAAAGTAAGTACATCTTGATACTTTGACAGATGAAATACTAGCTTTCTCTGTTTCCTTCATTTGGTAACTTTACATAATTCCACTATAGAAAGTGGTTAATTTTGAGCTGGCGTTTACCTGGAAGTAATTTATTTTGAATTTATTCATTGTTTAAAGCTGCAAGTGGAATGGTAGGATTACATTCCTCTTTCTTCTTCTCATCTATCTATCTATCTATCTATCTATCTATCTATCTATCTATCCCCCTATCTATGTTGTATATAACTGACAGTTTTCATAAAAATTTCAACTTGGAGAGAGACCATGAGTAATAATAGCTATGAGCAACAGGGAAAAAAATGTCAAATGAAGTCATTAAAGAAGAGAGAAGCTTGGCAGTCAAATCCTTCAAGCCTCTTTCTGATCTCTTCAATCAAATTATTCCCATTTTATAGTTCAGAGCCATGATCTCTCTGTTTTACCTCCTATAACTTCTAGCAGAATCTGGAATAATATTTAGTGCTTAGTAAATGGTTTTTACTCATCTTGACCAATTGTACTAAAATAATATTCCTGTGAGCCAGCAGCAAGTATTTTGTGAACCTGTTCTCTGTCTGTCCACATGTCTCAGAGACTTCCTGACTTGGCGTTGACAATTATAATAATGAGGAGTTTTGTAAAAACCAGCCTTCTTTATTAACACATCAATAAAACTCACTTGATAATAGCTACTGGTGTCAAAATGTTTAAATGTTTTACCACCATCATTATGTCATTGGGGTTCTAATTGACATTAAGACAAAACCCAATTTACGACTAATTTATTATTGCTGTTTTATGAACTCTTGTTCTCTATGAAGGCAAGGAAAACACAGTGAGTAATTTTCCCATTTCCTCTCTCAGCATAAAAAAGTTTAGTTTAGGGGCCGGGAGTTTGGCTTAGTGGTTAAAGTGCTTGCCTAGCATGCATGAAGACCCGGGTTCGATTCCTCGGTACCACATACATAGAAAAAAAAAGCCGGAAGTGGTGCTGAGGCTCAAGTGGTAGAGCTCTAGCCTTGAGAAAGTCCAAGGACAGTGCTCAGGCCCTGAGCTCAAGCCCAGGACTGGCAAAAAAAAAAAAAGTTTAGTTTATTGGTCAATGTAGAGTTTCAGACTTGCCGTATTTCTATCTATGACCTATTAATTTATGTTATTAGTGCATGTGTGCATGCAGGTGTGTCCTTGTGTGTATGTGTGTGTATGTGTGTGTGTGTATGTGTGTGTGTGTGTGTATGGGTGTGTATAAAACACACTTCTTGCTGGGTACTGGTGATGCATGCCTGTAATGCTAGCTACTCAGGAGGCTGAGATATAAGGATTCAGGTTCAGAACTACTCTTGCCAACTCCAAAGAAGTGGTTAGGGTTGTATCACTTGAGGGAAACATAAAGAAGTTAGTCATTGTTGTTCGCCAATGGTATATTCTGAGGGTTTGGGCTGTTTCTCTTTGGGGCAGTTTTACCTTTTGCCACAGGATAATGAGAAGACAGAAGTACCTGTCGGAGGAATGGTTTGCCTTTTGTCACAAGATGCCAATCAGTGACAGGTCCTGTCCTTCCTCCCAGAACCCCATGGAGATTGCACAGGGAAGCCAAGCAGGAGGGGATACCTCAGAGAAGAATACACAGTGCCATGTGGGGAGGGAACCTAGGCTTTCTCTTGCCCTTGCTGAGCTCATGAACCTGGTAAAATCATCTGTTAAGCTGACTCTGTATAAACTTATGCATATGAAATGTTATCACGTTATGTTATTGGATTAACACTATATAGTGCTCTTAGATTCAATTCTACTAACCATGAAGTCTAAGGCACCTAATACTAAAAAGAATTCTTTGGAAAGTTGAAAAAATGGAGTTCCACCCATAAATATTGTAAAGCAGCATCTGAACCTAATCAAGAAGATGCAGGGGCTAATCCAGCAAATATTCATTATGCTGAATTTGGGCTGGACACTACCCTGATGGTTTTGAACCCTCCTCAGGAGGAATTCCACACAACTTAAGTTTTTATTGGAGTGAAAGTGAGGTTTTTTTTTTTAAACAAAGCTACCAAAGGCAGTTTGTTGGAGTATGCTTGATTGTGGAGCTTGGAAATAATCCTTGGAGAAATAGAAAGAGATCTTAATGACAATCTCAAAAGTGAATGTAGAAATGAGAACACAATGAAGATACATGCGCCCTGTTTCCTTTTATATTTTTTTCCTGCAAAGTCTGTTTTTTGCTTTCTGTTTACTGATCTCTATTTACTGATGTGAGGATGCTGTGTGAGATAAGATACTTCTCCTTTCCAATCTTTTCATTCCTCTGGTGACTGAGATTATTTTGTAGGTGGCTTATTTTATGTCTCTTATGCTCCAGCTAAGTACTGTGTGCTCTGTGATATTTATTGATTAGATGTACTATGAAATGTTCCATATTGTTTAGATATATTTTTCCTTTTTTTGCAAGTCCTGGGCTTGAGCCCAGGGCCTGGGCACTGTCCTTGGACTTTCTCAAGGCTAGAGCTCTACCACTTGAGCCTCAGCACTATTTCTGGCTTTTTTCTATGTATGTGGTACCAAGGAATCGAACCCGGGTCCTCCTCCATGCTAGGCAAGCACTCTACCACTAGGCCAAACTCCCGGCCTGAAATGTTACATATTGATGACCCATGGAGGGGTTTACTCTTGATCAATTCTAGTCTCTTGCTTTTTTTTTTTTTTTTTTTTAGGGAAAATGATCAAGTAAAAATTTCTGCTGGGGGCTGGGAGTTTGGCCTTGTGGTAGAGTGCTTGCCTACCATGCATGAAGACCTGGGTTCGATTCCTCGGTACCACATACATAGAAAAAAAAAGTTGGAAGTGGTGCTGAGGCTCAAGTGGTAGAGTTCTAGCCTTGAGAAAGTCCAAGGACATTGCTCAGGCCCTGAGCTCAAGTCCAGGACTGGCAAAAAAAAATTCTGCTGGAAATTTTATATCTAGAATTTATTCCTTTTGAAGAAAACAAAGCTATAATATGTTGGCAATTTATTGTTCTTTCTTAAAGGCATTATTCCATCTATTTCTATTTTATTTTATTTATAGGAGAAGCATTATCTTAAAATGTAATAACATTGGATTGCTTATAGAGATGCTGGAGTATTTGACAGAGGATGCTTACAAGGGTTACATAGGGAAATATAAAGAAAAGGGCATGGTATATTAAAAGATTACCTTGGTAGTCTAGCTAAGATAACATGAATTTTGAAAAATTCAATCATAATAGTTCTCAGACTTTCCAATGAGTGTTAAATGTATATGTAGTCAATCATATTCACATGAGAAAACTTTCCTCATCTAATAATTTCAACAGTTTTTTACAACATCCTGTGATTGTACAAATGAAATGTACCATGATTTAATTTTAAAACTAAAATACATGAAAGAGGAGTTGCAATATTTGGGCTAGGGGAACATCTATGGAATAAGTAGAGCAACTTATATTTGTCATGTTGCTCAAAGATTGGGGTCAAAAGACAGCTCAGGCTGGACTTCTACTACAAGAGTGATTGAAAAGGGCAGCACAGGAATTCCATGTGTTGTTGACTTAATATCTCATCTGTGACTTCCCAATCTTGAATAAACTTAAAGTCATAATGTGCTTATACTAGAATATTTTAGAGATAACAGATACAAAATGGCAAAAGCAGGGATAAAGAAATAGTGGAACAGTGAGGGTGCCTGAATAGAAATTAAAGCACTGTTATTTCTTGAGTGTGCGGTAGTAAGATTTGAGTGTCATGTTCCATAAGAGCAAAAGTGACTCCATTTAGCGGAAATTTAATGATACTGAGCAGCAAGTATCTTTGGTCGTCCTACCTCTATGGCTCTCATTTTGTCTCTCTGAGATGGGTTATCTTTTATTCTCAATATCTTGTCAGTTGCCTTAATTAGAGATAACCAGGGCTTCCAACAGATAGTCAGGCAGTTAAAATTCCTTACTGCTATTCTAGGATAATTCTGTGCTAATTTCCTCATGCATTTTAAGGAAACTTGGCCCCTATTTTCTGTCTTTGCATTCTTTAGTGCATTTAATGATGAGTAGAATGATCAATCTCTTTACATTTTACAGTTATCCTACCCTCACTTAGGGAGAAGTAAGGCATTCCATCTCTTTACCACAGCTGATGTATGAACAACGCACACATTGACAAGAGCATCAGCCTGAGATAATTCACCCCAAGGTTCATCTTCTCTAGGTGAATCCTCTCTGATGATGAATTTAATGTAATTAAATTCAATTTTGCAAGTCTTTTATCTATACTCCAACTGATTTTTAAATTATCATTAAGCTAGGTAAAGTTAGGGAAATTGTTTTGGGCAATGAGTTGATGTTCAGATCAAATTCAGTCTCACTGCATACACATGTAGGTAGACAGAATTGGTCAACTTCATAGCCAGCTGTTAGGCAGGCACAAGATAGATGTATGAAGCCCAGAGCTAGTCCTCACACTTGTAACCCTAGCTACACAGGAGGCTGAGATCTGAGGAACACAGTTCAAAGCCAGCTGGGGCAGGAAAGTCCATCAGACTCTTAGCTCCAACAAATCTACTCAACAAAGGCCAGAAGTACAGTTGTGGATCAAGAGATAGAGCACTAGCTTTGAACCCAAAGAGGCCCAGAGACAAGGCCTAGGTCTTGAAATCAAGCCCCAAGACCAGCAAAAACAAACATAATCAACAAATAAAACCAAAATAGATGTATGGGTAGGGATCAATTCTGATGTCTGTTACTATATATTACCAGTCTCCAAAAGTCCCTCCTTTTCTCTCTCCCCTTCATCAGGGAGTTTGGCCTACTGGTAGAGTGCTTGCCAAGCATGCATAAAGACCTGGGTTTGATTCCTTGGTACCACATACATAGAAAAAGGCCAGAATTGGTACTGAGGCTCAAGTGGTAGAGTTCTAGCTTTGAAAAAATGTGAGGACAGTGCTTAGGCCCTGAGCTCAAGCCCAGGACTGGCAAAAAATTAACATAAATTATTTATACAATAAAGGGGTTTCATTGTGTTGTATTGTATTTAGATTCAATTTACCCACCTATATTAATTACTCTTTCTTGTCACCCTCATTCACTTTCCTCTCCTTTTAACAATGTGTTACACCTGTGGATATAAAATGTATTTCCACACTATTCATCCTGTACTGATTTTCTCCTATCTATACCTGAAGAGATTCAGTAAACCTTCTCTAGATGAAGGATGAGATCATGGTAACTTTATGGGTTTACTACAGAATGAGTGTGGTTTGGAGAAGAGTGCTTTGTTGTTTGAGCTGGGGTAGCACTGCAGTGGAGGTGCCTCAAGTGACAAGACAGGGTTTAGAGAAATGATTTGGAGATAAAATCAGGAACAAATGCTAAAGCTCTCTGTAAAATATGATAATTTAGAAGTTGTCTTGAGGACACTGGAGACCTGTTGAAGGATTTTAATCAAGAAGTAACATGATTAGATTTGGGTTTTCAAAAGACCACACTTGCTCCCACGTAAAGAAAAGGATCAGGATGAAATGAGATAATCTATTATTCATTAAGGTTCAGAAATTGATTGGAGAGCATTTTTACTGTCAAGACATCTCTCCAGAAAGTTTAAAAGAAAGATTCAAAATTTTTTTGTGATTATGTCACGTTTAAAACAAAAATGTGATAAACAGTAACCACTTCGCTATGTTTTGGTGCTGCATAGAGGCTTGATACAGTAATTTATCAAGGCTTGACCAATATCTCTTCTTTTAGATTAATCACTGCTTGATGAATATGAAACTTAGTCCAGCTTGCTTGACACTGAATTTGGTGCCAAAGTTTAATGTTAGAGCTTCCCTTCTCCCCAGTGATAAAAGTCATCATTGACTGCATTTGGATGATAAGATCTGATTTACATCACAGTGACATTATTGGCTGGGTAGTTGTTATGAATAATAGTTCAGGAACCATGGCAAGGCACTGACACTATGAGTTTGCAGAGTGGAGATTTTTCTGCCTAAGACCAATCACAGAGTCAGTATTTGGCTCTGTTTTTTAGGGGGAATTGTTTATAGCACAGCATTATCACACAAATAACATAGCTGGCATGCTGGCCTCAAGAAAGAGAGGGGGGGAGGGAAGGAAGGAGGGAGGGAGGGAGGGAGGGAGGGAGAGAGAGAGAGAGAGAGAGAGAGAGAGAGAGAGAGAGAGAGAGAGAGAGAGAGAGAGAGAGAGAGAGAGAGAGAGAGAGGGAGAGAAAGGGACGAAAAAGATTGGGGAGAATACATGCCAGGTAGGTTGAACATAGGCTTAGAAAGGGGCCTTGGAGAATAGAGAATCTCATTATAAGTTTAGGGATATTTTAAATCTCTGAAGGTTTCTTTTTGCACTAAGCCAAATCCTGTCAAAATTGCAAAATAGTATTTGATTATTAGTTTTTCTATTACCACATTTGAGTTTTTAAATGCATTCCTAATTTTTTACTTCTTTTCATCTTCACATGTTCTCACAAGATTTCTAGTTAGTATAGATTACTAGTTGGCAGCTGAGGAAACTGTTGCACACAAAAAATAAGGAGCTTATTTAAGTCCATGTGATTAACTAATAACAGGGCAAGAAAAAGACTCCTGTTCAACTTCCAAATCCTAACTCTTCATTCTCATTGGTGGTCAAAATAAATGTAGTTATACTGTTTACATTATTCACATAATTAAAAAGAACTACAAGGTTCCTAATCCCGGTGGCTTGATTATTTGAATATTACACTTTACCATTTTTGAGGTTTAAGAATATACTAGCATAAAATTAGTACAGTAAGAAAACAATTTCTTCTTTAAGGAAATTCGTATCAACATTCTATTTTGAAGAGTTTATTTTGTCTCCCACTCACTGTCTAAACACATTACTTATTGATTTAATTTTTAAAGTTTATTTGGATTTTTTGGTAGTCCTAGGGTTTGAACTTAGGGCCTTCTACATGAGCCGCTGGTTATTTGTTGATATAAGCTTTTGCTTTATGCCCCAGCTAGCCTGAATGACAATCCTTTGATTTGTGCTTTCCTGAATAGCTGAGACGACAAATTCATACTATCTCATTCAGGCACTGATTCTGATAGTGTCTCACAAATTTGTCTGGGCTGACCTCAAGCCATGATCCTCTCGATCTCTGAATTCCAGGTAGCTAGAATTACATGTGTGAACTTGTACACCTGCAGTTGTCTATTTTTGAAGAAGTGAAGAATATCTTTGAAAAGAATGGACATGAGACTCTCAAAAGCTCATTTATTTACTTTAAATGTTTGAATTTTCAAATAAACTTATAACACTGTAATAGACCAAGGAGATAGAAAATTAAACAGAGTCTTGTCTTATTGGAGGCATTAGATTTTCAGCACAGTCATGTTCATATCAGCATTACAAGAGCCAAGATGCCCCTCAGCAGATGAATGGATTAAGAAAATATGGCATACATACACAATGAAATTCTATGCTTCTGTCAGAAAGAATGATAACATTCGTAACAAAATGGAAAGATTTGGACAAAATTATATTAAGCAAAGTAAGTCAGACGCAAAGAAACATAGTTTGCATCGTTTTCCATATTTGTTGAAACTAGAATGTGCCTATAAACCTACAAATAAACTCATTGGATGGCAAAATACAAAAAAAATTACACTTGGACATGATAAATTAACAGTCACATAGTGAGATCGAAGGGGGATATTCTTTTTTTCATATATTTTTATTTTAATTAATAGAAGGGTTACATTATATTCACCAGATAGAAGGTGCATTACTTCATATACATTGATACCCTTTCTCATGCCTTGGTCCCCATGTCCCTCTGAGGGATGGGTGTTTGGGGAGGGGTGTTGTTTTCCCCCTTGAAGGGGATATTCTTAAGAGAGGATCATGAAAGCTCACTAGCTATGTGCATATGAGGTTTATTGAAAGGAACTGCAAGAAATGGAAACAGAGGTGTTTTTTTCCCCCACCTGTGGATTTGCTTTCTGCATCTGTCCTTTGTTGTTGCTTTTGACGTGTGTATCTTTTGTCTTGTATGAAAGTTTATCTGATTGGGGAAAGGCAAGGGAGAACACAGAAATGGTGGGACGCGGGGTGAACCAGCTCAGCAGTGATACTCCCTAGACACTGTGTTGGAAATGAACTCTACAACTTGTAGGAAAGTGGGGGGGGCAAGAGGGAAAAACTGGGAGAAAATGAGGGAAGAGGTGACACTGTTCAGTAAGAAATACACTCATTACATGACTTATTTAACTGTAACTCTGCTGCATTCACATGTACAATGACAATGAAAAATACTTCTTTTTTTTTTTTTTTTGCCAGTCCTGGGCTGGAGCTCAGGGCCTGAGCACAGTCCTTGGGTTTCTCAAGGCTAGGGCTTTACCAGTTGAGCCACAGAACCACTTCTGGCTTTTTGCTATGTATGTGGTACTGAGCAATTGAACCTGGGTCTTCATGTATGCTAGGCAAGCACTCTATCACTAGGCCAAACTCCGGACCCTGAAAAATACTTTTTTAAAAAAAATTTCCTAGTACATACTGCAAGGGCTTTACTAGGAAGAACTATGGAAAATAAAAATGACATCAGGGGACAAATTTTTATCTTTGAGTAGTTTTTCATCTCTCTAGAGAACAAACTATGCACACTTGACATAGGTAAGGAAATGAGGAAAGTCACATGTGATAGATATAAAATGGATGTGTTTGGGTTATTTCTTTTTACTGTATGCATCAGAAAAATTTCTTCTACTTATGAAACAAAAAGGAATGTAGGAACATACCAGGATACATTGTTTTAGTTTAGGATGGACTGCTAAACATCACAAGAGACCAAAAACCTATTAGAAAACTGTTTATCAGCTCCTTCAAATCTCATTTCTACACTTATGTGAATATCTAGTTTATCTTTTCTATCTTCTGTAGATTAAGATTGTGCTAATAGCTCAAAATGGCTTCCTCTATTATTCTAAATTTCACGTTTTTAAATTTAAGTTAGCAGAATGAATAGCTGGTCTCTGACCTCCATGCTGGTTATTAGAACAGAGCTCCTGAGCAGATAATTGTGAGGCAAATTGCAGCAACATATTCAGTTATCTATGGCAAGATGTGGAAATCATGTCCACAAAATAATTCCACAAAACAAAATAGTCTTAGACTAGCAGGTATCTTAAACCATGTTCATTAGAGAAACAAATAAATACAAGAAATTCAGAATGAAGTGGGTAAAGACTAGTATAAGTTATTAGAACTTCTTTGGAAATTGGTAGAGAATAAAGATCAGTATCATTTGGATGGAGGAAAAATAAAGGCAAATCAAAAGGAATTGTATACTGGTAGAGATTTGCTGGGTATGTTGGAATAGCAATGGCAGAAGTATGCCCTTTGAGAGGGAATTCTTACATTGTAGGGCTTTGGGAAAATAATTTGAGGACTATTTGTATGAAGAATGTATTAGGGGTATATTTCTGGTTTCTACTTATAGATTACAGAGGTATAAATATAAATGTACAATAGGTTATATATGTATATTTAGCAATTTTCAGCATTTTAGGAGCTAAATTCTCTTAAATCTTGAGGACAGAAAAGTATATGCAGTATATATACATATATATATATATATTAGATTTCAGTGGTCACTTTTTAATGCTTTATTCATTGATTAAAAGAATATACATTTAACATAAACCACACAACATCAGTCATCAAGCCAAACATTCACCTGGTTTCATTACAGTTATCTGATTACATGTACAAGATAAAATTTCCCCACAGCTAGCATCTGTACACTTTGTGTCAGTGAGTCCACATGACTGATGTACATATAACACCCACATTGTATGTGCTCACTGGAGACCAAACGGTACACACCTGTTAAAAGATCATTTAATAGAATATGGTAAAATCATTTATAAAACATGGAAACTTTTTCCATAAACAGAACCGTATCTGGACATCTGTTGCATAAATTTTGTTTCCAAAGCTTACAATAGAGCAGGCAGGTCTCAGAACTACTGGGCACCTATGTTGGCTACTTATTTTATTATTACAGACTGTCCTTTAACATTAAATGCACAACATTTATACCACTTAAAACTGGGGTCAGGTGGAAGTCTCACCGAGACCACGTTTGTACCGCTGTTGCCCTGAACAGTCAAATTGGCTTTTAAAGCCTCTCAGATATAACAAGGTTTTGAAATATACTTTATGGAATGTTCTTCATGTATCATAGCAGCTCATACCTCTGATAGAACAAGCTTTCAGTTTTTCCTTCCTTTCCTTTACATTCACGATTCACAGTGAAACAGGTGCATTTTTTTCTTTTTTCTTGTTTTTATTTTTTTCCAGAGTTCTCAGGTTGCTGACTGAGCCATAGCACAGCTGTGTACTATATTCATATATATATATATCCCTGTATTACAGGGATTAATAATAAAAGCATAATGATCATGAACAGAATAAAAAGAAAAGAACTCTAAGGAGATGTCTGAGAAGGAAGAGCTATAGAGATGAAAGGGAATGGTACATAGAGACAAAAGGAAAAGAAAATTTCAAACAGGGAGTAGTCAGCAGGTCAGCCCAGAAATTCAAATAATATATCAAGCTTGAAAGATGCTCATTAAATTCTTGATAATGAGGAATTAAATAGATCCCTCAAAAATACATAGATTACAGTGACTGTGGAAAAGACAAGGCATAGGTTTATGTTCACGCAAAAGACTTTAAACACTGAAGCCACAGACTATAGCACTGTGAGATTTTTGGTGATGTGGAGATGAAGAATCATTATGGGGGAGAGAAAAGGTTTGAAAGAGGAAGGAAGACTTGACTATATTTGTAAATGGAGGGAAAAAACAATGTTGAATATTTGTCAGAGTATTTGAGAGCATACGATTTTGTTGGAATGTGTTTTGGAAAATGGTCATACTAGAAATAAAGACTGAGAAAAAGCTACTCAAGTGAAAACTATTAAAATATACTGAGTTATGGGCCGGGAGTTTGGCGTAGTGGTAGAGTGCTTGCCTATCATGTGCGAAGACCTGGGTTCGATTCCTTGGTACCACATACTTAGAAAAAGCCAGGAGTGGTGCTGAGGCTCATGTGGTAGAGTTCTAGCCTTGAGAAAAATCCAAGGACAGTCCTCAGGCCCTGAGCTTAAGCCCAGGACTGGCAAAAAATATGCTGAGTTATTAGTTGATTTCCCAATAACTTTTTTGCATGGTTATATTAAATTCATTTAACCATTTATGAAGTCATCAGTTCAAATATCTAACTACTATTCAGACATGAGTTATTGTAGAATTATATTTTGGATGGTTTGCCAGAGTACACTTACTCTTAAGATACAAGGATCCAAAATGAGATCCTAAATTTCAGTCAGTTTCCTCATTATTTCAAGTAATGACAATGTTCATTACAGTGAATAATTAATGGTGAAATAAAACAATAGATTTCAAGATTCTAGGGAAAGAAGAAAACATATTTAAATCATATTTTTAGAAGTCAAAGAAGAAAAGGACAGAGAAGTTGAGAACAGAGCAGAACCTTGAGGTGATTTTTTTATCACTGTGGAAAATAGCAGTAACAAAAGATAAAGGAGAAGAAAATGGTCAAATTAAAATGACAGAATGGAACAAGATCTCTGCTAGTTATACATCTGAAAATGATCTATTTAGTAGGATAACAAGAGTACAAAAATAAGGAATTAATAACACAATTAATATATGAGCTAAACAAATACTTCTCAGAATCCAAATGGCTAATTAATATGTGAAAAAGGCTCAACCTTTCTAGCTGAAAAGGAAAATGAAAAACAACAAAATTAGAAGGCTAATTCCAATAAAAATGGCCATTATTAAGATGAAGCTAGGTGCTGGCAGCTCAGACCTGTAATCCTAGCTACTCAGAAAGCTGAGATCTGAGGATGGCAGCTCAAAGCCATGACAAGCAGGAAAGACTATGAGACTCATCTCCAATTAAACACCAAAAGATGAGAAGTGGTGCTGTGCCTCCAAGTGGTAGAGTGCTAGCTTGAGCAAAAAGAGATAGGGACAGTGCCCAGACTGCAAGTTCAAGCTCCACAACTATTTAAAAAAATGAAAAAAAAAAACATGAGTGAACAAATGCTGGAGGGGATGTGGAGTTCTATTACGTCAGTTGTGGGAATTTAAATCAGTGCAACCATGACGGAAGCCAGTATGTAGGCTTCTTATAACAACTAAAGAACTACTCTATGATTCAGCAATGTTCCTCTTGATATCATGTTCCACATGATAACAAGCCAGGTTACAATAAAGGCATCTATACATCCATGTTCATCATAGCCCTATTTAACATAGCAAAATTATGGAAAAAGCCCAGATGCTGTACAACTGGCAAATGGATCAAGAGAATATCAATAATATATACAATGGGATTTTATTTATCTATTAGAAAGAATGGTATGTCGTTTACAGGAAAAATGGATTGATCTGGGAAAACCTTATTGAGGGAAGTGAATGAGGCTCACAGAGGCAAAGAGCACATGTTTGCTCTCTTATGTGGAAGTTAAAGCTAACATGTAAACATATAAAAGCACATACAGGACTATATGCATAAGCACATATATGTGTATACATGATTAATCTGACTGAAGTATGGTATATGCAGGGATGGATTTTCATGTTTAACCTCTTTGAAAAAAACTAGCATACAGCTTAATTAAATGAATGTAAGGAAACTGAAATAGGTATTGTCTGAGATAGAGGGATGTGGAAATATTGAGAGAGCAGTGGGGAACAAATTCAGACTGGATACTTAAGTACAGATATGACAGTAGACCTAGAAAGCTATAGAACATTGGTAGGAATGAGATCGATGTAGAATAATTGAATTGGTGATGCTGATCGAAATGTACTGTATACATAAATGGGCAGGTTGAAACTCCATTGTACAAATATCTGAAGACAGTATAAACAAATTAAGATCTCTCACAAATACATATATGCACATACCAAGAAAATGATCAAACACACATTTTTTTAGAAAAGATAACACAGGTGGAAGGATCATCTGTGGAAAAGAGAAAAACTGTATCTCTTCCTGGTAAGCCTTAATGTGAGAGGGATAGATGAAATGTGGGCATTTTGACACAGGTCATTTAACATCCTAGTCTTGAAGTTTCCTCATTTGACAATAGACAATATAGCTGCATGGCATGTTTAATGTGAAAATTCCATTAAAACCTGGATGGCATGGCCAAGAACACCATAAGGATCAAAATGATGGTAGCTGTAATTGCCATTATGTAAATACTAATGAGCCATTTTCCATATTTCTCATGCCTCTTTCAGGTAACTGGGTCCCCACTAGTCATTTTGGTCAATGGGCTATGTACAGAAAGGATGTCCATCTGAGACAAGAATTCCAAGAGTCTGTGTATGACTCTGTGGCTGTCTTTTTTGTTGCTTGGCAAATGCAGGAGTCTAGATGCTAGGGATGTTATCTGGGTAGATAAAATAGGGTTCACCTTTTCAAATTATCTCCAGCTGTGTTAGTTATGTCTTCAGGAGTGAAAAAATATTTTCATGTATTCTGTTACTGACTTCAGTAACAGATGTAATTTGTTACATCTTCTTACTCTAATTCTACTATCATAGGACAAATGACAGTTTCATATCTCCTACATATTCTTTCAAGAATCATGTTATATTAGCTTATAAAACATTTCTCTTGAATGATGAGTAATCTCTGTGAAATGTTTGGTTTCATTAAATTCCCTTTTAGGCAATTCATGTATACATTTGTTATGTCTGCTCTTCTAAGAACACAACTTTGAGATTAATAACAACAGTACACATTTATTGAACTGTCATTACCTCGTATGTAATTTAACACATAACTAAGTTCTGGATTGAGTTCTGCAATTAATTTTGTTTGAAGCCCAAAGTGGTTTAAAAAGTGGTAAATCCAGAATTCCAAACTGGATGCTAGAATTCATACAAAGAAGTGTACCATTCCTACACAAAATTGTAAAGTTATAGGCTGTGGGTTCAACACATGACAACTAGTTTAGGACCTGGTACACAGCTGTTATTCTTGAGCTCCTTCCAGACCCACTGAAACGGGAGCTGTCTGTACTGCAAGTTTCCATAATAGAGACTGATTCTGAAAAAGCCTGACAAGTATTCCTGTATACCAGCCAGGAATTCATTTGGACCCAGAAGTTTCCAATCAGTTGATTAGTTGCAAGAATCAATTGCCTCAGTGGAAGGCCAGGTATTCACTATGATTTAGGGCCTGTGTTCAATCCCTAGGATCACATACATACAAAGGACTTTTCATTCAAATTATTTACATATATGGAAACTTCAAACTGTTTTGCATAGCATGAGTTAAAATTTATACACTCAAAAATCACATAAAATGTGAATGTGATGTGTCTTAAAAAGTCTAAGCTTTCTACCCATAGTCCCCTATGCTACTTTCAGTATCAGTGATAGCAACTTAGATTCCTGTGGTAGTACTGCTTCTAAAATGTGTTGAGATTGGCAATAAAGCAAAACCTTGATACATAAGGCCATATAGTATGAAGCTAATTGAAAGGACCTCTAGGATATTGAAACAAAAGCCATAAAATGAATGATTGTTGTCCTTAATGTACTGTTATCTCTCATCTCTTTTGCTGTCCCTTGGTTATCTCATATTGTTACAGTATCTCACTATGTTATCTGATATATTGGATATATTTGTATTTGGTTACTTGAAATTGGATAGGGAAGGGGGAAAACCAAGATGGGGGGTTGGGGGGAGGGTAATGGGGACCAAGACATGAGAAAGGGTATCAATGTATGTGAATTAATGCACCTTCTCTCTGGCAAATATCATGTAACCCTTTTATTAATTACAATAAAAATATTTTTTTAAAAATGTGTTCATCATGAAACTCTGAAGAATGAAAAACCAATCTAAGGTGAAGCTTATACAGAGATTAAGTTATTTCAACAGACAACAATTTATGAATGTTTTACTGACTTCCTCCTAAGGAAAATTACCAAATTACACACACACACACACACACACACACACACACTTGACATTGAGCTATACTTGGTTCTATAAAGTAAGCATAGAATAACAAGCAACATCTGTTTAAGTATTACCTATTTTTGCCTTTGGATCTAATAATCACCATTTGTGCTCACATTTCCTGAGAGACTGACCAAATAAATACTAGTAACTATTAAGTCTGAAAGCTCAATCAGAGCAGCGATGATAGGTAATAGCTGTTATGATGAACTTTCATTCCTCTTTCAGTTAATGAATATTTTCAGGAGCTATAATCTCTGCAAACCTATTGACACTCTGGGCTATACTTAAGATAGTTAAATGGAGAGTAAAAATTATTTTAAGCATCTGGGTAATACTTTGACATACACATAGGAGTCTTTTTTTCCTGCTTGCTTTGCATAATTTCTGCACTAAGGAATATCATAAAAAAATAAGCTTTTTTTCTCTCCACTGATAGATACCTAGTTTGTTAACTAAGATCCTACAATTTTATTAGACAAAGAAAACTCTGACCTCTTGTGGAGTCTAAGGGGAGAAATTTTTACAATAAGAACCATAAGCCAAAAGTGCATGCGTACACGCGTGTGCATGTGTGTCTGTGTGTGATATGTTTCTGTGATCACTAAAGCCCAAATATGGTTTCTCTTTCCTCTAAAATCTAATATGATATGTGGGCTTGGATCAGAGAATTTCTAAATATCACATTTATGATATTTATTCATTTTGTTTATTTAATATGCTCTGTATGGTAGACATTTGTTATGTCACTAGAATTAAAGAATTAAACAAGAAACACATTTTTCTCTTAAGGAAGGCATAGCTTATTAAGCAATTACATGAAATAAAATATATAATTCCAGTATCATGTAAGATAACATTAGCAGAGATACATACATAGAGTTTTAAAATTTTGCAATGTATTTATTTATTAGTTTCATAATTGATAAGTTTAAACATTCATCATCCATTTATTTTTTTTCCTGTCACACAATTCCTGGGGATACACATTTTATTTAAAAAAGAAGTTCAGGGGCCAGGAGTTTGGCCGAGTGGTAGAGTGCTTGCCTAGCATGCACAAAGACCCAGGTTCGATTCCTCGGTACCACATACATAGAAAAAAGCTGGAAGTGGTGCTGAGGCTCAAGTGGTAGAGCTCTAGCTTTGAGAAAGTCCAAGAACAGTGCTCAGGCCCTGAGCTCAAGCCCAGGACTGGCAAAAAAAAGAAGTTCATTTATGTCACAGTGTTGGAGGCAGAAAATGCAAGATGGGGTAACTCAGTTTGATGTGGGAAGACTCTGTTGCCTGCCTGCTAGTGTGGTAAAGATGGCATGAGGAACCTGTGTGAGAGGTGGAGATCACAGGGCAAGACAGAAAGCCAGAAAGATTCAGGGGGCCAAGGTTTTGTTTTTATAACAATGTGGTCCCTTGAAAACAACTTTAATCCTTTCAGTTAGCACAGTCCCTTCATCTCTCACCCGGCTGCACCTGTTAAAAGTTCCACTATCTTTCACCACCACAATACTGGTGATTGAGTTTCAGGGGTTCACCTTCAAATTATTCCAAACTTGAAGTTGTCTTCAAGTGTTGATCAACTAGTTTTGTTTTTTTTAAAATAGTTTTTAGTACTTTCTTACACAAGGAGTATGGTCCTAGAGTATCTTAAATATTATTTTTATTGAAGTCTACAAAATAGAACAGATGTGCTACATAATGAATTCATCTCTGCAGATACACATTTCATTCAGGTGTCATTGTCCTTCTTTTCTAAAGAATTCCTTTAATATTTCTAGCAATGAAGCCTGTTGTCAATACATTCTCCCCAGACAGAGGAATCTTAGGATCCATAAAAACCAGTTGATTTTAAAGAGTGATTAAATCAAAGTAGACCTAAAAGGTGGAAAATATTTTAGAACTATCTTTGGCAGAATTAAACAGTTCATTGGATAGCAGAAGTGACATGTATTGTGCTAAAATAGCTTTTTATCAGATAACAAACAGAATAAGAATAAAAGAATATAAACCTGGAAGGTAAATCCAGAAGTGGTATTATTTGCAGATCATATATTATACATTTGGAAAAGGCAGGAAATGCCCAAAATAACTGTACTTAATAAGTTAATGTGTGTGCAGATAATGAATAGCTTTCCTATGCACAAGAAATGACCTGCTATGAAATATAATGATCTATAGCTGCAGCTGTCGCTGTGGTAGCAACAATAGCTCAAATTTTGTATTTGATCATAATCCCCAAGTATTAATAATATCTGAAGAAAGAAGCAATCTAATAAGAAATGTAATGATTGCATGAAAGAAACTATAAAGAACTTGAAAACTTTTAATTAGATATACCTGAAATGCAAGACCTAATATATTTGTTCATGCTTCAAATGAACTTACAGATTTAATGAATTCATAAAGCAAAGAAAATTGGATTAATTTATTGAAAGGAAAAGTTAAATTTGGATGAATGAGAATATAATCTAAATGATACATTCATTTAAAAATGCTAGGAGACTCTTCCTATCAAATATCAACATATCAGGACAATATGAGCAGAAGAATGGATATACATTAGTGACATAGATTAGAGATATAAAATAAAAGTCATGGCTTTAAGTGCATATCAGAATGCACTTTATGTATATACTAAATTGGTTTGAAAATAACAGGTAATAGTATTGAACACGAGTTGCGATTTTATATTAATAAAATTAGATCTTTACAACACATGTGAAAATGAATTGCAGACTGACTGAAAACTTGAATGGGAAAACAAAGTTTAAAAATTACAAGAAGAAAAATACATGAAATTACCTGCAGCTCCTTGAATTTTTTTTATAATAGCAAACAAAAATTCCTAAGGATATATCTTGTAGGGGCTGGGAGTTTAGCCTAGTGCTAGAGTGTTTGCCTGGCATGCACGAAGACCCGGGTTCAATTCCTCGGTACCACATACATAGAAAAAAGCTGGAAGTGGTGCTGAGGCTCAAGTGGTAGAGCTCTGTCCTTGAGAAAGTCCAAGGACAGTGCTCAGGCCCTCAGCTCAAGCCCAGGACTGGCAAAAAAAAAGAATATATCTTGTGTCTCATTCAACGTATGTAACTATCTAGAAATATTTAAAGCTAAATACCATATGGCAACAAAATTTCATTTATCTATTTACAGTGATATAAAAAAAACTCATAGAAACTGGCAATGAACACAGTGTAAACATGATTAACATATGAACCTAATTTGCAATAGATATGGGAATATAAATACACATGAGTAAATAAATGGACAAAGCATATGACCCAGTAATCTCTGTGATTACAAGTGTGAGCGACAGAGTAGCAAATGGCAGCAATATTTTTAGGCTCACTAGTAAAGAGAGTTTCTGTAGATCAAGATTAAGCCACTTCAAAGAGCAAGTAAGATAAATCAGACAAGAAAAAATGAAACTCCAAAGTAAGAATAAAGAGTGTAAAATGTAGGATAAGTTGTAGTCTTTTTTTTATTGTAAACACTTTACTTTCTTGGATGAGTGTACTTGAACTTGCTTGACACAGAAATCTAGTTTGATAGCATAATTTTCTTTGGCTCGAGAAATGTCAGTTCTAGTCATACATTTTAAGTACTGCTTTATGCTTTGCCAGGCCTTTAGTTGTTGTTGGTGGTGGTCCTAGGGCTTGAACTCAGAGCCTGGGCATTTTTCCTGACCTCTTTTCTTCATGCCTAGCATTCTTCCACTTCTGGTTTTCTTGTGATTCATTGGAAATAAGAGCCTCAAAGACTTTCCTGCCGCAGGCTGGCTTCAAACTGCAATCCTTCGATCTCATCCTCCTAAGTAGCTTGGATCATAGGACTGATCCTATAGGCATTCCCAATTGTCCACTTGGATGGAAAATGTAGCAAATAGAAACCTCTCAGTTTACCTGAACCTAGAATGAAAAATTCATTTGGTTGTTTTTCATCCTGTGAAGGAATTGTAGTATGGAGGAGCAATACAATTAATGTTGTAAAGCCCTGAAATGATGAGTGGTTTGTTATTTTGACATAATCTACTATGACCTCATGGTGTACGAGGTCTACTGGACAACTTTAGGGGGAGGAAAATTTGTTGAGTCAAAGGAAAGAGATTCCAAAGTGAGAACATACACTGTCCAAAGGATAGTTTATGAGAGAAAAAGAACCATGTTCATTGCAACACTACCCTAGCTAAGATATGGAATCAACCCAGATGCCTCAGTGAATGAATGGATCAAGAAAATGTGATACACACACACACACACACACACACACACACACACACACACACATACACACACACACACACTCGAAACCTATGCTTCCATCAGGAAGAATGACATCATCCCATTCATAAGGAAAAGGAAAGATGTGGAAAAAATTATTTTAAGCAAAGGAAGCCAGACCCAAAGAAATAGTTCAAACCCCAAATAGGCTAAATTTCAAGTTTCTATTTTGAAAACAGCAACAACTATTTTTTGTCTATGTGTTTACACACACACACACACTTATAATACTATTCAAGTATGTGTTGTAAATAATATACAGAAAATTGATACATTTATGATTATGTAAACTATAGGAATAGACTGGATAAAGGCCTGCTAAATATCAATGGTCAAAATTATGTAAAAATATAGAATAATAAGAATGGGAAATGGCATGCCAAGTATTGGTAGCTAAAAATGATTTATATAGTAGCTCCAACTGAATTATATCAGTCATAAAACTAATCCCCGCTTATCTTGATCTGCCCCTTCCCTATCCAATTTCAAATAACCAATTAAGCATATATAAAATATATCAGATAACAAGGTGAAAAATTGTAACAATATGAGATAACCAAGGGATGGCAAAAGAGATGAGCGATAACATAGTACATTAAGGAATCAAGATAAGTGGGGGGAGGGTGCGAGGGAAATGGGGACCATGACATGAGAAAGGGTATCAATGTTTGTGAAGTTATGCACCTTCTATCTGGTGAATATAATGTAACCCTTCTATTAATCACAATAAAAATATTTATTAAAAAACTAATCCCCAAGGAAAAGATAGTTAAGAGTTTGAATGAGAATCCTAAGTACATTTCTGGACAAACCAACAGTCCAGTCTTTATGGTTTCCAAAAAAATGGAGAGGTACCCATAGAGAAGTCAGGTTGTCAGAGAACCTGTGTGTTCCTCTAAAGGTTTTTGTATCATAAATAGACTGGGATGCAGGTGTCCACAGTTGTTAGCCTACTGCTGGACTAATAAAGAACACTGGCTCAGGGGCCGGGAGTTTGGCCTAGTGGTTAAACTGCTTGCCTAGCATGCATGAAGACCCAGGTTCGATTCCTCGGTACCACATACATAGAAAAAAGCCGGAAGTGGTGCTGAGGCTCAAGTGGTAGAGCTCTAGCCTTGAGAAAGTCCAAGGACAATGCTCAGGCCCTGAGCTCAAGCCCAGGACTGGCAAAAAAAAAATAAAGAACACTGGCTCAGTAGTTACAAAGATGGGGGTTGCTATTTTTGTGCAGAGATTTCAGACCTGTTGTGTGAGACAGTGTAATAAACCTTTTGCCTACGTTGATGACAAAGGCACAGGTTCACATTCTTTTCAGTGAGGGAGCAGGGAGGATGTGGCAGGTACCATCACCCAGAGTTGCCTAGCTGGCTAAGATATGCTTCGTATGCATCCTGTCTGCATCTGTGGTTTATCTTCACATTAATCAAGTTTATGCTTTTCCCTTGTTTTTGATCACCTTTCCTATATCTTCGGTGACTTCTGTAGTACCACAAGAGTCCATGTTTCAGTCTTCAGTCTTTGTTTTGACTTGCTGTGTATTATCTTTCTGGTGGTTCTCCCTAGAGTCCTGTATCAGTTATATTTGTTCAGATATGAACAAATATTATGAACAGATATGAAGAGATGAATATTGAGATGAATATGAACAGATATGAAGAGACACAGATATGAAGATGTGGAGATCCAAGATTAATCTTGAATCCAAAGAACTCAGTTGATTTATTCATCAGGTTTTATAAATATATGTTCTGTCACAGAAAGAGCCCAGGACCATTTTCTGTCCCTGGGACATAGTAGATGACCAGGAAACAAGTGTTAAATACATTAATGAATAAAAAAGCCACAGAGTCCCTATTTCTGCTGCATTGAGGAATAATTAGAGAATATTTCATGATTAGTCAATGTAATTTGGCCATGAGATTAATAAGGTTATGATATTTCATAGCTGCTATGACTACTAAAACACTAGTCTAACAGCACTATATTTCCTATATTTCTTCTTTCTTTATGTTAGTATGGATATGTGTCTGTTGTATTCTACAGAAAGGTTACTTTAAAGAATCTTTACATTCTCTAGGTCAAATGTTTAGTGTTTTGAAAGTTAAATATAAATGTAAAGTCTAGTAATCTGTAGAATATTTGTATTTTGGTAAAATAACCAATCCAAGTTTGTCAAAAAATGAGAAAATAATAAGCAGTTAAAATCTTTTGTTTTATCCAGTCCTAGGGCTTGAACTCAGGGCCTGGATGCTGTCCTTGGATTTTCTCAGGGCTACTGCTCTACCACTTGAGCCACAGCTCCACTTCTGTGGTACCAAGGAATTGAACCCAGGGCTTCATGCATGCAAGGCAAGCATTAGGCCACACTCCTGTCCAGGCAGTTATAATCTCAGAGGTCAAACAATGTTAAATTTCCTACATTTATTAAACTGTATGAAATACAAAGCCTATTTTCTAATCTAAGGAAATGTAATGTTTCTTTCCATATATAATTATTGTAATTAATAGAAGGGTTACAGTATATTCACCAGATAGAATTTGCATTACTTTGCATATTTGATACCCTTTCTCATGTCTTGGTCCCCATTTCCCTTGCCCCACCCCACCAGTCATCTTGTTTTCCCCCTTTCCCTATCTTACTTCAAATAACCAAATAAGCATATATACAATATAACAGATAACAAGGTGAAATACTGTAACAAAATGAGATAACCAAGGGACAACAAAAGATAAGAGATAACATAGTACATTAAGGACAACAATCACTCATTATATGGCTTTTGTTTCTGTATCCTGGAGGTCCTTTCATTTACCATCATATTATATGGCTTTATGTATCTAGGTTTTGCTCTATTGCAAATCTCTGCTTGGAGAGCCCAAGGTTTCTACTGATTATGACAAATGAGGGAAAACATTGAGCCTATGTTCCTTTGAGTCTGGCTTACTTCACTTAATATGATTTTTTCGTAAAGTCTTTTCATTTCATACAAATGGGGCGATGTCATTCTTTCTGACAACAGCATAGAATTCCATTGTATATAAATACCAGTTGATCCACTCATCAACTGAGGGGCATCTGGGTTGGTACCATATCTTTCCTATGGTAAATAGTGCTGCAATGAACATCACTGTGCTAGTGGATTTAGTATGTCCTTGTTTCTGGATGATTGGGTAAATACCAAGTAGTAGAATTGCTGGGTCACAGGGGAGTTCCATGTTTAGTCTTTTGAAGAACTGCCATACTGCTTTCCATAGTGGTTGAAGCAGTTTGCACTCCCACCAACAGTGTAGTAGTGATTGCTCCTGACCACATCCCCTCTACCAACTGTTGTTATTAGATTTCTCCATCCTGGCCATTCTAACTGGAGTGAGGTGGAATCTCAGAGTTGTTTTGATTTGCATTTCTTTTATGGACAGAGATGTTGAGCATTTCTTCATGTGCCTGTAGGACATTCTTATTTCTTCTTCAGAGAAGACTCTCTGTAAGGCTTTGGCCTTTTAATGGGATGGTTGTTTCTTTGGAGATTAAGTTTGGAGTGATTCAATTTTTTGAGATGTTGATATATTTTAGATATGAGGCTTTTGTCTAATCTTTGGTTAGTTATCTTCCCCCATTCTGTAGGCTTTTAGTTAGTTTGCTAGCTATGTCCTTTGCCATACTGAAGCTCTGCAGTTTAATACAGTCCCACTTGTCCAGATTTTCTCTGATTTGTTGCATTTCTGGGTCCTTAATAAGAAAGTTTCAACCTGTGCCAAGGAGACCTAGTGTATCTCCTATTCCTTCTTGTAAAGTTTTCAATGTATCTGCTTTTACCTTGAGGTCTTTGATCCATTTGGAGTTAATCCTAGTGCAAGGTGACAAAGAAGGATCCAACTTTAGTTTTCTGCAGGTGCTTAACCAGTTCTGAGAGCACCACTTATTGAAGAGGCTGTCTTTCTTCCATTTTATTTTTTTGGCTCCCTTAAAAGATTAGGAGGCCTTAGGTCTGTGGGTTAATATCTGGATCCTCAGTTCTATTCCATTGGTCTTCAGGCCTCTCTGACATTACCAAGCTGTTGTGGTTCTTATAGCTCTGTAATAGAGTCTAAAGTTTGACATTGAAATTCCTCCTGCGCTGTTCTTTCTGCTAAGGATTGTTATTGCTATATAGGGTCTTTTATTATTCCATATGAAATTTTGGATTGCATCTTCTATTTCTTTAAAGAATGACATTGGAATATTGATGGGTATTGCATTGAATTTGTAGATAGCCCTTGGCAAGATTGCCATTTTCACGATGTTAATTCTTCCAATCCAAGGCATGGGAGGTTTTTCCATTTCCTCAGTTATGCATTAATTTCCTTTTATCGGGGTTTTGAAGTTTTCATCACAGGCCAGGAGTTTGGCCTAGTGGTTAAAATGCTTGCCTACCATGCGCAAAGACCCGGGTTCAATTCCTTGGTACCACATACATAGAAAAAAGCCAGAAGTGGTGCTGAGCCTCAAGTGGTAGAGCTCTAGCCTTGAGAAAGTCCAAGGACAGTGCTCAGGCCCTGAGCTCAAGCCCAGGACTGGCAAAAAAAAATAAAATAAAAAATAAAGTTTTCATCACAAAGTCCTTTACATTCTTAGTTAATTCCTAGGTACTTTATTTGCTTTGAGGCTATTGCAAAAGGAGTCACTTTCCTGATTGTTGCCTTGTTCCTGTCATTGTTGGCATTGAGGAAGGCAGTTGATTTTTGAGGGTTAATTTTATATCTGCTACCTTGCTAAAGTTTTGAATCAGCTCAAGCAGCTTCAGAATGGAGTCAATGGGGTTCTTTAAATACAGACTCATGTCATCTGCAAAGAGGGAAAGTTTCACTTCCTCTTTTCCTATTTGGATCCCCTTTATGCTTTCTTCTTGCCTTATTGGTCCTGCTAGCAATTCTAATATTATGTTAAAGAGGAATGGAGAGAGTGGGCATCCTTGTCTCCTTCCTGATTTTAGTGAAAATGGCTTTAGCTTTTCACCATTAAGTATAATGCTAGCTGTGGGTTTGTCATACACAGCTTTTATTATATTGAGGAAAGTTCCAAGGATTCCTAGTTTCTCCAGAGCTTTTAGCATATAGGGATGATGGATCTTGTCAAATGCCCTTTCTGCATTTATTGAGACAATCATGAGATTCTTGTTCTTGCTTCTGTTGAAGTGTTGAATCATAATAATTGACGTGCATATGTTGAACCAGGTTTACATCCCTGTGATGAATCGTTTTTGATCATAGTGTGTGATTTTTTTGATAAATTGCTGAAGATAGTTGGCCAGTAATTTTTTGAGAATTTTGCATCAATATTCTATGGGTCTATAGGTCTCTTTCTTTGATGAATCTCTGTCTGGTTTGGGGATGGGGGTTATACTGGCTTTTTAGAATGAGTTTGGCCAAGAGCCTTCATTTTCAATGTTGTTGAAGAGCTTGAGGAATATCAGTGTGAACACTGCTTTGAAGACCTTATAGAATTCAGTTGTGAGTCCATCTGGCCCTGGGCTTTTATTGGGTGGGAGGTCTCCTAATGCCATTTCTATTTCAGTGCTTGAAATAAGTCTGCTTAGTTGGATTAGGTCTTCTTGGTTCAGTGTGGGTATGTTAATATTGGCTAACATTCATCCATTTCTTCTAGATTTTCAAATTATTTGTCATAAAGTTTTGAAAAGCATTCCCTTAAGATGCTCTGGATCTTGGTGATTTCTGTTGTGATGTAACCATTCTCATCTGTTATTTTATTTGGATGTGCTCTCTTCTTTTTTTTTGGTAAGATTTGCTAAGGGTCTGTCAATATTGTTAATTTTTTCAAAGAACAAACTCCTTGTTTTGTTGATTCTTTCTATAGTTTTTTTGGATTCCAATTCATTTAATTCTGCTTTGATTTTAATAATTTACTGCTTCTACTGGGATTAGATTTGATTTGTTGCTCTTTTTCCTAGAGATTAAGTTGCAGCATTACATTGTTGGTTTGAGATTTTTCAAATTTGTTAATGTAAGCACTCATAGCTGTAAATTTTCTTCTGAGTACTGCTTTGGCTGTTTCCCAAAGGAGCTGGTATTTTGTGTGCTCCTTTTTGTTAAATTTCATAAACTGCTGAATTTCTGTTCTGATCTCCTCGATGACCCATTGGTGATTCAACAATGTGTTGTTCAATCTCCATGAGTTATGGGGTTTTTGTTGGTGGTGATGTGTGTTCAGTTCCAATATGATACCCTTGTGGTCTGAGAGAATGCAGGGAATAATTTCAGTATTTCTGAATCTGCACGGGTTTGCTTTATGCCCTAATATGTGGTCTATTTTTGAAAATGTTCCATGTGTTGGGGAAAAATCATATATTGTGATGTTGGCCGGTGGAATAATCTGCAGATGTCTGTTAGACCTAGTTGGTCTATATATTTGTTCAATTCTGAGGTTTCTCTGTTGAGTTTTTGCCTGCTTAATCTATCCATAGGTGAGAGTGGTGTGTTAAAGTCACCCACAATCACTGTGTTTTGATATATGTGTGGGTTTCAGTGAAAGTAAAGTTTGCTTGATGAAGTTTGGTGCTCCGGGATTAAGTGTGTAGATATTTAGGATGGTTAAGTCCTCCTGGAGGAGAGATCCATTTATTAGTATGTAATAAACTTCTTTGTCTTTTCTCACCAATTTTAGTTTGAAGTCTATTTATCTGATATGAGGATGGCAACTCCAGCCTGTTTATGGGGGCCACTAGCTTGATAAACTTTATTCCAACCTCTCACTTTCAAAGATATTTGGTTTTTTTGCGCTAGTTGTGTCACTTGAAGACAGCAGAATGATGGATCTTGCTTTTTGATCCAACTAGACAGTCTATGCCTTTTAATTGGAGAGTTAAAAGTCCATTGATAATGAGATTTAGGATTGAAAAACATTTACTAGTTCCTGCCATTTTTAAAAGCTTTCATTAGGGCCTGTGGCTTGACAGTTCTTATGGTATTTAGCTGGTATGAATTTTAGGTGCCATTTGTTTGTTAGTATCATGTTTGTGTTTGTTTTCATTGTGTAGAACACCTTTGAGAATTTTCTGTAATGTTGGTTTGGTTGCTACATAAGGTTTGCAGCTTTTCCTTGGAATGGAAGTTTTTCATTATTCCCTCAGTTATGCATGAGTGCTTAGCTTGGTACAGTGTTCTTAGTAGTTATTTGTCTTAAGGGTATGGCATACATCCTTCCAATCTCTTCTTGCTTGCATGGTCTCTGCTGAGAAATCTGGGGTTATTCTGATCTGTTTTCCCTTGTAGGTGATTGTTCTCTTCTACCTGGCTGCTTTTAGGATCCTTTCTTTAGTCTCTATTGATCCTGTACAGATTATTATGTGGAGGTAGGATGTCCTTTTCTGATCAGGTCTGTTTGGGTTTCTAAAAGCTTCTTGTATCATGATGGGCCTGCCCTTCTGGATATTTGGGGAGTTTTCTGAGATGATTCCCTGAAGTATATTTCCAATAACATCGACCTCTTTCTCCAGGCCTTCTTCAATACCAGATAGCCTTAAATTAGGTTTCTTATTTGTATCTTGGACTTCCTGAAGCATTTTCCCATATTTCCTAGATTTGCTTTGACTCATTTTCTGTTCTTTCTCTATACCAACTAGATTATCTAGTTGGAGATTCTCTCTTCTGCATTGTCTAACCTGCTATCAAATCTTTCTAGTTTATTCTTCCTCTCCCTCCTTCTAATTGCTCATTTTTATGTCTTGCATCTCTTGTTTTAGATCGTGTATGGACTCTTTAACTCCTTGAGTGGTTAGCTCAGCAGCTTTACTCTCATTGGACATATGTTGGAATTCTGTCAGCTTTGTGTTTGTAGATTGTATGAATTTGTCCATTTTTCTTTGTAAACCTTTTATTATAGCCTCCTTTATGGTTTCCTCTCATTCACGTATCACTTTCTTTATGGTTTCATGTCGTTTAGATATGGCTTCCTCACGTATCTCTTTCTGTATGTTTTCAAAGTTTTCATTAATCTTGTTTGTCAATTGCATTTGTGTAGCATTTAGAGTTTTGCCATTGACTGCTCCATTGCCTGTTTATATTGGGTTGAAGATGCTATTCCTTAATTTGCCATCTTTCTTGAGATTCTTGTTCTGCCCATTTGGAAATGGGAGCAAGATTAATACTGCACAAGATTACAATTTTTAAGATATAGCCAACCTAGAGCTCTTTAGCTGGGGACAATAGATGTTCACAATTTTTGATTGATATTATCACTCTCTCTCTCTTTTTGTGCACTTATAGACAAATCTAATACCACCACTGGTCACTGTTTTATGACCAAAAACAACACCACAATCTAATCTCTATTGTATTTAAATCCCTCTGTATAGTTGAACTCCTAAATATACAGTATTGCTCAACAACCATCAATTGTAGAACCATGCATTATAAAAGTTGAAGGATGAACAGAAGAACAGAGATAGAAAAATAGTATGAAAGACAAGAGGGGAGGTAAGAAAAGGGTAATGTAGGGGTGTAAATTTAATATAGTAATGAAGGAAAGGATAGCGTAAGGATAATTGACCTAAGGTGATAGGAAGTTAAAATAATTGAGTACAAAATTTAGAAAAAAATAAGATAAAACTTATGAAAATAAGAAGAGTAATAAGAAGAATATTTAGAGGGGAAGGTATATATATTAGAGATCAATGATAAAAATTTAATAAAAGTAAAAATTAAAAAAAATTTAAGTAAGAAAAATCAGAAAAAAGTTGGGGGAAGTTCCCACACAATTTTGAGTTCTTAAACAAGAAATCTGAGCTTAAGAACCAACAGATTAAAAAGAAGGTGACTGTATCAATAAAAATATAATTTGTATCCAGTCTGTACCCAGTGTTGTCCCTATGTTTCTAAGGAATGACCACAATGACGGAAGAAAAGCAGGAAAAAAAAATGGAAAGAATCATAGCATTAAAAAAAGGGGGTGGAGGTAAAATTGCAAAAAAAGAAATAAGAACACATAGAAATGAAAATAAAAAAAGGTAGAAAAAAAGGAAGGTATTCTTCAGTTTTTTTGGAGGGGGGGAGGGGGACGGGGTATGAAACTTGTGTCTCCACTAAATTCAGGATCCAAACACTTTAAAAAGTCTTTTTCTCCTGCGATTTGGCTTTGCAGTTTTTGTGATCAGTTTGCTTGATTTGGCAGAAAAAAAAAAAAAAAACTGGTGGAGCCTTTGAGCAGCTTTGTTTACCAGGAGTTTGGCCCGGCCCAGGAAGAGGAACTTCTGCTATAACAGGGGGGCGTTGGTCTGGCTAAGCTGCCTCTGGGAAATCCTTTGCCCTTTTGAGTGATGGTGCTGCCAGCACCACTTCTCAGGCTCCTATTGGTTTGGCAGGGTCTTTGCCAGCAGTCAAGATGGGGCTGCTCTAGGCTGGTGAGGGAGTGGATTTCTTTCCACTGCCATTTTGCGAGAAGAGGAGGAAACCGTCCACGGAGGTACTCACAAATTGCTGGATTCTTCAGTTTTGTGAAGCTGGCAGGTCTGCCATGGCTGGGTGACAGCTCTGGGCTCGTGCAGGCTCTATGTGGCTCTGTCTGGAGCCCGCAGGTCTGAGCTGCCGAGAGGTGCTGTCTGCTCAGGTGCAGGAGGGAGGCTTTGTCTCTGCGGCGGCTCCAAGCAGCTGGCACTGCTCCACGCTGTCTTCTTGTCCTGGTTTTCTGCCTTTCTCCTCTCTGACTGAGATCTCTGTGGTGCTAAAGCTTACTTAGGACGGATCTTTGGGTATGAACTCCCCTATGATGCTAGAACTGCTATTTTGGTGAGAGCAAAGAAAGACTCACACTGAACCGCCACCATCTTCCCTGATTTCCAAGGACCATATTTTCGAGAAGTGTAATGTTAGTTACACCAATAAAAAAATTATAGATTTAGTTAAATTATAGATTTAGTTAAATCTGATTCAAATTAAAATGAAATAAGCTGGGTTGGATTCCAAAGCTTCAGACTTTCCCTACTTGTGAGAGAAGGGCTCATGTTGCTACATTCACAGCAACAAGTTCTCAGGAAGTGAAGGTTTGCATTCCCTGGGCCCACATGATGATCATGTTACAGACCTATGTGGAAGGACTGCATCAGCGGGTTGACCTTCAGGCATCACCAACTGAAGTGCTTCCTGACACCAAATGCTTACTCTATAATCAGTGATGATGATTCTGAAGGCAACCTTCTACCCGCTTATAAACCGAAGTGGTGCCCAGTAGAAAGATCTAAGATTTCAATGTGATGTTTCTACTCTTAGAAAATGTACCCAAGATTTCCTTAGTCCATAGCATTTTCCCTGTGTTCTTTGTATTTGGGAGGGGTTTCTTATGGTTGTACCACAGTTTCCCTCTAGCCTTGCTTTGCTTGGTTTCTCTATGAACAGCATCAACCAATAGACATTCAAGCATCTGAAGAAAGACTCAGTAGCTTTCTACATCTTATATCGTACTAACAAAACTTATTTAGTCACTAATTAATTATTGAGTGCCTACCTGATGAATGTATATTATCCCGACAATAAAAAAAAATTCTGGGGACTGGGAGTTTGGCCTAGTGGTGGAGTGCCTGCCTAGCATGCACGAAGACCCAGGTTTGATTCCTTGGTACCACATACACAGGAAAAAGCCGGAAGTGATGTTGAGGCTCAAGTGGTAGATAGAGCTCTAGCCTTGAGAAATCCCAAGGACAGAGCTCAGTCCCTGAACTCAAGCCCAGGACTGGCAAAAAAAAAATTTCTTCTGAGATTGAGCTGGACTTCACGACTCAATCCTATAATCCTAATGATTTAGGAGACTAAGATCCAAAAAGTGGTTTGGAGACAGACAAAACAAAATAGACACACATCTCCAGTTAGCTGGCAGCAGCTAGAAGTATAGGTGTGACTGAAGTTGTCACCAACACAAGTTGGTAGAGAATCAACTTGGAAAAAGAGGAGAGTCCTTGAATACAAGACATACACAAAAACAATTATTGTGACTGTACAACAGAATGCATTATAAGAAAAAAAGCAAGAAGAGAACAGAGAGGTCTGTAAAGAAATAATCATGTAGTGTGAATTAGAAGTGAGGCCCACAGATTGAGTTGAAGACAGTAAATAGATGAACAAACAGTGCAGGCAGCTTTGATCATAGGCTATGAAATATGAGACAGGGAGAACCAAGGAAACGAATGTTCTATTACACAGATTAATATGTATCTATGACATACAAACCCTCAGCCTAATTTTAATTATATTCTAAAATCTAAGTGCCAGTGATTGTATACAGAGATTTCCTTCTTGAATACTTGTTTGTGAAATACGTCATTTGAAATATGATATAAAAGTTCATGTTAATAAATTCGTTAAAAAATAAATTAAAAACTTCAATACTGAGTCCAGTTTATTCAGTCTGGTACCTATTCATTCATATCTGTGACTGAGGTAGTATTTACACAGAGTTTTTTAATTTATTGAATTGATACGTGGAAAAGTCTGTACTCATCTCACATCTTAAAAATTCAGCTGAGATTATCCTCTGAAAAAAAGCATATTGACTCTAGAATCCTATGGCCTAGTTTTTAAAAAGGTCAATTCTACTCCATTAATCACTAAATAGGCTTAATCACTTGTCCTGTAACTTGTAAAATTGCCTCCTCATAATTCACAAGTCTTTTGCAAAACCCCTATTAACCTACTGTAAGAAATTCTTACTTCCTAAGAGAATACAATATTTGTACATCAGCCAGAGCTACAAAAGCCCATTGTGTCATTATGATAATTAGCTTTCTTTTCCCTTGAGGTAAATTGCATATTCTTGCAAATAATATGAAAGTGACCTATGTTCCATATGATAAGGGAAGTATCTCCAATCATCCAGATTGTTTAACAAGACAGGCTTATTTTTTTCACTCATATTTTAATTGGTGCAATGACAGCCTCAGAGCTCATTAAGCATTTTAAGGCACCATATCTTGGGTGTAAAATATTTTTATTGAGAAAATGAATTTTTTCCTGCCTTGAGAATAGCTTTCTAATTAGAAAGCATATACCATTAGTGCAAGTATATCACATTAAACATACACTCTGATGAATTGATAATTCATCTCAATCTCAAATTATAATCATTTTATTACCTTTCTTGCAGAAAAGAAAGCACTCCAGTGAGGCGGAAAGAAGCACAGTGGTATTTAAAGAAATTGGACTTTTCTCAGCTCAGTGATATCTTCTAGCATAGCCATGGCTTTCTAGATGGTTGAATAACAATTCTGTTTTGGGTTTTTTTTTTGTCCTCTTCTTGCTCTAGCAGCCAGCCAGCTTTTGAACCTGCTGCCTCTAACCTACCACCCCACCAAGGCTTTAATAAAGCTGCTTAAATATTAGCTGGTAATAATCCCCTCAGAGAAGGTAAAAAAATGTGTGAAAAAGTTACATCTGTCATCGTTAAATTCACCTCCATTTATTCTAGGCATTATAGTAATTATAGGAAGATCCTAGTCTAAATCTTACTGCAGACACCAACTAATGCCAGGAGAGAATGATTGTCCGCTGTTTGTCACACAATCAGCAGTTTTAGGCAGTATATAATATATTAGCTTTCAAATTTTCTTCATTATAAACTCTCCAAGTTTAATTTACTCAACTATATGGAGGTTAAAGATCTGCTGGTAAAGCACTCATCATTAATGGTGATTATTCATCGTCACTCTCAAGTAGGCAAATCACACTTTTGCAGATTTTTCTCTGCTAAGGAGAATTAATGGGAGCCAAGAACAAATCAGAGCAGGAAGCTCCAGGGCCACATCTTTTATTTGAGGATTAACAACACATAGGAAAGGAAGCAATGCGATTCCATCAAGAGAGAGACATTTGTCAGAGCAGAGGGAGAAGAAAAGGATAAAGGCAAGAAAGAGGGCAGGACAAAGTGGACAAGCCAGTCAAGGTTCTCCTCTGCATGCCTGATTTCTGCTATACCTTAGATGCTGGAATTTTTTGTGGGGGGAGAGGGTCATTTGGTTTGAACTTGGCCTGGGCGCTGTCCCTGAGCTCTTCAGCTCAAGGCTACCACCCTACCCTTGAGCCAAGCTCCACTTCCCATTTTCTAGAGGTTATTTGGGGATAAGAGTCTGTGGTCCTTTTGTGCCTGGGCTGCCTTTGATCCTTGATCCTCAGATCTCAGCCTCCTGAGTAGCTAGGATTACAGGCGTGACCCACCGTGCCCAGCAGGTGCAGACCTTTTTAATCAGAATATTTTCCTTAAAAAACTCACTATTATAAAATTCTACCATCTGGTAATCTTGCTTCAACCCAGGAATGCCTTTTCCAAGCAAATGGGAACCATCCCTTTACATAACCCGTATCATTGAAATGGGTAAGGTCTGAATCTCCCCAGGCCCCTAATATGCCAAGAGTCAATACAAATATAGATGGCATAAGTACATTGACCAAACTTCTCTCAGCTTTCAGAGAGTTTTATTTGGAAGATATGGAGGATGGACTTCAGCCCATTTTGCTTGGTTCAAGCCTTCAGCGTTTTGCTTTCTAGACATTGAAACGTGTCAGTGAGGCCTGGATGGATCTTTCAGTGTGGGTTGTCCCAGCTGATGACAGCAGAATCAGAGATCACTAATAAATTACATGTTACTAGACTGTTCCTGAAAGCTTTAAGATTAAACTAAATATGAGACCTTGGTATTCATCTCTTCTACACTCTGGAATCTTCACACAATTGCTCTGTAATAAGCAAATCCATCTTCAAAATAATAAATAGTAAAGAGGAAAGTCATAAAAATATAAAATTGAACAATGGAAAAGAAAATTTTGAATTATTTTTCTTAATGTAAAAAACACAGAAGTGGCAATTTTCAAAATAGATTATACTGAGCCAGGACAGAAATCTTAAATTATTTCTCTTCCTTGTTATATTCAGCTTTTCTCATGTATGAACTCATCAACTGAGAATGTATTGATTGCTCCCTTACCATTTTTCTTTTCTTTTCTTTTCTTTTACTTTTATTGTTGGGGTAATGTATAGAGGGGTTACAGTTACATTTGCCAGGTAGTAGGTGCATTACTTCTCTCATGTTTTTACCATCATTTCCCTCCTCCTCACCCCATCCTAATCAAATTGTTCTCCCCCTTCCCTTTCCTATTTCAAATAAACAAATAAACATATAAAACAATATACCAGGTAACAAAGTCAGATACAGTAACAGTATGAAATTAACCAAAGGGCAACAAAATCCTTACCATTTTTCTTTTGAAAAAAATTCCAGAAATAATCACACTTATGCGTCAGAATGTACAATGATTATGTTCGTTCATCATAATACAATGATGATCTTATTCAAAAAATTCTCCTTTAACTTTTAGAAATGGTTAAAAAAAATCGAAGACAAAGGAAAGTTGATCCTTAGTTCAGAAGCTTATCCCTCAAGTAGCCATAGCACCTGCAGGTATGGTGTGGTTTGGGATGAGGAGAAGGACAGATCAGTTGGAACTGTGTACTTCATGGACAAGCTGAAATCCCATAATCCCATACTGGAAAATCATACAAAAGTCATATAGTTTGGCCATTCAATCCTGTGGGATTCTGCAAGAAAGAATCCAAAACACAAGGATGCCATTATCGTTGACGTGGTAGAGGCCCAGCAGAGCTAGTAGGATAAAAAAAGAAAAAGAACTGTGCCTCCTTAGAATTACAAATTAAATATGCATGAAATATCCCCCACTCTACCTTTACCTTCTCTTCAAATTTGGCTCAGGGGGTATTTGGAAAATATAGATTTGACAAGTGAAACATAAATAACCTATTTAGTTTCTTGGTAGCTGAATATATTTTTGTTGTTAACCTAGAGAGATGGCAAAAGAGAAAATCAACTATTTAAGTACCCTGTGGGTAGCCTGCTCAGGAAAACGACAAAATAAAATAAATGGCCATTTTCATATTGCTCCCCAGTGCAGCCAGAAAGGAATGGTGTTATTTCTTGAGTCTGACAGAAATACTGGATTTCAAGATTGCTAGAGTATATGTGTGTATTTCCAGATATTAAGTTTTTAATCTATGTTTCAAATAATAGAGTATATATGTGTACTTCAGGATATTATGTTTTAATCTATGCTTCAAATAAAAGACAGGTTATAAAAGTATACAATATATTTGGGTAATTAAAATAGTAATAATCATTGCTGATTTTTAATAAAATTACATGGAACATTTAAATGTACTTGAATCCTTCTTAATACCACAAATGTCTAGATCAATTATATCATTAAAGCTAATAACAGGAGGTTACAGTTTGTTACAATTCCCTGTAAAATAGAATGTGCTTACTGACAACAATCAGTGAAAAGGGAATAGTCAAATTATTGTAAGGTGATTCCTCCTTCAAGGAAATGAATGGTGGGCCTGGCATTACTAGAAGGTTTAGAATTTCCTTGGAGGATTTTGAATTTAGTTGTTACTAGGATATTAAAGGTTTCATTAATTATAGGAATTATTGGGAAAAAACATAGTAATTAGAAGATTTCATTGCTAGTTTCTCTGACCCTTTTGTACAAACATTAGAAATGTCTCATTAGTGGATAGTGTTTGTGATTCATACATAAGCATACCTTGAGTCCAAACTGCAAAGGGATAAAAGAGCACCAAAGTCAGAGGCTAGAAATCCAAAAGTTTTTGTTGTATCTCTGAAAGTAACAAGCTATGTAATTTCCCAAGTAGTAGAATTTCTCTGGATCTGACTCCCTTCCTGCCCCCCACCCCAAACTGGAGTTTGAACTCAGGGACTCACTCTTGCTGAGCTTGCTCATTTATCTGGCTCTCTTAAGATTGAAACTCTGTAACCATTTATAGGTTTTTTTTCCTGTTTACTACAGGATAGTATAGTATTACATTATGATTGATTAGAAGTGCTGCCCCAGTTGCTATTGCCATAGTCATCAAGCCACCATCACCGCTTTTCTGAATAACTACTGTAAGTGCCTCACACCTTCCAATATGAGCCTTATGTAACTTTTCCAAAGCCGGTAGAAGGATAACCTCATAAATTGAGGACTAAATCCTTATTCTAGATCAGTGCCTTGCATATTGATAGTACTAAGTAAATATTGATAGGTGGAATAGATGCCCCTTCAGTTATTATGACACTTCCCTACCTTGACTCACAAGGCCTTCTGTAGTCTTTCCCTGTATCTTATTTCCTACAACATGTGTTCCCCTTCATTCATAATTGCCTTCTCTTTTCTAACATGTAAAACTCAGTCCTGCCTCCTGAATGTTCTTTTCTCAATGAATTACAGCCATTGGGGATAGTCTATGAGGAAAGTGGAAGAATGAATTAAGAAAGGTGAGGGAAGGAATAGGTTGGGAGGGATGGGTAAAAATATTGGAAGGGGTGACATTGATCAAGATGCATTGTATTTATAAATTGTTTTGTTGAGTGGCCACTCAACATTAGTATTTTCCAATGTATTCTCATCAAACAGCATTGAGAAGGTAAGAATAGACAGTTTTCTATAGCATTCTGTTTTCTGATAAAGCTTTAGGAGAAAATGTGCCAAGGAATTATCATGAGAGTATACAGCAACTTTGGAGGCAACTTTGCTAACTCCTGCTTCTGTTATTTGTGAACTCAAGTCAGAACTCTATTTTCCTGGCCTTCCTGGGACAGAAGAAAGGATCTAGCCCATGTAGTCACGTTCTGAGTGAGTTGTAAACAGTACATCCAACTTGGCCAAGACTATGTGTGTACCAACTAATGGGAGTAAATAGACAGGTATTTTGATTTTTGAAAGATTGAATAAATAGGTTTTCTGTATTTATTTTGTAAGTGACTGCTGAAAAAAAAATGGCCAAAACTGAACATTAGTGGATGGTTGAAGATTTGGATAAAGCAGCACAGAGACCTTTCTGTGGCACTTCTCCCATGACCATGAGATAATAAATATTGAAATTAGATTTTTAGTTAGATATATTTTTAAATTCTATCTACCAATCACTCTGCCATATTTTCTCTCTTGACTTCTCCTTTATGTATATGCAATGGTGATAAAGTATCTAGAAAGGAAGTATATAGTAAACACATTGGTAGATTGTGGACTAGTGGGAAAATTGTGTGTAGTTATTTCCTTTGTTTCATATTTTACATCATGTCTAGGGCACATTGAAGAGGTACCAAAAATCTCTGTATGATACAAACCTGAATGATCTGATTAAAAAGGAAATCATGTAAAAAATAATTCTACTTAACAGGCACTGCTAAAATCCTATTTTAGGAGACATTATTTTAATCTTTTAATGTGTCCGTGACTTGCTTACATACATAGAGAAATACAGCCAGTGAAGACAGACCCAACCCATCTAATGTGGTCATATTTCAAGGACTGTGAAGATTCACAATTCAGAACTGATAAAATTATCCCTATTTCTGCCACCCAAGCCAGACTGCTTCTGCCTCTGTTGTATTTTACTTTATGTCTCTATGAAATGGACATTTCTACAAAGATTTTTCTAAAGATTGATGAAGTAATTTGCAGTAGGTATTTTCAAATCCTCAGAGATTCCCACAATCCACTCATTATAGGTAGTTTTTCATGCTTTATTTTACCATAAATATTTGTTCTAGTTTGTTGAGAGGTAGACTAGTGTTTCTTGCATGCTATTTTATCGATAGAACACTTTGATTGAACTCCATAGGGAATCGAGTCTATGCACAGAATGATTGCCTTGATGGAATTAGGCTTTGGGGATCCATCACTTTGAAGGATTTCTTAGACATTGCCAGATAGCACAGCTAACTTCCAACTTTAACAACAACAATAACAACAACAACAAATCTGGACCTGAGCATGTCTGTAGAATTTTCTAATCTCCTTTATCTTTTGCAGGTTTAAAGTCTCTGATATTCTCTTCTGAATACTTCACAAACTTAATATTGGCAATACTGTCCTGAGCCACTTCTGTAGATAGGTCTATAGTATGCGTTTACTCTTTCCTATATTGAAATGAGTCTTCCTGCATGAGAATTAAATCAGAGCACCTCAATGAGGAATGGTGAACAGACATTTGAGATTCTGCTTTGCTTGCCGGCTGTAGATCACATGCCATGCGGTATTACCTTCAGCAAGGGCTTTTTTTCCTGGCTTTGTTTTTCTTCACATTTCTGTTACTGAGCCTGTGAATATGAATCAGAGCCTGAAAACAGTCCATGATTTGCTCTGAAAAAGACTGCATGAAGTGCATCAGTGCTTTCCAGGCTGAAAACATCTGTTAGGAGGCAGAGATTTAGCTTCTCATTGTTGATTTCCAGCATACCAGACAGAGTTTATTATTTAACTAATGACTAGGAGAAATGGGCTTTGGCAGCAATCTGGCCACAAAATAAAGAAGGTTTTTAGATTTACTCTGGAGACAACCTTGAATTGGAAGGACTGTATAATGAAATATTGACCTTAGGTTCTACTGGCTAAGAAATTAACTCCAAGAGAGTGTGTGTGTGTGTGTGTGTGTGTGTGTGTGTGTGTGTGGTTTTAATTCTGAACTTTGAAAAGCAATTTTGTATTTTTATCTATAGACAAATTGATTTTTCTTGAAATTATGTTTTATTTAAATATTTTAGGTAATATGAATTTACTAAAGATTGCATTAGGAATTTTGTAAGAGAGGGAGGAAAGAGAGAAGGAAAACTAATTGCATTGAGATAAAATTCAACCAAATTACTGTTTTGTAACAAGTATTCCAGAATGCCAGGTTGCCATAATGAACATTCATAGTCTCTTCTCCATGTCTCTCCTGTACTTGTCACCATGGAAGCCTCACAACAGGGAATTCGATTTTTTAACTTAAGTGTTTGAAGCACTTATAATAGAAACTACTTATTGTTGATACAATTTCAATAGTCCTGAATGTTGTTAAATATTATTTGATCATTTCTATGAAATGTGTTTCCAACCACATAGCCTTTGATTCACCCCGTCTACTAGTCTTTGCTGTTCCAGTGGTTCTCTTGTATGATTTCCAGGCTTGGTGCCAAGCCAGACCAACATTCAGAAAATATTAGATTGTAATCAAGGTCTGTTCTGGGTTGTCCTAGTCTAATTTTATCCACAGCTTCTTAAGGAAATGTACTCAAGGAGTTATTAATGGACATATACATCCAAAGTCACAGAAATCACATACATTTTTTAAAATGGTTATTTATAGCCAGGTACTTATCATTGGTTTTCTCTAATATTTATTATATTTTTCTGAAATTAGTGTCATTTTGCAGATGAGGAAATCAAAGGCCAGTAAGGTCAGGAACACTTTCCTGGGAAGTAGAGAATATATCCTGAGGGATAATAAAACCTGGACTGAAATCTAAATGAAAATGGAACTGAAATTCACTTTTTCTACTGTCATTGGTGCTTTGCCATTCCCTGATTTAACTTCTTTTTTTTTTTGTAGGTTGTGAGTCTTGAACTCCTGGCTAGGTTACTGTCCTTGAGCTATTCAGCTCAAGGCTACCACCCTGGCCCTTGAGCCAAGCCCCACGTCCTGTTTTCTAGTGGTTAATTGAAGATCAGAGTCTCACAAACTTTAGTGACTAAGCTGGTTTTGAACCACGATCCTCAGATCTCAGCCTCTTGAGTAACTAGGATTACAGGCGTGAGCCACCGTGCCCAGCCTCAATTAGATTTTTAATAATGAATGTTTTAGATTTAAATATTTTTATATTTAAATACAGTCAAAAACTTCAATATATATCCTATAAAACTGAGGCAAGTGGCGAGGCAGGATCTGGGAAAATGATGACAAGATTAACATAGATTAACATGCTTTGTATTAAAAAACTGTTGAATGGAAGCTCCTTTGTACACCTACTTATAGAAGCATAATTTGAAATAAGTAGTATTAAAATTCAGCAGTTGGCATAAAAAGGGATTTAAATAAATTCTTAAATTCTTCTACACTTTAATAGAATCAATAGAATAAAATGTCCCTAGGTATAGTAAAATCCTACGTATGGTTTGTAACTGCAAGGTCAAAGAAATCGTTCAATAAGTACTATATTTATTTATTTACTTGGCCATTGCACACTCAAGTTGGAACACAGTAGAGGATGTTTTAAACCGTCAGCAGGTGGAGGCATCGTTGGCCTTAATCCTACTGAATGCCACAGCTCACCCAGCAGGTATACAGATACTTGTAAAGGTAATTCATTTATTATGGACAATTCTTTAGCTAATGATAGGTTTTCAAAAGGTCAAATATCTGCTACATTTCTGAGCATAAATATAGTAAGCATATTTCTCCTGGCTTATAATACTTTTCCAAACCTAAGAAAATTCAGTGGGATTTAAACTTTGGAAAAGATGTCTAGTACATATGTGAGGAGTGAAACTAGACTTCTGAGGAATAATTCTGAGATTTCCACTTAGGTGGAGGCCTTGAAAAGTCATATCCACTAGTTTCTTCTTTTTCATATGTGACTCCTCTTCCCCTACCAACTTTGGAATAACCAAAACCTCCCATAAGGAATTCATCAGATGGACTACAGGGGCAGTAGAATCATTATTGAGATAGTTGCATGCCCAAGGCAACTTGTCACAAATCATATACATTTGTGAGTTTTGTGGGCTCAGGTTTTGAGCATTTGGGTGTTTGGTTTATTAGAAATTTAAGCATGATATTCTATGTTTAGGCCAGAAGGATAGTATCTGAAGCTTTCAGTATTTAAAAATAGTGTCTCAGAGAGACTCAATGGCAAAGGTGAAACAATGCCAGGAAATGAGATGCTAATCTCATTCCTTTACTTTCAAGATGAAGGCAGCACACATAAAGATTCTATGAAAGAAAAAAAATCTTTTCTAAGATGGCCCTGTGATACTTCAAAAAATCCCCCAGCGAGTCCACACTGCTCATGATAAAGCTAAAAATAGATTTTGCTTCAGGCATTTTCTTTTTCCAAAACGCAATTCAGGAAGAGATGGGCAAGTGTTTCCTTTTAATTACCAAGATTTTTAGCTCTGCATTTTTATTTTCCTTTAACCTCTGGCCACCAAACAGATGTAAGCTGAATAAAAGTCATGAAAACTGAACAAGGTAGATGTTCAAGATCTTTTTTTTTTAAATCATAACACACCATTCACTTTGTGTTATGATTCTATTTTGTTTTTCTCTCTTTTTTTCTTCCTTTCTTTCATATTTTTTTGTACTGGTACTGGGGCTTGAACTCAGGGCATGAATGTTGTCCCTTGGCTTTTTTTTTTTAGAGCTAGTGCTCTACCACTTGTGCCACATCTTTCACTTCTGATTTTCTAGGTTTCTCTGCCAGGCCTGGGTTTGAAGCATGATCCTTAGATTTAAGCCTCCAGAGTAACTAGTAATAAAGATGTAAGCCACAGGCCTCTGACATGATTATATATACTTAATGTTATCATACTTCATTCACTTATCCAGTCTCAAAGTTTCTGGCAAATTCAGGAGTCAGTATGTATTAAGAAATGTTTTCCTACAATAATGCTGTTGTTTAACCTTTTTGTTGTTGTTGTTGTTGCCAGTTGTGGAACTTGAACTCAGGGCCTGGACACTGTTCCAGCTCTCTTTTTGTGCAAGGCTACCATTATATCACTTTGAACCACAGCTCCACTTCCATTTTTTGAGTGGTTAATTGGAGATCAAAAGTCTCCTGGAGATTCTTCTGTCTGGGCTGGCTTTGAACCATGATCCTCAGTTATCAGCCTCCTGAATAGCTAGGATTACAGGTGTGAGCCACTAGCACCCAGCATGTTCTTTAACCTTCCTTCCAACATTTTAGCTGTCCAGTTGTGGTAAGAAGGGTATATCAACAATGATGGTTACTGAAGAAAGTTCATTACAACAATTAGGAAAAGTCTGTATATTTGAAAAACAGATGAATATTGCTACAGACTGGAGATGACGTCCTAGCTGCCTGGAGTCTGGGTGTGGACTGAGTGTTTAAAGAACAAGATAGGAGAAAATTTCCTTCACCTGGGGAAAATGTTAAAATAAATGTTTTCTGTTCAAACATCGCGTCTCTTCATGCCAATGACAGGTAATTTTCACAGGTGGAAAATTGCCATTTTCCTTTTTTCCCAATCTAATTTCTCTTTGAAAAATAGTTTTTGGTTTGGGAAAAGGATATTTTTCTCAAGTAAGAATAATATTTTTCAGTTGATACAAGCAATTTGTCTTGGGCAAGGTTGAATTCAGGAAACATTTTCTTTTTCCTTTTCTAGCGATTAATAGATGTTTTAAAATTACATTAGTAATTTCTCAGTTACCATGGGAAAATATTTAAAATTGTACTAAAATGGAAATAAGGTATGAACAACTCCACAGATGTTTTCCTTAAACAGTGGGCTATTTACTGTTTCTCCAATTCATGTTCCTTTAATATCAGAATTCTTAAGTAGTTATACAAAGACTATGCCATTCAACAAATCAGTATATAAATACAGAACATCTTGATTGATGTAATCCCTTTCATCAGTTCCCCTTCTCTCCCAAGCCAAACTCTCTCCTCAATTGCTTTAATTTTGTATAATATATTGAATATTATGACTACATTCTTCCTGTCTCCTCTCTTCATTCATTTATCTCTCCTTGACCTTCCCCATTATATCTTTCAAGTGCCAGTTTCCTGGTATTCTTTGTTGGACTCTGAGTTAGGATTTTTGTTTTTGTTTTTTGATGGTAGTCCTGGGGCTTGAATTCAAGACCTGATTGCTGTCCCTGAACTTCAAAAGAGGTGAATTATTCTCATGACCAATGCTCTACCATTTGAGTCAAAGATCCATTTCTGACTTTAGTTTTTGGTAGCTTATTGGAAATAGTAGCCTCGTGTACTTCAAACTGTGATCCTCAGATCTCAGCCTCCTGATTAGCTAGGATTACAGAGGTGAGCTGTTAGAACCCATCTTGTGAGTTCATTTTCTACGGAATTACACCATTTGAAAACTGTCCTGCAAATATCATATACTTTGGTTAATACTTTCATATACACTTTCATGCAAACTTTTATGTTACTTTTATATTTATAAATTAAATCTAGCTCCCATAAATGTGAGAAAACATGCACAATTTTTGGCATTTTAAAAATTGTATTATATTGTCGTGTTAATGTTTGGAGGAGTAGGTGCATTACTTCTAGAACATTGTTATCCCTTCTCATGTTTTTGTCTCCTTTCCCCTCCCTCAACCCCCTCCTAATCCTCTTGTTTTTTCCCTTCCCTTTGCTCAGATATATACAATGTTACAGGTAACAAAGTAGGATACAGTAATGACATGAGATAAACCATAATGAGAAAAAAAGAGAAAAGAAATAACTTCACATAGTACATTAAGAACAATAATCACAAAGATAAATTTATTGTTTCCATATCCTAGAGTTCATTATGCTCAGTCTCATCCTATATGTCAATATGTATATAGCTTTTGAGCTATTGTGATCCTCTGCTTTGAGAATCCTAGATGAATATGCACAAAATATTTATGCTGTGACATTTGTAAACATGGTAGAGAACCTTAACTAAAACTGAATTATTTCATGTTTAAATTTACTCTGGACCTGGAGAACTTGTATGGGAATGCACTGATTTACACAGGATTTGATCTTTTCTTGTCACTCCCATGTAGAAACTCATTTGTTAGCCAGAAGCTTTTCTTTGAGAATTTAGACCTTTGTAGTCAAGATATTTTAAAATTCTCATATATATATATATATGTGAGTTTTTGTATTTATATATGAGCTTTCATATGTAACATTATATATTCATAGTAATATATAGATAATTTCTTATTCATTATTGTGAATAGCAGTGAAATTGAGCTAGACATCTTAATTATATGTAACCCATTTATCTTTTCCAATAAGTAGAAAAATACAAATGGAGAAAATCAGCATTATGTATGTTTTCCCATCCCCAGAATCTACCACAATATCTAACACAAAGGGGGACTCAGTTATTGAATAAATAACATTTGCTTCCTTACTGAAGATCATTTAACTAACAATGTTGCAACAAAGCCTGAATGCAGACCTCTTGGGTCTAACAGTCATGTCTTCTCTCTAGACCATTGATGGACTGATAATTACCTGGAGCAACTAGATACTCAGGGAAGCATAAAATAATTTTTTTTAGTTTTTCTCTGAAGTTGATAAAGATATTTACTTTCAATATTCTAGAGGAAGAGGATAAAGTCTGGGCCATAAGAAGGCCACTGCTGAGATGTCCTTGTCCATGAAATGCCATCCATAGACACATCTGTTCCATATCAAGGAGCACATTTTTCAAAATTAACACATTTAGATCCACTTAAGTATAGAGCATATGTTCAGCAAAGACTTTGAAAGTTTTGCTGAAGGCCAAGGAAGTTTGAGGTTTAAGAAAAATTGTTAATCAACTCTAGAAAAGTGTTAATCATTCTAGAAAAATCTACTTAAGCTAGTAAGCAGTCTATGAGGGTAAAAGAAACCCCATGTTGTCTAAAGGGATAAAGTAGACCTGAACATACTGCCTGAGAGGGTTCTGTACAAAATCAGCACTCAATGGTTCCTCCCTCCTCCTCCTCTACCTCCTCTCCTCTCTCTCTCTCTCTCTCTCTCTCTCTCTCTCTCTCTCTCTCTCTCTCTCTCTCTCTCTCTCTCTCTCTCTCTCTTTCTCTTCTCCCTCCTCTCTCTGTCTCATCTTCTTCCTCCTATCCCTCCTCCTCCTCTTCTGACCTCATCTGACTCCACCTCCTTTTTCTCCCCTCTTCTTCCTCCTACCTCCCTCTTGCTTCTCTTCCTCCTCTTCCTTTTCCTTTTCTTCCTCTGCCTAATATTCTTATTCTTCTTTCCTCCTCTTGTTTTGTAATATTAAATAAATTTATAATAGAATTAATATGATTTTTTTCAAGCCAGGCTGATGCCCTACTTTCAAAAGAGCATAATCACCCTTTAAAAGGATATATTAATAGTAATGTATTATGTATTTCAAAATTTCTAAGAGTAGGTTTTCTTTAATATTCTTACCATGAAAAGAGGTTGGTAAAATAATGGATATGTAAATTATTCTTAGAGTGTATATTTTGATGAAAGCATCACATTATATCATAAATATTCACAATTGTTGCTTAAAATAAATTGTAATTGTTTTGAGAGGATTAAAGAACCTGCTTATTATTTGTTAGAGAAAATATATGTTCTCCACAATCCCTGTGACATGTTTCAAACTTCCTTGCTTTAGTCATCCAATTGTCATCAGTCAGTCAACAACCAGTTTTCTAATCCGATTATGGTGACCTAGGAACTAGATAGAAACTAGTAACAGACTCTGATTTTATCATCCAGGACAACAATTTAGATAAAATGTAAGATGATATATAAATACACTTCATAGTGACACAAGTAGCTATTTATATATTAGCATCTATTTTTAAATATATTGGAAAGAAAAATAAATGAATATGTATAATCTTTGCTGGAAAACAATAGCTACATAAAACATGAAATGGAACCCATGTGAGAAGATGAAATCCAATATAAAACTAAACAAAATTCACAGTGTTATAAATTTATCATATTATAGTATTATAATCAATAGGTAACCTTATCATTTCATAGCTGAAATGTATTTTATATTCTAATACATAGTTAAAGTATTTAAAGTACATATCATTTAAATACAATAGAGGCAGACTTTGCGTTTCAGGACCTGGAGAGAATTCTTTAAGGACAAAAGAACTTTTGATGTTTCTTTAATGAAAATTAGTATCTGACTATTTTTAAAGTACAGATGTGAATACTATATGATATATGAGCATGAAGGGAATACCAAGGAACAAATTATTTAGATTATATAGCTAATCAAAACAGGTGAATTTTTGATTCTCTCTCGTAGAAAAAAAAGATAAGAAGGCAATAGATAAGAGATGTGTGCAGAACAAGTAGAAGAGAATGATGTGTTTTCTTCCATACCGTTTCAATGATGTGTTGAGAAAGAATTGTGCTTAGAACTTTCTCAAACACCTTCATCCTTTCTTGCTTTAAAACTCAGATTTCCCATGACATCGCCCCATTTGTTAGGAAATGGAAAGACTTAGAAAAAATCATATTAAGTGAAGTAAGCCAGACTCAAAGAAACATAGGCTCAATGATTTCCCTCATTTGTCATAATCAGTAGAAACCTTGGGCTCTACTAGCAGAAATTTGCAATAGAGCAAAACCTAGGTACATAAGGCCATACAGTATGACGCTAAATGAAAAGACCTCTAGGATATAGAAACAAAAGCCATATAATGAGTGATTGTTGTCCTTAATGTACTATGTTATCTCTCATCTTTTTTGCTGTCCCTTGGTTATCTCATGTTGTTACAGTATCTCACTTTGTTATCTGATATATTGGATATATTTGTGTTTGGTTATTTGAAAATGGATACGGAAGGGGGGAAAGCAAGATGGGGGGGAAGGGAAATGGGGACCAAGACATGAGAAAGGTTTCAATGTATGTGAATTAATGCACTTTCTATCTGTCGAATATAATGTAACCCTTCTATTAATTATAATAAAATATATGAAAAAACCTCAGATTTCCCAATTTTTAAGTAGCTGTCCTCTAACAATTGGATGAGGTACTGGACAAGTTCAGAAAAATATTGAATATGTTGGTAACATATGGCACTCTTCTATTTGCTCTGGCATTAACTTAATGGTTATGCTTTAAAAGATCCCTGGAAATGTAGACACAGCTGTGACAGAGCAGTACCCATGCTGTAGATGAACTCTACATACCTCTTGTGATTCCTGCCGAGGTCTTGTTTTCTCATTTTCAGACAAAGATTACATAGGCTCTCATATGTCCTATTCGTTCTGCCTTCCTTTGTACCTTGGCTCCTCACTATCAGTCTTATACTTAGTTGCTTGTTTTTTCAAGAGCATATTCATGACGCAATAATGTATTTGAAACACAACATCAATTTATCTTTCTTCTTAATACTGTTCAGCTCAATTTATCAATATTTGGCAGGATAAGATTAGACAACTCATCTCCTTAAGACTGGATATCTAGGAGCCTGACTGGAATAGAGGAACGTTTTCCTATTGTGCATCTCTGCTCTAGTAATATGATTCATGGTCTGAAAACTCTCAAGGTAACTTGGAACAGAAAGGCCACAAAAGTAACCTTTCTTAATTTGTTTCTCACAGAAAATAAAAGAGTAGAATCTCATCGCATGGAAGAATTCTGGTATACAGCCAATGACCTGACACAGCTTTAATTAATCGAGATGTAGCCATTGAGGAATCTAGAAGGAACTGATTACACCTATTGATCCATTTCATTCACAGCTATAGAGAAGAATAAATGAACGATTTTTGTCCTGTAGAAGTCCCAGTTTAACAGATTATGAACACATACATGGATCAACGTAGTAGATTAAAGCAAATGTGGTAATAGAGGTATGTAAAGCATTCAGAACAGATCTGGGAACTCAGTCAGTTATATAATTATGACAGATGCAACATTCAATATGTAATTATAGATTATGCAGTAGATGCACAACATTTTGTTCTTGGGTATAATTAACTGATTTTTTTAATCAGAAAATTGTCAACTAAGAGCACTTGACTAAATTTTCTCACCTGGTTACTTCATGAATATCGAGTAGCCTAAGACACATTTAGAGAAGAGCTCTCTGCTGCGGGGACAATCCTTTTTATATCCTCTTAGCTCTTTCCATTGTTATCTTGGCCTGGGGCAGCCACACATACATATAGTTGGCTTTCTGTATTTTTAGGTGTAAGATCTACAGAGTTGATCAATACAAAAAATAGTATGGGACCAACAGACATTTAGTTATCATTATCACATAAGCAATGTAGTGCAACAAGTATTTATATAGCATTTAGTATTAGGTATTATAAATAATCTAGAAATGAGCTAATGAGTGAGAAACATGTCCATAGATTATATATGACTGGTATATCTGTTTATATAAGAGATTTGAACAATCCTTATATAGATTACTATAGAAAAGGACAGTCTTTTGGCATAGTTAAGAATCCTGAAAGCAAGCACCAAATGGAAACTGAGAGATAATTCGATACTGTTTACTCTGTATCCTTATATGATATATAAATATGTTTAAAAATTACAATAGTTGCCCAGGAGGATAATCTTAGTTACACAGGAGGCTGAGATCTGAGGATAATGGTTCAAAGCCAGCTCAGGTACTACAAAGTCCATGAGACTCTTATCTCCAATTAATCACCAGAAAATCAGAAATGGCACTGTTGTTCCAGGGTAAGGAGGTAGCCTTGAGCTGAAGATCTTAGGGACAGCACCAAGGCCCAGAGTTTAAGTCCCATGACTGACAAAAAAAAAGTGGTTCTAATTAGACAATAAGGAAGCAAGACTTTCAACAATTTTCAGTATGGTTATTCTTACAATCTCTTAAAGAAGGATGTAGTCAGAGCCAATCTCAGCACCACTTATAGTCAGATGTCTAGATGCAGTATTAAGTATCAGTGACACCAAGAGATGACTATGACTGGCAAAGAAAATGATGATAAACAATGAGTGTCACTTCTTCTAGGATATTATTCTAATCTGCAGACTTGCATGCAGACTCTTAGATGCTTAGTTCAGCAGTAGATGTACTACTGTATTGTAAGGAGAAATGACTATAAAAAACTTTCAAAAATAAATCACAAATGATTTTGCTTCAAAATTAATTTGTGTTTACAGAGAAAAACTCATGACCCCGATAAAAATTACTGCTGAAATTGTGGGATGTATTCTATCATTTTGTTGATATCTTCCTGTATGTCTTTAATAAAATCTGGTTAATTTCTGTGCAGGCCAGACAAAGTGAGCATAATGAGTTCTGGACATTACTTTCCTGGCTAGCAAGTTTTGTTCCCCAGGAAAAAAAATTACATGGGCTTGTGTCTGTAGACAAAGCAATAACAAATGACTTTCATTCGTGAGTTACCTGAATTCTAAAGTAGTAATGGCTGATTAGTTTAGGAGTCAATACTGAAGCATAATTATAGGTTATACTATACATGGAGAATTTTCCTCCTAGACCCCAGGGAGAAGATAAATGTGAGGCTATGCTACATAAAATACCTATATTTGGAATATTTAAATATAAATCAATTAAAAACAATAAAATTAAATGTTGAGCTCAAGATGGGACATTGGTGTAAGGATGAAGAGAATGCTTCTGTCATGGAGATTACATTCTCCTGGGAGATTCAAACAATGTTTACCCACATAAATCCATAAACCAAGTGATTTCATGTATAAGATTCTGCAGATCGGAGGCCATCTTGTAGTGAATGTGTTATTTTTGCCAGCCAGAAAAACTATCTAGAGGTAGTATGTTCTATTAGGGACAATTAAGTAGGAAGCAGGTCTGAACAGAGTTCAAGAACTATTCAAGTTGGCCAGTGTACTTCTGCTCAGCAGTCTGGGAGTATGGTACGGGGGCTCACCTAAGAGAGGGCTATAGAGAATTTGGATTTTCAGGAAGATACAAGGTGATACATAGACGACTTTGATATATACATAAGATGATGCAATGCATCCCAAATATGCAGCCTAAGAGCTATGATTATTAGAAGCGGCACCCTACATTTTTCTCCAAATGGATTAGGGATAATTTCATGGAGGCATTGTCATTGACTTAACTCTTGATTTCCTGTGTTGAGGGAATGGCTTGAACAAAGCTTTCTGGCAAGAATAAGATGTTGACAACTACTGCTTCACTGACACATGCACCTCCTAAGAATGGGAAGTCTTTTCACTGGAAGGAAGGACGGTAAATATGAAGTCATGGGCACAGGCACACCTGAAATGTTTGGGTGGACAAAAGGTGAGTGTGACACAGTGTGGGACTTTACCCTCCACCTCCCTCAACAGCAGCCATTTACTCTGACACTCTGGAAGCTGACCCTCTTGCTGTACCTTGACATCCTGAGGGACAACACTGATGTCTCAAATGTCAGGAGAAAGGTATTGTGTTTGAGTACTCCACTGAAGTCATAGAGAAAGGTTGATGCATCCTCAAAGCAGAAGGAATTCTCACTAGTGAATATGAATGGGCTGACCTTAGTTGCCTTTGTGTTTCTGTCCCAGTGATTATGCAACAATGCAGTCTGCGTGTAGAAAGGCCAGCCAGTGTTTAAGAAAGGGAATTGAAAGGCCAAATTTTAGTCTTTGGGTTATGCTAATTACTTATAAATAATTGAGGCCTGGTTTAGTAGCTCTATCTGGAAAAGAATGGTTCCCACTACGATACTGATGCGGATTCTACCAGGACAACCTGAAAGGCTAAACAAAGATCTTCATTTACAGGTGATTGTTTCGATTGTGCCATTGGGCTAGCTTGATTTTTCCAACATGCAAATTTGCCAAGCAGTGCTTATTGCTGGTTGATCCAAATTTGAGAGGGATAAAACTTCTATAGAGGGCCAGGTAGATAGCAAATGTTTTAGGTGGGGGGGGCAGCTAAAAGCAAAATCAAGGATATTATATGGCTACTTTCACAACACAAGAGAAACGGAGTCTTCAATATTTTATTTTTGAAGTGAACATATGATAACCAAATGATTTAAAATCTGTATCTGACATTTGTATCTGGTATATTGTATAAACATTAATTTATTTGAAATAGGGAAGGGAAGGGGAAAAACAAGATGATTGGGAGGGAGTAGGGGAGGAAAAGTAGGAGAAAAACATAGGAAGGGGTATTAATGTTCAAGAAGTAATATACCCATTATCTGATGAATGTAACTTTAACCCCTCTATACATCACCCTGACAATAAAATACAATTAAAAAATACTTCATTAGGTCTGGGAGTTCGGCCTAGTAGTAGAGTGCTTGCCTAACATGCACGAAAGCCCGAATTCAGTTCCTATGTATCACATATATAGAAAAAAGCTGGGAGTGGTGCTGTGGCTCAAGTGGTAGAGCTTTAGCTTTGAGAAAAGTCCAAGGACAGTGCTCAGACCCTGAGTTCAAGTCCCATGACTGGCAAAAAAACCCCAGAAACCCCAAAAGCTTCATAAAAAATACTTGTCTACTGGCAAGAAGCATAGAACATTTTCTGGTGCATAAGTTTTCATTAAAGTGAAAATTATTATCCATTCCTTCAATTAAATCCCTTGTAAATGCTAATCTATAGAAAACATTCTGAGCTTACACACTGTACTATGAGTCAATGGATTGAATTGGTTTATGAGATACAGTCTATTGACCTTTGCTAGACTAACTGATAATATGAACATATTTACATGTCAACAACGATAATACTAATAAATCATTTTTGTATAACACCACATCCTTTACACAGGGCAAATAGGTGGTTAACAACATACAATGTAGAATTAGACCAATCTAAGTATAATGTTGGATGTCATACCCTTCAGGATATATGATTTGGGAAAACTCACCTTCACTCTCTGTATTACATCACATTACCACCTGTGATGTAATAATAATACTAGTTCCCTTTAAATTCATCTTGGAAATCTCCTGAGATAAAAGGGTGTCTGACACATAATTAACAATCAGTAGCAACTATAGATATATTTACATGCTGTCTCCAAATATCTCTTTGGAAGTTATAAGACACAGATTGTTATTTACCCTATTGTTATTATTTCTCATTGAGGAAATTTAGGCAGAGATCAAGGAAGTTTCTCAATATAAGTGATGATTCTACTGTTATAAGCCAGTCTTCGTAGCTCATTGAGTGTGCGCTGGGGGTTGTGTGCAGAAGGGACCTTTGAATAGTAGAGGTGGTAAGTTAAGTTGATTTGGTTCTGTTATGTAGCTAAGGTGATTGGGTAGTCATTCTTTGGTCTACGTGGAATTACTTGAGTCTGGCTCTTCTGCTAGCTTTTGTCTGCTTGTGAAGAGGTGAAGAGGTAAAGAAAGTAGGGTTTTAAGGTCATACTCTGGTTACTGAGAGCAGTCCCAAATCTCACATCTCAAAGAGCTGAATTCTGCCAACAAAGTGAATGACCTTGAAATAGGACCCCAAATTCTAAGTGGCAAGGCAAACTATTCAAAGTCTTGTGTTCAGCCCTGAGAGGATCTAGTCAAGAACCCATCTATTTTGGGCTGGACTAACTATGTTGTATCTACAGAAGGTCTAGGATAATCTATGCTTTATGAAATGTCTACATTTGAGACAATTTGCATGCAGAAATGAATAGAATGCATGATATCAGTTGATTAAGATTAAACTGGAGAAAAAACAGACTTAGTTCTTATTCTGTTGGATTTATGATTTAGAGAACAAAGGGATATTTTAATATTTGCATAATAGAATTAAGAAGACTGTAGTCATTGGGGAAGAATGAAGGTCATATGTTTAGAGTGGGCAGGAAAAGTTTTCTAAGGATACACTAAGACTAAGGAGAAATAGAACACATTGAGACATGAGTGGAAGACTACTGTGTGAGGAAGTAGAACAAGTACTTTATTTTTTTATATATATTTTTATTGTAATTAATAAAAGAGTTACATGATATTTGCCAGATAGAAGGTGCATTAATTCACATACATTGATACCCTTTCACATGTCTTGGTACCCATTACCCTCCCCCCACCCACCACCCACTCCCCATATTGGTTTTCCCCCCTTCCCTATCAAGTTTCAGATAACCAAATACAAATAAATTCAATATATCAGATAACAAAGTGAGATACTGTAACAATATGAGATACTCAAGGGACAGCAAAGGAGATGAGGAATAACATAGTACATTAAGGACAACAATCATTCGTTATATGGCTTTTGTTTCAATATCCTAGAGGTCCTTTCAATTAGCTTCATACTATATGGCCTTATGTATCAAGGTTTTGCTCTATTGCAAATCTCTGCTAGTAGAGCCCAAGGTTTATACTGGTTATGACAAATGAGGGAAACCATTGAGCCTAAGTTCCTTTGAGTCTGGTTTACTTCACTTAATATGATTTTTTCTAAGTCTTTCCATTTCCTAACAAATGGGGTGATGTCAATCTTTCTGACAGCAGCATAGAATTCCATTGTGTACAAATACCACAACTTGTTGATCCACTCATCAACTGTGGGACACATAGGGTGGTTCCATATCTTTGCTATGGTGAATAATGCTGCAATGAAAATTGATGTGCTAGTGGATTTAGTATGCCCTAGATTCTGGATGGTTGGGTAAATGCCAAGTAGTGGAATTGCTGGGTCATAGGGGAGTTCTATGTTTAGCCTTTTGAGGCACTGCCATACTGCTTTCCATAGTGGTTGAATGAGTTTGCACTCCCACCAACAGTGTAGTAGTGATCCCTCCTGGCCACATCCCCTCCAACATCTGTTATTCATTTTCCTGATCCTGGCCATTCTAACTGGAGTGAGGTGGAATCTTAGAGTTGTTTTGATTTGCATTTCTTTTATGACCAGAGATGTTGACCATTTCTTCATGTGTCTATAGGCCATTTTTGTTTCTTCTTTAGAGAAGACTCTCTAAGTCTTTGGCCCATTTTTTTAATGGGATGGTTGTTACTTTGGAGATTAGTTTTGGAGTGATTCAATTTTTTGAGTTGTTGATATATTTTAGATGTGAGGCCTTTGTTGTTTGGTTGGTGAAGATCTTCTCCCACTCTGTAGGCTTCCTAATTAATTTACTAGCTATGTCCTTTGCCATAAAAAAGCTCTGCAGTTTAATGCAGTCCCACTTATCCAGCCTTTCTCTGATTTGTTGTGATTCTTGGTCCTTATTAAGAAAGTTTCTATCTGTGCCAAGGAGGCCTAGTGTATCTCCTATTCCTTCCTGTAAAGTTTTCAGTGTGTCAGTTTTTACCTCGAGGTCTTTGATCTATTTGGAGTTAATTCTAGTGCATGGTGACAAAGAAGGATCCAACTTTAGTTTTCTGCAGGTGCTTAGCCAGTTCTGCCAGCACAACTTGTTGAAGAGGCTGTTTTTCTTCCATTCTATTTTTTGGCTACCTTGTCAAAGATTAGGTGGCCATAGGTCTGTGGTTTAATATCTGGGTCCTCAGTTCTATTCCATTGGTCTTCAGGCCTGTTCTTGTGCCAGTACCAAGCTGTTTTGAGAATTATAGCCATGTAATAGAGTCTAAAGTTTGGAATTGAAATTCCTCCTGTGCTGTTCTTTCTGCTAAGAAATGTTTTTGCTATACAGGGTCTTTTATTATTCCATATGAAATTTTGAATTGCCTCTTCTATTTCTTTAAAGAATGCCATTGGGATATTGATGGGTATTGCGTTGAATTTGTAGTTAGCCCTTGGCAAGATTGTCATTTTCACAATGTTGATTCTTCCAATCCAGGAGCATGGGAGGTTTTTCCATTTCCTTAGTTCTGCTTTAATTTCCTTTTTTAGGGTTTTAAAGTTTTCGTCAAAAAGGTCCTTTACATTCTTAGTTAAGCTAATTCCTAGGTACTTTATATTCTTTGAGGCTATTGTGAAAGGAGTTTCTTTCCTGATTATTGCCTCGTTCCTCTCACTGTTGGCGTAAAGGAAGGCAGTTGATTTTTGAGGGTTAATTTTATAGCCTGCTACCCTTCCAAAGTTTTGAATTGCTCAATGTGCTTGGGAGTAGAGTCTATAGGATTCTTTAAATACAGAATCATGTCATCTGCAAAGAGGGATAGTTTTACTTCCTCTTTCCCTACTTGGATCCCTTGCCTCTTGCCTTATTGCACTGGCTAGGATTTCTAGTACTATGTTAAAGAGTAGTGGAGAGAGTAGGCATCCTTGTCTCGTTCCTGATTTTAGAGGGAATGGCTTTAGATTTTCACCATTAAGTGTAATACTAGCAGTGGGTTTCTCATACACAGCCTTTATTACATTAAGGAATGTTCCATGGATTCCTAGTTTCTCCAGAGCTTTTAATATAAAGGGGTGTTGGATCTTATCAAATGCCTTTTCCTCGTCTATTGAGACAATCATGTGATTTTTGTCCTGGCTCCTGTTGATGTGTTGAATTATATTAATTGATTTGCGTATGTTGAACCAGCTTTGCCTCCCTGTGATGAATCCAGTTTGATCATAGTGTATAATTTTTTTGATGAGTTGTTGTAGACGGTTGGCCAGTATTTTGTTGAGAAGTTTTGCATTGATGTTCATCAAAGAAATAGGTCTATAATTCTCTTTCATTGATGAATCTGTCTGGTTTTGGGATGAGGGTTATACTGGCTTCATAGAATGAGTTTGGTAAAAACCTTCATTTTCAATTTCGTTGAAGAGCTTGAGGAGTATTGGTGTGAGCTCTGCTTTGAAGACCTTATAGAATTCAGCTGTGAATCCATCTGGGCCTGGGCTTTTTTTAGGTGGAAGTTCTCTAATTGCCATTTCTATTTCAAAGCTTGAAATAGGCCTGTTGAGTTGGGTTAGCTCTTCTTGGTTCAGTGTGGGTATGTTAATATTGGGTAGGAATTCATCCATTTCTTCTAGATTCTCAAATTTGTTGGTGTAAAGGTTTGAGAAGTATTCCCTCATGATATTCTGGATCTTGGTATTTTCTGTCGTGACATTACCATTTTCATCTGTGATTTTGTTTATTTTGATATGCTCTCTTCTTTTTTTGGTAAGATTTGCTAAGGGTTGGTCAATTTTGTTAATTCTTTCAAAGAACCAACTCTTTGTTTTGTTGATTCTTTCTATAGTTTTTTTGGATTCCAAATCATTTACTTCTGCTTTGATTTTAATAATTTGCTTTCTTCTACTGGGATTAGGGTTGGTTTGTTACTCTTTTTCCAAGAGCTTAATGTGAGACATTAACTTGTTGGTTTGCGATTTTTCCAACTTGTTGTTGTAGGCCCTCAGCGCTATAAATTTTCCTCTGAGTACTGCTTTTGCTGTGTCCCAAAGGAGTTGGTATTTTGTGTGGTCCTTATTGTTAAATTTCATAAACTGTTGGATTTCTGTTCTGATCTCTTCGATGACCCATTGGTGATTCAACAATGTGTTGTTCAGTCTCCATGAGTTACAGGGTTTTCGTTGGTGGAGATGTGTGTTCAGTTCCAATTTGATGCCTTTGTGGTCTGAGAGTGTGCATGGAATAATTTCAGTGTTTCTGAATCTGTCCAGGTTTGTTTTATGGCATAAGATGTGGTCTATTTTGGAAAATGTTCCATGTACTGCTGAGAAAAACGTATATTGTGTTGTTGCTGGGTGAAATATTCTGCAGATGTCTGTTAGATCTAGTTGGTCTATATATTTGTTCAGTTCTAAGGTTTCTCTGTTGAGTTTTTGCCTTGTTGATCTGTCCATAGGTGAGAGTGGTGTGTTAAAGTCACCGACAATCATTGTGTTTCGATCTATGTATGGTTTCAGTGTATGTTAAGTTTGCTTGATGAAGTTCAGAGCTCCGGGATTGGGTGTGTAAATATTTAGGATCGTTAGTAGTATGTAGTAACCTTCTTTGTCTTTTCTTACTAATTTTAGTTTGAAGTCTATTTTATCTGATATGAGGATGGCAATTCCAGCCTGTTTATGGGGGCCATTAGCTCGATAAAGTTTATTCCAACCTTTCACTTTCAAAAGTTGATTGTTTTTTCGATAAGATGTGTCTTTTGAAGATAGCAGAACGATGGCTCTTGCTTTTTGATCCAACTAGACAGCCTGTGCCGTTTAATTGGAGAGTTAAGTCCATTGATATTGAGAGTTAGGATTGAGAGATATTCATTAGTTCCTACCATTTTTAAAAGCTTTTATTAGGGCCTGTGTCTTGACAGTTCTTGTGGTCCTTAGATGGTATGCTATTTAGGTACCATTTCTTTCCCTATATTGCATTTCTTTTGGTTTTCTATGTATAGAACATCTTTGAGAATTCTCTGTAGTGTTGGTTTTTTGTGACATATTGTTGCAGCTTTTCCCTGGAATGGAATGTTTTTATTGTTCCCTCAGTTATGAATGAGAGCTTAGCTGGGTACAGTATTCTTGGTTGGTAGTTATTTGATTTAAGGGCATGACATATATGCTTCCAGTCACTTCTTGCTTGCATGGTCTCTGCTGAGAAATCTGGGGTGATTCTTATTGGTTTGCCTTTATAGGTTACTGATCCCTTTTCCCTGGCTGCCTTTAGGATATTTTCTTTGGTTTCTATTGATCCAGTTCAGATTATGATGTGGCAGTGGGATGTTCTTTTCTGGTCAGGTCTGTTTGGGGTTCTAAAAGCTTCTTGTATCTGGATGGGCCTGCCCTTCTGGATATTTGGGAAATTCTCTGTGATGATTCCCAGAAGTATATTTCCAATACCATTGACCTCTTTCTCCAGACCCTCCTCAATACCAATTAGCCTTAAATTAGGCTTCCTAATTGTATCTTGGACCTCCTGAAGTGCTCTCTCATATTTCCTATATTTGGATTGGCTCATTTTCTGTTGTTTCTCTATAACAACTAAATTATCTTCAGGCCCGGAAATTCTCTCCTCTGCATTGTCTAACCTGCTATCAAAGCTATCTACTTTATTTTTCATCTCTGTTGCTTCTAATTGCTCATTTTTGATGCCTTGCATCTCTTGTTTTAGATGTATGGATTTCTTTAGCTCCTTGATTTCCATTTGAGTGGTTAGCTCAGTAGCTTTATTTTCTTTGGACATTTGCTGGAGTTCGGTCACCTTTTTATTTGTGGATTCTATGAATTCATCCATCTTTCTTTGAAAAACCTTTCTTATGGCCTCCTTTATGGCTTCTTCTTTTTCACTTATCACCTTGTTAATGGTTTCCTCTTGTTTAGCTATGGCTTCCTCCGTTATCTCTTTCTTTATATTTTCACATTTTTCATTAATGATCTTTATCAATTGCATTTGTGTAGCACTTGGAAGACTCTCCTCTAGGTTTTCCAGTGACTGTTCCATTGGCTGTTTACATTGGATGGGGGATGTTGTTTCTTGATTTGACATTTTTCTTGAGTTTCTTGTTATGCCCATTTGAAATTGGGAGCAAGATTAATACTAAACACGATTATAGTTTTTCATATATAACCAACCTAGACCTCTGTAGCTGGCAGATACTAGATGTTCACAAGTTTTGATTGGTGTTATCCCTCTTTCTTTTTGTGCACTTACAGACCAGTCTAATACAACCACTGATAAGTGACTTATACCCAAAACAATAAGCCTTTCAATCCAATCTCTATTGTCTTTACGTCCCTCTGAGCTTAGAGAGTAATTAAACACCTAGATATACAGTATTGCTCAACAGCCATCAAGTGTAGATCCGTGCAGTATAAGAGTTGAAAGACGAATAGAAGTCCAGAGATAGAAAAATAGAATGAGGGAGGTCAGGGGAGGTACAAGAGGATTAACGTAGGAGTGTAAGAGTATTGTAGTAATGAAGAAAATGTATAGCTTAAGGATAACTGACCTAAGTTGGTAAGTAGGTAGCGTATTTGAGTACAAAGTTTGTAAAGTATTAGAATAAAACTTATGTGTTGCTGCACGACTAGCTCTTAGTCCAACCAGTGGCCTCACAGTGGACCATGGGATCGATCTGCAAGCTTCTGTCTGAGCACGGTGCACAGACGTTTTCCTGTGCTGCTTCCAGGGGTGGCCCCCAGCCAAGGGTCTGGGGATTGAGAGTTTCCAGGGGCTCTCAGCAGGACCAGCAGGAGACTGCTCTGTTCCCAGGGGCGGGGCCTAGCTGAGGCCATGTGCTCCAAGGGCGAATCCGTGCCTTTTTGATTCTCAGAAGGGGAGCTTGGCTGCTGGTTGGCCCTTCAGAACCCTGCTGTGTTTCCACTGCTTTGTCAGAGAGTCTGTGACTGTGGGGGGCCCCTAGCTGCTGTCTTGCTCAGGAATCCCAGCTGGAGGATGCCCCGCTCAATAATTGAGGGGGGGAAGATGCTGGCTCCTATTTTCCGGCACCCCCTACCCGCTGTTGTAAGGCAGGGCCCCAGCGCCCTCCACTCTCCAGATCCAGTGGCCTGGGAGAGGAGCCTGGTGGGCGGGTGGGAGCTGTGACAGCTCCGTCTCCCCTGGTGGGGTGTTTGGTCTTAGGTAGCCCGCGGAACAAGTGAACAAGTACTTTATTGCAAGCACAGAAGTCTGTCTGGAGATGGATGAGCACCCAGCATTTTTTTTTGTTGTGAAGTTTAGCACTGGCGGCTGGATGCTGTACCTGAACTCTTCAGCCCAAGGCTAGCACCCTACCACTTTGAGCACCACTTCCAATTTTCTGGTGGTCAATTGGTGATAAGAGTCCCACAGGTTTTTGTGCCTGTGCTGGCTTTGAACTGAGATACTCAGATCTCATCCTCCTGAGTAGCTAGAATTACATGCTTGAACCACTGCTGTTCAGCCAAACCTAAATTCTATAAACTCCATATCACTCACAGTGGCTGCAAGGAGAGTGTGGAGAGAGAAAAGAAAACTGGCAAGGACAAGTTTATGAAATGCTTTGAATGCCATGCCATAGAGTGTGTTACAACATTTGTCATACACTTGTTTCTGTGGAGGAAAACAGCCAGTGAATGCCTTCTTTGAATTCTGTGTTGAAATACAGGGTTAAGTAAGAGAGTCTTATTTAGGAATAAGACCACAGATCTTTTGTCAGAGTATGGCAGTTGGAACTACAGCCATCACTTTGGTATAATAAAAATGGTCAAGTTCTCCTATATTTCTTAAATATGGGGAATGTGCTATCTTAGCTTCTGCCAAGTCACATGTGATGGTTTATATAAGCATAGATAAAAGTGTAGAAAGTGACATTCCTACTGAACCTTTTACAGAATGGATGACATGACCAACATGACTAGACTACAGGAATAATCAAGTTTAATCAAGTGTCTTTCTTATTACCTGCAGTGGAGGAAAATACCTATGACAATCTATTGGCTCAAAATAAATGCAATTTTTTTTAAAAGAAGGAGGTGCTGTCAGAAGAGTGGTCACTCATTGATCCTTCTAGAGACTGAGAAATGATCAAAATGTTCTAATTGCATTCCTCTGTCATTTGGTGGAAAAGCCATTAGCCACTTTTCTTTCCTCAGTAATAGCAATCCCCAAGTCAGATCAAACTCCCTAGTTAGTAGAACGTATAGCAGGTCATCTGATAAGCTGTAGTAAGATAAATGTTGGTATTTTATGTAGTGACCAATGGAAGCCTGCTGAACAGGATTCACTCAAAAGAGTGTATGATTAATTGCAGCCTACAAAATGATATGGATCTATCATGAATCTAGGGTTTGCTATTAATACTTTCATTGTTGATGTGATATTTTATGGTAACAAAGATCAGTTGATTCACTAAAATATGTAATGGGTTTGTTTTGAGGGAGATGTGGTATGATCACTACCAGTTAGACTTCCATTGAAAGCACAATACAGATACTTATTCTTATCCTTTAAGTAGGATTTAGAGTGATTCTCTATTCTCCTGAATAGGGCAATTGTTGTAGCTTCTTGTACAGCTATTTCAGTGAATGAAAGAGGCAAAGCCTCCAACAATTGAATCTGAAATAAGAGGTGGTTTGACAGCCAGAGAAGGCTTTGATCATGTGATAAATGAGTCAATGAGATGAAATCTCTAAGGTTAGAAAAGCTATCGCTCTATCAATTAGGTGGGTCTATAAATCAGGAGAATTGGAGAGAGAGTGGAAGGTTTCCTTTCAGCTTACTGTCAAATGGATTTTTAGGAGAAAATCCCAGCTGCATTCCACCACTTGTCTGTGAACAAACTCTCTGTAGTATGTTAATGTGCTTAGGATGCTATAGAAGACCTAACTGACATGTTTCCTCATCCTCCATACAATACCATCTGTAACAGAGACAAGTGTAACTTCTGATTCTGATGCTATTTTTTGATGTAGAATAAACAATAATCCTCTCCTATCAAGACTTTTTTTTTAAGTGATGGGGAATGAATCAACTGTCAAGGTCTCTACCACTGAACTGCCTCCCACATCCTATAGACAATTAAAAACCCACTGCAAAACTTTATCCCTGCTTTCTTTTGCTTTTCTTTTCTTTTTTTTCCTGGGGCTTGAATCAGGGCCTGGGCACTGTCTTGGACTTTCTCAAGGATAGCACTCTACCACTTGTGACACAGTGCCACTTGTGGGTGTGTGTGGTTCCTGGGGAATCAAACCCAGGGATTCATGCACGCTACCATAAAGCCACATTCCCAGCCCCAAAATGTTTGGTTTGGGGCATTTTTTTTGCCAGTCCTGGGGCTTGAACTTGGGGCCTGAGCACTGTCCTTGGGCTTTCTCAAGGTTAGTGCTCTATCACTTGAGCCACAACACCATTTCTGGCTTTTTCTGTGTATGTGGTACCAAGAAATTGAACCCCGGTCTTCGTGCATACTAGACAAGCACTCTACCACTAGGCCAAACTCCCAGTCCTGTTGCAAAATTTTTAACAGATTCCTTCCAAGGTTCTTCCATGATCTGTGTGTGTGGTGGCAGTCAAGAATAGCAAGAAAATACCTTCCCTCTCAGAAAGCCAGCCTCTTATTTGTAGTGGCTTTATGTCCCATAGAGAAATTGCTTCCAGAGTTTGCTTAAATTGATCAGGGTATTGGAAATCTCATAAAATGTGCTGTCCTTGAGAGATTTCTGAGACTTTTGATTCTTAGATTTGGTGGGTTCTCTCATCCAGGAAAGTGAGGAAAAGAGATCTGTCTTCCACCACTTTTCCTAAACTGGTTAAAAGGCCACTTTATCAACTTTAAACTTTTCCAACTGATTAAACTTTTAGTGATAAAACATTCCCAGCAATAGAACTAGTATGCATGAAGACCAGGGTTCAATTCCTCAGTACCACATACATAGAAAAAAGCCAGAAGTGGTGCTGTGGCTCAAGTGGCAGAGCTCTTGCCTTGAGAAAACAAGGACAGTGTTCATGCCCTAAGTCCAAGCGCAGGACAGACAAAAACAAACAAACAAACAAAAAAAACCCAAAACAAAAAATTACAACAGAAAGCATTTGCTTCCTGGACTTTTGTGGTCTTTTTTTGGGGGGGCGGGTTATGGGGCTTGAACTCAGCCTGGGTGCTGTCCCTTAGTTCTTTAGCTCAAGGCTACCACCCTTCCCCTGGGCCTGGGTGTTGTCCCTGAATTCTTTAGCTCAAAGCTACCATTTTCTAGAAGTTAATTGGAGATAAGAGTCTCAGGTCCTTTTGTGCCAGGGCTGGCTTTGAACCTGGATCCTCAGATCTCAGCCTCTTGAATAGCTAGGATTATAGGCCCAGCTACTTTTGTGGTCTTTGCAAATACAACTCTTCACTTACCCCATCTGCATCCTCTGCTAATAATAGGCATTTCTTTATTAGATTGAAATAGATGCTATATAAAGCAAGAGGACAGTTGATAGTCCTCATATAAAAAAAGAAGGGATCCCCCTTGCAAAATGTTCTTACCACTACCTTGGATGAAGTATCACCTGACCCCTAGTCTGAGTGAGAGTATTTTGAGATGTGATCTTAGATTACTGTGTTATCCTGACACCGTAACATTTTGCAAAGGGGATCACAAGAGGCTGTTTGCCTAGGAAAAGACTGCAGGTACGAAGCTTTGGGTTAACTAAAAATGCACTTGTTTAAAACTAGAGAAAATCCGGTGTTCTTTCATTCTTTTTCTCCAATTATTTTCTGTCCAGATGCAGGCAGTAGATGGCACTGGGTTAGTCAATGTCAGGATCATCCTAGGGTTCTCTTGATTTTTTTTTTAATCTCTGGAGACAACTATTTGTAACTATTTGTTGTTTCTGCTGTGACAAAATATCACACTGTTGATTTAAACGTCACAGTGGTAAGACGTCTAAGATAAAGATATTAGCAAGATTGTTTCTTCTAAGGTATCTCTGATTTATAGATAGCTTATCACCCATTTAGTATCTTCACACAATTTTCTCTATGTGTACCTGTGTTCCAATCCCCTTTACTGGACATCAGGCATACCTGTGGAGGCTAACTTTGATGATTTTTATTTTCCTTTACCTCCTCAAAGAAATATCTCGAAATATAGTCAGATGTTGAGGTTAGGGCTTTAGCATCAGAATTTTAAAGGTGCCCAGTTCTGTTCATCACCCTGACAAAGCTTGAATAACCACACCATTCTATCAGGATAGGATGTAGGGCCATGACAACTGTACGATCATTGTCCATAAAGAAACACATAACCATCTTGAAATGCCAGCAAACTTCAGAAAGAGTCCACTTAAATTTGTTATGATATGTTTAACTCATTTGCCATCCATTGTCTGAAAATGGGTACTTCATTTACTTGAACAAAATCCCATTTTGTTAGCAAGTTTGAAGGTGGAAGATTTATGCTATACAGGTAAATTAGAAAATTTTACTTTCTATACATAGAAAACCAACACAAATGTAATACAGAGAAAGAAATGGCACCTAAAACTCATACCATCTAAGTACCACAAGAACTGTCAAGACACAGGCCCTAATGAAAGCTTTTAAAAATGGCAGGAACTAATAAATATTTCTCAGTCCTGACTCTCAATATCAATGGACTTAACTCTCTAATTAAAAGACATAGGCTATCTAGTTGGATCAAAAAGCAAGATCCATCATTCTGCTGTCTTCAAGAGACACATCTTACCCAAAAAAACAAACATTTTCTGAAAGTGAGAGGTTGGAATAAACTTTATCAAGCTAACAGCCCCCATAAACAGGCTGGAGTTGCCATCCTCATATCAGATAAAATAGACTTCAAACTAAAATTAGTGAGAAATGGCAAAGAAGGGTACTACATAATACTAAAGGGATCTTTCCTCCAGGAGGACATAACGATCCTAAATATCTACACACCTACTCCCGGAGCTCCAACTTCATTAAGCAAATTTACTTTTACTGAAACCATACATAGATCGAAACACAGTGATTGTTGATGACTTTATCACACCACTCTCACCTATGGACAGATCAACAAGGCAAAAACTCAACAGAGAAACCTTAGAATTGAACAACTGTATAGACCAACTAGATCTAACAGACATCTGCAGATTATTCCACCCAGCAACAACACAATATACATTTTTTTCAGCAGCACATGGAACATTTTCCAAAATAGACCACATTGTAGGGCATAAAACAAACCTGGTCAGATTCAGAAACACTGAAATTATTCCCTGCAGTCTCTCAGACCACAAGGGCATCAAATTGGAACTGAACACCCATCACCACCAACAAAAACTCTGTAACTCATGGAGATTGAACAACACATTGTTGAATCACCAATGGGTCAGCAAAGAGATCAAAACAGAAACCCAACAGTTTATGAAATATAACAAAAAGGAGCAAACAAAATACCAGCTTCTTTGGGACACAGCAAAGGCAGTACTCAGAGGAAAATTTATAATAACAAATTGGAAAAAATCTCAAACCAACAATTTAATGTGTCACCTTAAGCTCCTAGAAAAAGAGCAACAAACCAACCTTAATCGCAATAGAAGGAAGCAAATTATTGAAATCAAAGCAGAATTAAATGAATTGGAGTCCAAAAAAAACTATAGAAAGAATCAACAAAACAAAGAGTTGGTTCTTTGAAAAAATTAACAAAATTGACAGATTCATAGCAAATCTTACCAAAAAAAGGGAACGTATCGAAATAAACAAAATCACAGATGAAAATGGTAATATCACAACAGAAATTACCAAGGTCCAGAGCATCATGAGGGAATACTTCTCAAACCTTTATACCAACAAATTTGATGAATTTCTAGCCAATATTAACATACTCACACTGAACCAAGAAGAACTAACCCAACTAAACAGGCCTATTTCAAGCACTGAAATAGAAATGGCAATAAGAGACCTTCCACCTAAGAAAAGCCCAGGCCCAGATGGATTCACAGCTGAATTCTATAAGGTCTTCAAAGCAGAGCTCACACCAATACTCCTCAAACTCTTCAATGAAATTAAAAATGAAGGCTCTTTACCAAACTCATTCTATGAAGCCAGTATAACCCTCATCCCCAAACCAGACAGAGATTCATCAAAGAAAGAGAACTATAGACCCATTTCTTTGATGAATATTAATGCAAAATTTCTCAACAAAATACTGGCCAACCGTCTACAACAACTCATCAAAAAAATTAGACACTATAATCAAACAGGATTCATCACGGGGAGGCAAAGCTGGTTCAACATACGCAAATCAATTAATATAATTCATCAACAGGAGCCAGGACAAAAATCACATGATTGTCTCAATAGATGCAGAAAAGGCATTTGACAAGATCTAAAACCCCTTTATGTTAAAAGCTCTGGAGAAACTAGGAATCCATGGAATATTCCTCAGTATAATGAAGGCTGTGTATGACAAACCCACAGCTAGTATTATACTTAACGGTGAAAAGCTAAAGCCATTCCCTCTAAAATCAGAAATGAAACAAGGATGCCCACTCTCTCCACTCCTCTTTAATATAGTATTAGAATTCCTAGCTAGTTCAATAAGGCAAGAAGCAAGCATAAAGAGGATCCAAACAGGGAAAGAGGAAGTAAAACTTTTCTTCTTTGCAGATGACATGATTCTGTATTTAAAGAATCCTATAGACTCCAGTCCCAAGCTCCTTGAGCTGTTTCAAAACTTTGGAAGGGTAGCAGGGTATAAAATTAACTCTCAAAAATCAACTGCTTTCCTCTATGCCAACAGTGAGAGGAATGAGGCAACAATCAGGAAAGCAACTCCTTTTGCAATAGCCTCAAAGAAAATAAAGTACCTAGGAATTGTCTTAACTAAGAATGTAAAGGACCTTTTTGATGAAAACTTTAAAACCCTGAAAAAGGAAATTAAAGCATAACTGAGGAAATGGAAAAACCTCCCATGCTCCTGGATTGGAAGAATCAACATCGTGAAAATGGCAATCTTGCCAATGGCTATCTACAAATTCAACACAATACCTATCAATATCCCAATTTCATTCTTTAAAGAAATAGAAGAGGCAATCCAAAATTTCATATGGAATAATAAAAGACCCCGTATAGCAAAAACATTTCTTAGCAGAAAGAACAGCACAGGAGGAATTTCAATTCCAAATTTTATTACAGAGCTGTAATTCTCAAAACAGCTTGGTCCTGGCACAAGAACAGGCCTGAAGACTAATGGAATGGAAGTGAGGAACCAGATATTAAACCACAGACCTACGGCCACCTAATCTTTGACAAGGTAGCCAAAAAAATAGAATGGAAGAAAAACAGCCTCTTCAACAAGTTGTGCTGGTTAAGCACCTGCAGAAAACTAAAGTTGAATCCTTCTTTGTCACCCTGCACTAGAATTAACTCCAAATGGATCAAAGACCTGGAGGTAAAAGCTGACACTCTGAAAACTTTACAAGAAGGAATAGGAGATACACTAGGTTTCCTTGGCACAGGTCGAAACTTTCTTAATAAGGACCAAGAATCACAACAAATCAGAGAAAGGCTGGATAAGAGGGACTGCATTAAACTGCAGAGCTTTTTTATGGCAAAGGACATAGCTAGTAAACTAAGTAGGAAGCCTACAGAGTGGAGATCTTCACCAACCAAATAACAGACAAAGGCCTCATATCTAAAATATACCAAGAGCTCAAGAAATTGAATCACACAAAAACTAATCTTCAAAGAAACAACCATCCCATTAAAAGATGGCCCAAAGATTAAAGAGAGTCTTCTCTGAAGAAGAAATTAGAATGGCCTATGGACACATGAAGAAATGCTCAACATCTCTGGTCATAAAAGGAATGCAAATCAAAACAACTCTAACATTCCACCTCACTCAGTGAGAATGGCCATGATAAAGAAATCTAACAACAGATGCTACATGGGATGCGGCCAGGAGGGATCATTACTACATTGTTGGTGAGAGTATAAACTGGTTCAACTACTATGGAAAGCAGTATGGTGGTTCCTCAAAAGACTAAACATAGACCAAGACATGTGGAAGGGTATCAATGTATGTGAATTAATGCACCTTCTATCTGGCAAATATCATGTTACCCTTTTATTAAATACAATAAAAAAATAAAAAATTTTGAACCAAAAAAAAAGACTAAACATAGAGCTTCCCTATGACAGCAATTCCACACTTGTCATTTACCCAACCGTCCAGAAACAAGGGCATACTAAATCCACTAGCACAACGATGTTCATTGCAGCACTATTTACCATAGCAAAGATATGGAACCAACCCAGACGTTCCTCAGTTGATGAGTGGATCAACAAGATGTGGTATTTATACACAATGGAATTCTATGCTGCTGTCAGAAAGAACAGCATCACCCCATTTGTAATGAAATGGAAAGACTTAGAAAAAAATCATATTAAGTGAATTAAGCAAGACTCAAAGGAACATATGCTCAATGGTTTCCCTTATTTTTCATAATTAGTAGAAACCTTGGGCTCTCATAGTAGAGATTTACAATAGAACAAAACTTAGATACATAAGGCCATATAGTATGACGCTAAATGAAAGGACCTCGAGGATATAGAAACAAAAGCCATATAATAAGTGATTGTTGTCCTTAATGTACTATGTTATCTCTCATCTCTTTTGCTGTCCCTTGGTTATCTTATATTGTTATAGTATCTCACTTTGTTATCTGATATATTGGATATATTTGTATTTGGTTATTTGAAATTAGATAGGGAAGCGGGGAAAACAAGATGAGGGGTGGGCATGGGGGGAGGGAAATGGGGACTAAGACATTAGAAAGTTATCAATGTATGTGAATTAATGCACCTTCTGTCTGGCGAATATAATGTAACCCTTCTATTAATTACATGAAAAATATTTGAAAAAAAGAAAATTTTGCTTTCTCGATTAAAGAGAAAGTGACATAAGAAGAGGAAAGAAAGTTTTCACTTTTTTATTGTAAAAGTGATGTATAGAAGTTACTGTTACATATGTAAGATTATGAGTACATTTATTTTGTGTTACCTACTTCCTCCTTTTCTCTCACTTTCCCTCTAACTTGCTTAATGTCAGCCCATATTTGGTTCAGGGGAGCCGGTCATAGTTATACTTAGTCAATGGTGTGTCTGCTGTTTACTTTGTTAACCCTCCACATGCATTACTGACTGTTCTGTGCCAGCAGATTTATCATATGTCTTTCATTCAAAGCTTGCCCTCAGAAAAGCACCCATCCATGTAGACTACCTTTGATATCAAATGTGAATAATCTTAGATTTTCATGCCAAGCTTTCAACTCTACTGAAAGGCTTTTCTTACAACTCAGAGGTTTCAAGCACTAGCAGACAAATATGGGAGTATTAGAACCCAAACAGCTCTGAAAGCACTCTAGAAATGGAACCAGTTTAGGGACTGACATTATAGGTGGCCACCAACTGTCATAATGTACAAAATTTTTTCAGCAGTACATAGAGTTTAGGAGGCCTAGCAGAAAATGTTAAAAATTTTATATGTGCTTAATTGGTTATTTGAAATTGGATAGGGAAGGGGGGAAATCAAGCTAAGCGGGGGGAGGGTGGGAGAGAAATGGGGACCATGTCATTAGAAAGTATATCAATGTCTGTGAAGTTATGCACCTTCTATCTGGTGAATATAATGTAACCCTTCTATTAATCAGAATAAAAAATTATTGAATAAAAAATTGTAAAAAAAAACTTCATTCCATCACTGTTCTAATTGTATTTGTTTTCTGTTATGAAATTTAAAAAATTGCCATGTATATAGTAGCTGGAAGTCATTCCCAACAGTAAAGAATCATGTTTTGGGTTTTGCGGGTTTTTCTGCTTAGGATGGTACAACACAGACATCAAAATGCTGTCCAGGCTGTGCTCATTAATTTTGAAGGCTCTCACTCACTGGTGTAGACAGATCTCCTTTCTGTGGTTACAGAACTGAGGTTCCTACTTCCTTACTTGTTGTTGGCCAGAGGTTGTGCTGAGATTTTTAAAGGTAATTCTCCTGTCATTTCTAGATGGTCTATCTTTTAGCCAGTTGCAAATCTCCCTTGTGCTTTAATTCTGGCCTTATCTTTTGTTATCAGCAGAGAAAACAAATCATACCTGTGTTTAGATTAGTCCATGTAAGGTCCCTAATTTAAAACAATTAATTACCTAAATTGCACTAAAATATATATTATGTAATCAAATAGGAGGCAAAAGTCATGAGGAGGGCATCATAGAGGGTTTTGTTGTTGTTTTAATACTGTCAATCTAACTAAGGGAATGCTCATGAAGAACTGGTTGCAGCCTTATTTCTTTACTTTTTTTTATTCTTGGCAAACAGAAGGCAGAGGGAGTAGGAGAATGCCATATTCAAATTTTACCAATTCAGTGAATTCTCTCATTGATGAGCCTTTTTAGACAGTCAGATGACATGAAAGATGAAGAATAGAAAACTTTAAGCTCTGTGACAATTGGCATGGAGTCACATTTGTTTACTTATTTGCTCTTACATTCCCTATGTGTAACTTCACAAAAGTGTTTATTGGGCACTCAGTATTTAAATACTTCAATGAATAATGATGATATTGTGAATTAGTCAACTTTGGTTATGAAAACACTCCTAATTTTACTCATTGTGAGATACATTTTATTTCTAATTATCATGATCTTGATTTTGTGTTTTTTTGCTTCTCCTTATGGAACTCAGCAAAGGAGGCCAACTTGGTATGTAAAATTATGCTACAATTCCTTACGGGTGGGCAGTGTCATGCTTTGATGTAAAGACTTAGAGTATAGATGATTGAGACTTTCCTACTCTAATATTTTGCTTTCTTTCTTCCTTGATTTCCCTTGTTCTCCTTTGTGGCAAGGCATGGTAAGCCTCAGGGAGCGTCCATATATCTGCTAATTGACACTATAAGTTCTCCATGCTAGAGTTACGCGGCACTCACTCAGCCATAAAAAGAATTTACCAGGAACAAGAACGGAAACTGGAAGCCATGATGTTAGGTGAAATAAGCCAGACTCAGGAAACAAGTATCATTATGTTTTCTCTACTCTATAGTGTCTTGGGGAGGGAGGCAAAGAGGACATGAAAATCATGAGAAATAATTAGAGATATGTGAGCAAACAGAGGAAGGTGGCATACAAACCAACAAAAGGGAAATGAATGTGATCAAAGGACATGTCTATGTGGAGGAAAAGTGAGGAAAAAATGTACAATTAATATATACTAATAAAAGCATTTTCTTCTTTATCTTCAAGGATTCTTGGCTATTATGGTCTCCTACACGTATTTCATATGTAAGGTCTAATTTCTAATTATGTAAATTTACTTCAAACCTGCCCTGTTTGGAATAATGACATTAATTTTACCACAATGATTAGAAGCATTATTTTGCAAAGGAAATGCACTCATGACCCAATTTATCTTCTTATTTAAAGAAAGATATATCTCTCTCTTTCTTGTTTTCAGGCGACATTAGTCTTAAATTATAACAACATCTAGTGAAAAAAATACTGTTCTCTGACTTTTAATACACATTCATCTCTCATAGTTGGAAGAAAAGTTGTTGTGGAAATAACATTTTATTCAATAGATTACTAACATATTGTGTTATGTGCCTTGTACCCTGGGTAATGTGATGTATGGAAAATAACATAGCGATTAGTCTTCAGTGGGAGCCAAATGAATAATGAGAATCGGTCATTTATCTTACCTTTTCAATGATTTTCAGCAGTATCTATGTCCTTGGGGCCACTTTCACAAATGTTAAACTTTACTGTTTCCTGATCTGAAGTGACAGAAGGCTTTTATTTATTTATTTTTTAAGACTTTGATTTTAAAAGAGGATTGAGGCTTGTCTCTTGTCTGAGTTATGCATCCATAAAGACAGGCAGGCAGAAACAACTATTTGTTTGAGTTGCTTTTCAGTAGTGACAGCCAGAACAACGGCTGTCTTGTGCTTCCACATGAACTTTCTAAGGCATCTCAGGCAACTCAAGTCATTCTACCACCAAATAAAAAAACAAGTGCAAGCCTCACATCTCACCTTTAGTCCTGATCCAAGACTTCACAAGCAACTTGCTGCCATAATGGGACAAGTAAACACTCTCAGTAGTCACAATAGACTTTTCTGTTAGTGGCAAGAACAGAAGTCTTTTCTAATCTATAATAAGTAAACAATAAATATTGTAAATGGAGAAATACCCCTGTGGATGAATATCAGTCAGAAGATGGAATACACAAGGAATTCTCCTGTCATGTCTATCATGCCTGCTCTGAGCATGTCACAATCACCTCTGGGATAAAAGAAAGTGACCAATGGTTGTTCCTTTCCTAAGCTTCCTAAGTTGCTGCCTCTTGAGTTCATTACAGTTAATGAAACTGTTCTTGTTCTTAAAGAGATGGAAGTGAAAGGTAGAGGGGAACTGAATTTTCTAGGAAGTATGGATGGCAGAAATGGGATAGAAATGGGCCAGCTGTTTACTATACTGTACTGATTTTTTTTCTTGCTAAGCATTTGAATCATTTTCCAGATTTTCTTACAATTAGGGGTGGTTCTTGAGTTCCAAAGGGATATAGGAGCACAAAGGTAATATACAACTCTCCAGGAATCACCCCAGTAATGATCACTCAACAGCTAGATGAACACACATAAGCTGATCTTTGAATATCTTTACCCAGAAACCAATTCTTATGTGTCTGACTTGAAGAGCTAAACTATCAGAACTACAGCATGAAACACAGGGAGAGGCCTGTCTGCTGTTGTGCAGGCAGAGTCAACTATTCCTGGTCAGCCAGCTATAGCTTCCTACTTCTGCTGCAGGTGATTCAGATAATTCCACATTTCTGTTAGTAAAACGATCCTTAAGAGATTCTCCTCTCCCTCTTCCTCCTCCTCCTCCTCCTCCTCCTCCTCCCTTCTTTCTTTTTTTCTCTCTCTCTCCCTCCCTCCATAGCTCTGCTGTTTCTGCCTTCCCCAAGGTTTATTACAGTATGGTTGACAGAAGTTAAACACAGTCAAGGTGTAGAATGCAATGGTTTCATAATATAGACATTGCATAATGAGGACCACAGTACACCTGACACATGCATGCCTTCATGTGGTTGTCATTTGTGTGAATATCTATGATCTACTCTAGAAAATTTCAAATACACAGAGAAGTAATGCACCTTCTATCTGGCAAATGTAATTGTAACCCCTCTACACATTAAAATAAAAATAAAAAATAAAATTTCAAATACACATATATAACCACAGTTGCTATGTTACATGTTAGAACTGCAAATTTTATTGTATAGTAAGAAGTGTCTATCCTTTAGTAATATCTACCCAATTCTTCAATCCACAGCTCCTGGTAACCACTGTTTATTCTTTCTACAAGTTTGAATCTTGTAGATGATACCTATGGAATACCATGCAATATCTATCTTTTTGTGTCTAGTTTGTTTTACTTATCATAATGTCTTTTCATTTTGTACTGAGGTTTATCAGCTCCATTGGGGACAACTGTTGATCTGATTTCATTTACTTTCTGTTATCTACAAAGTTTTCAGAACTCTCTCACACGTAGGCAGCTCTTTGCTTTTTCTCTAGACTGATTTCATACATCTACCATTTTGATGAGACTGAAAAGAGATAAAAGGCATGTGGGCTCATGTGGTTTTCCATTTATACCACAGAGTTCAAATATCTCTTGCAGTTTTTCTTTTGTTAGGTTTTGAACTACAAAGTCCTTGCATTCCATTCTCTGACAATTATACCTGAGACAATTCTTATGTTAGTATTATTTTATCTTTGAAAAGAGTCATGCTGATTAAATTCTTCAATAAATATTGTCTGATCTGTGCTTGTTTACTATTAATATATTGTTAGAGGTGAATGACAGATAATATATTTTCAATTTTTTGATATATTTACACAACTGAAACTTAACTAAATTTTGAATTGGTAAATCTGACATTTGAAAGTAGTATCTTAAGATTCTGGCATTTTTATTTTATACTTTTAACAATATTTATCAGGTATTGTGCTAATATATTGTTTATATACTATTGCAGTGATCCCAGCTTAACTGATGAAATGCTACTGATTCTACACATTTAATTTCTATTTTTAAATATGATAGAAAATTTTATTAGAGGTGAAATATGACAGAGACAGAAAAAGAGAACACATAGCATTGATAGGCATGGAAAGACCTCATTTAAGACCATCTCTGCCCTCTTACTCTATCTTTACTGTTACAGACCTTTTCTTAGGGTCAAATAATGAAAAGTAGATAATGTTCTGATTCATGAGTCTCCTTTCTGTTTCCTGTAAGCTTGTGATGCCAAAGATTTACTATTTCATTACTGGGCTTTGAATTCAGGGCCTCCTGCTTGCTAGATAGTTACAGCACTACCTAAGTGACACCTGTAGGCTCTTTTCCCTTTAGTTCTTTTTCAGACAAGGTCTCCTACTTTTGCCCATGCTGACCTGTGGGACATATACCTCTGTAAAACTGGAATTTCACTTGCCAACCACAGTTATATCCACCAAATAGTAGTTGTATTACTTCACACACATTGATACCCCTTCTCATATTTTTGTCCCCATTACCCTCCCCATAACCCCCATCTTGTTTTCCCCCTATCCCTTTCCTATTTCAAATAAACAACTAATCATATATACAATACACCAGATTACAAGGTAAGATACTGTAACAATGTGAGAATAACCAAGGGACAACAAAAGACATGAGAAATAACATAGTACATTAAGGACAACAACCACACATTATATGGCTCTTGTTTCCATATCCTGGAGGTCCTTTCATCTAGCCTCATCCTATATGGCCTTACGTATCTACGTTTTGAGTTATTGTAATCAAAATTCCTGTGGTTCTTACTAAATCCTTTTCTCCTCCCCCAGACTGATTTCCAAGAATGAACTTTCTCATCTCTGCCTTTAAAATGGTTGGGATTACCAGAATGCATAATAATCCTAACCTGTAGAAGTAGAAGAGTTTGCTCAATTTTAATATACTGAGTAATTAACAGGTCAAAAATTCACATCTATAGATTTTCTTCCCTAGGGTGTGCTAAGTCTTCCATTCTTTTTTTCTTCAAACTGATTCCCCTGGGTGGTTTCTAGTAATGCCCATGATTAGTTTTCGTTTAGATTTTCCTAGGAAGTGGGGAGAATTAAATCCTCCATTTCAGAAGTGTGCGTATTTTGTGAAATGGCAATATATGTGGGAATATCCATCTAAGAAGGTACTTTAAAATATTTTTAGAAATGATCAGTAGCTTGAATCTAGAATTTGATACTGGTGTAATGAAGTAAACCATTACAGGAGTAGAGAGAGAAGTAATTATTTGCCAGGTACATTGAATACTTACTTGCAGTAATAGTTACAACTAGTTTTTGGCATTTTTATTGAAATTGGATGTCTCTATGCACATGTATTTTGTGTGGATAGGTAGCATTGGATAGTTGAATTATAATACTTGGATATTTAGTGACTTTGATGTTCCCTAGTTTATGCCACTGTTTCTGCTTCCTATAATTATTGAATAGTAAAATGCTTATTGCAGTATGCCATAGTGAAACTTATTTACAATCTTAACATATGAGTCTATTTCATATTCAAACAGGAAAAAAGTGATGCATAAGGACGCATTAGTTATCTGCCTTAGGTAATTAAAAAGCAAACAAATGAAGAGGTGAAAAAAATCTCATGAAACCCATGTCGACAGCTTGATGTTATTTCTTAAGTAAAAATGATAAACACCCACTTGATGAATATAATTAAAATAGATATCTGGTAATTAAAGTTTGCATGACTGACTTCTTAAGTAAGCATATCCATTCCCACCACTAACAAGAATAGATCACTATAGATAGGTAAGTGAATTCTCTGTATTCAGACATGTTATCTTCTCCCTGTTTCATGTGTTGTCATAGCAACCATTGACTTCATATGGCCTGACTCAGCTACTTGGCAACCGAAGAGAAAAGAAATGTCCTGTTTTCTATAATTTGCTGAGAGAAGCGATACCTTTTGATTGTGCAGTACTAAGACCTGGTGTGTAAACCTACTGTATTTTCTTTCTGATGACAGCAAAATCAATAATTACCTATTAGATCCAGGGAAATTATCATTTGAGAAACTGGCTGGTAATTTCTATAGGTGAAGACAGAAATGTTTTAAAAATGTGTCCTCGGTTGTTCAAAGAAAAAGGCAGTGTATATTTTGTAATATTTATTTGTCTTTTTATGTGTAACTTATATGAAAGTACAGATATATACACTGTGAGATTTTTGAACAGAGAAATACTATAAGAACCCATCAATTCAATCTTTTTTCCTTATCCTCCTGTTTTAGAGAAACCTCACAGATTGTTATATACAGAGATTGAAATACATTTACAGAAATGGTTACTAAAATCAGAAGGGGACAAAGAATACTTATTAACAACTGAGTGTAGCACATTCGATACTGGTGCTTTTCAAGATAACATTAGTCATGTAATAGTAAAAAGAAATATTATCAACAGTTTGTATAGTTTTCTCTGGATATTATGCTAGAGAGATACCTATTTTATGCTGAATAAGTCACAAGTAGAACTTTATTTCTACTTTATTGTACAGAATCAAAAGAAACAATGACATACAAATATTTAACTTAGAATATTACTTGTTACTCATTTCAGTTATACAGTTTCCAGTTTCTGAGGAAAATGGTGTTTGAGTCCATTTCTTCCCAAGTATTTCTACTCAGTAGGCTCCACAGCTACTATAAACAGACCTATCCTGACAGGGAATACCAACCAGGCCTGAGAGTGCTCCCTATATTGGAAAATACCTGTAACCACTATATTTTTTGGTAGTTAAATCTTTCCAGATACATATTTCCATATATTTCTTTCAATATATTTCCTCACAGACACATATATATATATATATTCCTTAGTGCTTATTATTGAGGAAGTTGTCTGAGTTTAGAATGTAATGGAAATATGAAGAGAAATCAATTATGAACAGATATATCTATGATTAATATCTATGCCGAATGTACAACTCATGGCTGTACTGTTAGGTGGCTAATGACTCCTTTACATCTGAGTGTACATTATAATTAAACATATAAGAGAGTGCTCCACTAGGATATAGAAACAAAAGCCATATAATGAGTGATTGTTGTCCTTAACATACTATGTTATCTCTCATCTCTTTTGCTATCCCTTGATTATCTCATATTGTTAAAGTATCTTACTTTGTTATCTGATATATCGGAAATATTTGTATTTGGTTATTTGAAATTGGATAGGGAAGGGGGGAAAACAAGATGAGGGGTGGGGGCTGAGAGGGAGGGAAATGGGGACCAAGACATGAGAAAGGGTATCAATGTACCTTCTATCTGTCGAATATAATGTAACCCTTCTATTAATTACAATAAAAATATATGAAAAAAGAGAGTGCTCCAGTCAGTTATTTATAGGATTTCCCCACTATACTATCTTATTTTATTTTCCTTTAATTTAAGAAAAATAGCTAGGGGACATGTACTGGGGCTAAATACTCAGGAGGCTGAGTACTGAGGATTGTGACTCAAAGCCAGCCCAGGCAGGAGAGTCTTTGAGACTTTTATCTCCAATAAACTACTCAGAAAGAAAGCTGGAAGTGGTGGTATGGCTCAAATGGTAGTGTTCCAGCCTTAAGTATAAAGAGGAACAGTACCCAAAACCTTGAGTTCAAGCACCAAGACCAGTGAAATAAAGGAAAGAGAGAGAGAGAGAGAGAGAGAGAGAGAGAGAGAGAGAGAGAGAGAGAGAGAGAGAGAGACAGAGAGAGACAGAGAGAGAGACAGAGAGAGAGACAGAGAGAGAGAGAGACAGAGAGACAGAGAGAGAGAGAGAGAGAGAGAGAGAGAGAGAGAGAGAGAGAGAGAGAGAGAGAGAGAGAGAGAGAGAGAGAGAGAAAGAAAGCAGATAGATAGGAAATTAATTTCATAAAAAAGATCTGAAATGGTCTGGGTGTGGTGGCTCATGCCTGTAATCCTAGCTACTCAGGAGGCTGAGATCTGAGGATCAAGGTTCAAAGCCAGCTCAGGTACAAAAAGATCTGAGACTCTTATCTCCAATTAACCTCTAGAAAATGGACAGTGGAGCTTGGGTCAAAGGATAGGGTGGTAGCTTTGAGCAGAAGAGCTCACAGACAATGCCCAAGCCCAGGGGTAGACAGTAGCCTTGAGCTGAAGAGCTCAGGGACAGCACTCAGGCCGAGTTCAAGACCCATGAACTTCCCCAGGCCCCAAATGAGGCATTCTTAAAAGCCTGTTTTCCATTCATGGTCTCTGATATCCATGAGTCCTGTGTCTCAAGAACACAGAATTGGTTAGTACAATGTCAAATGCTTGAAGCTTCATAGGAAAATTACCTTATATTAATACAAACCATGACTGTTTATTTATTTGAAAATGACTCATTCTCTGGAGTCTTAGTTTCTTCTCTACAAATTTGAAATGCTGGAAGTTGTGGTATTGATCTTGGCATAAAGATTGGGCTTCAATTTATCAAACTGTGTTTGAAGTTTGAGTCAAGTTAGAAATTCAGCTGAAAGCAGGACCCAAATAAAGTAAAAACAAAATTCTTTTAACTTCTCTGCATTTTTCAAGGGAATGGGTTCTCATTATTTTTCCTGTGGTTTTTTTCACCTTTGTTCCTTCTATCAACAATGAAATCCACACCTGTAATTGCAGCTTTCAAAAGATGAATTGTTCTCAAACTTGCTTTCTTTTTATTGTAACACTGTGCATTCAGATCATCAGTACATGGTTGCTTTTATCTGTTAGATCACAAGTTTAAACAATTCTAGGCCTTAGACAAGATACTGGACTCCTAGGTCTTTTACTCATAGTCTAAACCTCTACCACATAGAAAAATATCCTGCCTTTTTTGATAGTTTCTCATTTACTCTTTTTTTAATTTTTATTTATTTTTATTTTTTCCATATATTTTTGTAATTAATAGAAGGGTTACATTATATTCACCAGATAGAAGATGCATTACTTCACAAACACTGATACCCTTTCTCATATCTTGGTCCCCATTTCCCTCCCCACCCCCACCCCTCATCTTGTTTTCCCCCCTTACCTATCTGATTTCAAATAACCAAATAAACATATATAATATATCAGATAATGAGGTAAAATACTGTAACAATATGAGATAACCAAGGGACAGCAAAAGAGATGAGAGATAACATAGTACATTAAGGACAACAATCACTTATTATATAGCTCTTGTTTCTATATCCTGGAGGTCATTTCATTTAGTGTATGTGATATGGCCTTATGTATCTAGGTTTTGTTCTATTGTAAATCTCTGCTAGAAGAGCCCAAGGTTTCTACTGATTATGACAAATGAGGGAAACCATTGAGCCTATGTTCCTTTGAGTCTGGCTTACTTCACTTAATATGATTTTTTTCTGTCTTATTAATTACTCTTTTTTTTAAATGCAAGTCACTGCTTGAAGCCTCAATGACTGTAATTTAAGGGACAAAGAATGGCTCAGAGGAAGCTGGGAACAGATGTAGATTTAACTGGGTCTTCACTGCAGGCTCTATATTCTTTTATGGTAACTGGAGACAAACAAGACCAGACAATGTTGTGTAGGCATTTTTGGGGGGAGGGAACTTTGTCCAGTGTCTCACAATAATAGAGAAAGGGAAGACACTTCCCATGTCCCAGCAAGGGCAAGAACACGTTTCATACACCATCAATTCTTAAGTCTAAAAGCACACCAGAACAAATGGGTCAACTAACACATCTTGGTTCTTTCACACCTTCATTCATTGCTACTAACCTAAAATGAATATAGAACAGGTCTCTGGTAACCGACAATCTATGCCTTATACCCAATGATGAGTTAACTCATGTGTTTACATGCACATGTGTATACCTTGAGCTAGAAAGAGAGAAAAAATCATAAGATTTAGAATGGACCATTTTGGAGTTCTAATAAAAAGCAAGTAACATACTGCCATCATTTCTATAATAGGGTAGAGTTCAATTTATGTAATTATTATGGTATTAAACACACCAGCATTTCTTAAAAGTTTAGGTTAGGGCATAACATAATGAATACTGTATAAGTGCTCATTTTCTCCTTGTCTTCTGCCCTTTAGGTGTGGAAAACGATTCTGTGCTGTAAGTGAATCTGTGCTTACTGTATTAATTGTTGCTGCATTATATGGGAATCCAAACTGTTTAAACAATTAATACCACATTAAAATGATTACACACCACTATCTAGTTGATTTCATTTCAGATATGCAGGGATGGTTTGACACAAACAACTCAATAAATATACTGTAGTATATAAGAAGAATCAGAAAAACATCACATGATCATCTCATGATACACACCATCATCATCACGACAAAGGAAAGGCCTTTGGGGAAAAAATCAATATCCTTTCATGAATAAAGGAAGAAAACTAGAAACAGGAGCATATTTTAAAATAATAAAGGCTATATGTGGACAAACCTATAGCCAACCTCATATTAAATGAGGAAAAGAGAAGCACTCCCTTGTGAATCAAAAATATGACATTGATGTCCATGTTCCCCAATCCTATTTGACAGAGTATGAGAATTACTAGCTCTAGCAATATGGCAAAAGAAAATAAAGATACTAAAATATGAGTAGCAAAGTCAAATTATCTCTGTTTATAGCTGATATGATATAGCTCACACTTTACAGATTAAAGATAATACCAAAATTTTTATTTGAGATAAATACTTTTGGCAAAGTATCAGGGCATAAAATCAATATACAATATCATACTATTTCTATATACTAACAATGAGCAGGCTGAAAAGGAAATTGGGAAAACATTCCATTCATAGGTGCCTGTGAAGAGCTGTATGAATAAATTTAGCTATAGTAAAAGAACTCTACAATGAAAGCTATAAACCCTTAAAGAGAGACGTTGAAGAAGACACCAGAAGATGGAAAGATCTCTCATGCATATGAATAGGCAGAATCAATATTATAAAAATGGCCAAAAGCAATCTACAGACTTAAGGCAATCTCCATCAAAATAATAATGTCATTGTTGACAGATGAAGAAACATCAATCTTAGAATTAATATGGAAGTATAAAAGACCTTAAATAGCCAAAAGCAATCCTGAGCAAAAATAGTGATACTTTTATCTTAGAATCATCATAACAAAAACAGCATGTTACTGGCAGAAAACAGACACATCAGTGGTGTAAAAGGGACTTCCAAAATAAACCCTTATGGTTACAGCCATTAGATTTTTGACAAAGGATCCAAAAACATACAATGGAAAAAAGACTACCTCTTACCAAGAAATGGTGCTTGGAAGACCATGTATCCACATGCAAACATTGAAGCTAGAACCCATCTCTCATTGTGTTCAAGAATAAATTCAAAATAAACCAAAGCATTTAATAAAAGATCTGGAACTTTGAAACTGCTACAGGAAAACATATGCCTTTATATTAAAGATAAAGGCATAAACAATTATTTTCAAAATAGATACTCAATTGCTCAGGAAATAAGAGCAAAAATGGAAAAATAAGATTGCATCAAATAATAAAAGTTTGTACAACAATGTAAACATTTATCAGAATAGACAGACAATTCATCGAATTAAAGAAAATGCTTGCCATTTCTTAATTGGATACAGTATTGATACTCAGTATATAATGAGCTCAGAAACTAAACAACAAAGAAAAAATAATTTACTAAATGAGCAAATGAATTAACAGATAGATCTCAGGAAAAAAAGTGCAGTGGCTAATAAACACCTAAAGAAATGTTTAGCAGTTTTTAGCCATAAAAACTGCTTCCTAACTACCTGGAAATTTCATGCTACCCTAGTCAGAGTGACTTTCATCAAGAAAGCAAAAGTAAATTCTTGATTAGATGCTGGGAGGGAAGTAGGGATATAGTAGTAGAGGAAGGAATTTTCTCATGTACTTCTTATTTGTTTTTGCCAGTCCTGGGTTTTAAACTTAGGATCTGGGAGTTATTCCTGAGCTTCTTTTGCTCAAGTCTAGCATGCTACTATTTGAGGTACATGTCAACTTCTGAATTTTTGGTAGTTCACTGGAAATAAGTGTCTCGTGGACTTTCGTGTCCCAGCTGTCTTTAAATTGTGATCTTTAGCCTTCTGTGTAGCTAGGATTACCCGTGTGAGCCACCAGTACCTGGCTTCTCATGTACTCTGGGGAGCAATATAAACTAGTGTAATCACTATAGCAATTTGTATGGAGATTTGTCAAAACACTAGAACTAGAACTACTTTGTAGCCCTGATTTCAAGTTTGAGCATATATCCAAACAAAAGTAAATCAGTATACAAAAGAGATAACTATGTACTCATATTTATCACATCACTATTTACAGTTTTCACAATTGACAAGCTGTCAAGCTTGTCAACCAATGAAGAGATATAGAATATATACATAAATTTATTATTTTACTGATTTGCATTCCTTTGGAAATATACCCAAGTATAGCATAGTATGATCACACGGTAGTTCTGTTTTGTTTTGTGAGGAATCTCCAGATTGATTTTCACTATGGCTGCATTAATCTACATTCCCACCAAAAGATATGAGTTCATTTTAATCAGTCAAGATTTGAAGAGAGAACAAACTCTCCATGATGCATCAACAGGCATAGAAGAGATTTACTTTAGGAGGTAAACTTGACACATTTGTGAGGTCTACTAAAATAAACTCTGTCTCTGCTTGTCTGTCTCCCTCTTTCTTTGCCTCTCTGTCTCTGTTTCTGTCTCTGTCTCTGTCTCTCTCTTCTGTGCTGTTTCTGAAGTCATCCAAGAAGAAAAGTAAACAAAAAAGTCACCTAGAACTCATGAGGACACACTCTTGCTCATGTCTGTATATCACCACTTCTAACCTTGGTGTGGAGGGTTGGTCACATGATGAAAGGGAAATTTGTGTCCTTCATTATCATCGTCTTAATCTCTTAACCTGAGATCCAAAAGAATAAGAGAAAGAATCACATAAAAGTCTATTTACTATTCGTTTTCCTGATCCTGGCCATTCTAACTGGAGTGAGGTGGAATCGTGGAGGGGATGTGGCCAGGAGGGATCCCTACTACACTGTTGGTGGGAGTGCAAACTCATTCAATCATTATGGAAAGCAGTATGGCAGTGCCTCAAAAGGCTAAATATAGAATTCCCCTATGACCCAGCAATTCCACTACTTGGCATTTACCCAACCATCCAGAATCTAGGGCATACTAAACCCACTAGCACAACAATGTTCATTGCAGCATTATTCACCATAGCAAAGATATGGAACCAACCTAGATGTCCCTCAGTTGATGAGTGGATCAACAAGATGTGGTATTTGTACACAATGGAATTCTATGCTGCTGTCAGAAAAAACGACATCACCCTATTTGTTAGGAAATGGGAAGACTTAGAAAAAATCATATTAAGTGAAGTAAGCCAGACTCAAAGGAACTTAGGCTCAATGGTTTCCCTCATTTGTCATAATCAGTAGAAACCTTGGGCTCTACTAGCCGAGATCTGCCATACAGCAAAACCTTGATACATAGGCCATATAGTATGAAGCTAATTGAAAGGACCTCCAGGATATTGAAACAAAAGCCATATAACGAATGATTGTTGTCCTTAATATACTATGTTATCTCTCATCTCCTTTGCTGTCCCTTGGGTATCTCATATTGTTACAGTATCTCACTTTGTTATCTGGTATATTGAATTTATTTGTATTTGGTTATTTGAAATTGGATAGGGAAGGGGGGAAAACCAAGATGGGGGGTTGGGGGGGGAGGGTAATGGGTACCAAGACATGTGAAAAGGTATCAATGTATGTGAATTAATGCACCTTCTATCTGGCATATACCATGTAACCCTTTTATTAATTACAATAAAAAATATTAAAAAAGTGTATTTACTCCCTTGGTCCATTGTAAATGACTACAGTTTTTGACTCTTGGATTCAAATTTCAAGAATATAAAATGTACTACTAATATTTATTTCATTCTTCTCAGTTGCATTAAAATATCTCTTGGCCTAAAACCAATCTGGAGCTATACAAGGAGGAGAAATTTTAAAGTTTTACTCTGCTGTTTTGTAAAAATATATTTTTCATTATTTCTTTGGATTTTTGTTGTTGTGGTGGTGTTTGTTACTGTTGTTTTTTGCCAATCCTGGGGCTTGAACTTAATTAAGGCTTGAGGGCTGTCCTTAGCCTCTCCTTTTTTTCCCATATATTTTTTATTGCAATTAGTAGAAGGGTAACATTATAGTCACCAGATACAAGGTGCATTACTTCACATACATTGATACCCTTTCTCATGTCTTGGTCCCCATTTCTCTCCCTCCAACCCCGCCCCTCATCTTGTTTTCCCCCCTTCCCTATCCTATTTCAATTTCAAATAACCAAACAAAAGCCATATAATGAATGATTGTTGTCCTTAATGTAGTATGTTATCTCTCATCTCTTTTGCTGTCCCTTGGTTACCTCATATTGTTACAGTATTTCAGCTTGTTATCTGATATATTGTATATATGCGTATTTCCTTTGTTTGTTTGTTTGTTTATTTATGTTTGCCAGTCCTGGGACTTGAATTCAGGGCCTGAGCACTGCTCTTGGGCAGTCTCAAGGCTAGAGCTCTACCACTTGAGCCACAGCACTATTCATCTTTTTCCATGTATGTGGTACCTGGGTATTTGGGCATGTTAGGCAAGCACCCTACCACTAGGCCAAATTTCCAGCCCCTCATATTTCTTTGTTTAGTTATGGTTTGTGCACTTTATGATCTAGTCAATTTTTTTGCCATACTATGGATTAAACTCAGTCCTTTTACTTGCTCACTCTGCTGATCTTCTACCAGTTGAGCTACACCTCTAACCCAATTTTTTTTCTCATTATTGTGGAGATAGATTCATGGGGGCTTTTCTGTTCAGGCTTGCTTAACTCCTCTGTCTGCTATAGCTTAGCCTCCTGAGCAGCAAGGATTATACATGTGAGCACAGATGCTCACTCATCTTTTAAAGAATTCATACATCTCACCCATTCCTTAAAATAATTTAGACTGCTAATTTACTTAGAATGGCAGGAATGATGTCATTGAATATATCACTTCGGAATAGTTAGCATTGTATCTGCTTTGCCTATCTAATAATGCTCGACAAGAGGACCTTATGGTTTCTAGAGTTCTTCCAAACTAGAATTTTTTGGAACATATTTTGTCAACCATAATTGTATAATATGTTTCACAAGTCTAAAGATCATGGCTGAAAATTTAATTTTAAATATAATTATTTCAATACTAACCAAGGGGACATATAAACACTCAAGTTAATTAGGAATTTGTTATCACTGAGTGGAAGAGATTACTGCAATAACTGAATAATTCAGATCTTTAATTACTGACAAATTTTAGTGAAGCTCTCTGATCTCAATGTAAATTTCCAAAATTTAATATTAGAATTAATCGCAATGGCAAAATTGTATGTTTTCTAATCTCAAAGCAATTTACAATTCAATGACAACTGCACTGTTGTATTCTTAAAACAGTTTACTATAGTAATATCCATAACTAGACAATTTAAATCAAAGATCATATCTCTAGATGTATTCATGTATGTATACATTATCCATCTCTTTATTTAGGTTTCATCTCTATCTGTTTTAATGAATGTTTTCCCTGGAGCTTTGTTTAAAATCGAGATAAGAAAAATCAACTTCAATTTTTAGAGGAAACATCAAAGACCTTATGGTATAAATCACAGTGAGAGAAGAGTTGAAATGGAATTGTTAGTGAAAGTGGGATTTATGAAGGGATAGTTTAAAATATCTTTTAAAATATATCTGTACTGCACATTTTAATGTGTTTTGTCATTATTCCCTAAATGATGCAGTACAATACCCATTTATATAACATACATATTCTATGTAATCTATGGATGCCTAAGTATGCAGGACATATGCACACTGTGTGCAGCATTGCAGCATTATATATATATATATATATATATATATATATATATATATATGTATGTCATGAGCACCCAGAACTTTTCATATCTGTAGGGGATTCTTCTACAATATTGAAGGACACCTGCATGTATATAAAACAATAAATACTACATAAAAGACTTGATGGAATCAAGGAGAAGTTTACAATGGGCTGGAGTATTGAAGGGAAGATATCGATGGGGAGATGGGATTTTACTTGGCCGTGGAAGGAACAATGGAATCTTAAAATGCAGTGGCTTAAAATAACTCTAACAATTACCTCTCTACACCCTGCTTCATAAGAATTGCTTGTCTCTGTCTCATGTAGTAATAATACTAGAATAATGTCAATGGAGCTAATGGATTCAAATGGCTCTCTACATGTCTGATGTCTTGGAAGGGTTGGCCCAGGGCAGGTTGGGCTGGCTGGACCTCTATCTTTATGAGTTGCCCAATGATGGGCTGATTGATGTTTGGGTCTTAGATATTTTTCACATGGTGGCTCTCACTCTCTTTCAACTTATTTTTCTAGAGTCTTTATTTTCAGCGAGGTAGTCCAAACCTCTTGGTATTTGTCAGCTTCTAAACCTGAGAGCCAGAACAAAAGCCCTAGAATGTGGTTTCTTTCCCATGTTTTTGGCTAAAACATGTGAAGGGTGTAGCTGTATTCAAGAAGAGCAAGTGTAGATGGGAGTTGTGATAGAGATGCCTTACTAAGAGAACATTTAAGATGCAAGGAATTGTTGCAATAAATTGACAAGTAATCTACTGTTAACCTTCTGCCTGGTGACTTATTTTAATGTAAATATTATAAAACACAGAAAATATGTCTATTATAGAAAGGATAGCTATGAGGATGGTTACTCTAATTCTCAGCCATCTTACCATAAAGTTGTTTTCTTTATAATGCACAAATAAATGAGTAGGTAGTATAAAATATTGAAAATTATTCTTAGAACTTGCTAGCTCGTATGATTTGGATAAAACTAGAAATCTATATCTTCATCATTGGAAGTGCATAAATAGGAAAGCAAATGCACAGTTTGGTCAGGTTGCTAATACCCTGTAATTCATGCAACAATAATGAAGCTTAGGAATAATACTGACATAATACAAATGAAAACAAATGTCCTTTTATGAGCTCTTAGAAACAAGCATTTGTATTATCTTTTCTAAATTTAAGGTAGAAGAATGGCTAAATTAGAAATAAATGTGATATGCCTTATATATAACCAAAAATCTGTGCTTATAGATACAAGATTTTGTTATTGCCAGCATTTTTATAGTTTTCAGACTTGTGTTAGACAATGCTATTTCTGCTTTATTGAAAGGATTGAAAGGGAGCATCTGACTCAGTAGGTATTAGCCAAACCTCATAACAATTCAGGAGTATGATTTAGAAAGAGTGAAAACTCTTAGATTAGGAAGGCCAGCTCTGCCACTTATTGCTGTGTCACCTGCTCAAGTTGTTTGAACTCTCTCTATATATATTCATGCATAAAAAGGGATAAAATACCCAAGTTTTAGGGCATTCCCTCAGAATTGTTACATGGGTTATTTGAGTTACTAATGTAATATACTTACCCAAACTGTGTCGTACACATATTAGATACCCATGCCAGGCCTTTTAAGTTTGTTTATTTTTTGGTCAGTAGGAAGGATTAGGACTTCACTGAAGGTTAGCAAGTGTGAGCTTTCACAAATACACCAAGCAGGTAACAGAAAGTATGCAGCTAGACTGAGGACAATGTATGAAAAGACAAAATAAAGGTGGGAAGTTGCTTAGTAAATTGTTATTGGCTTTACATAAGAATGAAATGACATCAATTTGTTATCACCTAAGAGTGAAAGCAGTGCAAGACTATAAGCAAATTTCTCTGGATAGCAAGAGACAAAGCATTAAGTTATTGATTCTTCTCTAAAGTAATGTCTCAATATGGGATGCGAAAGCTAAGAAATACATGTGAAATATCTTTGAAACCACAGGTTGACAGAACTCAAGCAGAATTGCCCTCATGCTCTTGTTTATTTTTGTGTTCTTTACACCCCCCACACACCTGAGTTGCTTGATGTGATCCTCTTGTAAGCGACCACCAAAATTGGCCATCTTGTATGTTGCACATGTTCACCTTGTAGATATAAAAGGCATATTTGCTAAATTTAATTGGGAATTTTACTCTTTAATAGACTAAATTAGTATGATTAAAAGCTTATTGGTATAATTCAGTAAGGAACCACAAAAGGGTAACAGAATGATGAAAGATGAAGGAACTCTTATTTGAGGACAGTTTAGTAGAGCTTTTTTCCTTCATAGAAATAAGGGATTTGGAGAATTTTGCAGATATATTCAAAAATGAGAAGGACTACCATGCAGGAAGGAAACTGGCTTTGTTATTCCAATAGATGAATTCTATTTGGCAGCCATCACAGTAAGGCAAGGGTAAATAGAGCAGAATTGTAGGCTAGGCTGGCTTGCCGGGAGAAAAAAGACCATTTCCTAAAAGTGATGAAAGCAAAAAAGGCAGCGCATAAGGTAGAGTTCCCACTTGGCAAATGTAAGGCCCTGCATTCAAACCCAAGTTCCATCCCCAAAAGAAAGAACAAATAAAATTATTTTCATGATGTGAGTATCTAATGTCTTCTCATTCCTGGAATTTCTTTGAACAAGATCTTGCTATATAGCTTGGCTGTCCTCAGACTAACTATATTACATAGACTGGCCTTAAACTGAAGATTCTTCTTCCTCCGACTCCCTAGTGCTAAGAATATATATATATATATATATATATATGATGTTTATTTTGTTAGTACCAGGGCTTATATTCATGGCCTTTTGCTCTCATTCAGGTTTTTGGATTTTTTTTTTTTGCTAGTCCTGGGCTTGAGCTCAGGGCCTGAGCATTGTCCTTGGACTTTCTCAAAGCTAGAGTGCTACCACTTGAGCCTCAGTACCATTGCCGGCTTTTTTCTATGTATGTGGTGACAAGGAATCGAACCCAGCTCTTCATGCATGCTAGGTAAGCACTCTACCACTAGGCTAAACTCCCAGCCCCCTGGTTTTGGATTTTGCTCCATGATTTTTACTTATTGGTGGGAGACAAGAGTTTCCAGGATGGGTTTGGAGTGTAGCCTAATGGTAGAGTTCTTGCCTAGGATGCACAAAATTCTGGGTTCAATTCCCTTGTACAACATACACTGAAAAAGCCAGAAGTGGTGCTGTGCTTTAAGTGGCAGAGCACTAGGCTTGAGCAAAAAGTGTCCAAGAACAGTGACCAGATTCTGAGTTCAATCCCCAGGACTGGAAAAAAAAAGTCTCCAAGATTTTTCTACTTGGGTTGGCTTCAAACCTTGATCCTCAGATCAGCCTTGTGAGTAGCTAGGATTATTGATGTGAGCCAACAGAGTCTAGGTTGTTGGAGGGGTTTCTTCTTTATTCACTCTCTATGAAGTCTTCATTGTTCTCTCTGTCCTTTGATTATAGTGATTGCTGCTTTACTGTATCTGCCTCAAATTAAACTCACCTAGAGAGATCTGACTGCACAAATTAGTAGATATTTACTCCTTCCACAAGAGCTTTCTCACTAGAACACTTTATAGAGAAATGGGCAGCTCTTTTACTTTTTAACTCAAAACCCAACCTTGGAGCAATCAGGCATGATTAAGCTAATATGTCCTCTAGTATTATCATAGCAAGCAACTGATACTTACCTTTTAGAGAGAAGCTCTAGAAATTGAAAGCATCTAAAAACCGAGGCTGCCCAAAGTATTCTGAATCCCATATTGAAACATGGGGTGGGGGGTGGCTGGATTTTATCTCAGATAAGAAGAGGAAGAGGGCTAATTTGTGATTTTCTACACTTGACATCTAACAAGTTATTTTTCACATATCTTACACAGGCATTAAATGGAATTAGAATACTATAAGACTACTTAAATTATAAATCCTCCATGATTTATTCAAATTAAGTAAATACAATTTTGAATGTCTACTTCATGTATGGGACTATAGATTTGATTTTCTCAATTTTTAATGTATTTCCATATTTTAATTTGATTCAGTTTATGTTACTGGAATATTAACTAGAATGTTAAGTATCTCTTTTAGGTCATAATTAAGTTATAGTCCAGGAAGAATTTAAGATATATTATACAACTTCATAAAATGTAACGAGGTAGCATGAGGCTACAGAAGAAAATACAGATTGGTGCAATGTGGAAAAATGATTAAGAAAGAAAGTAGGAGGAGGATGCAAAATGTTTGATCATAATGATGTTTATAAATATTTACTGGTCAGTTTACTCCATGGCATATAACATGAGCAGAACAAAAATCAGTATACAGTAAAACTCTTTTCATTGCATAAAGAAGAGTTCCAAAAGCAGGATCTAACTATTCTTCTACTGGTATATCTAAGGGAAAATAAATCAATGTATCAAACAAAGATGTGGGCCGGGTTTTTGGTCTAGGGGTGGAGTGCTTGCCTAGCATGCACGAAGACCCGGGTTCGATTTCTCAGTACCACATACAAAGCAAAAAGCTGGAAATGGTGCTAGGGCTCAAGAGGTAGAGCTCTAGCCTTGAGAAATCCCAAGGATAGTGCTCAAGCCCTGAGTTTAAGCCTCGGGATTGGCAAATATAAAGATGCTAGCATACCATTTTTTTATTTTTTAATTAATTAATTAATTAATTAATTAATTTATTGCCAGTCTTGGGGGCTTAAAGTCAGGGCCTGGGCACTGTCCTTAGGCTTTCTGAAGGCTAGAGCTCTACCACTTGAGTCACAGCACCGCTTCTGGTTTTTCTATGTATGTGGTACAGAGGAATCAACCTGTGTCTTTGTACATGCTAGGCAAGCACTCTATTGCTAGGCCACATTACTGTTCCTAAACATACTATTTTTATGGAAACAGTACTCATAATAACCAGACAATCCTAGGTGCATCTCAACGAATAAATGAATAAAGAAGTTGTTTAAGTTTTTATTGGAATATTATTGAACCATAACGAAGAAAGAAGTCACGTTATTTGCAAGAAGAGATAAATGTGGTGGGGATTGTGGTACTTATCTCACATAGCTCTTTAAAGAGCTAGTTGAAGAAATCTTACTACATCAAGGGTCAGCAAACTTTTCCTGTAAAGGACCAGGTAGTATTTTAGTCTTTTTTCCCCCAAATGTGGCCATAACTGTGGTTATACCACTGTAGAATCATAGCCACTGTTCAAATGATTCAGTCCCAGGAGAATTTGCTGGATATTATTAACACCATTGTTGCTACTATTATTTGACTACAGAGAATAAAGGAATCATTCCTACATTGAGTTTTTAAGAATCTATGCGCCTCTGTTTGCTGATTTTCCTGGAGCTATAGTCTCAGAATTCTTTCTTAGCAAACACAGGGGAATTCCCTCCATACCTGTGCTGTTCTGGTCTTGAACTCTGTGAATCACTGTAGAGGAGGCGAATGGGCCTCCTTCTGAAGTTGCAATCCCCATAACAGTTTTGGAGGATCTGCAAATTCCTATGAATAGTTCCTAACACTTAGCTTCTGCTCAAGATCAGAGGTGCTGAATGTGTAAAGTGAATCTGCTGTGTGCACCCTTCATGTGAACAAGACCATCAGGTTATGTAGTTCGTACAGGAAACTGCCAACCCAGATCTGTCAGTGAGGAGCCAGAGCAGCGATGTAGAAATGTGTGTGGGCACTTGACGTAAAGATCTCACTCCCTGGAGACGCAAATATAGGCCGCAGTGTAAAAAGTGTAGACACTGGCAAAAATGTGTTAGGGCAATGTCTGGATTGTGCTTTAGGACAAAAAGAATTAGTTATAAGTGTCTATTTCATGACACAGCTTTTTTTAATCATGTACAACTATTACAATAAAAACTGAATAGGCTCTGGAAGGCAGTGATGAAAAGCTGGCTCTTATAGGAAGTGAAAAGTTAGTCTGACAGGGTAAGAAACCTATTCTCAGGAGAAATGAGGACCTCTTTTGGTTCTATTGTTGAATTTATTTCTCTGAAATTTCAGGAAAATTTTGCTCACTGATAGGACCTGAAACAGTAACAGCCAGTGGGTTAGTAAAAAGATTCAAGAAACTGTTTCCCTGGAACTTACTACTTGAAAACTGTGTGAAGTAATTAGTGGGCATCAAATTTTTAAATAACCTATTTTTAGAAAACAATAAGTATATATATATTGTTGTTCTAAAGGTGATGTACAAAGGAGTTAGAGTTACACAGGCAGGTAATAATTATATTTCTTTTGGAATAGTATCACTCCTTCCCTCCATGTCTCCCAATTTTTCCTCCCTGTCCTCACCCACAAATTTTACTATTCATTTTCAACAGTTTCTAGTATCACTGCTGCATTCATTCATCCTTTGTTCCCCCTTTCTGTGTTGACTGGTAGCACACCACCCCCTCCTTTCCAAATGCAGATAAACTTACAAATAAGACAAAAGGTACAGAAAACAAAAACAGCAATAAAGAGGTAAAGAAAACCTCTTGTTTCCATTTTGGGAGTTCATTTCCATAAATATTTTCTATGATTGAATGCTCATAGTTGTTGAGTCTTTGTGGTCCTTTCCGAAGAATATCTTCTTTGGTCTCACTGTGTGAATGGAAGACAATCTTTTTGTTCAGTCCTGGGGCATGAACTCAGGGCCTGGGTGCTGTCCCTGAGCTTTGTTTGCTCAAGGATAGCACTCTACTATTTGAGCCACAATGCCACTTCAGCTTTTTCTCAGCAGTGTATTGGAGATAAGAATCTTACAGACTTTCTTGCCTAGGCTGGCTTTGAACCATGATCCTCAGATCTGATCCTCCTGAGTAGCTAGAATTACAGGTGTGAGCCACTATCATCTGGGTGGAAGTCAATAATTTTTAATTGCATTTAAACTGATTAAGGTGTTACTATAAAGGTGATGAACAGAGGGGTTATGTAAATCAGATAAAGAGTACATTTCTTTTTGAACAATATCATCCCCTTCCTAGCTCTCTCCCAGTGTTTCCTTCCCATCTCCATCCACAGGTTGTATACTTCATTTTTAACATAGTAAAAGACAATGATTTTTAAAGTATCTAATAAATACCTGGGGCAAAGAGGAAAGGTTCTGTCTGCTGGACCATGTCAAGAATGGAAGGATAGTGTAACTAATGGCCCAAGATGGTTTACATCATAGATTTGTATTGTGCTTAATTTTGAGACAATGGCTAACATTTTTAATATATTAAATAATACACACTTATATTTTAATGCAGGAATACTTTCTATTTTAGTTCTTTTGTACTAAAAAATGGGATTCTAGAGGAGTGTCAATGTGTGAGGAATAATGCACCGACTAAATGATGAATATAAAGGTAACCCCTCTACATTATCCCAACAGTAAAAATAAATTATTTAATTTAAAGAAAGGATTCTAGAAATAACACTCAATTTATAGCTTGGTTCTTTTAATAGTGGGATTAATTTTCTTTTGTAAAGTCCCAAAGAATAAATGTTTTAGGCTGTGCAACTTATATAGTCTGTCACAATTATGCAATTTCACCAATGGGGAAAAGGAAATGCATGCTGTGCTTCTTTAAAACTTTATTTAAAGAAGTAGTCTTTGAAAAATAAAAAAAGCAATGGCAAAGGTGCAACTGGGAGCTAACTGAGTTCTCTCCTAGAAACCTGAGCTTTAGGGTCCCAGCAAATATTTAACATCTAGAGAGTCACACCAAGTGAGCCGTAATTGCTTGGAGATTTTTGCCAGAGAGGAAAAATACAGGTAGCATGCTTAAGAAGACAGATTTGAGAGCATCCTGGCAGCAGCAGATGCAGCCACAGCTACAGCCTGAGAGTGTTGGGACAAAGGCATCAGAGACAGAATGCACATGGCTTCATGGCTTTTCACTCACCACCAGTGACAGTGGATGACTAGGAACAGAAAACTTCATCCAGCTGGCCACAGAGGGATGCAGATCATGGACAGTCTGAAATTCCAAGGGAAAATGTGTATGCCCCACAAAAATCCATCTTCATTCCTCTCAGAGAACAATTTCTGGAAGGAAGCCTTCCACCCTCACCAAGGAACATTGTCATCTTTGAGCCTGGCATAGAGTATGCTAGAGTAGGGAGCAAATAACATTAGCTGGGAAAGCAGTGACTGTGGCCCCATTTTTTTCAACTAGACAAAGGAATCTGACTAGTGAGAGATAGCTCTACCAAGAGAGAGGAATCTTCTCCCACGGAGAGACAGCCTTTCCCAGGGCAGACACAACATGAGGTGACACCATCTCTCTGCAGTAAGCAAGGCAAGGGGTACCAAGACCCCAAGCTTGTAAGGCAGAACTGACCAAAGAAACCGATTTGAGTATGGAACTAAGCTGTCAGGAAAACTAAACACTGCAAGAAAATCAAAGGCTCCATCAAGAGATGGGATGGAGAGGGAGAGAGGAGCTAAGGACAGTAGACACCGAAGAGAATCACAATAGCTTAATAGCTATGCACATAGGAACGTATAAAATGATACTTATGGAAATGAACTCCAAGATATGGAAGCAAGAGGTTTGTCTGTTTGGTTTTACTTTTAGCTCACTGTTTACAGTTGTTTCATTTTTCTTTATTTCCCTTTTTCCACCTTTGGTTTATCCCATTGTCATTGTTTTTTTTTTAGTTTTGGTACCTTGTGTCTTGTATGTAAATTTATATGATTTGGAGTTGGGAATGGGAGTCACAGAAAGAGTGAAACAAAGGACTAAGGATGAACCAAAGCAACAGGGATACTCACAGGACACTATGTTGGGAATGAACTTTACAACCTGTGGCAGAGAAGAGTCAGGAGGAGGGAAAGTGGTAAAAAATTAAAGATGGGTAACCATGTTCAACAAGAACTGTACTCATTTCCTTAATTATGTAAATGTAACCACTCTATGCATCACCTTTTCAGTTATAAAAATAAAACAACCTCTAGGCTTTGGGTTAAATTTGGTGTTTAGACTATAGTTTTGTTATTCCTGTTATAAGCAAGTTTCTAAAAGTTTTTGAGAGTATATTACTTTAAGAGGATTCTGTATCTGCAGCTGTTGTCTAGCAGTTACCCAATCACAAAAAAGACTATTTTCATTCAACAGACATTATTTCTAAAAGGAGGGCAGAATTTACATATACATCATGAAAAGTTTAGACCTGGGGACCCGCAACATACAAATTCTACCTTGATATGCCATGCTAGCTTTATGCATGAGGCTGAATGAGAGGGAGGTCTTACCAGTGCATAATATTCCCAGAGAAGGTGGTTATAATATTCCATAGGAAGATGATTATGCTCAGGTCAGTGGGATAATTAATTTACATAACAATTAAACACTTCAATATTCTCTAGATGCATTACTATTGGGATCTGTTTATCTATTCCAGAATGCACCTAGAGAATATAGGAAAGTCAGTATTTGGTATTTATTAGAGTCTCAGGATGAGTGAATGCATGCTGACAATGTTGACCTTGTGTCATTGCTATATTTCTCCATTAACAAATTGATTTCTAGATAGTTACCGCGGGGTAAGTGATGGAAGTTCTATTTATTACATGATAGACAAAAGCATTTATCAAACAGCTCCTAAAATGGAAACAAGGTTAGTGCATGAAATAAACTCTGGAAATTCATTTTGACTTTTCTTTTCTAGTAGGTTACTCACCACACCTTCCTCTCTCTAGGCTTCTTCCCCTCTACATTTTCAGTTCACAACCACCGGCCCTGATTCGATAGCAATGCTTGTGACAGAGAGATGAGTGTTTCCATTTCTTCTTGCTCACTTATTCATTTGATCACTGAGTGCAGGCTGAGAGCCTGATGAGCCAGGTGTTCTGTGCTAGAATCAGATTTAAAGACCAAAAACTCAGGCTCTTTCATTAGGCAGTAAATGTTTGAATACGTTATATACCACTGTAATTACTACAGGTAGCTTATGATTCTCAGAGCTTGGACAATTGTCTAGGAAAAATCTTCCTAGTTGAATTCAAAGGGCAATTGTGGTTCAATAACCAATTGATAAAGTTGGAAAGCATTTCTTAGGAAGCAGCATGTACCAAGGCCCAGAGGCAAACAGCTAGTTGCTACCTGAAGAGTTTTGTTGAAAGGTAGCAGAAAAAAAATGAGGGTTAAGTAGCTCCAGGAAAGAGTCTGTGGACATAAAAATAAAGAGCTGAAAACCACGCTATGAGCAGGTGGAAATCATTGAATTACCTTAAGAAAAGGCAAATATGTGATCATATTAAGCATTTCAGATAGTCACTCTTGAAAATTTAGGAGAGTGGGCTGGTTAAATGTAGTAGAAATAAGAGGCAGAAAGGCCAATTTTATTAAAAATCGCAATAATCCAGAAGTACACTACTTATAGCAAAGGCCACAGAAACAGAGGTAGAGAGAAAAACATGAAAGTTTTTATAGGCTCACTGAATTGATTCACTGTGAGAGAGAAGAAGCAACATGTCTTGGTTAAGAGGAATTTTTCTCAAGGAATAGTGTTCTGGAAGGAAGAAAACAGGGTTATTTTTTATCATGTTGAGTTGGCACACTATTCAAGTGACAATGTCTTTTCAACATTGAGTAGTGACTTTTTGACAATGAAAGTAGCAAATGTCACATATACTCTTAGTTTTTATTTGCTTTCTCTATTTAGACTCTTAGGAACTTTACTAGGTCAGGAGTATGATATCTGTTTTCATTCAAAATGATTGAGGTTCAGGGAAGTAATTTCTTCATTGTTACAGAGGAAGTGACTGACCCAAGATTTAAATTCCTTGCTCTGTGATGTTAGGGCATCTATTTCATTCTTCTCTATGGTCCCACTTTTTTGTGTGTGTCAATAAACAGTTTCTGTGTTGCTATGGAGGCTGACTCATCTGAGTTGGGTATTTTTGTGCAAAAGCAGTAGTTAAATGCGTCAGTGTGTACATTTCTTTGATTTTTCATGGCATTTCTTATGAAGTGCACCTAAGATCTTGTACAAGCTGGGCACTGGTGTCTCCTGTCTGTAATCCTAGTTACTCAAGAATCAGAGATCTCAGGATTGGAGTTCAAATCCAACCCATGCAGAAAAATCCATGAGACTTTCATCTGCAATTAACAAGGAAAAAAAATCCCAAAGTGAAGTTATGGCTCAAGTGGCAGAGTGCCAACTTTGAGGGGGGAAAAGCCAAAAAAGAGCATTAGGTCCCAAGTTCAGAATGTGAATTTTTAAAAAAGATCCTCTTCAGTAAAAGATATTTGGATGGTGAAAAGATGGAAGATGGAAAGTGAAAAGGAAAAAAAAAGAGAGGAATGTCCTTGTCAAAATTTTCAGCTTATTTCCCCAAATAGCAATGAAAATGATATCATTCTTCCTCATCAACAGCTAGAAAATTAGAATTAACAGTGTGTTCATTCTTTTCCAGTCTTTCTATGTGGAACTTCAATCTTCATCTGAATCTTGTGGAATGTAATGGAGAAGATATTTTGTGCTTGTTTCTCATTCTCTCCAGGCTTAAAGGGATGCATTTCAAAAACCTACAGGATAGAAAAACACCAATGATATTGCTCTACATACAATCTGTAAGACACCAGCACACTACAGGCATTGATATATCAACAGTAGGGCAGTTAACAACATATTCTTCTTCAGTACTTGAATATTGGAGGCAGTTTCTGGAGCTGATATCCTCTCAGAGTCTATTTTGCTGCTTCTTTTCTTGCTTTCATTCGTTTAAAAAAACTTTCTTTGCTAAAAAATAAAAAAGTGACACATAATTCTTTCTTTGATTTTAGATTGTACTACTTCTAAGAAGTGATGATTATCTTGGTTTGGCTTAGTTTGCTTGTGTCTGTGGACAAATTACATGACAATATTTGCTGGTAGCTTAGAGAAATGATGAAGTAAATCCATATTGAGAAGTAGTCCTTAAAGGGAACTGTATTGAACCCACTGAAACCTATACAGTTTCAACTGATTCTTCCATAGAACCATTCTCAGTTTCGCTCTTAAGTGATAAATTTGAAACGCATTTGATAAAGAAAACTGTTGAAAATAGATAGAATGGACCCTACTTAGTTATTGAGTAGTTATGGGGGAAGAGAAATAGATATGAAGTTTATCTCCCATGAGTACTAGGTAATAGGGTGACATGATTGCCAACCTAGCTGGAAAAAGGAGTCCAAGAGATCTGTTGGTTCATATATGATGAAATAAACTGTTTTCATTACAATTGTGTATATTTGTTAGAGAAGTTTATGAGATTAACCTAGCTCTCATTTGCATATATGTACCACACATGCCACAGAGCCACTACTATATCATCATAAGGTCTGGCTAGCAAAATTAGGAACTGGGTACATTCCTCTGGAAAAAAATGTTTCTTTACTCCTAAACTTCTCAGTGAAATTCTATGCACTATTTTATTTTTAGTATTTTAACTTATATATCTTGCTTTAAAATTATTTCAATATGTCACTAAAGTCTGATATATCATGACAGATTTGTATGGTAAGGTATAGGTAGGAGTAAGATATGACATTATAAAGAGAAATTATAAAATAGTGTGACATATAATCCCTTTTCTAAGCAGGAACCTTTACAGAGATACAATAAACATGTCAGAACACTGAGCAAAACCAAGATTGCCTCTGGCTAGCCAGGATGTATCATCCTCCTGAGAATGAGGGCTGCTTGTTTGTTTAGAGAGGCCCCAGCCTATAGAAGGCTCCTGGTCAGATGAGACCATTTCGTGGGTGGCCATTGACTTTGTGAGTTCCTGCCTTGACTGGCAGTGAAAGAAGCAGTTGTGCTCAAGCAGATGGCTACCGCAGCAAAGGGGAGTTGTCTGGTGGTTAAGTCCTGACTTCCTCATTCTACCCAATCTTCTTCAATTTCCCCCAAATCCCAAAGGGTAGACTTTTCTGCATGGGTTACAAAGGAAAGGGGCTGAGGGGGTGAACAGATCGAAATAAGTATACAGGATGAAAAAATTAATTGAATAAAAAAACATAGAAATTCTTCTTTTACTGTGCATAGACATTTACACAGCCCGAGAGAGAGATACAGAGACAGAGACAGAGATAGAGAGGCAGGCAGAGATAGAGAAAGAGACAGAGACAGAGACAGAAAATGATGGAGGAGGGCCAGGAGTTTGGCCTAGTGGTTAAAGTGCTTGCCTAGCATGCATAAAGACCCGGGTTCGATTCCTTGGTACCACATACATAGAAAAAAGCCGGAAGTGGTGCTGAGGCTCAAGTGGTAGAGTTCTAGCCTTGAGAAAGTCCAAGGACAGTGCTCAGGCCCTGAGCTCAAGCCCAGGACTGGCAAAAAAGAAAAAAGAAAATGATGGAGGAAGACAAAGACTGAGAATGGACTATAGCTTTCAAGAAGTTGGTGATTGAGTGTGTTGTTGGGGTGAGCTTTGCCATCTGCTGACCTCATTAAATATTACACCCCAAACTTGCCATTCAGAAGGGAAGTTCTTGTAACTTTGCCTCTGGAAAAGACAATTCCACTTAATATTCTTGGAGGCTGAAGCTGTCTCAGCAAGATAGCATTATTTTGTTTCCTCAAGTTGAGATTCCAGAAATGGCTATAAACCTATCATTTATACGAACATGCCACCATGATTTATATAGACACAGGCCATTATAGTGATTCAGTGTTCCAATCATCCTGATAATGGATCCTAATTATTACACTCTTCTAGTACCTAGAAACAATTGTGAACCAGAATGAAAAACTATTTGACGAACATGAATATTATACTTCTATTTTTATCACAACCCTGAGTTTTGAAGGAAAAAATAAATTAGAACTGTTAATTATGCAAATCTCAGATGACCTTGGGGCTATGAGAAAGGCTGCAAAGGCAAGGCTAATGTTGGCAATTTAAGGTTTTATAGCTTCAGGAACTTTAGAAGAATCTATTGGGAGACCAAATCCTAGCTGCTAAAACCAGAGACTAAGAAGTGGAAACCAAGGTCCAAATTCAGTCCTCCTTCTGGCTCTTGGGGGAACATCTGCTGCTGACTCCCACTTACTTCCTCTCTCCACTATATTGTGCTCTTGTTAGACTCAAAGGCAAAGTGTGTAGAACAGGTTGTTAATTCTCCCACCTGCCAATAAAGAAACACTCCAGTTAGTAATACTGACCTCTCAGCAAGGAGAGCAAGGAGAAAGGCTGACTTTATTCCTAATCAGATTCTCTTCCCCAAGCAAGAAGAGTGATTTCTTACCTAGGTTTTGATTTGGCTGCTTATCCCTAGCATTATTCACAGGCATAGCCACATTCTTGTGCCACCATATCCCTAGCTTGAATCAGTAACCCTGCCCTTCTCCCCGCTGCATCACATCTACAGACATACACACATACCAACCCCATCCATAGGTCCAGCGTGTCTGTAATCTTACTCCAAACCCCAATCACATCCATACCTAAAACCCCACCCATAGACCCCATAACTGCATAACCCCACCCATATCCACATCCAGAGCCCCACACCCAGCTACATCCATACTTATAATATACCACATTCACAGGCCTGGCCCAACTCACATTCACTTTCTCTCTTGACTTCAGCTCATATTTTTCCCCATAAATCAACGCTTCTCTCTACCTCATTCACACTTTCAGTATTTAACTTGTCAGGAACTTGCAGAAAAGAAGCGTTTATACCCTCTGTCACTGCTTTTATTTTCTTTCTAAACAACTCCTAGATACTGAAGAAACTTTCTAATTTATACCTTAGTTTATCTGTATTTCTTTTCTGTTCAACATACAATGATCCCTGATTTTGTATTTCCATTGGATTTGGTTTAAGCTATCATTCTATATAATGCTGCAGAAGAGTACTGAGTGTGATTCATTTCCTTTTAGAAAAATCTTTGTCATTTTGATGACTCACTTGCTCTGCTGCAGGACAGGGACACCAGTCTAGGCATAGGCAGCTTTCAAATTCTGATGTACCTTATAAATAAATCAATTTAAAGTTCCCCAAGTGTTTTCCAAGTGTAGCCAAGGTGGAGAAACTAGCAACAGTGACCATATAGCTAGTTGTTCCATGGGATACTCTGAGTATCCCTGAAACATAGCTGAAGCCTATTAAGATCCGAGAGCGGGAACTTATTTGAGAAGAGTAAACTGTGCCCTCATTCTCTGTGAGGTGGACTGTTTTATCAGTCAGCTATGGTGGTGTCCATAGCTGAGAGATTGGCTGAAGAAGTAAACCTTGCCTAGCAAGCACTAAGGCAATGTAACTCAAAAGGTAATACTCTATAATGACTATTTACCAGTGACATTGCTAAATGATAAGAAAGATGATTATGATGATTTTATAGTCTTGTCGTACTGAGAATTGAATGCAAGACAAGATTCTGCCCCTTCATCCATACTCCCAGCCCTTTTGCTTTTGAAATAGGGTCTTTCTGATTAGAACATGTGGTTCTGCTCAAGGCTCTGGGGAAGCTGGGATGACAGGTGTACACCACCATAGCTGGTCGATAAGACATGTTCTTTACTAAATTGTAAGTACAAATAACATGCCATTAACTTGGCCACATTCATGGAGACAATACTGGGCAGAGCTTGCTATTCTGATGCTGATAAAACCACAGCTCTTATGGTACTATTCAGTCTTGACTCTGCATTTATGATACTTAAAAAGTTACTGAGATGGAGAAGCATCTTATCCTGCCTGCTTTAAGGTCTGACCACAACAGGTCCTCTTGTTAATCATCTTTCACACTTGGATGTCATTTTAGACCCTTCTCTTAGGGAGGGGTTCATTCAGCTTTCACAAGTTAGTCTTCTCTTCTTTGGAAGAGTTACAGGTCCCTGGATCTACTTCTGCCGTAAGTTTATGATGGTCTCTGGAGTCATTGTTTTTTACTTTATGCATCGTCCTCTAGAGCTTTGTAATACTGCCCTGACATAGTGGTTTAATAACTCATCAGTCAATAGAAAGGCCCTTGGAAGTTTCTTCTACCTCAGGAACATGAGACTCTCCTTCCTTTCAATTTTCGGTCATTAGCCCAAATGTATAATTTCAGTTTGTCTGCATTAAGAACTTATAAGACTATGAGATGAGAGAATATTTTAAGATAGTGTTGACTTGACTCCAAATAAAATAGAATTAGTAGAAAATGAGACTCCATCAAATAATTCATTTTAAGCCTTTCTGATCATATGACATTTTAATGCAAATGATAACAATATTTTCTCCAAACTCTCTATAGTTGATGTTGTTTAAATTATTCTCCATTACATAGCTTGTGGAAATATATTCTGCTATATAAACTGGGGGTAGTGTGTAGCAGTGGATGGCATTTAATATGGTAGATTTAATAAGCAAAGTCATATTTGTGTGTGGGACATTTTCTCAGAACATAATCAAGTATGACAGGTTGGTTATAAGTCTCTCAGCAGCTTGATGTATGTATCTGCTTAAAAACTTGTCACCTACCTCAACACATTAATTCTGGTACTTTGTGCAAGTGAAACTTCTTGTTGTCTGCAAAACACTGTGAGCCATTTAACACATGACAAGCCTTTAGATCTCGTTGTTTCTGTGACTGCACATTCAGAATGCAAATTCACCTCTGCAGCAGCTGCTGGCATCAGAATATGAAAATAGTCATGTCAGACTGTGCCCAGGAAACATGTGTTCTATGCTCACAATCTCCATTTCCCCCACATTTTTAGTGTGTTTACTGGATCCCAAGATGAACTTTATAAAAATGACTTCATATTCAAGATTGGATTGCTTTTTAGCCAATACATGATGAGTGGCTTGACATTTGGTGAAAAACCTCCTTTAGATAATGGGTTCTTACTGCCCTGCTAAATGCTCTGGTTAGATAATTAGACTGCATGGTTAAAATCAGATTCAAGGGAAAGAATTATATTTCAAATCAGATCCAAGGGAAAATTATATTACCTGGTCTAAATTTGGTCTCTATTCTATGTAATGCTACAAAACAGTAATTACCTGATGTATCTCTATTGTGGGCCCATCTGGGGAGCGATTGTGAATTTTTGAAATTAAGGATCATTTTTTGAGGTTATTATTATGAGGTCTCAGAAGGCTGTTGGCCTAATTTCTTAGGGGTTTATTATCAGCCTTTACCTGATGCCTTGCCATATTGAAAGGAGAAAACAATATATCTATCTGTTTATAGAGCTCACCCCTCATTACTTAGTTTAATGTCACAAATTTATTTTTGGTATGATTTCTTTTCCCATCTTCTTAATTTTCTCTCTGGAGTCCAGAAACTGCTTACTCTCTCCTTCTAAGGATGTTTTTCTCTGTGAATTCAAGATAAGACTTTAGCTATTACTACTTTAGATTGCCAGTAATACTTCAGGTTATTGAAGCTGGAAACATTGTGTTTAAACTCAGTGAATATTCCAGAGTAGCCCTAATTACCTGGCCTATGTAATTGTTGGATGAAATTGCTACTTTACAAAAACTGTCTGGAGAGTCATAACTTGCACATCTAATACATCTCATGTGACAATGAAAAATGTGTCATTGAATATAGTAAAATGATCTCAGTTTATTACCTGTGATATAGAACATGCTAGTGTTTTTCAATGATTATACTTTCTTTTCAAATATTCACCAGAACTCCTAAAATCCTTTGTATGGAAAAGCCTATTGACTAGGCTTTGGCATAAGAAAGTTCTGTTAAAATAATATGACAAAAGATGACCTTGGTGGCCTACATTTATAATCCCAGTCACTCAGAAGACATAGTAGGAGAATTTTGATTTCTTTTAAGTCCATCCTGGGCAAAAGTTAATGAGATCCTTTATCAAAAATGAATCAAAACAAAAATACTGGGGATATAACTTAAATGGTAGAGTATTTGTCTAGCATATGAAAATCCCTGTGTTCTCTCTCTCTCTCTCTCTCTCTCTCTCTCTCTCTCTCTCTCTCTCTCTCTCTCTCTCTCTCTCTCTGTCTCTCTCTCTCTCCATATATATATATATATATGTATATATCACATTTTATTGATATATTAGTCTGCTGAGAGGTTTCTGGGCTGATATTAATTGATATCATCATCTTACATGTATCTATTTTTGCAACTGAGTTGTGTACATTTACCAATTCTCCTTTCTTGAAAAGAAATGAACACTATTTTGATAATAGGTCCTTTAGCTCTGTAGATCTGTTCAAAGATATTTTTCAGCCACTGACTGAGTGAAACATGCTCTTTATTAGTATATGTCATGTCCAAGAGAATTTCTGAGACTCTAATAGGGGTAGGTGATCTGTGACCATGTCAACATTCTAACTGGAATCACAGGTGGTACCATTGAGAATGCCCCAATCAGGAGGAAATTAATTTAGAGAACTGAATAGAAGATACCTCGTGAAAAACTGAAAGAAACAATTAGACACTACACTAGTGTGTATAGTTCTGTGTTTGTGCATGTGTATGCATGTGTGTGTCTAATAAGATCAATATCATTTATGATGATTTATATATATATAATGTACACAATGAAATTCTACTCTGCCATCAGAAAAAATTATTTTGTATAATTCTTAAAGAAAATGGAAAGGCTTGGGAAAAATTTTATGAAGTGAATAAGCTAGACCCAAAGAAACATAGGTTGCACAGCTTCCCTCATTTATAGTAAGTAGAATGTGCCTCTAAATATAATAGTAAGCATACTTGATGGTGAATGTGTGTGTGTGCGCGTGTGTGTGTGTGTGTGTGTGTGTGTGTGCGTGTGTACATGTGTACACACGTGCTTCTCTCCCTGGCTTCTTTGAATTCACTACCATCCTTATAGAACTAGATCAACCTTCTCCCTTAGGAAAATTTTGCCCCGGGGAAACTAAAATACTAAAACTGCTTTTTCATTTCTCATCTATTTTTCATACCCATATCCAAATCAATTACAAGTCCTATCAGTTCTGCTTATACTGACATTTTGTGTTCATTCATGACTTTCTACTTTTACCTATACCATTTTAGACAGTGAACATATCTTTTGCCCAAGAAGAGTCTCCCTGCTTATACTCTGAAACCATTTTTTAAGTAAAACTCCAAAGTCTGACATAGAAATCTGATTATATCGCACTTCCGCTGAAACCTTTTAGCAGCTTCTTATTTCAGGTAGGATCATATTCAGACCATTTATCATATCCTGCACAGACTTTCAAAAAAGATGATTTGCTTGGTTTCTTTTGCCCTTATCTGGTACACCTTTCCACCTCATCCACTCTTCATCAAGCACTTAAAAGTTCTCTGCTATCCCAACCCCCATCCCCACCCCAGCCACCCTACACATTCCTTTCTGCCTTGAGAATTTTCCTCCTGCCATAACCTTGGCCTTTTACACATGTTGACATATGGCTGGAATCTTTATATTTTCTAGCTATCAGCCACATTTCACCTCCTCAAGATAGTCTTTTCTGACCTCCCAGTTTAAGGATTCCTTTTCTGTCTGCACCTGATTTATAATATTTAAGATTTCATCTGATATTTTAAATTTAGAAAATTACCAATACCTTTTGTTTTTATTTTTCAAATGCATGCTTCATCACTCAGGATCTCATTTGCAAGGTCTGGAATACTAAGCTCTCTAGGCACAGATCTATTGCTTTTTTTTTTGGGCTGCTATTGTAGTGAACAGAAATTGGCATCAAGTGTGTACTCTAAATGTTTCCTAGATGAATGTATGATGTCATGTCATACATCCGGACAAATTTTTACCAAAAGCAAAAGGATGAGGAGAAAGTATCCGCATGCTTTTCTAAACTAACATCAGACGACTACAATGATTTCTAGCCATAATGAGAGTCTTTTGAGCTAAACAGCATAAAAAATACAGCATGTAGCAATCACCAGGTCCTTGACAGAGAGGGCAGAGTCATCCCCAAATAAATGTTTTCCCTGGATGTGTCCTATATTCATTTATTGTTTACTAGAGTATGGCCTAGTCTGGCCATTTAGATTCTGATCTAGAATCTCCAGCCTTAACTCATACTTAAAAAGACATTGTGTTTTACTGGGTCCATTTTCAGTCACATAAAAACACAGTAAGTAGCCTAACCTTGATTTTTCCCTCAAGGTATCTCTTGCCTATACCTTTCTAAATCCTACAGATATTTGCATGTGTAATTTCTATGTATTCCGTCAGGTTCTGTCCTTCAGTAATGAGTCACTCTCTTTTGAAAGATAGTTATCACTTACTTATTCAGCAAGTGGTATTTGAACTGCTGTGTCCTAGGCTATGTCACAAAGAATAATGCTATCAAGCATAAATGCATAAGTGATCAAATCCTCTTGCTTCTACATTTGAGTTTGTTTATTCATTCTGGTGTATAAATCATTACTAACTGTTTGAAAAGAAGAAAATGCCCCATATTCCAAAACAAATCTCTCTAAATGTGATGTTTCATTATTCTTCATCTTCTTGGGATTTTTATCTATCAGTTATCCAGATTCTATTTTATTTTCAGGATTATTGTTACCTTCTTTTCCTCAGTCATGCAGGTAGTCATTATAAACACTATACAGAAGTTATCCTACTCCTATTTCCTCATTATAATCCACTTCTTAACCCATCATAATGGAAGATTATTAATTACTTCTGCCATAATTATATTTGACCCTTCTCCATAAAATAGCAATTGACCCATTCAGCATGGTTGATATTCTTTTTTTCCTTACTTAAATGATTGCATTGATTGATTGATTCATTCATTCATCAGAGAATCCATAAACAGGGACTCTTGCTGGGTTCTAGTAGCATAATGATGAGTTGAGAGATATGAGAAGCAAAAAATTATAACTAGTGTAATAAGTGCTTTCTTTGAGGCATGCACAGAACACTGTGGGTACAGAGAAGAAGGAGTGGCTCACCCACTGTGCTAGGAATGAGGACTTCTAGAAAGAAACTCAAGTAGGTCTTTCAGAGTAGAGTCTTCTAAAGAATACTAGGTTTCAGGTAGGTACACCTGGTGAGAAAAGAGAGTTCCTTAAAATTTGAAATTTAAGGAGGCTTATGGCAACCCACATGCTAACTTCAGACTATGCTCACTAGAGATTCCCTCCCTGTGAATCTGACACTGAAGAACTGGATATGTCATGCTCCACCATTAGTACTAAAGGAGACAGCAAGTAACAGCGATGAGATCTGTGCCCCAGCCATATCACAATTATGGGGAAGCAGATGGCTTGTGAAATATTCCACGAGCCAGAAAGCATGGAGGGCAGAAAACAATTTATAGAAGGTAGTCTTGAGGAGAGGAATGGGGAGAGAATTCAGTCATAAAATTCAGTTTGTCAAAGCCATATAATGAGTGATTGTTGTCCTTAATGTATGTTATCTCTCATCTCTTTTGCTGTCCCTTGGTTATCTCATATTGTTACAGTATTTCACCTTGTTATCTGATATGTTGTATATACGCATTTTTGGTTATTTGAAATCGGATAGGAAAGGGGAGAAAACAAGATGAGGGGCAGGATGTAGGAGGGAAATGAGGACCAAGACATGAGAAAGGGTATCAATGTTTGCAAAGTAATGTACTTTCTAGTGAATATATTGTAACCCTTCTATTAATTATGATTATAATAAAAATACATAGAAAAATATTCAATTCGTCTTCTATAAAATTCGTCTTCTATAAAATTAAAAAATTAAAAAAGCTGAGGGAATGTGTAGACACTATCCTAGGATAGTGTCTGGAACCTAGAATGTTTTAAGATGCACTTATAGAATATTATCTCAGTTACCTTGAATACCATGTTATTTTGCTGATAAATATTTTAGTGAAAATAATAGAAAAAAATAATTAGCATAAAGAAAAGACAAGGGTAATGTGTCATACAGGTTGTAATTCTATAGGTGACAGTGCAAATTATTGAGGATCAGATGGTAGATGCATTAGCCAGCTATAATTTGGCTAGTTTCCAACAACATTTCAAGTTCTAAGCCTGGCTAGTGACATTACTCAGTGTCTAAATGGCACATTAAGTCACAGAGGGATTTAGAATTGCACTGTAGCTATCACAGAAGCCTTAGATGGAAATCTGCAATTAGTAGCATGGATGCCTCACAGTCAGGTAATATAAAAACCTACAGTGATTGATGGGCTGACGATTGGACTTTAATAATCTCTGGAACTTTCAGAGATATACATTCAATCAGGTCTTCTGCTTCCAGTGAGATGATAAACACTGAGTCACAGTAGTTAGACAAATGACGGAGTGGCCAAGAAAATCATTACTTTGCAGTTAAAAAATCAATCAGCCCTTGCCTATCTTTTGGGGAGGCATATTGAGTACAGAAGACAAACTATATATACCTGTTTGCCGGCACATGGCCCTGCATACCCTTCTGTCATTGATACTCTTCATGGGTGGGTAGCAACATTTTCTTTAGCCTGTTTAAAACAAAGCACCTATTGGATGCCAATATACTCTGAAGCCAATATTTATCAACCAGTACAAAAAAACCCTCTTTCAATGGCTATCATTACTTATGTAGAAAATTCATTAGTGGCAGCTTTTATTAAAAGCTCACATGAAATATCAAGCCTCAGAAATGGGAGGCCACACCAACATAACTTTCTGTCCCATGTGTTGAAGTGAGATGTGATCAAGTGTGTTCACTGTCACTACACATTAGGAAACGCAGCGACCTTATTCTACTTCTTCATTACGCCTTGAATAGGAACATGTTTCCTGAGATATTAATTGTCATCTTCCTAAGTATGTCTGGCACATATAATAATGAAATAAATACTGTCAGGTAACAGTGATTAAACTGTTTTAATTTTTTTAAATTGCTATCTGGGAAATTTGTGACATTTTGTTGAAAATACAGCAAAGCCAAGAACAATCTTCACCGCATATGTATCTGATTAGGTAGGGTTGGTTGTGTAGCCTAGAAAGCAGAACCCCTAGGAAATACTTTCTGAAGTTCTACTTGGTTTTATATGAATGACCATAACAATTTCTTCTTTAAAAATACGTGGAGGGACTGGGAGCATAGCTTAGTGGTAGAGTGCTCGCCTAGCATGCATGAAGCCCTAGGTTCGATTCCTCAGTACCACATATACAGAAAAGCCAAAAATTGGCTCAGTGGCTCAAGTGGCAGAGTGCTAGCCTTGAGCAAAAAGTGTCCAAAGGCAGTGTCCAGACCCTGAATTCAAGCCCCAGGACTGGCAAAAAATAAATAAATAAAATAAATAAAAGGTATGAAGACCAAGCCTGAGATGAAAGGAACCTCACAGGTGTGGTTTTCTTTGTGAGGTATTTGTCAAGGCATCCAGATGATGTTTGGGAAGATATCTCTAGAAACCTTTAGGTATATCTCATCCCTACACAGAAATGAATGGCCTGTGGATGCTACAAGGAAAGCCACTAGGGATGCAACCAGAAAGGAAAGTATTGGTTGTTTCTCTGTACACTGTCAATCCATAAGCATGATTCCCATCAAGGAATTTTTTTGGCTAGGATTAATATTTATCTCTATTCATTTATGTGTTTAAAACTAATGCTTATTTTCAAATACAATTACTTTTATGTTCAAGTCTTATTTGAAATTGTGTAACCAAGATTATGAAGGGGGATAAACATGTTTTTTGTGAATTTTCAGGAATTTGCTTATATTAAGGGATCACTTGACCCAAAAGAATGAGAAAACTTAATATAAATAGCTTTTGTATAGTCTATTTTCTATCTAAAAAAGAAAACAAGACAAATGTCAGAGTTGCACTGGGGAAAGGGCTTGTGTTGTAGTATTAACTCAAATAGGCATGGTTGAGAACTTAAAAAGAAATTCAGGTTAAGGTCTTCCAAATCATAGTTACCAAAACTTATTTGACTTACAGAGCAGACTGCATGTATTTTCCTTATTTATTAATTCAGGAAATCTTTTTCTCTAACAGAAAACATAAACCTATTCTTTTACTCTTGAATAACAAACTGAAAGAGATGGAGAACTCATCAAGATTTCCTTAAATATTATTAAACTCAGTTTTCTTCTCAAAGTCCAAGAAAGACATTTTAAAGAAAGCTATGCCATACAACAGATAAAGGCCTCATATCTAAAATATATCTACAGCTCAAAAAATTGAATCTCTCCAAAACAAATCTTCAAAAAAACAGCCATCCTATTAAACGATTGGCCAAAGACTTAAAGAGAGACTTTTCTGAAGAGGAAATAAGAATGACCTATAGACACATAAAGAAATGCTCGACATCTCTGGCCATAAAAGAAATGTAAATCAAAACAACTCTGAGATTCCACCTCATTCCAGTTAGAATGGCCATGATCAAGAAATCCAATAACAATGATGCTGGTGGGGATGTGGCCAGGAGGAATCAATACTACACTATTGGTGGGAGTGTAAATGGATTCAACCACTATGGAAAGCAGTATGGTAGTTCCTCAAAAGACTCAACATAGAGCTCCCCTATAACCCAGCAATTCCACTATGTGGCTAAAGCCACTAGCACAACAATGTTCATTGCAAATCGATTTATCATAGCAATGATATGGAACCAATCCAGATGCCCCTCCGTAGATGATTGGATCAACAAGATGTATTTGTACACAATGGAATTCTATGCTGTCATCAGAAAGAATGACATTGTCCCATTTGTAAGGAAATGGAAAGACTTAGAAAAAATCCTATTAAGTGAAGTTAAGCCAGACCCAAAGGAACATAGACTCAATAGTTTCCCTTATTTTTAATCATTAGTACATATGTAGGACTCTCCTAACAGAGGATTACAATGGCTCAAACCCTAGATACATAAGGCCATATAGGATGACGTCTAATTAATGGACACCAAGGTCATGGAAACAAGAGCTTAATTATGAGTGCTGTTGTTCTTAATGTACTATGTTTTATCTCTTCTCTTGTGTTGCCCTTTGGTTCAACTCATATTGTTATAGTATCTGACTTTGTTACCTGTATCATATATATATATATATATATATATATATATATATGTTTATTTGAAATAGGAGGGGAAAAAGACTAGGGGAGGGGGTGGGAGGAGGGAAATAGGGACAAAACATGAGAAGGGGTATCAATGTGTGAGAAATAATGAACTATAGCCTCTCTATATATTAAAATAAAATAAAACAATTTTTTAAAAAAGAAAGTTATAATTGATTTTCAGATAGAACTTGCTGGCATTTTGTTTTCATTTTATTTCCCCATGTCCTTTAGATGCAATTTCTAAAAACCAAAAATGGACCCAGATAAAACTCAACTACCTTTCTGTCTGTCTGTCTGTCTGTCTATGCATCTATGCATCCATCTATCTATCCATCATCTCATTTGTATAGACTTGAAAAAAATTATATTAAGTGAAGTAAACCAGACCCAAAGAAATATAGGCTCCATGGTTTCTCTCATTTATAATATTAGTATATATCTAGGATAGTTCTAGCAGAGGATGACAATAGCTCAAAAGCTATGTGCATATGGCCATATAAAATGTCATAAAAGAGATGCTAATTGAAATGAACTCCAAGGTATTTTTCTGGTTTCTTTACAGAATAGAAGACTGGAATCTAGAAATCTTGACTCCAGTGGTATGAAACTGAGGTTTCACTAGATCTGGGGCAAAAAGAACAGGACATAAAACTAGGGTACCTGCATAAATAGCCTAATTTTTGGCTTGTCACAAATATAGATCTGTCAGATTTAACAGCTAAACATATATATCTTAAGTGGGATATTTTTTATTTTTCTGGAATTCAAATTTAAATGTAACTTTTCTTTTATATGTCAGCAACAAATAAAATGTAGAGTGGCAATGATAATGAATACAAGAACATTTTATATGACAAAACTCACAGCAATTTTTACCTATCTATTAGAAATATATTATTTTCTTTTTTCTTTTTTTATTGGTGTCCATCCTGGGGCTTGAACTCGGGGCTTAAGTACTGTCACTGAGCATTTGCACTCTACCACTTGAACTATAGCTCTACTTCTGGCTTGGTAGTTAATTGGAGTCTCAAATGTTTTTCTGCCCTGGCTAGCTTTGAACTACCATCCTCAGATCTCGGCTGGCATGAAATGTCAGCACCTAGATGGATCATTTGTATAAACATTTGCCTATGATTCTAACATGAGTTTTAGATAGTGAATTCTGGCATGTGTCCTTGAATTTTAAAAATATACTTTTGTATGGTTTAGGGCAAACAGCCAATCTTTGTGACAGACAAGTCTTTTAAATTTCTTTCTTGGTTTTTATCACAGGTAGCATGAAACACCATAGGAAGACTGGGTCATGGGAAGAGCAGGTTTATATATCATCCAAACTTGCAAAGAAGTATTTTACTTAAGATATAAGAAATTAATAAATACTCTTTAACTGTGCTTTGTAAAATCTCCATATATATGTGAGGTTTGCACTTCTGTGACTGTACAGAAAGAAGCATTGAAAGGTAATAAAACAATGTGAAGTGTTATCCCAACTTAAAAAACAAAGAAAAGAAAATATAGATACTTTTACCCAACTACCCAATTCATCCAATCTCATCTCTATTGACAGAGCTGTGTCAGGTCACCAAATTCCTGCCTAATTCCAGAGAGAAATGTTCTTTTTAACTGGACATTAATACATTTTCAATATCATAGAACTTGGAAAGGAGGAAAAGAAGAGGGAAGAGACAGTAGCAATGGGACCATCTTCTGTAGTCATCTTGTTAATTGATTCCTGTAAAACACTTTCAATGATGGAAAATATACTTCCTTGTGAAATACTTGTTGTTCAAGATTTAATGAGCATCTGGATAAATTTGTTATCTTAAGAAGTTGATATTGCTGTTAACACGTGTGTGTGTGTGTGTGTGTGTGTGTGTGTGTGTGCAGTCTAAAAACAAATCAAAATCCTACTTCTCTGTCAAGCATAGTCTATTGAGAGAAGAGAAGTGGAATAGTCTGTTACAATCTCTGAGCAGCCTGGACTTTTATTTCTCTTATAGCTCATCTTTACAGAAAGCTTACAACTGAGACCTAGAAAGCATGTAATTGTGGTTGTCATAATAAAACACTGAAGGAAAGTGCAAGTCTATGAGCCTGCCAGGCTTTTGACATGGTGGTCAACTCCTTCTATCATGTATTCATAGACTTGCTCCATCATCCTAAACTGAGTGTTAGATTCTGATGATAAAAGACTGCACTTGCCTTCTTTGATGATATGTATTTAAGCTGTCACTTCAGCTCTTCATTTTGGTTGCTCCAGCACTTCAGCAGGATTATTATCAAGGAATATCTCAGAATATGTGTTACACAAGCATTTTATCTTAAGGATATGCGAAATTTCTTCTAGTTTCCACAATATTGCCAGTGGGGATATTGAGTGAGCATTTGAGGCAGATAATGACAAAGAATGTGCCACAGTGGCTACTGGTTCTCAAAGCCTTGAACATGAAAGACAGATAGATCACAGGCAGGAATGACTCTGAGAGGAATGTGAAGTCCTTTGGCAGATTTGTCTTCAAAAACTATGCTTGTCAGTTGCTATTTTTATTGGGACTATTTTTTAATTAAAGAATTTATTAACATTAATTTTTACATCATATTCAAATGACCTGTTTAACAAACAGGTGTTCAAGAAGGGAATCTCTATATACAATCACTGGCACTTAGTTTTTAGAACTTAAAATTAGGCTAAGGGTTTGTATATCATAGACACATATTAATTTATGAAATAAAACATTATGTCTATAGAGTCATAGGTTTTTACATCTATGTAGTTATGTTTATATTTCCATTACTATGTTCATAGCTTTGGGTCTGCAAATATTGAGTCCTTGCTCTTGTACATTTTGGATCTAATAGCCACATATTAAGTATACCATGCGCCTTTTGTTCCTTAGGTCTTGACTTGTCTCACTCAACATGATTCACTCTAGATTCATCCACTTCCCTCCGAATGCCATTATTTTGTCTTGTCTGTTGGCTATGTAGAATTCCATTGTGTATATATATATATATATATATATATATATATATATATATATATATATATATCTCACATTTTCTGTATCCATTCATCTGCAGTAGGGCATCTGGATTGTTTCCATCACCTGGCTATTGTGAATAGTGCAGAGATGAACATAGCTGAGCAGGTGTCCTTATCATATCTTGGGTTATGATGTTCAGGGTAGATGCCCAGAAGTGGTATGGCTGGATCCTAGTAAAGGTCTATTTTCAGTTCTTTTTTTTTTTTTTTTTTTTTTTGCCAGTCCTGGGCTTGAGCACCACTTCCAGCTTTTTTTTTTCTATGTATATGGTACTGAGGAATCGAACCCGGGTCTTCATGCTTGCTAAGCAAGCACTTTAACCACTAGGCCAAACTCCCGGCCCTATTTTCAGTTCTTTAAGAGACCTCCACACTGCTTTCCAGAGTGAACTTGCTTGCAATCCCACCAGCAGTGTAGTAGGGTTCCTTTTTCTCCACAACCCCGCCAGCAACTGTCATTGTCTGAATTCAAAATCTTGGCCATTTTTGTTAGGGTAAGGTGGTATCTTAGGGTTGTTTTTATTTGCATTTCCTTTATGACCATAGATGATAAACATTTTCTCATATGCTTCTGCCATTTTAATCTCTTCTTCTGATAAGTCTTTCATTAGTTCCCTTGCCCATTTAGCGAATGGTTTATAGGGTTTGGGGGGCATTAGTTTCTTGAGTTCCCTGTAGATACTGGATATTAAGCATTTGTCAGATGTACTGTTGGTGAATATCTTTTCCCAGTTGGTTGGCTGTCTCTCTACTTTTGCGACTATGCTTTTATCTGTACAGAAACTTTATTTTTAGCTAGTCCCATTTATCGAGTCTCTCTCCAATCTGTTGTGCCCCTGGAATTCTCTTCAGGAATCTTTTGCCTGTGCCTATGAGTTCCAGTGTTTCTCCTACTTTATCATGTACCAGTTTCATGGTTTCCTGTCTGATATTGAGGTCTTTGATCCACTTTGAGTTAATGCTTGTGCATGATGAAAGACTTGGGTCAATTTTTAGTTTTCTGCTTGTGGCTGCCCAGTTTATCCAGCCCCAATAATTGAATAGGCTGTCTTTGTTCCACTGTATATTTTTGGCTCCTTTGTCAAATACAAGTTGACTATAGGTATGTGGTTCTATTTCTGGGTCTTCTATTCTGTTCCACTGATCTTCTGGTCTGTTTTTGTGCCAATACCAAGCAGTTTTTGTTATTATGGTTCTATAGTAGAGTTTGTAGTCTGGTATTGTAATACCATCTGCATTGCTCTTTTTGCCTAGAATTGTTTTGGCTATTCTAGGTCTTTTCTTGTTCCATATGAACCTTTGGATTATATCTGGACCTGGGCTCTTTTTGGTTGGCATTTCCCTGATTGCTTCCACAATTTCATTGTAAGAGATTGATTCGTTCAATTTGTTTACCTCATCGTTGTTCAGTGTGGGTAGTCTATATTTATTTAAGAAATCATCCATTTCCACTAGATTTTCTTGTTTCTTTGAATATAGGCCCTGGTAGTACTTGTTCATTATAGACTGAATTTCTTGGGAATCAGTTGTGATTGTTCCCGTGGGGTCTCTAATCTTGTTTATTTGAGTCTCCCCTTTCCTTTTTTTGATTAATCTTGGCAGGGGTCTGTCTATTTTGTTGACTCTTTCAAAGAACCAACTTTTTGATTTATCAATTTTGTATATAGTAGATTTTATTTCAATATCTGATATTTCTGATTTTATTTTTGTTATTTCTGTCCTTCTAGTTGTTTTAGAATTAACTTTTTCTTGCTCCTCTAGGTATTTCAGTTTTTTTTAAGGTTATTTACATGCTCTTCTTCTGTCTTTTTAATATGCACTCCTAGTGTGGTAAATTTGTCTCTTAGAACTGCCTTTGCTGTGTCCCATAATTTCCTTTGTGATGTTTCTTGATTGTCATTACATTCAAGGAAGTTGTTAATTTCTTTTCTGATCTGATCTGTAACCCAGGAATTATTCAAAAATGTGTTGTTCAGCTTCCAAGTGTTTGAATGTTTTTTTGACTTTGACTGCATTGTTCAGAATTAGTCTGACTCTCCTGTGGTCAGATAGAGTTCATGGGATTATATCAGTCTTCTTGTATCTGCTTAAGTTTTCTGTATGAACTGTTATATGACCTATTTTGGATTGTGTTCTATGTGGTGTTGAGAAAAATGTAAAAAGTCTCACTGTTGGGTGGAAGACTCTGTGTATATCTGTTAAGCCCAGCTGGGCTATGGTGTCGTTTAAGTCGATGGTGTCTTTGCTTAATGTTTGTTTAGAGTGGTGTATTGAGGTCTTCCTCTATAATTGTGTTTGTGTATATCTTGTTCTGTAATTCTAAGAGAGTTTGTTTGATAAATTTGGGTGCTCCCGTGTTGGGGGGGGTAAATGTTTATAAGTGTAATATTGTGGGTATGGGCCATCTCTATCTTTATGTACTGATTTTACTGAGAAGTTAATTTTATCGGAGATTAAGATTGCTACTCCTGCTTTTTTGCATGGTGCATTGGAGTGGAAAATTCGTTTCCATACTTTCACTTGGAGTTTGTTTCTGTTTTTGGCAGTGAGGTGGGTCTCTTGGAGGCAACGCATGGATGGGTGGTGTTTCTTAATCCAGTCGCTGCTCTGTGTCTTTTGATTGGATTGTTCAGCCCGTTCACATTTAGGGAAATTATGGAGAAGTGGTCAGTGTCCATTGTCCTTGTTTATTTTTACTTCTAAGTTTCTTTCTCTCTCTTTTTCCCCCTTTTGTGTTTAGTGAATTATAGATATTAGCTTCTTGATGGGGGTTCTTGATGTTCTACAATTTGTTCTCGATTAATTAATATTTTTTGTAAAGCTGGTTTAGTGTGCATGTATTCATTAAGGTTCTCTTTGGAGTGAAATATTCTTATTTCTCCCTCAAATGTAAATGCTAGTTTTGCTGGGTATATCAGTCTGGGTTGGCAGTTGTTGGTCTTCAGAACATGAATGATGTTTTTCCAAGCTTTTCTTGCATTTAAGGTTTGCGTGGAGAGGTCTCCTGTAATTCTAATTTTTTCCCATTGTAGTATAGCTCTTTCTTTGTTTTTGCAGCATTTAAGATCAATTCCTTTGTTTTCGCTTCTATTGTGTTTACTATGATATTTCTAGATGAGTTCTTTCTAGGATCTTGCCTCTTTGGAGTCCTAAAACCTTCAATAATGTGAGTATTTTCCCTTTTAAGGTTGGGGAAGTTCTCTGCTATGAGTTTGGTGAATAGAGGTTGCATTCCTTTGTCCTGGAACTTGGCGCCCTCATAAATCCCTATTATACGAAGATTAGATTTCTTGGCTGCATCTGCCAGTTCTCTCTGGTGGGTTCTGACTAATCTTTCCAGGCTGATGATTCTCTGTTCCAGCTCTTGTGTTTTATCTTCCATTCCTGATGTCCTATTCTCCATCTCAGTCAATTTGCTGCTTAATGCCTCCATTTTTGCTTGAATTGTGGACACTGAGCTGATCATGTCTGTTGAGAGGGTATTGAACTTTTCTTCCACTTCTCTTTTGAATTTGAAGAGTTCCTTGGAAATTTCTTGCTTGTGGTTTTGGAATTCAGAGTTAATTTCATTAGTCATGTCCAAAATCATCTCCTTGATTAGAGTCATGTTTCGTGTCTCTTCAGGTGTCATTTGTTGGGATGGTGATATCTCTCTCATCCCTTCACTCTTGTTTCCTTTGGGGCTTTGTGTGGGACTTTATTTATGTATGTCGTAATTGGTCTTTGCGCTCTCTGAGGCATCAAGAACTGTTGTATGATCACTTTGTGGTTGGTAGGTGGCGATCTTTACTTGGATTGGGACCAGTGGTTCTGGGAATCTGTGTATATCCGTGGTTCTTGGCCAAATTGATTCCTCTGCTGGCTAGGTCAGAGTTTGCAGTTTTTGCAGGTGTTCAGCCTGTTCCCAGAGGCTGTGAGCTGCTGCACAACTAGCTCTCAGCCCAACCAGTGGCCTCACAGTGGGCCGTGGGATGGAGCTGTGCGCTTCAGTCTCAGCACCCGGGGTGATGGCTGGTTTTCCTACCCTATTTCCTGAGGCAGGCCCCAGCCAAGGGCCTGGGGTTTGGGATTTTCGGGGTGCTCTCAGCTAGACCTGCTGCACTGGTTTCTGCTCTGTTCCCAGGAGCAGGACCTGCTGAGGAAGTGTTGCGCACTTTGGTCTTAGCTAGCGTAGTTTTCCTGCCCTGTTCCTGGGGGCAGGTCCCTGCTAAAGGCCTGGGATTTGGGGGGTTTTGAGTGCTCTCAGTTAGCCTTGCCTGACTTGTTTCCACCTCGTTCCCAGGGGCGGGGCCCAGCAGAGGATGTGGGCTCTGAGGGCAGAGCCTTGGCTTTCTGACTTTCAGAGGGCGAGTTTGGCCCCTGCCGGTCTGTCCTTCCGTTCCCTGCTGTGTTTCTGCAGCTTTGGCCAAGAGTCTGTCTGTGACTTTGTGGGGCCCCTTGGTGCTGTATTGATGGAGATTCCCAGCCCGAGGGTGCCCAGCTCAAGATTTGAGGGGGACAGATGCTGGCTCCCAGACACCTGCACACCACACCCGCTGTTGGAAGGCAGGGTCCCAGCGTCCACCAGTCTCCAGATCCAGTGGCCTGGGATAGGAGCCTGTTGGGTGGGTGGAAGCAGGGACACCTCCACCCCCTTTGGTGGGGTGCTGGGTCTTAGCGCCCACTCGCTTGTCAGTCTCCAATCAATGGCCTGAGGAGGGGGCTGTTGGGGGATTCCTTGGCCCCCTGCACTTGCCTGTGTTTCTTGGGCTGGGTGGAGGGGTCTGGGTTAAGTTCTATAGCTCACCACCAGCTCTGCTTTCACGATAGGTTTGGGGACGCCGCTCCCGGCGTTTGGCTGTGAACTGCTCCAAGGTTTCTGGAGCTTGCTGGCCTGGTCTATGCTGGTTTCTGTGTCTGGATTCCACCGCTTGCGGGTGGTCTGGGCTTCCTGGGCCCCGGCGCCCTCCACCCGGTGCCCTCCACCAGGGTTTTCACAGCTTCAAGCCTGTGGTGAGGAGGTGGGGGAGCAGTCTCTGTGCTTGGGATTCTTTGAGAAAGTTGGATGTAAGCTTTATCTGGATTTTTTTTGGTTTGAGTCCTTCTCTGTTGCTTCTTGAGTTTGTTGTTGTGGATTTCTTAGGGTAGTTGGCTCATGGGATTCCCTGGTTCTCTCTTTTTGTGGGAGAGAGCTAGGTCCCTATTGTGCCTATTGTCTCGGTGCCATCTTCCAACCCATCCCTATTGGAACTATTTTTAAGTTTAGGTGTCCATCCCAAGATAGTATGAGCTAAAAGGAAGCTCCGTTCTGGTTTCTTCTCTTTTGCTTCAGAATAATAAGCAATATCTTTCTAGCTGTGATTCTGAAAGGCTACTTTTAGTAGTCTATGAGATATTTCCAGAGGTGTCTAAAATCTCCCTTTTCCAACTGCTGCTATGAGAACCCAATATTTGTGATATACATCCATCAAACCTATAAACAAAATGCAGAAACCAACATGAGAATCTAGCTATCTCCTATTAAGACAAAATTCTAAGTTATTTGCAAAAATTTCAATGGTGTTTTTCTCTTTCTGTTTAAGAAAAAACAGCTACTTTTCAAAAACAATGTTCATTCTGTTTATTGTGAAATTTATTTTTTACAATATTAGTGGCTTTCAGTGTTTTATTTTCATAGAACAGAAGTATTTCTATTTGCTTACAATGTATTTTCATCATAGGTACCACATCACCTTCTCCTTTAAGACTCCTGTCTCCTGCTCTCTCTCTCCACTAAAGAACCTTTTTTTCTGTGGGTCATGGGGCTTGAACTTGGCCTGGGTGCTGTCCCTGAACTCTTCAGCTTGAGGCTACCACCCTACCCTTGAACCAAGCCCCAGTTCTTTTTTTCTAGAAGTTAATTGAAAATGAGTCTTGGGTCTTTTTGTGTCCTTGATCCTCAGATCTCAACCTCCTGAGTAGCTATGATTACAGACATGAGCCATGTTGCCCTATGAGACTCTCCCTTTTAAGCTGAATTTATTATGTAATGGTAGTTCTAACCCTCTCTCATGACACCCTCATTGCAGGTAAGATGAACTTTTTTTTATAGAGACGCACAATTCTTCAGATAATAGAGTCCCCCCCTCTGTCTGTCTGTCTGTCTGTCTGTCTGTCTCTCTCTCTCTCTCTTTAATTGGCATCACTGTATTTCTTGTTATCTGTAAAAGCATTTGAATGCATAAACTCCTTAGAGGGACCCATTTCAGTTTTCTATATGAACTGGAAGTAGTGAGTGCATCGATTAGTGATCTCATAGGATATTTTTGAGACTAAAATCTGATTGATGCTAGCTGCCAGAGGGATGAAAACATTGAGAAAAAATACTATCTTATGGTATCAGAAATCTATAATAGTAATTATTATTATTAAAATTATTATGATCATGAGTGTTTTTTTTTCAAATAAGATCTAAACATGCAATTCAAGAGGGCAGGTCTGTCAGGAGGGTGTAAATACTACTGCAAATTTCCATTTTCACTCTATACACTTTCTTACTGTAGATTTTTTCCTTCTTTTCAATAGACCTGAATAAAATATTATTAACTAATGTGATAGCTATATGTAGACTAAAATAATGACTTCCAAAGGAGGATGCTTCTATGATGGAATTCATGAGATGTTGATATGGTCTTTTTTCTTATTAATTTGCTCAGAAAAACACCTCATTTGTCCTGGTTATTATTATTTTTTTACAAAAGAAAGTTATTGAGTTAGAATATTTCTTGAGTTTCTTCCAGGTTCATGATACTACAAGTATAGAAGAATATATCTTCTTTCTCAATAGCAACCTTTTCAGAATATGTTGACATTGTCTGAGAACTTAGTCCATCTTTGGAAATTACAATAGGAGTAGCCAGTTGTTATCATTTCAGATCTTCTGATGTATTAGGAGAGTATCATTACATGATGAATGTTGTTAGTAAAGCAACCATGTACAGCAAAACAACATTTATCCTATATTGAGAAAGGATGAGTGTTTCACATCAATGCATTTTCTAAATAGCAGATACACACCCCTTTAAAAAGCACAAATCTCTTTCTATAACTTTTAAAAGAATTATTACATAAGGACATCTCCAGTCTGTATTCCTCTATCCTTAAGTAGAAGTTACAAAGAAATGTAAAGTTTTCTTCTTGGTTCAGAGCTATTGAAATTTTTACTGCCAGTAGCTTTTGTGATTTTGAGCATGAACTTTCCACAGACATCTTGTACCTTGATTCATGGTCAGTGAATTAATGCAGATTTTTTTCTTTTTATATTGTCTATTTTTGTTTATTTTTTCTTGTATTTTAATCCTGGGATAATATATAGAGGGGTTACAGTTACGTTCATCAGGTAGTGGATACATTACTTCTCAAACCTTGATACTCCTTTTTGTACACCTTTCCCTCCCCCTCCCATTCCAGTCATCTTGTTTTCTTCCTCCCATCCCTTTTTCTTTTTTTTCATGTATTTTTTTATTGTAATTAATAGAAGGGTAACATTATATTCACCAAATAGAAGGTGCATTTCTTCACATACATTGATACCCTTTCTCATGTCTTGGTCCCCATTTCCCTTCCCCCACCCATACCCCTCATCTTGTTTTCCTCCCTTCCCTATCTGACTTCAAATAACCAAATATGCATATATATATATATATACATATATATATATATATATATATACACAATATATTAGATAACCAGGTGAAATACTGTAACAATATGAGATAACCAAGGGACAGCAAAAGAGATGAGAGATAACATAGTACATTAAGGACAACAATCACTCATTATATGGCTTTTGTTTCTATATCCTGGAGGTCCTATCATGTAGCATCATACTATATGGTCTTATGTATCTAGGTTTTGTTCTATTGTAAATGTCTGCTAGGAGAGAGCCCAAGGTTGTTACTGATTATGACAAATGAGGGAAACCACTGAGCCTATGCTCTTTTGAGTCTGGCTTACCTCACTTAATATGATTTTTCTAAGTCTTTCCATTTCCTTACAAATGCATGATGCAGTTCTTTTTGACAGCAGCATGAAATTCCCTTGTGTATAAATACCACATCTTGTTGATCCACTCATCAACTGAGGGACATCTGGGTTGGTTCCCTATCTTTACTATGGTAAATAGTGCTGCAATGAACATCATTGTGCTAGTGGATTTAGTATGCCCTTGTTTCTAGATGATTGGGTAAATGCCAAGTAGTGGAATTGCTGGGTCATAGGGGAGTTCTATGTTTAGTCTTTTGAGGAACTGCCACACTGGTTTCTCCCCATTCCCTATTTCAAATAAACAAATAAATGTATATACAGTATATCAGGTAACAAAATCAGATACAGTAACCATATGAGATTAACCTTATGAGGTTAAGAGAAAAGAAACAACTTCATATAGTACATTAAGAACAGCAATCACATAGGAAAATCTCTTGTTTCCAAAATCTAGAGTTTGATTAGAATTTTTCTTTAAAAAATAGCTGATCATGAAAATTCATGATCATGATTATGCAGCTAAGTAATCAATTTGATTAAGGGAATAATCTCATAAAATTAAAAAAAAAACGTTTTTTCTGTACTGGGTCTTGAGCTCAGAGCCTTGAGGAATTCTTTTCAGATCTTTCACTCTTTCCTGAGATTGATTCAGTATCTTTGGAGCCACATTTCTTGTCTCCGCACTTTGCTCATTCATTGAAGATAAGAGTCTTACAGACTTTTCTACTCACGCTGGGTTAAAACTGTAATCCTCACATCTCAGTCTACTGAGTAGCTATAATTAGAGGAGAAAGGCATTTGAACCCAATCTACAAATTATATACATTTAATTATCTTAGTATATGAGAAAATATGAAGCTATTAATAATTGCAAGATAATTTATAAAAGTTTAGAAGAAAAATGTTACAATCAGAGTAGTTCTTTTATGTGTGTTAGCTTATTGTGGTTATAATACAATTAGCCATCCCAAAGAATAAAAAGTTCCCTTTATTCTCAGATTCACTGCTATCAAATCAAAGATGATTGATTATATGGCTGACTTCCCTACTAATGGGAAAATAATTTATAATATAAATTTTGAGTTACAGCTTCTTGAGGCTTCCCAGCCTAACCACTTAAGTTTCTTTCTTGTAGTAATATATTTTAAATTTTAGTTCAAATAATTTCACAGTTAAGAGTACTCTCATTTACATATAGCTTAGACCTAACACTTAATGTTTATTTTATATCACTTACCTTGTCTTATAACTGTGATTATAACCATAGCTATCAGTCAAAAAATAAACAGAATATACTTATACCATTATCATTCTATATCTGCAAGTTCCACACCAGTAGGTGTATCCAAATGGGGATGGAAAAAAGCCTGGATAAGGGATAGGGAACATAGCCTAGGGGTTGAGTACTCACCTAGCATGCACAAAACCCTGGGTTATGATCCCCAGGATCATATACACATAAAAAGTCAGAAGGCCAGAAGTGGTGCTGTGGCTCAAATGGTAGAGCACTAGCCTTGAGAAAGCCAAAGGACAGGGCCCAGGCCCTGATTTCAAGCCCAAGGACTGGCAAAATATATATTTTTATTGTCATTTTTTCCTGAATAATATAATGCCACAAGCATTTATGTGTCATTTACATTGTATTAGTTACTGTAAGTGACTGAAAATGATTTAAAATACATAGAAGGATTATATCAGTTATCTGTAATTATAGAACCATTTTATTTATCTGCATCTGTAGATTTTGGCATGTGTGGAGTTCTTGAAATTAACCCCATAAGTAAGGAGGGGTGGAACAGCTAGAACTTGAATTATACACTATTTAGCACTTTCCGTATTTATTGTAGAATCTTTAAAATGTCCTTCCATGAAGTACAAGCCATTTATCATTTGGATAGACAAATTTTTCCCAGATAACTAATCTCATTAAACATGTGTTTGAATTGTCAAGTTGGCCATATATTGTTACCAGAATGTATGTAATTTTTCGTCTCTGTCTAAATCAAAAGTTCTTTAAATATCATCCCAATTTTCTTCCTAACCATGCCATGAAAACAAGTAAACTGTAAGGAATCATGATATTTTTTAACACAGACAGAAATTGAGTTAAAGAATTAAATAAACGAATTAAACTTCAAAACTATATGAGAGTAGCTAGGTGCTGGTAGCTCTCACCTGTGATTAACTACTCAGGAGGCTGAACTCTGAGAATTATAGTTTGAAGCCAGCCTGGTCAGGAATGTCCATATGACTCTTATTTCCATATTAACCACCAGAAAAACAGAAGTAGAATCGTGGCTCAAGTGGCAGAGTGCTAGATTTGAGTTTAGAGAAACACCCAGTCACTGACTTCTATACTATACTATCCTTAGGTGCTTTTGCTATAAGGGATCTGTTGGTTGTGAAATGGAATGTCAAATGGTCTCTTTCTCTCTCTCCTCTCTCCCTCTCTCTCTTTGTCAGTAGCTTTCTTAGTTACTTTTTATGTGTTTACCTTCACTATAGACTCAGTCCTGCATTATTATTATTATTATTATTATTATTATTATTGTTATTAATGCATGCTAAACTAGGCAGCACTAGGGAAGGAAATTCTAGCATTCATCAAACAACATAGGCCTCAGGTGGCATGAGTTTACTGTAGACTATATCTCTATTGTAGATAAGGCTATCTTAACTTCTTGCTGACCTCTTTTGCCCAAATTCTACTGCTTTATTGAAATTAAAAAGCTGGCTTGGCCCTCATCATGGTGGAATGCAGGTTTTCTGGATCATGTCAGATATAAAACAATGTGGACAAATAGAAATGTTAGACTGGACAAGACTGGACACAGGATTAGAAAGCTAGTAAATCAGGGTCACTCACTTGTGTGACACCTGTCTTCTTGAATTTTTACTTCATTTTGAGGTCTTGTGACACTGTTTCTCTGTGACTACTACAGGTGGTCAAGCCCTATAGATATTATGATTCCTAGCTCATGTTGAAGAGAGGTCAAATGTTGGAAAATACATAGCAAGTAGTAATGGACCCTTAGACAGAGCTAAATATGGAATTTATGAAGGATATAACCAGCTAGTTTGTAATTACATTTGACTAACCCTAATTTGTCTGTCTGCCAGAAGCATAGCTTTCAAGAAGTGGGCATTTTAGAGACAGGTGGCAAAATGCCAGATTAGAAAAATCCACTCTTTTGACTATGAATGAGGAAAGTCAGATAGAAATAAATAAATTCTAAAAAGAGAAAGAAACAAAAGATCTTCAATAATTATGAAAATCCCAGCAGGAAAGGAAATCAAGGACATACAGTAGCATCAAACAAAACAGTGAAAGTTCAAAGCCATATCCTGACTCTTTTAGGAGTGGGAAGGGAACTATGAGTAGAAGCATACAATTAAACTAAAGACTCTGAAAACAGATGGACATGTCCAGTTGCAAAATAAGTCCATATCTTAAATGATCCTTAAATCTATAGGGGGAATTCAATGAGGTAGCAACTGCTCCTATGTTTAGAACTCAGCAAAAATAAAATACAAGATGGCCTATCTGCTTAGTAATTACGAATCTCAGCAAGAGCTTGTATGTATCTGATAGAGGGTGAAGTATACCAACATACTTTGTGTCTATGTATGAAGATGGCAGGAGAGAACACACTGAAAGCTATTGAAAAATAGAAGGGTACAGGGCAAAGAGACTACAATAGAGGTTAATCTGATCAAAGGATGATGCATACATATGTGCAATATCACAGTGAACCTCAGCTGTACAATTCATTTACATAAATAGAAAAGAGAGACTAGGAGTTCTGTTTCTTGCTGTCCTAGGTCACTTTTAGATATCTTTTTCCCCCTGAAATTTGCCCTCATTATGCTATTCCAAGAAAGATGACAGAACAGTTCTATAAAGTCCTCATTTATAGTTCATTCACTGAGGGTCCAACCAGGATGTCATGAGGGAGAAATGTTTTAGCTTTGGTTAATAAATTGTGACTTATCATGCAGAGTGAGTTTTAAACAAATCCACTGATTTTCTTGCATACCCCTGACCCAATCCTATTTCATCATGCAGGCCAGGATTGCTCATGTCTCATTTGCCTTGGAAAGCATGCTGAACTACACATGTTTTGATTTTATATCCAGAGTTCTGGTATCAGTATATCTCAAATGTGGCCTGAGAAGTTCTATCAAATTCCCAGGTGAGGCTGCTGAAAGTAGTTCAAAAACCACATAAAGAAGCACAGAAGAATACTTAGCTAAGTGCAGTGACTCAGGTTGATCATCCTAGCTCTCTAGGAGGCTGACATCTGGAGTATTGTGGTGCAAAGCCAACCTGGGTAGAGAAGTCTGGTGAGACTTTATTTCCAAAATAACCTGGCAGGATGGTCCAAGTGGTAAGAAGACCAACTGAATAAGTAAAACAGATGTAAGCCTACAAGTTCAAGTTACATTATCATACACACAAAAATATTAATATCCATACTGAGCCTAGAGTCCAGATGTTGTTTGGGGTTTCCAGTAATCTTGGATATGAACAAAAGGTTTATTTGGAATACATGTAAAAGGACAAGGTGACTGTCAGGACATTTTGAAAATATTGGTGTCCTAATTTACACCATGGGTATAATTCAGATTCTGATTTGACAGAACATATTTTTATCTGTTTGAGACAAATAATATTTTTATCCATTATGCATAGGGGCCACTAGAAAATTAAATATCAACTTGGGATGGCTTAAGTAAAAATGAACTGCATTTAATCAATTTTGTTTAAAAATGACTAATTGCTTTTGAAACTTGAAGGAAAAGATATTCAGGGAAAAAGGATGGAAGTCTTTTTTTTTAAAATAAATGACTGCTCCAAAATAACCCATGACATGTCTTGAAGGGTCAGTATATATGAGTTATTTGATAATCTACAAGTCATTTGCAAGCTTAGAATTTGATGAGAATATTGAAAATGGCTCAATTTCTTTCATTTTGAAATTTTCCCCAGGACCATATTTTCCAGGTGAGATTTCACAGTGTGGCAATCTCTAGGCCTTGAGAACAGCACACCAGCTGGTTCAATGTTGCTGAAAGGGAGATCTCATTTTCAAAGAGCCCTTCTTTTCTTTTTACTGTGAAGACTACACGGCCCAGTTAGCATTCCCTGTCCTCCCCTGACAGCCCACACTCCCTTTTTATTCACATAGTGATGTCAACATCATGACTTCTCAGTTTTAGTCTTCTGCAAACACTGGAGATTCTCCTGAGATATGTCATCTCCATCACCACACGTCAATATTCATTTGCTCTTTTCAAGGTCCACAGCCCCAGCCTCTACCACTGTATCATGGACTGTCACATCTTCAAAGTGCTTAAGTGAGAAGTCTAATACCTGAGGCTCATTTGGCTGCTGCTCTCTGTGTGCCTAAATCCTAAAGGAACAAATAGTAATTTTTACAAATGGTGATTTGCCACTTGGAAAAACAGTAAACTCATGACAGCAGATCAATTCAGTAGTAGCCGCCTGCAATGAGAATCTACTGGTCAGCATTGTGTAGGTGACTAGAAATTATCTGAATAAACTATCTCTGTATTACAACTTAATAATATGACTTTAAAACAAAAGAGGATTTATTAATTTTTGACTTTAATTCTTTTTTTTTTTGCCAGTCCTGGGCTTGGGCTCAGGGCCTGAGCACTGTCCTTGGACTTTCTCAAGGCTAGAGCTCTACCACTTGAGCCTCAGCACCACTTCCGGCTTTTTTCTATGTATGTGGTACCGAGGAATCGAACCCGGGTCTTCATGCATGCTAGGCAAGCACCTTAACCACTAGGCCAAACTCCCAGCCCGACTTTAATTCTTTAATCACAGCGCCTGAGTTCACATCCATATGTACTACAGATCTAAAAAATAGTCTGAGCTGAAATTATTGTGACCAAAGATATTTGAAAAAAAGATTTTCTGTTTGTATAAAAGTATTATGGACATAAATTGCATGTTTCATAATGCTCCTCTGGGGAAACGTCCTACAAATAGTTATTTCTATAATCAAATTAATAGTCCTAGATTTTTTTAATGGGATGAAAACCAGGTGCCAGTGGCTCCTGCTTGTAATTCTAGCTACTGAGGATCTGTTAAGAGGATTACCATTTGAAACCAGCCAGAGTAGGAATGTCCATGAGACTCTTATCTCCAATTAAGCATCAAAAATCTGGAAGTGGAACTGTGGCTCAAGTGGAAGAGTGCTATCCTTGAATAAAATGCACAGGGACAGTGCCCAGGCCCAGAGTTCAAGCCCCAGGACCAACAAAACGAAAATAAAAAATAAAAAGATGGGTGTGAGATGAAATCTCAATGCAGATTTGCCAAGAGTTGTGATGCATTTTACTTGAAAGATGCTTTTTAGAATTGCAGATGAGGAATTATTTGCTGAGCTGGAATTAGTCCTTGGGAGTTGAGTAACTTAGGAAAATCATTTATTCATTGGTGTGAAAGTAGAAATGGATAGTTCTTTTAATGCAGAAACATGGCTTTCTCCACTATCAGTAAAGCTATCCTACACTCCTTTCTATGCCACTCCTTAACTTAGTGCATTAGATGTAGCTCCTGTGTGCTTATGCTTGAAAATTTTGGGTGGATGTCAAAGGATGTAATATTGCTCCTTGCAGACCAGAGATAGTAAGTGGCCATTTCCTTTCACTTTTTGCTAGTGTACTGAAAGATACAGAACTTCAGAGAATCTATATCGTTGCATAGCTATAATTCTGATGCTCCAAATGCTGAAATATGCTTGTGAGTGTGGTTTAAAAATGATCATTGGGTATCATGTCTTCCAATTTACACGTGTGGTCTTTGGCACAGAGGAAGATCTGTGGAAAATCTACAGGCAATTTCAAGCATTACCCTTTTAGTGTGTTTTGATCTGGTATATATGAGCCTCTCTATATATAGACCTGGATAAAGCTCCTTGAATCCACACATATCTGTGTGCATGGCCCTCTAAATGACATCCTACGCTCACCAATTCGAGAAGAATGCAATTTAAGTCCCTTGACATTAGTTTACATTATTTTTTCAGGTTTTCCAAGGCATAGTAATCTATTCAGTCTTTAGTAAAATATATAATATATAATAAATTATAAACAACATATATACTAGAAATTCAGTCATCTATCTATAAATGGTAAGCAAATAGGAATTTGTTCAGACTACTTCAGTTACACAGACTATTATATAGGAGTTCAGTAATGTGCAGCTATCAGAACACAGAAATTAACATCTGGTTGATGAATCCCTTACCTGAGAAACTTTTCCATCACTTTATTTTTTCTTTATAGTATTTTATAATTTTGTTGTCCTAAATAAATAGAATCCTGTTTTTTTATAGAGCATAATCAGTTATAGTTCCAAAAAAGGATCCCTTAAGATTACTTACAATAATTTCCTAGCCCAGCATTGGAAGTCTTCATAAATGTATATGAATGTATATTTAGGGGTGTGAGTAAACTGTCATCTAGGCAATAGGTTATTTTTCTTCCTTTTTTACTTTCTTCCTCTGTGATTTAATGGTGTCTGCAGTCATAAGAGTCATAACACTTAAGGTCCAGATATAGTTCCAACATTAGATCTATTTAGAGTGTCAGATGGCTTTGCTTCCTTGCAAACTGTCTCTATTGATCTAGTACCATGCTGTTAGATGAGATTTCTTTGAATATGGGAAACTTGGAGGGGCTTCTGCTTTGGGTTCCTCTTTTAAGAATGGCTTTGACTTGGTAATGCAGGCCATTTACTAACCAAGAATACATACATGTTCTTGGTTCATTCAGGGTTTCTCATTCTTCAGTCTGCTTATTTTGATGTGCCTACTATATGTAAGATATTTTTAAAAAACAGTGTATACAGGAGGGTAAAAATACACTCTTAAATAAATTCATTTGGATAGATCTCAGATAAACTTACCAAAAAGTCTATTCTTGACAAAAATAAAATAGCTGTGTTAAATAAGGAGGTATTGTTTTGTAAATAGGATTATAGACTCAGAGGAATGCCAGTGAGTAAATTTTCAGAAATATATCCTATGGCCGGTCATAGAATTTTTGTGAAGGTACCAAAAGGCTTCTCCATATAGCTATACATTTCTAGTCTGTACATTTCTCTCCCTTATGAGATGGAAGAATCACAATTCCAAGACAGTCTGGGCAGAAAAGTCTATAAGGCCCTGTCTCCATGAAGGGAAGGGGGATGCAGTGACATTCACTTGTAAATCCAGAAATAAAGCCTGAAGTCAGTGGATTGAGGTTTTGACATATATCTGAGTAGGAAGAGAGACCATATCATTAAAAATAATCAAAGATGGGCTGGGAGTTTAGCCTAGTGATAGAGTGCTTGCCCAGCATGCATGAAGACCTGGGTTCGATTCCTCAGTACCACATATATAGAAAAAAGCCAAAATTGATGCTGTGGTTTAAGTGGTAGAGCTCTAGCCTTCAGAAAACCCAAGAACCCAAGGACACAGTGCCCAAGCCCTGAGTTCAAGGCCTAGGACTGGCAAAAAAATAATAATCAAAGACCAAACTGTAGGTATGGCCAAACAGTGCCAACTCAACCTAGTAGTTATAAGGCCCTGAGTTCAAGTCCCAGCACACAAAAAAGTCCATCCCTATGTAGAGACAGAAAGCTGGCACACATCTGAGATTCTTACCTAGTCTTCTTCTATATCTTTAGACAGTAAATCCAATGGCATGGCAGCTCATTAACTCTTCCATCTCTGCCACATGGCTAAAATGAATGTTTCCTTCTCTGACCAAAGATAAAGGATTTGGGCCTCTTAGGAATATCTCATCGATCATAAGATACCTATTTTTCTAGTCACTCATTCAAATTGAAATTGAGTTATTGTAATGGGAGTTCCAACACTGAGAGGATGTTGAATCCAGAATGTGACAATAATCATAAGAATAAAATAGTCATTTTCTTCTTGACCAGTGATAATTTGTCTAATGTATAAGAACTAGAATGAATAATGTATCCTTAGGTGGTAATTAGAAGGGAGAGAGAGAGAGAGAGAGAGAGAGAGAGAGAGAGAGAGAGAGAGAGAGAGAGAGAGAGAGGAAAGTCTTATTAGAATCTCTCAGCTCTAATAAATTAAAAGTTCATATGATAGCTACTTAAACTATTGGCTAGCTTGGTTTTTAATGAAGCTTTATAATTAATTAATCTACACATTCAAAGTATGTGGGTTCCTGGTTCATAATTATAGCCTCTAGTTCTAAAAGGTAAAAACCAATATTTACCCCTCAGTGCCTCCTGCCAAAGGGCTGGCACAGACATGGGCTGGTAAATATTCATTTACTCTGACAGCAAAACCATTTTTCACAGGGCTCCAAATCTGCAGTCTCCCAGCTGTCAGCTTGGTGGTGAGCTGCTAGAATGCCTAAGGCTTCTGGCTAGAGATAGATATATTTGAGTCAAATAAAACAATACAGCAATGCAAGCAGAGATTTATTTCCCTTTATATGTTTCTTTTTGTGGTTCTCTGTTTCTTGGCTTCTAATATGAATACAGTAGTCTTTCTCTGGTAAACTTTGTCATAAATTTTTATGACAGATCTTGCTTTTTTAATATTAGTTGAGTACTGCACTACTTTTCAAAATGTTTTACATGGATTATTCTTTTAATCCTTATGGAACCCCATGAGAAACTTATTGTTTCTGTTTGAAAATAAGAACACTGAGGTTGGAGGAAGCTTAAGAACTTGTCTTAATTAGGCTTATAGTAGAGAGAAGCTAATATTTAGTGCAGAAATATTTGACTGCAGAGACCTTTGCTTTCTATATATATAAATATACATATATATATATAAAAGTTTGGCTTGTTTATTCAAAAAATAACAAAAAATCTTGTTGCCATTTATTACATGCATATATGTACATTTTTATGAATGTCAAAGTGAGTGTAAATATTTTTAATCAGAATACATTATCCTAAGAGTACAAATGACTTCAAATTAAGAGAGTTAGATCAAGATTTTTGGTTCATGCCCTCTCTCTAGGGAATGCCAATCCCTGCTCAACTGCTTCGTATGCTCTCACAGACAGGCTTAGTGCTTGATGACTCTATTTTTCCTCTTCTGAGCATGTCAGTGCTTCCCTGTGCATAACAAGCACTTCAGTTTCTTTCTGGTCTTTTTTTGTCTTTATAAATTTTTTCTATAATTTTTTATTAAAGAATATATTAACATTGATTTTTACATCATATTTCAAATGATGTATTTAACAAACAAGTAATCAAGAAGAGAATCACTGTATACAATCAACTGGCACTTAGATTTTTAGAACATAATTAAAATTATTCTGAGGGTTTGTATGTAATAGATACATATTAAATCTATCTAATAAAACATTATGTCTGTAGAATCATAAATTTTTATGTCTATGTAGTTGTGTTTATATTTCCAATACCAAGTCCATAGCATTGGGTGAACAAATATTGAGTCCTTGCTCTTGCAAATGCCAGCAAAACTAGCATTTACATGTGAGGGAAAAAAAAAGAACATTTAATTCCAAAAAGAAAGTATATGACGGGCTGGGAGTTTGGCCTAGTGGTTAAAGTGCTTGCCTAGCATGCATGAAGACCCAGGTTCAATTCCTTGGTACCACATACATAGAAAAAAAGCCAGAAGTGGTGCTGAGCCTCAAGTGGTAGAGCTCTAGCCTTGAGAAAGTCCAAGGACAGTGCTCAGGCCCTGAGCTCAAGCCCAGGACTGGCAAAAAAAAAGAAAGTATATGAATACATGCACACTAAACCAGAATTACAAAAATATTAAGCAATCAAGAACAAATTGCAGAACAGTAAGAACTCCCATCAAGAAGCTATCACCTATAAATCACTAAACACAAAGTGAGAAAAAGAGGGAGAAAGAAACATGAGTAAAAATAATGACAGAGGACACTAATCACTTCTCCATAATTCCCTTAAATGTCAATAGGCTGAACAATCCAATCAAAAGCACAGAACTGGATTAAGAAACAAGGCTCATCAATATGTTGTCTCCAAGAGACCCACCTCATAGCCAAAGACAGAAATAAACTCCAAGTGAAAGGATAGAAAAGAATTTTTCACTACAATGCACCATGCAAAAAAGCTGGAGTAGCAATCTTAATCTCTGACAAAATTAACTTTTCAGTAAAATCAGTACATAAAGACAAAGATGTCCACTACTATTAGTAAAGGGTACAATTCATAACCAGAATATTACAATTATAAACATTTATTCCCCCAACACTGGAGCACCTAAATTTGTCAAGCAACCTCTCTTAGAATTACAGAACAAGATAGACTCAAATACAGTCAAAGACACCACCAACTTAAATGACACCACAGCCGACCTGGGCTTAACAGATACACATAATCTTCCATCCAATGGTGAAACTTTATATATTTTTCTCAGCAGCAGATGGAATATACTCCAAAACAGAGCATGTAATAGTTCATACAGAAAACTTAAGCAGATGCAAGAGGACTGATATAATACCATGCATTCTATCTGATCACAGTGGAATCAGACTAGTTCTGAACAACACAGTAAAAGGTAAAAAAGCATTAAAACACTTGGAAGCTGAACAACACAGTTCTGAATAACTGCTGGGTTACAGAACAAATCAAAGAACAAACTCAAAATTTTCTTGAATGTAATGACAATCAAGATACACCACAAAGGAACTTATAGTGCACAGAAAAGGCAGTTCTAAGGGGCAAATTTATCATACTAGGAGCCCTTATTAAGAAGACAGAATATACACAATGGAATTCTATGCTGCTGTCAGAAAGAACGACACCGCTCCATTTGTAAGGAAATGAAAAGATTTAGAAAAAATCATATTAAGTGATGTAAGCCAGACTCAAAGGAACATAGGCCCGATAGTCTCCCTCATTTGTCATAATCAGTAGAAACCTTTGGCTCTCCTAGCAGAGATTTACAATAGAACAAAATCTAGAGACATAAGGCCAAATAGTATGACACTAAATGTAAGGACCACCAGGATAAGGAAACAAAAGCAATAAAATGAGTGACTGTTGTCCTTAATGTACTATGTTATCTCTCATCTCTTTTGCCTCTTTTGCCATCCTTTGGTTATCTCATACTGTTACAATATTTCACTTGTTATCTGATAAAAAAAGAAGACAGAAGAAGAGTATGTAAATATCTAAATAAGAAATTGAAGCACCTAGAGGAACAAGAAAAAGTTAACTCTAAAACAAGAGGACATAAATAACAAAATAAAATCAGAAATATCAGAGATTGAAATAAGATCAACTACATATAAAAATAATAAATCATAAAGCTGGTCTTTGAAAGAGTCAACAAAATTGACAGACGCCTGGCAAGATTAATGAAAACACAGAGAGAAGAGACTCAAATAAACAAGATAATAGACCCTATGGGAACAATCAAGAAATTCAGTTCATTATGAATAAGTACTACCAGGGCTATATTCAAAGAAACAGGAAAATTTAGTAGAAATGGATGATTTCTTAAATAAATATAGGCTATCCACATTGAACCATGAAGAGATAAACAAATTGAACAAACCAATCTCATACAATGAAATTGCGGAAGCAATCAGGGAAATGCCAACCAAAAAGAGTCCAGGTCCAGATGGTTTCACTGTGGAATTCTACAAGACTTTTAAAGATGAAGTAATGCCTATACTCTTAAAACTCTTCCGAGAAATAGAAGCAGAAGGAGCAATACCAAACTCATTTTATGAAGCTAATATTACACTCATCCCCAAACCAGGGAAAGACCCAACAAAAAAAGAGAACTACAGACTTATCTCTCTAATGAACACAGACACAAAACCCCTCAATAAAATACTAGCAAAAGAATCCAGAAACAAATAAAAAATTTGTACACTATGATCAAGTAGGCTTCATCCCAAAGATGCAAGGCTGGTTTACCATTCGCAAATCAATCAATGTAATACATCACAGTGAGAGAGCTAAGGATAAGAATCATATGATAATCTCTCTGAACACTGAGAAGGCATTTTACAAAATACAACATCTATTTATATTGAAAGCACTAGAAAAAAATAGGAATAAGAGGTACATTCCTTAAAATAATTAAAGCCATATAAGATAAACCTACAACCAGTATTATACTAAATGTAGAAAGACTGGAACCATGTACCTTAAAAGCAGGAACTAGACTGGGATACCTACTCTTTCCACTTCTCTTCAACATAGTGCTAGAACCCTTAGCCAGAAAAATAAGGCAAGAGAAGACATCAAAGGGATCAACATAGAGAAAGAAGAAATTAAACTATTCCTATCGCAGATGAAATGAGTGACCCAATAAGCTCCACTCCCAAACTTCTAGAATTAATAAAACACTTTAGCAGAGTGGCAGGATACAAAATTAACCTGCAAAAGTCAGTGGCCTTCTTGTATTCCAACAATACTCAAACAAAAGGCAAAATCAAGAAAATGATCCATTTGCAATAGCGCCCAAAAGAATAAAATACTTAGGAATTAATTATTTTTTTTTGCCAGTCCTGGGCGTGAGCTCAGGGCCTGAGCAATGTCTTTGGACTTTCTCAAGGCTAGAGCTCTACCAATTGAGGCTCAGCACCACTTCCGGCTTTTTTCTATGTATGTGGTACCGAGGAATCGAACCCGGGTCTTCATGCATGCTAGGCAAACACTTTAACCACTAGGCCAAACTCCCGGCCCCTTAGGAATTAATTTAACCAAAGATGTAAAGAAATTATTTAATGAAAAATAAAAGCCTAATGAAAGAAATTAAAGAGGACACCAGGAAATGGAAAGGAATCCCATGCTCATGAGTAGGGAGAACCAATATAGTGAAAATGGCTATACTGCCAAAATTGATATACAAATTCAATGCAATCCCCATCAAAATCCCAAAGACATTCTTTACGGAAATAGAAAATATAATCCAAAGGTTCATATGGAAAAAGAAAAGACCTAGAATAGCCAAAACAATTCTAGGCAAAAAGAGCAATGCAGGTGGTATTACAATGCTAGACTTCAAACTCTACTATGGAGCCATAATAAAAAACAGCATTGTATTGGCACAAAAAATACACCAGAAGATCAATGGAACAGAATAGAAGATCCAGAAATAAAACCACATACCTATAGTCAACTTGTATTTGACAAAGGAGCCAAAAATATACAGAGGAACAAACACAGCCTATTCAATTATTGGTGCTGGCAAAACTGGGCAGCTACATGCAGAAAACTAAAAATTGACCCAAGCCTTTCATCATGCACAAGCATTAACTCAAAATGGATCAAAGACCTCAATATCAGACAGGAAATTGTGAAACTGGTACATGATAAAGTAGGAGAGACACTGGAACTCATAGGCACAGGCAAAAGTTTCCTGAATAGAATCCCAGGGTCACAACAGATTGGAGAGAGACTCGATAAATGGGACTACCTAAAAATAAAAAGTTTCTGTACAGATAAAAGCATAGTCGCAAAAGTAGAGAGACAGCCAACCAACTGGGAAAAGATATTCACCAACAGTACATCTGACAAATGCTTAATATCCAGTATCTACAGGGAACTCAAGAAACTAATGCCCCCCAAACCCTATAAACCATTCGCTAAATGGGCAAGGAAACTAATGAAAGACTTATCAGAAAAAGAGATTAAAATGGTAGAAGCATATGAGAAAATGTTTATCATCTATGGTCATAAAAGAAATGCAAATAAAAACAACCCTAAGATACCACCTTACCCCATCAAGAATGGCCAAGATTTTGAACTCAGACAATGACAGATGCTGGCAGGGTTGTGGAGAAAAAGGAACTGTACTGCATTGCTGGTGGGATTGCAAGCAAGTTCAGCCACTCTGGAAAGCAGTGTGGAGGTCTCTTAAAGAACTGAAAATAGACCTTCACTAGGATCCAGCCATACCACTTCTGGGCATCTACCCTGAACATCATAACCCAAGATATGATAAGGACACCTGCTCAGCTATGTTCATCTCTGCACTATTCACAATAGCCAGGTGATGGAAACAATCCAGATGCCCTACTGCAGATGAATGGATACAGAAAATGTGATATATATATATATATATATATTATGGAATTCTACATAGCCAATAGACAAGATAAAATAATGGCATTTGCAGGGAAGTGGATGAATCTAGAGAGAAACGTGTTGAGTGAGACAAGTCAAGACCAAAGGAACAAAAGGTGCATGGTATCCTTAATATGTGGCTATTAAATCTTTCTGGTCTTTTCAAGTGTGGTTTCCTCATGTACCATCCTGTTTCCAGTGACTAAGATGTGATCACTGTACCTGTGAAGCTGGTGAAGGGAGATTATTGGAGAATCATTTCCTTGGTGACATTGTGGATTTCAGAGACTAAAACTAATGCTTACCTGTCAACTTTTGGACAAGATTAGATATACTCCTTTAAAAATGTTGTGTGAGGAACTCACTAGAGACCTTAAAGCCTGAAAGATTCTAGTAAAACTTTGGAATTATCTGGAAGTATCAATTTCAATATAATTGAAGTTTGATTGTATTAAAATTCTCTCTGGAAGCATAACAATAACTATATATATTTCACAAAGTAGAGTTTAATGAAAATAATTTTCCTTAAGTCCTTATCAAATAAATATTTTGTTTTGTCTCCAACACAAATGTTTTCCTCCTTGCAGCTGATTTTTAAAGAATGTATGATAAGCAGGATGACTTCTATTATTATTCAACCTATAATTATTTTATAGACCAGATCCTGCTTTAGTTATATTTTTCCATATGTACCTAGTGAGATTTTCAATGTGCAATGGCTGCTGCCCTAATAGTTCTTTCTGTTTTTATTCAGACTCATCTTTGGGGGAGAAAGAAAGCAGGAAGCCTAACCTTATGAGCCAAACACTCATCACTGATATAACACCTTATGACTCTTCTCCGTTATTTAGATACAAATAATATGGAGATTTGTCTTTTTCCTGCATGTTTATCTGGCAGAACACATGTATTTTATTCACACAGTTGCTTTCCCTACCTCAGAACCATTACTCACTGCCTTCATTTATTTGTTCACATCCAAATCTCAGAATCAATTCTAACTTGACTCCATTTTTTCTTATCTGTTATTTTGCTCATAAAACAAAGCCTTCAGAAACAAAGCCTCCTTTCTTTCTGATATCCATCCTGATTGGAAATCTCCTGATTGAAACATACATTCCCAGAACAGCCTCTTAATTGGATTTCTGTTTATCAATCAAATTATCCCTTCAATTATCAATCACTCCTAATTGGATGAGTTAATGTCCAATTCCTAATGCTGACATTTGAAAACTGAGTCCATTTTTCTTGTTCTTTCCCTCAAATATAAATTTCTTCTGGTTCCTTCCAGGAAGACTCTGCTCTATATTTGGAGCATGTCATTTCGAACTACTTATACAGTTAATGGAGATGAGCTCCTTCTTTACTTTTGTATATTATCATGTGATTATGGTGTTATACCCATGCTTTGACATTTCAATTGTCTTTTGTGGTTGGATGAAAAAATCCTCCTGTGATGCTTATGTCCTAATTGGTGGAATCCATGTATATGGTACAAGACAAAAGATTGGTTTCATTAACAACCTTGGTATTGGGAGAGCACACTGTACTAATCCAATGGCTTCTTGAAAGAAGAATACTTTTCCCAACTGAATTCAGAGTCAGAATGAGATGGAAAAAATGATCAGATGGATATGATCTTTTCTTTTGTATGGGCTGGTACTAGGGGTTGAATTCAGGGTTTGGGCAATGTTTCTGAGAGTCTTTTACTCAAAAGTAGTGCTCTACCACTTGATTCATAGCTCTACTGCTGGTACTTCGATAGTTGACTGGAGATAAGATTCTCACAGACTTTAGACTTTCTTGCCTGGGCTAGCTTCAAACATGATCTTTATATCTCAAACTCTTGAATATCTAGGAATGGAGACATGAGCCGCTAGTGTCCTGCTTGAGAGATAGAATCTTCTTGGCTTAAAGATAGAGACCTAGGACCACGAATCAAGGAACAGAGGCAGCTTCTAGAAGCTGAACATCAGTCAAGTCCTTCCTTAATCCTCCAAAGGAGGCATCCTGTTAGCATCTTCATTTTCTTTTTAACATATTGAGACTCATTGGAGAGTTAATTCTGACTCTCAGAACTCTTTTTTCCATATATTTTTATTGTAATTAATAAAAGGGTTACATTATATTCACCAGATAGAAGGTGCATTTCTTCACATACATTGATACCCTTTCTCATGTCTTGGTCCCCATTTCCCTTCCCCCACCCCTCAGCTTGTCTTCCCCTCTTCCCTATCTGATTTCAAATAACCAAAAACACATATATACAATATATGAGATATCCAGGTGAAATGCTATAACAATATGAGATAACCAAGGGACAGCAAAAGAGATGAGAGATAACATAATACATTAAGGACAACAACCACTCATTATATGGCTTTTGTTTCTATATCCTGGAGGTCCTTTCATTTAGTCTCATCCTATATGGCCTTATGTATCTAGGTTTTGTTCTATTGTGAATCTCTGCTAGGAGAGCCCAAGGTTTCTACTGATTATGACAAATGAGGGAAACCATTGAGCCTATATTCCTTTGAGTCTGGCTTACTTAACTTAATATGATTTTTCCTGTCTTTCCATTTCCTTACAAATGGGGTGATGTTATTCTTTCTGTCAGCTGCATAGAATTCCATTGTGTATAAACACCACCTCTTGTTGATCCACTCATCAACTGAGGGACATCTGGGTTGGTTCCATATCTTTGCCATCTTAAATAGTGCTCAATGAACATCGTTGTGCTAGTGGATTTAATATGCCCTTGTTTCTGGATAATTGGGTAAATGCCAAGTAGTGGAATTGCTGGGTCATAGGGGAGTTCCATTTAGTCTTTTGTGACTCAGAACTCTTCTAGAATGAAGTTAGGTGGTTTCAAGGCACAAAGTTCATTTTAATTGGACACAGCAGCAACAGAAAATTAGTACATTTCTTTACCAGATTCCTGCCTTGAGTATACTTTTTGGTCAGAGCTGGGAAGCACAATCCTATCATCCCTTCTTATTCTTCTTCTTGGTCACCAAATCTTTTTTTGTTTGTTTTTGTTTTTGGTGGGTCATGGGACTTGAACTCAGCCTGGGCATTATTCCTGAGCTCTTCAGCTCAAGGCTACCACCATACCCCTAGTATCAGGCATTGTCTTTGAGCTCTTCAGCTCAAGGCTACTGCTCTACCCTTGAGCCAAGCCCCACTTCCCATTTTCTAGAAGTTAATTGGAGATAAGAGTCTCAGGTCCTTTGGTGCCAGGGCTGGCATTGAACCTTGATCCTCAGATCTCAGCCTCCTTGGTAGCTAGGATTACTGGTGAGAGCCACCACACCCACCTGGTAGTCAGGGAATCTTAATGATTTGTTTTAGAAATGTAGTGAGCCAAGCTTCCTTTGTTGCAAATTGTGATTGTGGGCTGCTGTGGAAGGAAGTGCCAGGGGAACAGGTTCTAAAAGACTGACTTAGGGACTGGGAGTTTGGCTTAGTGGTAGAGTGCTTGCCTAGCATGCACGAAGACCCGGGTTCAATTCCTCAGTACCACATACATAGAAAAAAGCCAGAAGTGGTGCTGAGGCTCAAGTGGTAGAGCTCTAGCCTTGAGAAAGTCCAAGGACAGTGCTCAGGCCCTGAGCTCAAGCCCAGGACTGGCAAAAAAAAAAGACTGACTTAGCAACAGAAAGGGTCTAATTTATCCTCTTTTTCTTTGCCATTAAATTATCAGGAAGTCTCAGTCATCCCAGATTCATCTGTCTCTGAAGACCACAGTCCTGAGGGATAGATGCATGGGTAGAACTCAGAGTTACCATTTCTATACAACATACTTTCAGATCAGTTTCACCTGGAAGATAGAAAATAAATGCACATCTCAAGCTTCTGTATATGTTCTTTTTCTAACCTATGAAATCATGTCTAAGAAATATTAACACATACTGAGTGCTAAAGCACAGTTCTGTCTTAGGATCTATATTTCAATGAAGGTGTTTATGAGAAAGGTTATCCTAATTAGACTTCATTTAAAGTTTTGGAATGAATTGAGCAGCATTTCTGCAAATACCTTCCTGGGAACTCAGAATATGTCCATATTTGGAAATGTAGTCCGTAAATATTATTAGGTGAGAGGAATTTGCATTGGATTAGGTAGTGCCTAAACCCCTACCTTGAGTCATTGTACAAAGATGAAAGTACACAGGCTCAAGGAAGAAGGTCACGTGATCACTCAACTCAGCAACTAGGAGTCCAGAACTATAAGTAAGTGATTCCAAGAACTATGAGAACCTCCATACATCAGAAGATAGAGGAAGGGTCCTTCTCCCAGGGCTTTCTTGAATATGGTGCTACTGACTCCTTGATATCAAGTAACTCTCCCCCAGAAGTATGAAAATATATGTTTCTGTTATTTTAAGCCATTAACTTTGTAGTAATTCCTTCTAGCACCCTTTTGGCAGTGACACATGAATGGTTACCATAAGATCTGCCTTGTTTGTTAGACTATTACTAGCATTTGCATAATCATGATTATTACTTCCTGTCCTATTTTCTAAAGTGGACCACTGTCTATATTTAAGTTCTCATACTTTTAATTGAACTTTTATTGAGATGCAAATATTTAAAATTTTTAATTAGGCCATAATATCCTTGAGGAAAACAACAGTTGTTTGTAGTACTTTTTCTTCAGATCTGATTTTTTGACATTGAGTCGTAGTGCTGGGCGCCAGGTCAGCAGCTCTGAGGAGAGGAAAATTCCCTATGGATAATGTTTTCAGAATAACTGGAATCTGAGAAAGAGTTATGACCTCTGGGAATTTGGTAGATGGTTGGCAGGGTCAAAGAGCTTCCTGACTGACAGAAAGCTAGATAAGAACAAGTCTTGAGTTTCTCTAGATACTAAGTGCAGAGGCTGAGACCCTTGCAAACAGTCACCACTAGCATGCTTTCTATCTATGTGTCTTTTTTGAAACTATGAACAAAGAGTAATTTCCATTTGTCTCTTTAAATAAGTGCTTTATCTGTTTAGAAAGCTGCTATAGTAAAAGTACAAAGAAACTCATTAGGATATCCATGTACAGCTATTACAAGCAGGAACACAGCCTGGGGTGGCAAGTGATTTTCTGTAGAGCAGGCATAATTCCTATTTTGAAACTCCCTTGTTGCACTTCTCAGCGACATCGCTGTGATGAAAAGTTTTCAAACTTCTTTGTCTTTCCTCATTGGGAGATTTCTAACTTGCTTCTAGGCAGGTTTTTTTTTCTAGAAAAAGAAAAACAAGACATTTTTGAGGTGTTTATAAACAGAAGGGGTTGTTCTAAGAGTCAAAGATAGGGAATTATAGACTTTTTCCAAAGGCGATTTGAAATTGAATTGCCAACACTTTTAAAAAAATATAATAGGGGCAGTTCATCACTGTGTCCTCAAGAGGTTTGTATTAGATTAGATTTAACGAACATTTCTCCCTGTGAAATAAGTCCCAATAGTCTTTCTCATTGTTTTATTCAACTTGTAATTTCTTTAATGTTTTCAATAAGCATAACAGCCTTCTTCATTCTTCTGATTTTACAGATAAAGCTACTGAGACACAGAAGTGATAGATGAAATTCACCAATGATCTGAATACGCTGTGCTTCCAATCAGGCTGTGAAACACCTGAGTGGTATGTTCATTTACTTATTTACAGCTTTTCACTTTCCTCTTCTGCCAAATTCTAGACCCCTCAGTGAATAGAAATGACAGAGACCTAGTTTTGTTTTGTTTTGTTTTGTTTTGTTTTGCCAGTAAGCATTTCAAATGCTTCCATATGGTAAAGAAAACTGCAGTGAGTATGAAGATTAACTCACACACAAGTTAATATGGACTAAATAATTTAACAAATGTATTGGTCCCATCCCAGCACTTTCAAGGTCTAGGCAAAAAGTACAAAGAGAGATAGCCATATGATATGGCTAGACTCCATATGAGTAAAATGTAAAAAATAAAAGAATCAAAACATAATACAGCTTCTCATCTTCACAAATACATTTCCAGAACATCTGGAGATCCATTTTCATTGTAGAATGCCCAGAATCTTAGGTTCATTTGAGAAAGCATGAGTTTTAATCCAGACACTTCTCTAATTTTTCTGTTATGTGCTCTGGCTCTAACTTGGCTTTCTTTTGATCTCTTCCTCTATCCTATAATGTGGGGTACCTTGGACATCACAAAAATTATCTTTCTGGATATCGGTCACAGATAGGATCACCAGACTTATTCAAGAAAACATATAGGATTCCTGATGAAATATACAGCAAATGTTTCTAGTGGGACCCATGTAAATATTTTGTTATGTATCTGAAATTGGAGCTTCATATGTTGTGTTGCATTTAATCTGTGACTCAAACTTATAAGTACATAGTCACGGCCAAACTTCAAGCTGCTGCTGCATACTCTCATAGCTGTATCTATCCTTCCTTTCTGCATTGATTCAGACTGAAGTCTCACCCAAGTCCTGGATTGGTTTAGGGGTTACAGGTTGTCTGTGGAGGGAAATGTGTCATCTTGGACGTGCAGAATATGACTTTGAAGGTAAGGGGTATGTGGCCCTTGAGGAAAGTCAGAATTATTTCTTAGGGCTACAGATAGACTAAAAAATAGACAAGAAGGTGAGTTTATTGCTTAGGGAAGAAATCATGGAAGAAATAGCATTTGATTGGAATTCTAAATAATGGGGAGAATTTAGCCGAGTTAAGGAAAGAGCACATTTGGTAGAAGCATTTCATTATATTCTAGTTTTGAATACTTCAAGCCATTTATTTTTATATGTTTAAAGTGACTTTAAAAACTCACTTTTCTTTAATGAATATGAACACTGGGTGTGATTCACCTTCTCCGTGATGATGAAGATAATTTGTTCATAATAAAAAACCTTTGCTTTCTCTTTTTGTATTTGTATATTATATGGAGCAACATGTTCAAGAAAAATACAGCTGTTTTCTTTTTTTCTTTCTTTTTTATTGTAATTAATAAAAGGGTTACATGATATTTGCCAGATTGAAGGTGCATTAATTCACATATATTGATACCCTTTCACATCTTGGTCCCCATTACCCTACCCTCCAACACCCCCCCTCTTGGTTTTCCCCCCTTCCCTATCAAATTTCAAATAACCAAATACAAATAAATCCAATATATCAGATAACAAAATGAGATACTGTAACAATATGAGATAATCAAGGGACAGCAAAAGAGATGAGAGATAACATAGTACATTAAGGACAACAATCATTCATTGTATGGCTTTTGTTTCAATATCCTGGAGGTCTTTTCAATTAGCTTCATACTATATGGCCTTATGTATCAAGGTTTTGCTCTATTGCAGATCTCTGCTAGTAGAGCCCAAGATTTCTACTGATTATGACAAATGAGGGGAACCATTGAGCCTAATTTCCTTTGAGTCTGGCTTACTTCACTTAATATGATTTTTTCTAAGACTTTCCATTTCCTAACAAATGGGGCGATGTCGTTTTTTCTGACAGCAGCATAGAATTCCATTGTGTACAAATACCACAACTTGCAGCTATTTTCTTAATCTGGGAAGATAAAAATTCAGTGTGAGGTAAGAAAACATCCAGGACGTAAGAAGGCGAGGTCCTACTCAATAGGGAATATGGGGGTGAGGAGCTCAAGGTTCTGCATGTTGTTTCTTCTCAAAGCTTTGTGTGCACATATTCGAAATGAAGCACAGAGAGACATAGAGTAACTTCTAAGAATCTGAACATGTAAGTAGAGAACTCACTAATTTTATGTTAGTAGGGAGATAAAATTGAAGGAGAGGGCCCACTAAGGGAGAGACCTCAAAAATGCCTCAGGCATTCAGTTGAAATCACAGGACAGTTGTCCTCTGGGACCCAAAAAAAAAGAAGTCAAACAGAAACAGACCGGATTTCCTGGAATCAAAGTAATCTTTTCATTTTCTATCTGCTATTCAGAAGAAAATTAAACCTTCCCTAGAGGAAGATAGCAGCTATCCTGTGTCATTACAGTTTATATACATAGTATACAGAATTCAATAAAGAAAGGAGGACCAGATTATGCAGAAAACAAAGAAAGAAACACATATAGTAGAAATAAGCTACAGATAATCCAGGTGTTTTGAATTATATGTAACATGTAAAAGCTGGAGAAACTATGTCCATTTTATCCAGAAATTGTTCAGACATTGATTATACAAATGATTCCTAATATTATAGAAAAAAAACGCAGTCACTCAATGAATGATTTGAGCCGAGGCTTGAATGCAAGTAGGTCACAAACTAGGATATCCACAGAGCTAATTAATGCATAAAAGGATGCTCAATATCATCAGAAAATTCCTATTAAGCAATAGTGAGATATATGTCTACCAGAGTGGATGCATGAAAAATTTAACCAATAACATCATTGTATCAATTATGCCACCCCGGTACATGATTTTGAAAGCAAGATAAGTTGTTCATATGTGGAAACAGGATGCCTATGGGGAATCTTACATATCTTCTAAGGCTCAGATTTGCTTTCAACCTAAAAGTGCTCTAAAAGAAATAAACACTATATGTCACACACTGGTGACAAGTGTCTCTAGTTCTACCTACTCAAGAGGTTAAGATCTGAAGGTCATGGTTCAAAGTCAGCCCAAGTTAGAAAGTTCATGAAACTCTTATTTTCAATTAGCTACCAAAAGGCCAGAAATGGAGTTGAGACTCAAGTGGTAGAGTGACAGCCATGAGTGTAAAAATAAGGGACACTCCTAGTTTTCTGTACCTTGTGTTTTGTATATAAGATTATTTGATCTGTGGAAAGGAAAGGGAATCACAGAAACAGCAAGACAAAGGAAGAACTAATGCAGCATTGATACTCACTTGACACTATGTTGGATATGAACCTTATAGCTTGGGGATTAGGAGGTGTAAGCAGGAAAAAATGAGGAGTGGGGGTAAATAGTGTTTAAAAGCAAATGTACTCTTTGCCCTAATTATGTAATTGTAAACCCCTTGACCTAGAACCAGCACAAAATAAAATAAAGTAAAATAAACACCACTAATAAATATTCTTCTTCTGCAAAAAGAAAAAGTTAAGGGAGAGTGCTCAGGCCCTGAGTTTAAGTAGTGCATACGTGCACAAAAACACACACAAATAAAAATTTAAATACATAGACTATATCACACCATTGGTGAGCTTTATGTGAATGATGGACTCTGGGTGACAATGACATCTCAGTGTACATGTTCATTGTTCTTATTTTGCTTAGGTATATATTTTGATAGTAGAAGACTAAAATAGTTTGGATATATTCGAGGGGTCCGGGAGTGTGGCCTACTGTTGTTAGAGTGCTTGTTTAGCATGCATGAAGCTTTGGGTTCGATTCTGGGGTATCACCTACACGGAAAAAGCTGAAAGTGGTGCTGTGTCTCAAGTGCAAGAGTGCTAGCTTTGAGAAATTCAGGGACAGTGCACAGGACCTGAGTTAAGACCCAGGACTAAAATAAAGGAGTCTCAGAATGTACCTCAGATACAGAGTATCTATAACTATGGGTTCAACTAGTTCACAGCCCATGACAGGACTCATGGCACAAAATCTTCAGGGGATGGAGCCTAATGAGAGGTTCTTTTTTTGGTCATTGGAAATATGCCCATGCAGACATAGCATTCTGAGCTTTCACAGCCTTCCAAGTAACTAGGTCTAATGGCATGAATCAGTGGCTCCAACTTAAAGTGTTTTTTAAAAATATTTATTTATTTATTTTTGCCAGTCCTGGGCTTGAGCTCAGGGCCTGAGCACTGTCTTTGGTCCTTTTCAAGGCCAGAGCTCTACCACTTGTGCCTCAGAACCACTTCTTGCTATGTATTGGAACCAGGGAATCGGACCTGGGTCTTTGTGCATGCTAGGGAAGCATTCTACCACTAAGCCAAACTCCCGGGCTGTTTCTTTTTTTTTTTTAATTTTTATTTATTTATTTATTTTTGCTAGTCCTTGGCTTCAGTTCAGGGCATGAACACTGTCCTTGGGCTTTCTCAAGACCAGAGCTCTACCACTTGAGCCACAGCACCACTTCTGGATTTTTTCTATGTATGTGGGACTGAGGAATCGAACCCAGGTCTTCGTGCATGCTAGGCAAGCACTTTACGACTAGGCCAAACTCCCAGCCCCAGTGTTTCTTTTTTAAAGGGAGAAAACAATATATCAAGTGTTCTTTCTGAAGTTAGAATTCATAGAGTTCTGTGCCCACAACCATGTTTTAGTCAGTGACAGTCTTCATAAAATTACATTGCAGAATGGCATTATGATCATCTAAGTTTGTGCGCGTATACTCTAGGATATTTGCCCAGTAAAATTGCTGAACGAGTCACTTCTCACAATGTGTCCCTGCCCTCAAGCTACAGCAGTACTGTGGTTTTGTTTCTCCTTATTTACAAGCTGAAGTCAGTTTACAAAGTAACTGTACTTAAAGTGCTATTCCTTCCTATCTCTTGGTTTTGTATCATCAAATTTTTGGTTGTTTGCATTGCCTCGTGGGAATAATGGTACAGTGGCTGGAATATAACAATAAAAAATACAGTTGGTACTTCCTAAGTAGCATGGAAATTAATTTTGTGAAGCATGCATGGATAGATACTTTTAAAATAATAAAGTAAATAGCATGTGGAAATAGGAACCAGGTGCAATGAAATGTAGAAGGAAAATCTGCTTCATCAAGTATAAGAGAGTTTATGTGTGTGGTTTCTACAGACATTTTTCTGGGCTTGCTTCTCCAAATGAAGATGAATATGGATGTAATGGAGAGGAGCAAGAATTGCTAAAGGAAAAAGAGAGATGAGGAGAGAAATATAGCCATTAAAATTATAACACAAGTTTGATTTTTAAAGGACCTTAATAATATTAAAATATAAAATTTCAAGACTGCATGCATGGGGAAAAATAGAATGAAACTTAAAGAATAATGAAGTGAGTCACCCTGTATGGTCATTAATTTTATACATGTAACATGTAATAGGCTACATTTCCACAGTGGATAGATTCTAACCTGATATTTAAAGATGTTGGCCATGCAAAAACTCAGAAATGTGTGAATACATACACCGACGGACATATATGCATGATGCCCTCTCCTTTGCTCCTGACATTGATTTCATTCACCAACTGTTAGGAAGACTAATTTCTGCACTGAAATCCTGATATGATTTTCAGGACAAGAAAGAGAAGTGGTCACATAGCATTAGGATGTCTAGGGACATACAGATTCTTGGCATCTAAGGTGTGGGGAACAGAAATAGCTATGGATATATGTGCTCCCAAACCAGACCCTGGGCAGTGTGATGTTTCCACACTTAGCAGTCATTACATAACCATGATACGATATATAAAAATCTTTTTTTTTAAATTTGAGGTAAGTCAATCTTTTCTGATTTACATAAAAGCAGTCTAAGAGCAGTGTAAGTTGTCATTGCTATAGCATGGACCAACAGTTTTGATTTGTGTTGTGAGAAATTTGACTATATGGAATAATACTTAATCTTAACCTAATTCAATTCTAAAAAAATTGAAATAGGTTATAAAAAGAAAGTAAAAAAAGGATATACTAAGACAAGATACTCTAAGTGGTCTAGCAGGTAATAGGATTGACAAAAATCTATTTTGTTGTGATGAGGGCTTTTTCTGTTGTTTATTTTGTTTAGATTTAGATGAAAATTACTTGAAAAGCCAGGTTAAAAAGGGAAATGATTGATTTAGAAGGAAGAGAATACACAGGAAGAAACATATTCTAAGAAGATGGAGAGGCAAGATCATTCTTTCTTATGGAAGCATAACATTTCATTGTGTATAAATACCACAGTTTCTGATCCATTCATCTGCTGAGGAGCATCTGGCTTGATTTCATATCTTAGCTATAGTATATAATACTGCAATGAACATGGTTGTACTGCTGGCTTTCTTCCCGGGTGGTTGTGGTCCTTTAGGTAAATGTCCAGGAATGGGGATGCTAGGTCATAGGGAAACTCTATGTTTAGTCTCTTCAGGAACCTCCTTTCTGCTTTCCTGAATGGTTGAATCCATTTACATTTCCAACAACAAAACAGTGTTCCCTTGTGGCCACATCAGTTTCTGTTATCATTTGTTTTTTGGATAATGGTTATTCTCAATAGGATGAATTAGAAACTCAAAGTTGTTTTGATTTTCTTTCCTTTATGGCCACAGATGTTAAACATTTCTTCATGTGTCTCTTGGCCAATCCTATTTCTTTTCCTTTTAAATCTTTAGCCCACTTATTAATAGGGCTGTTGTTTCTTTGAGGATTTGTTTGGGGGAATTTAATTTTTTTGAGCTCTAAGTATATTTTAGATATGAGGCCCATGTCTGATGTATTGCTAGTAAAGATCTCCCAATCTATGGACTATTTTTTGAAATTTTATTTTATTGTCAGGGTGATGTATGGAGGGGTTACAGTTACATTTATAAGGTAGGGCATACACTATTTCTCGAATATTTTTACCCCTTCTCATATCTTCTCCCATGCTCCCTTCCCCCCTCTTTATCTTGCTAGCTGTCTATTCCTTTACCATGCAGACACTCTTCAGTTTAATGTGATCCCACTTACCCAGTCTTTTTTTGATTTGTTATATTTCTGGATCTTTGCTTAGGAAGCTTTGACCTGTGCTAATAAGTCCTAATATTTCCCTATTCCTTTCTGTAATATTTTCAGAGGGTTTGGTCTTATATTAAGCAAACTAAGCCAGATTCAAAGAAACAAAGGCTGCATGGTTTCCCTTATTTGTAACCAGAATATATCTATAAATCTAAAGCAATCCAATGGATAGAAAAGACAAACAATTAAATTTGGACATGATTAATTATATAGCCCTCTAAGCATTTGCACACTGAGAACAAAGGAGGCTACTCTTTTTTAAAACTTTTTTTTGATTTTCAAAGTAATTCTTTTTTCCTTATATTTTTATTGTAATTAATAAAAGGGTACATTCTATTCACCAGATAGAAGGTGCAGTACTCCACATACTTTGATACCCTTTCTCATGTCTTGGTCCCCATTTCCCTCCCCCACCCCCACCCTCATCTTGTTTTTCCGCCCTTCCCTGTCCAATTTCAAATAACCAAATACGAATATATGTTGTATTTATACACAATGGAATTCTATGCTGATGTCAAAAAGAATTACATCACCCCATTTGTAAGTAAATGGAAAGGCTTAAACTTTTTTTTTTTAAGTTTTTTTTTTTTATTGTCCTGGTAATGTAGGTGCACTACTCACACACTGATACCTCTTTACATGTTTTTGTCCCCATTTCTCTTTACCCATCTCCTCCCAATCATCTTGTTTCTTCCCTTCCCTTTCCTATTTCAAATAAACAAATAAATGTATATATAATATAGCAAGTAACAAAGTCAGATACAATAACAACATGAGATTACCAAAGGGCAACGAAAGAGAAGAGAAATAACATAGTACACTAAGAACAACAATCAGACAAGATAAAGGTCTTGGTTCCATATCCTAGAGATGCTTTCATTTTGTCTCATCCTATATGACCTTATGTACCTACATTTTGAGTTATTGTAATCCTCTTCTAGGAGAGTTCTAGATGTGTACTAATTATTGCAAATGAGGGAAACCATGGAGCCTATGGTCTTTGGGTCTGGCTTACTTTGCTTAATATGATTTTTTTGCTAAGTCCTTTCATTTCCTTACAAATGGGGAGAGGTCATTCTTTCTGATGACAGCATAGAATTCCATTGGGTATACATACCACATCTTGTTGATCCACTCATCAACTGAGGGGCATCTGAGTTGTTTCCAGCAAATAATTCTGCAATGAACATTGTTGTGCTAGTGGCTTTAGTATGTCCAAAGGAGGACATTCTTAGGAGAGGTTCACAATCGGACAAAGGGTAAACAAATTCACTGATAATCATTAAACATTATGTTGGAAATGAACTATACAACTTGGGGAGAGGAGGGTGGGGAGAAATGGGCGGAAATGAGAGAGCAGGTAACACTTAAAAAATACACTCACTACTTATGGAACTATAACCCCTCTTCATCTCCTTTACAGTAAAAGCTAACTTAAAAAAAGATGGAAGAAATAAGATGATGGCAATAATGTTGATAGTGATGGTGACTTGAAAGGATGCTCATTTAATGAGAAAAAGTGTTATTTGTTTTACTTTTCATACTTTAATTTTATCCTGAATATAATATTCCCTCTGTTACAAATGAGAAGTCATTCCTAAAATTCTTACTGATACTTAACTAAATGGGCTAAATTCAATGCTTACTCTAAAGAGGTATCAGAAAAAATTCTCATTTGACAATTTTCAAAACTTCACATCTTCAATATTCTAAATTTACTACTGTATTCTTTATTCTGTGTTTTTATGGTGTGTTTTTTAATTGGCTTTTGTTTGTTTTCTGTTACAGTTTCAGGTGGGTGGAAATTTTTTTCTACATTTTTTTATTAATGCCAGAAACTAATGATTTCCATTGATTGTTTTGAATGATAAGACATATAAATCTCAGTAAACCTGAAAGTCCCAAATAGAAGTGAATACTCTAGACAAAGTGATACTTATTGTGCTTACAAGCAATTATTATCAAGAACCAAATTAATGAATTATTTCTTGATTCAAATATGTGATATACTTTGATAATTGTGAGTTTGGAGGTATAATAACAGGATGACTAAGTCAATATTTCTCAAGGACTGATTCAGTTGCAGTTGAATAGATGAAGAGTGAATATCCAATTATATGACTCTCTAGAATTAGTCAAAACTTTTCATCAGTGAGATGTGGGAGGAAAAAGGGAAGAGAATCAAGCAAGCATCATTTCATTGAAGAGCATAAAAAATTCCTCTTGAGAAATCTGACAGCCCAGCTGTGAATGTGTTTTTATCACTATCATGGTTTGAAAGCTGAATTTGGGAACTTCAGTGCATTTTAACTCTGATTTAAAAATTAAGGAGTAGTCAAAGAAAATAGCATCCACAGCAAGAGATGGGAAATGGTGTCAGTATCTGTGTGTGTCCATTCCTCTGTGCGTGCGTGCGTGTGTGTGTGTGTGTGTGTGTGTGTGTGTGTTTGCATGTGTGTGTTCATGTGAGATAGGCAGTCTGCTTAGAAACCTAAGGACTTCAATCTGACTAGAATTTGAACCTACCTGCCTGCCTGCCTGCCTCCCTCCCTCCCTCCTCCCTCCTTCCCTCGCTCCCTTCCTTCTCTTTCTTTCTTTCTTTCTTTCTTTCTTTCTTTCTTTCTTTCTTTCTTTCTTTCTTGCTTGCTTGCTTGCTTGCTTGCTTGCTTGCTTGCTTGCTTGCTTGCTTTCTCTCTCTCCTCTCTCTCTCTCTCTCTCTCTCTCTCTCTCTCTCTCTCTCTCTCTCTCTCTCTCTCTCTCCCTCCCTCCCTCCCTCCCTCCCTCCCTCCCTCCCTCCCTCCCTCCCTCCCTCTCTCTCTCTCTCTCTCTCTCTCTCTCTCTCTCTCTCTCTCTCTCTCTCTCTCTCTATTTATTTTTGTCAGTCATAGAGCTTGAATTCATTGCCTGGGTGCTGTCCTTGAGATTTTCTCCTCAAGGCTAGTGCTCAACTGCTTCAAGCTACAGCTCCACTTCTATCTTTTTCTTTTTATGAGAGTCTCACGGACTTTTCTGACTGGGCTGCCTTTGAACTACAGTCTGCAGATCTCAGTCTCCTTAGTAGCTAAAATTTCCAATAAATTATATACTAAATAAGCCAGGTCTATTACATGGGGAAGTTCAAAATGACCCAGTAAATAGATGGCAAATTAAATATTTGTTTGCAAGCTCAATTTTATAATTTTCAAGACAGAGCCCATACATAATTACATACTAAAAAGTAAAGCATGGTAATTTAATGAGAAAATGACAATTTCAAATAAATCTCTTATATAATAATGAACTAGAACTATAAGGACATTTTAATATTGGAGCATTAATTACTAGGTAGAAAGATGAAAGCAGATAAAAGGCGTTTTTAATGTCATTAATGACTAAACCAGTTTAATTATTTTGACATTGTCAATGATTTTGAAGTGATTTTTTTCTCAAGAATTAGATCCTACAAGATGTAGGGATCTAAGAGGGAGGGAAAGTGGGAAAAAAACAACAGCATTGGAAGGGGGACCGGGAGTTTGGCCTAGTGGTAGAGTGCTTGCCAAGCATGCACGACAACCTGGGTTCGATTCCTCGGTACCACATACCTAGAAAAAAGCTGGAAGTGGTGCTGAGTCTCAAGTGGTAGAGCTCTAGCCTTGAGAAAGTCCAAGGACAGTGCTCAGGCCCTGAGCTCTAGCCCAGGACTGGCAAAAAAAAAAAAAAAAACATTGAAAGGGGTAATAATTTTCAAAAAGTAATGCACTCACTATTTTATGAATGCAACTGTAATCCTTCTATACAGCACTCTGGTAGTAAAATAAAACTAGATTAGACCCTACAAAAATCTTAAAAGCATGATTTTACCTAAAATAACTATCTCAAATTAAATTTGTGGAATCATATATATTTTGTCACCTTATTCTTAAGTTATTCTCTGTTTGTCTTTCACAAAGCACAATTTCAAATGTTTTCTGAAAAGTTCTACAATTCCAAAATACTAAGCTCATGGCAAAGCTTGGAATATATCAGAAATGGGGGGACACAGAAATTATTCTCTCTTCCATATAATCCATAGATAATCCATATGTTCTCTTTTGGTTGTATCACCCCTGAGCATAAGGTAAGACACAGAACATTGGGAATGAGTAAGAGAGAAATTATGAGTCACCAATTTTTCCTTTAGTGAAGTTACCTCCTTTTCTAAGATAAATTATCCTCTCACACTCACCTCAATCATAGGAGAGAAGCACATTTTCTTATGGCTGCCCTTAAACTTAAAAGAGAAGATAGTAGCAGCATGGGCAGAAGATGCTGTGCAACAGTCTCACCATTGTTCAGTCTAATATATAATTAACTGGCCCATTAATCCATGTGAGGATGCATTCTAGTGTATAGAGATTTGGCATGTTTCTCTTGTCATAGTTCAAAAGTTTCCTTTCAATATTCAAATATATGTAATAGGTGAGAAAATAAGTAGGATGATACTGGCATGGGGATGAACATTGAAAGCTTTCAGTTCTCAAATATTTGTGCAATAGTCACTTCCATTCTGAATTCTCTCATTAGGATATGGCATGTGACCCTTACTTCAGGAAGCTATACTTGTTCAGTGGGATTCACTTTGGGGAAAAAGTTGACATAAGGAAGGCATACACAATAGAGACGTCGTGATGACTGAACTTTGCTACTCAAGTTTCCAAGGAGACTATGATGCGATTTTTCACCAGCTTATTTTAATATCCATTTTTAAAAACATTTTTAATCTATGTTTATAGGATTGTTTGGCCCACAGTGATTGTGGAACTAAATCCACTCTGAGCCTCATAGTAGAGGACAGATGGACTATAATAGAAAGAGATAAATACTTGAGAGCCTGGGTGTTTATGGTGCTTTATATGGCACCATTCAGGGTCACCATTTGGTCACATGTGAGTCTCACAGCAACCTACAGAGTAGGTCAGGTAAGTACTTGAATCACACACTAGAAATAGGATAAATATTTCTAAAGTTTCCAAAAAATGTAAATTGCCGAGAGCCTATGGCTTAACCTTATCCAAGTTCTAGTACTTTTTGTCCCTCATATATTAGCTCATTTCCACCCTCTTTCTTCTTTTGTTACATTCAATAGTGTATCCTCCATTTCTCTGTTCCATTTTCCCTGTTCTCATTTGTCACCAACACAAATGAGAGTATCACCCTGAGAAGATGTTGCATATTCAGGGTAGCTGTAGGTATGAGTTATACATCAAGGAAATAAAATCTTCAGCAGATTCTGGGGCTTGAAGGACATTTAATTGGTCATAAAAGGCTAATATCAGGGAACTCGATAAAATATTTTAGAATATACTGTGGAAATTAATATGAAGCTTTCCCAAAACCTGAAAATACATCTCTCCTAGGATCCTGCTATATCATTCCTGCACATATATCTTGAGAGACCGTGCACAGCGCGCGAGAGAGAGAGAGGGAGAGGGAGAGGGAGAGAGGAAGAGAGAGGGGAAGAAAGAGAGAGAAGAGACATAGTACAGTAAGCATACTCGGGTTTATTGTAGGTCTGTTTTTGTTTTTATTATTTTTTTATTGTAATTAGTAAAATGGTTACATGATATTTGCCAGATAGAAGGTGCATTAATTCACATACATTGATACCCTTTCACATGTCTTGGTACCCGTTTCCCTCCCCCCCACTCCCCCACCTGTCTTGGTTTTCCCCCCTTCCCTATCAAATTTCAAATAACCAAATACAAATAAATTCAATATATCAGATAACAAAGTGAGATACTATACCAATATGAGATAACCAAGGGACAGCAAAGGAGATGAGAGACAACATAGTACATTAAGGACAACAATCATTCATTATATGGCTTTTGTTTCACTATCCTGGAGGTCCTTTCAATTAGCTTCACATTATATGTCCTTATGTATCAAGATTTTGCTCTATTGCAAATCTCTGCTAGTAGAGCCCAAGGTTTCTACTGATTATGACGAATGAGGGAAACCATTGAGCCTAAGTTCCTTTGAGTCTGGCTTACTTCACTTAATATGATTTTTTCTAAGTCTTTCCATTTCCTAACAAATGGGGCGATGTCATTCTTTCTGACAGCAGCATAGAATTCCATTGTGTACAAATACCACAACTTGTTGATCCACTCATCAACTGAGGGACATCTAGGTTGGTTCCATATCTTTGCTATGGTGAATAGTGCTGCAATGAACATTGTTGTGCTAGTGGGTTTAGTATGTCCTTGTTTCTGGGTGGTTGGGTAAATGCCATGTTTTTTATTATTTTTGTTGTTGGTTGTGGAGCTTGAGCTCTGGGTTTCAGTGCTGTCCCTGAGCTCTTTATCTCAAGGAAAGTGCTCTACCACTTGAGCCATAGTGCCACTTCTTATAGTTCTGTTTACATAGTCAAACTATGAAATCAGTAAAGCTACTCAGCAGTCAATTAATGGATAAAGAAAATACAAATATCATTTAGCTGTAAAGAAAATAAAATTATGTACTTTGCAGGAAAATGAATTGAATTGGAGATTATGTTAAGTGAGACAGACTAAAATCAAAATGTCAAATATCTTGTTTTCACTCATTTGCAAACTCTATAGCTAAAGGATATATTGACATCTATTTAATTGTGGAAATGTTTTCGGGGATTAAGGAGTAGATTAATAGGGTAAATAATATTTCCAAAGTACACTGTGTGTATCTATGAATATGGCATAAAGAAGCTCACTGAAAGTTGTTTAATAATGGGAGGGTAGAGAGGTGGGGAAAGACTAATGGAAGGGTTAATCTGATTATAATAGTGCTAAGTACTGTAGTAAAACTCTTTTTATGATTAGTATACCTTAAAATTGACTGAATATACATTAATATATGTTAAAAACTGACAGGAAAGTAAGACAGTCCCTATTGGTATTTGGGTATGAGTAGGGGGAGATAAATATGGTTGAAGTATTTTATATACATACATGAAAATTGAAAAATGAAACCTATGAAATTTATTTCCATGAGGGTAGAGAGGAATAAAGGAAAGTGATAGCGGGATAGTGCATTTGATCAAGTCACATTATATACATGTATATAATCCTCTTTCTATAATGGTAAAATAAACTCAATCTTGACTCAAACAGCTGCTTAAAATATTGTATTCCTCAGCATTTTTCTATAGTTGCATGATAGATATTCTCTTTATTGGAGCCTCATTCCATCCCCCCCAATACATTTCCCTTGAGTATGTTCAGTTTGCTCTCACAAATGCTTAGCAAGAACTGAGCTTCTGACCACATTTATGCAGAGAAAGTGTGATGAAGTCTTCATTTTTCACATTAGTCCATCTGTTTAATAGAGAATTCAATGATCTCTTCTGGTCCATTGCAAATTAACAAAAAGTGTCTCTATTTCACACAGTGAAATACACAGCAAGGGATGATTCCTCAATAAAAAGAGGTGTGAGGTAAAGTGTGAGACAGCTTACAAAGATGTACAAACAAACTAATCATTCTGCCTTGCGCAATTTTCCTTCTACCTCTTATCCAGCTGGGGTTCCAAGTTCTCAAGTGGAGAGTAATCTAATTTCACTCTCATCACCTCAAGGCTGCAATCAATCTTCGTGCTTCAGACTAACTGTTGACCAGATCTTCATTTTACTCAAATAGAATATTCTAGAAAATTCTACTTTTATTTTTCTGATAAGGTGGACTACCAGGCTTATATGGTGCATATCCAGCCAATTTTAGTGGATTTTTAAGCACTCATGTGGGACTTCCAAAATTCTCAATTCAAAAGTTAAGTGGCTTAATGATTTGTTTTTGAATTTGAATTTCAGTGCATGAGTGTAGTTGCTTTGCAGACAGAATTCAAGTCCAATTACCACTGTTGTATGACTAGCACCTATGTCCTAGGAAGGATGTAAATCAAGTGCCTTATGATCAAAGAGAAGTGAACACTAATAATATTTGGGACCAGGCTTACTCATCCTTTAATAAAATCAATAAATTACTATGATCAGTCAAGCACTTTATGTACTTTCTTTGCTTATCCAAATTAAAAATAAAACTGATTTAACATACACTATATCCATTTTAGGTTTTTACAAACACGTCTGAAAATTTCAGACCCCCTGAACGCCATTAAACACAGGCCTTGTTTTAGAGTTCTGTGATTGCTCCCTCTAACAATGTCATCCTTAATACTTTTTTTTATTCCCTTTGTACTGTTTCTGTATAGAAAGAGTATACATGTGGCTATTCTTGATGTATTTGAAAACCAAAAATAATTAATTTTATGTTGCACTCATCCTGTTAGTGAGCTTAAACTGAAATTTTACTGTGCAGAGACAGTTCTTTCAGGAAAATAATCTCCCTTGTTTTGAGGTTGAGCCCATGGAAAGGCAACCTTTCTTTTAGGCAGAGAGATGCATTTCTCTGTATAACTCAGCTTGCATTTATCCTTAGCTGGAAGATTGGTTCATGCTCAGAGTCAACTCTTCAGAGAGAGAGTGGCAGGTAATGTCAGGAGTTCAGGAAGAGTTAGAGTGGGGAAAGTTAGAGCAGAAAATTGCATTGCAGTTCCACTTTTAGAGTGTGTGGATATGTTCAGTGAAGAGATGTAAGATTAGATAAGTCTTACATCAGAATAATAAATACATTAAACATTACACATTTTGTTAAATAAGTAGTATTTTTGAATATTTTATATTTCACTATGTGGTGCTAGAAACATTAAGGATACATACAGTAAGAAGTAGGAAATGGGTTGTATTCAGAATGTAAAGGAAATTCTTAACTGAAATATTATCTTATATAGAGCAAATCCTAATGAATTAAACACTAATTAGGGATAATAAACAAGTTCAAATTTTTGCAGTACATTTTGGTATTCAAGCATGAGTTCTAGCTTTATAACTAATAGGCAAACTAAGATAATTAAAATAATTCTTTTTCTAACAGTGTCAAAATTAAATTAAAAAATCACTAAAAGAATCCGACAAACCTTACTCATAATGACCTATTATAATTTTCTTGAAAACACTTGAAAAATGAAGCAATATAAAAAATATCTGATGTCTATAGATTGGACGTAATATGATTAAAGTGAAACAATCCCCTAATTGATATACAGAACCACTATAATATTTATTGAAACTTGATACTTATTAAAAATAAACATTACTTTTGGGGGGTTGGTTAATGTATAATGAATGTATATGTTCTGGCATGAAGTGTAATGTTTCAGTAACTGTATACTTTGTATAATTTTGAACGATCTCATCAGCTGCCCTTGCTTTATAGAAATGGACACACTTATTTTAAAGTTCAAAAAATCTATAGAATTCATAAGTATGAATGACATGAACAAGATCTAATGTAATAATTGTTAAATGAGAGTATATATTTATAGCAATCAAGACAGTGCTGTTATCAATGAAATGAAATGAATTTAGAGTCTAGATGTCAGCCATACATACATCTGTGTTTACTTGATCTTTGACAAAGCTTCTGAGAGCTGCTAGTAAAAGTGAATAGACCCACAGTAGAGTTGGAACTTTGTGCTGATGGCTCATGCTTGTAATTTTAACAGAGATCTAAGAATTAAGTCTGAGAGACTTTATCTCCAATTAGGCAGCAAAAAAATGGCAGACTAAAGGAGTGGCTCAAGTTGTAAATCATCAGCTATGAAAATAAAAGTGGAAAAAAAAGAGTGAAATGGATTCAAACAACACACAAAACTGACCTAAAAATAGCTGAATTAAATGTTTAAAATCCCTGCAATACACTTAAAAGTAAATATAGGTGCCGATATTCCTGTGAAGCATTTTTAAGACTTTTAGAACACTTTGGTGTTGGTGATAGTTTATTGAGCAGTGGTCTAATACATCCTTTTCTCTGAACAGCTTTTGGATTATGTGTGTTGTATGTTCAATAATGAAATAGAATAAACATTGGATTCATCCAAAGGGATTAAAGCTACTAGATAACCAATTACTATTCTTTCCAATGTAATATTATACCCTAATTTTTGTATAGTATATAGAACAAATGGTTTTAACGTCTGCTCCTATTTATCTCCTACCACTGGTCTGGTGAAAGAGTCTCATTGTGGTTATCTCCTGGGACCTGTTTAGGGAGAATATCCTACATATACTGTTCTCTTCAGAAAAATGTGGTTGTTACTCCTACCGACTTTCTTCTGTTTAACAATAATAAACTTACTAGTAAGTATTAACCAATAATTCTTTGGTGCTCAAAGTTTGCCAAATATTTTATATATGTTATGTTTTTGAAATCAAATCTCACATTTATGCAAATAAATACTAAGTGATGAAAGATTCTTGCTTGCAGGATGGGAGGGAGTGATAAGGTCAGAGTTGTGGACAATCATATCCATCTCCAATTATAAAATTATCCACAAGAAATGAGTAACTATAAATAAATTGATATATATTTATGTATTTATGTGTGTGTGTTTGTGTCTTTGTATGTGTGTCTTCTCTGATCAAAATGAAGTCAAATAATTTCATGTGTTCTCTATAATTTGTGTGTTCATAGACTATGTTAATTTTTCTGAAAAGAAAATAAACTTTTTCATAAGGACTTCAAAAACTCTTTCAGTGTTTTGTATTGTTATTAAACCATAATATGCACTGTAAAATACAGAGTTTTGTGGGTAGAAAAAGCTGTTAAGTAAGAAGAGGAAGATGGATATCCACTTTCAGACACTTTTGTGTCAGTGTCTGAAATTGAAGCTGAATCTCTATCCCATTAATTTATGCATAGAAATTTAAGGCAGGATTAGATATAAATTTATTAGATTACATCCTACATTACAAAAGTAATGGTTTGTCTCATAGAAATTATAAAATTGCAAAACATCCTTACTTGGAAGGCAAGACATATAAAATAACTCTTGAAATTAAAATAAACTACAGAAGAGACAAAAATCAAATGGCATTTTGGAGTCAATTTCCAGGGGTTCAAAGTATTTTATCAAGTTCTAGAGCTGATTTTATAGTATCTTAAAAGTAGAGAGATAGATAATTTGAAACAGACGTTAAAGCCATCTTGATGTTCTCATACTCCACTGAGGTTAGAATAACAGCCTAGCAGATGAAGTATAGAATTAAAAGTAGTTTTTACAAAGGATAAATGATCTCTATAGACTTTAATTTCTTTTGAATGTTGTCCAACTTACTAGCACTGCAATTTTATTCTAGAAGCATTTTGTCATATACTTTAAAATAGTTTTGGGGGCAGAGTAGAAAGTTGTTTAAATTCAAACTATCTCACTATCTTAGCACAAACATTTCATGTTGGTTTTGCCTCTCTTACTGAAGTTCTAAGTTAGTGTTAAAAATAAAATAGGTTCAAAAATGAAAGGCAGTGAGATAAATTAGTGTATTCAACAAGTAATTCTGGTTACCATACAGCTTCCATGTGAAAATAAATTTCAGAAAACAGAGAAATTACTTTGATGATTCAGATAATGTATTTTACCAAAGATATTTTGATAGTTCAGGACTGTTATCATAACAGTGGAAACACTTCATCTCCATGCATTGAGAGCATTAAATAGGTGGCTTACTATGAAAAACATTGGAAATTTATAATCAGTCTGCTATCAACACCATTTTTCATATATTTTTATTGTAATTGATAGAAGGGTTACATTATATTCATCAGACAGAAGGTGCATTACTTCACATACATTGATACCCTTTCTCATGTCTTGGTCCCCATTTCCCTCCCTTCACCCCTGCCCCTCATCTTGTTTTCCCCACTTTCCTATCCTATTTCAAATAACTAAATAAGCATATATATAGTATATTAGATAACAAGGTGAAATATTGTAACAATATGAGATAACCAGGGGACAGCGAAAGAGATGAGAAATAACATAGTACATTAAGGGCAACAATCACTCATTATATGGCTTTTGTTTCTATATCCTGGAGGTCCTTTCATTTAGTGTCATCCTACACGGCCTTATGTATATAGGTTTTATCAGCACAATTTTTATTGGTAAGAAGCCAAAAGTCAGAAAATCTAAGGTTGCACAACAAATAAAGTTCATAAAGAGGAAACATTTCTCTACTGCCTCATTTCAGTTCTGTGGGATGTCTGATTCAATATTTCAAACACAAACTATTAAAATGTTTTCTAGTAGATTAACCCTACTCTTGGTTTTCTTCTAAACTTCCATTGCACATAAACATACATAAATATGTACAGGAATAGGTTTGTGAAAATGAATGAACACTTAACATGTATTTCATTTTGATTGTCTCTGTATTGGGTGCTTGAACTCAGGGACTTGTGCTCTTGCTTGGCTTTTTCGTGCTCTACTGACACTTTTAACACTTGAGCCACACCTGTACGTTTGGCATTTTGCTGGTTAATTGGAAATAAGAGTCTCTAGTAGAACATGTTTGCCTAGGCTTACTTCAAATAATTTTCAGATCTCAGCCTTCTGAGTAGCTAGGAGTATAGGCATAAGCCATCTACAACTGGCTAAAATTAACACACTTAACAAATTCAACTCTTATGTGCAGGTTGGCTATAGAATATACATTTTAGCTTTATGATAAATATAACTTTTGAAATACTGAAAATGAATAAAAAGCAAAAGTAACTTTGAAGTACTGATGATTGTTTAAAGTACTAAAGATGATAGTGAACTTTGGATATTAATTGTAGTTGGTTTGGATCATAATCAAAGTTAATTTCTGAATAAGAATTTATTTGAATAGAAATAGTTTTAGCTTTAAAAATATGAGCAAGAAAAAACTGTAAGCACAATACCTACACATATAGAAATTTTTTTATGTAGTAAAAGTTATTGCCAAGAGCCTCATTTGTAATCCTAGCTACTCAGGGGCTGAGATCTAAAAATTATGGTTCAGAGTCAGTCCAGACAGGAAACTCTTATCTCAAATAAACTACCAAAAAGCCTTAAGTGGAGCTGAAATTCAAGTAAGAGAGTACTAGCCTTGAGAAAAATGGCTCAAAGACACTTCTCAGTCCCTGAGTTCAAGCCCCAATGGACACATAGTAAAGAAAAAAAGAAAGAAGAAAGGAAGGAAGGAAGGAAAGAAAGAAAGAAAGAAAGAAAGAAAGAAAGAAAGAAAGAAAGAAAGAAAGAAAGAAAAAGAAAGAAAAGCCAAAGTCACTGAGAAAGGTGCTGGGTTTGGAGAATGACTAGGGCAGCTCCCAATCTGCTTATCCATGCCTAAGTAGAAAGGGGAACAGTGACTTCTATTACCTCCACAACAGAAGAAAAACTATTTCAACATCTTCCAGGTGAGCTATTACGAGGAAAGCAAAGGTGCATAGAAATTGGGGAACCCATTGGGCTGACTGGCTTAGACCAAATGCAGTCTTATCATTTACAGGTTCTTAAATACAAATCAAGTTTGTTAGGCAGATAATGGTAAGTGGACTTCGTTTAGGAAGATCTCTTGTTCATATTTATTTCAGTGACACTGATTTATAACAACCTCAAAGTACATGTTATAGATTCCACATTGTGGTAAGGCTGTCTAGCTGTGAGAGTTACATAGTCTTGAATTGTGTACAACCACAATCAAATGAATACATCTTTCTGAACTATAGCTTTTACAGAAATTTTTTAAAATGCCCATTTCACAATATACAATATGGATCTCCTTAACAAATTCATATGTGATTTCTAGCATTTATTACATTTTTGCATTATTATTGAAAACCTTTTTTTTTTTTTTTGCCAGTACTGAGCTTGACCTCGGGAACTGAGCACTGTCCTTGGACTTTTCAAGGCTAGATCCATGTATGTGATAGAGAGAAATCAAACCAGGGTCTTCGTGCATGCTATGCAAGCACTCTACCAGTAGGCCAAACTCCCGGTCTCTGAAAACCTTCTTTTAACAGACTTCAAAATGAAATACAGGCTCAGCACGGCAAGGCACTCTTAAGTGCTTTTGAGTCCAATGTGAGTATTCCCACTGTTCACAACATTCCTCCATCAAAGGCCCACAAAGGCTCCTTTGTCATTTAGCTCTGTTATCAAACAAGGCCCATAATCTTTATCTGGCTGGTAGCAGACAAAAACATGAGAAGGGGTATTGGTGTTTTAGAAGTAATGTACTCACTACCTGATGAATGCAAGAGTAACCCTTTTATAAATTACCCTGACAATAACATACATTTAGAAAATTGTAAAATTTTGCGTTAAAATGATATGAATCATTTTTTCTCACCATCTAAAGGAGAGCAAGTTATTTATTTATTTATTTATTTTTGTGGGTCATGGGGCTTGAACTCGGCCTGGGTGCTATCTCTGAGCTCTTCAGCTCAAGGCTACCCTAGAGCCAAGCCCCACTCCCTATTTCTAGAGGTTAACTGAAGAGGAGTCTCAGGTCCTTTTGTGCCCAGCTGGCTCTGAACCTTGATTTTCAGATCTCAGCCTCCTGAGTAGCTAGGATTACAGGCTTGAGCCACCACACTGGGCTGAGAGCAAGTTATTTTGCTGCATCTCAGTGGAAGATTTGTTTGGAAATATAATCCCTTATACCTGTCTCAAATGCATGTTTGTGAAGAGGAAACACACTTTGCCTATAGGCAATCATCTCTTCTATGATTGTCCATTTACAGCTTCATAGATGTGCATTTTTTTCTACATGAGCTTGTTTACAGGTGAGGTAAGTGCTATGAACCTGTAGTTAATGGGTACAGCTTGACTCATGAGGGTATCTGAGGAATGTTTACCTGAATACATCCAGTATTGTGAACTTTGAGCCAGGTCTCCCTCTACTCAGCTTATGCTGGTACTAATTCCTTGTTGTGTCATAATTTCTTTTGCTAAAAGAAAAATGCACATAGTAAAATAACTTACATGTGCAATATGATTATAGGGATTAATTCTTAATATAGTTAAATCTCTTATGGCAATTGTTACTGGCCCACAGAATACATTATTTATATATTTACATTGAATTTGTTTGATTTTGAATATATATTCTTATATACACATCATTAAATATTTAATGAATATCAACAATATGTGAACAATAAACAGAGATATATTAAATAGTATTTGTTCAACTGTGTTTACAGAATCTATGGGAGCAGACAAAGCCCCCAGCTAGGTAGAATTATATTCAGAATATTATGGCACAGTGCCTGCCTGGAAAGCCTATGTGAGTCACATCTAGTAACTCGGCATAGAGAAATGCTCAAGGATGAAGAATGCTCTCAACAATGCCTTGAGATGGAGTCTGGAGGTATAGTTTGAAAGACACTTTAGTATATGATTTCAGTATCTTAAGATATTTTTACTGTGCTGACGAATGAGTTTTATTGCCCATACACCACGAGTATAGTGCATTTTAGTTTAAATCTCCTTCTTTATCTCTTGTTTCCTTCCTCTTGTTACTTTCCAATTAGTAGATTAATTTTATAATATTTTACATGCTTGTTATGTGCATTTATGTATGTAGATTGTAAATAAGAGAGAAAGTACAGTATTTGACTTTATGAATCAGACTTTTTTCTTGTTATGTAGTCTAGGTCATAGACATAATTTCATCTCTATGCCTGAATAATATTATATATATATTATATACATGTTCTATATGTTTTATGTATACATATATGCATATGTACATGTGCATATTATAAAACATGTATATGTTTATCTGTGTTTATATATACATATATGTGCATATTGTAAATATACATAAAACATATCTAATGTGTATATATACAAATATATACAAATTACAAATTTATCCATTCATGATGCAATGGATTCCTTAATCCAGCTCCATCATTTGGTTATTATGAATTGTACTGCAATTAACATGGTTGGTTGTGCATGTATCTTTATTATATGTGGTCTTACATTTCTTAGGTATATGAACAGAGGTTATAACAGGATCAGATGATAGTTCTATTTTTAATTTTTCAGAAAATTCCATACTGAGTTTCATAGTGGCCACACTTACCAATAGTTCTACATGCCCTGCACCGCTATGTTCTCTTCAGAATTCCGTTGCTTTTATTCTTTATGATAGCCATTCTGACAGGAATGAGGTAGAGTTTCAGTGTTGTTTTCATTTGCATTTATTTTACGACTAAAGAGTAAAAAAAATTCTTCAGACATTTATTTGGCATTTGTGTTTATTTTGAAAATGGTTCAGTTCATTTCCTCATTTTTAAAGTCAGTTATTCTTTAGTATTTGATTTTTGATACTCTTGCCATATTCTAGATATTAATCCCTTGACAGATGAATAATATGAAAAGATTTTCCTCATTCTTCGATGTGCAGAAGCTTTTAAATTTAATGTAGTCTAATTTCAATTCTTCTTCTTAGTTCCTCAGTTATTGGATTAATAGTTATGGAACAATTTCCCATTTTGTTTATTGAAATCCTCTCCCTATTTTTTCCACTACTAGGTTCAGTTTTTGATCTTTTATTTGGTCCCTGGTCCATTTTGAAATTGAATTTGAAAATTGACATCCAGTTTTCCCTGAACCATTTGTTGAAAAGATTCTTTTTTCTACAAAGTAAATATTTGAGCTCTTTGTAAAGAATATATTTATAAATAATATAGTTAAAAATAATCAGGTATTATATTATATATATATACATATTTGGTTATTTGAAGTCAGAGAGGGAAGGGGGGAAAAAGATGAGGGGCGGGAGTGGGGGAAGGAAAATGGGGACCAAGACATGAGAAAGGGTATCAATGTATGTGTAGTAATGCACCTTCTATCTGGTGAGTATAACGTAACCCTTCTATTAATTACAATAAAAATATATGGAAAAAGAAAATAAGTAAAGTGCTCAAAGTATATTTGATTGAACAAATAAAATAAAATGCATTCTCAGGTATTTGTAGCTACATGAGATTATCCTATAGTCTATTTTCTTAGTCTATGTGTCAGTATTATGTGGTCATTGTCACTATGGTATTGAAGTATAATTTGCAGTTAAGAGCTGTGATATTATCAGTGTTGCTCCTTTTGCTCAGGATTGCCTTTGTTATTTGAGGTCCTTTGTTCTTTCTTACAATTTTTAAATTTTTTTTCAATTTCTGTGAAGTACATCTTTATCTTTTATTATCTTTAAGTAGTTGTGTAAAGGAACTGCCACCCACCAAAGCAGTTTATAAATCCATTGCATCCTAATTTTTTTGAAATTTAACAAAGCAGTTTTAGTGTACAGTGCATCTTGATCTGTGTCACCCCATCAACACGTTCATCCCTCTCCAAACCACTGTTTCCCGTATATATTCCCAGTTCTGTATTATATACTGCTTTTTTCTACCCCTCTCCTTTGGGACCCATCTTCCCCTCTTGCAAGTAACAATTTCCTGCTTCTTATTTTGTTGGACTTTGACTTAGTCTGTCTAAAGCAATATACTATTTGAGCTCTCCCATAGATTCTATTACACTCTAATTAATGCATTTTAACTGCTTACCACCCAATATGTGTTTACTTTAGATTTATAGGCACATTCTAGCTACCACAAATGAGAAAAACTATGCAACTTGTGTTCTCTAGATCTTAATATAATGTTTTTCAAGGCTTTCCATTTTTTTAATGAATGGTATAATATTTTTTATTCTGATGGATGAGTAGAATTCATATATTTAGATCTCACATTTTCTTGATCCATTAATCCAGTAAGGGACAAATGTTCATTTGGGGCATCTTGTTTGATTCCATATCTTGCCTATGGTAAATATGCTGCAATGAATATGGTTGTGCCGGTGGGTTCAGTGCTTCATTTGTGTTGTATTGGATAATGGCCCAGACCCACAATTGCTGGGTAATAGGGAAGCTCCATGTTTAGTTCTTTGAGGAACTTCCATACTTTTTACCAGCATATTTGACCATGCCTTCCCCACTTTTTTACCTCTCTCCTTCGCACTCTTCCCTCCTTTAACTTCCCATTTCCTTCCCTTTCTTTCCCTTTTTTTTACCTTCTTCTCCTTGTGCTCTTCCTCTTTCTCCTCCTTCTTTTCCATCTCTTCCCCTGACTTCTCTCCTTTCTTCCTTCCTTTCTTCCTTCTTTCTTTCCTTCCTTCTGTTTTTTTCTTTCTTCATTTTTTTTCTTTCTGAGGCTGTTATGTAATTGCTTTCTTAATTTTGTTCTCAGAAAGTTTATTGTTAGTATATAAGAAAGCTACTGATTTTTTAAATCTTGATTTTGAGTCTTGATACTTAACAGAAGGTGTTGATAGGTACTTCTTTTGCTACTTGTGTCTCTTTTATTTCTTCCTCTTACCCTATTTCTGTGACTGAGAAAAAGCACTATATTGAATAGGAATGGAGAGAGTAAATATCCTTACCTGAATTTAGGCTATTTTTTAAAAGTTTTTCCAGTTAGACTTTTGTAAGTTGAAGTAGGTTCCTTGTACTTCTTGTTTCTTCAAAGCTTTCACCTGAAAGTGCAGTTGAATTTATAAAGCATTTTTCTGCATCTATTGAGAAACAACCTTTTTTTCCATATATTTTTTATTGTACTTAATAGAAGGGTTACATGATATTTGCCAGATAGATGGTGCATTAATTCCCATACATTGATACCCTTTCACATATCTTGGTCCCCATTTCCCTCCCCCCCACCCCCACCCCTCATCTTATTTTCCCCTGTTCCCTATCCAATTTCAAATAACCAAATACAAATATATCCAATATATCAGTTAACAAAGTGAGATACTGTAACAATATGAGATAACCAAGGGACAGCAAAAGAGATGAGAGATAACATAGTACATTAAAGACAACAATCATTCCTTATATGGCTTATATTTCTATATCCTAGAGATCCTTTCATTTAGCGTCATACTATATGGCCTTTTGTATCAAGGTTTTGCTCTATTGCAAATCTTTGCTAGGAGAGCCCATGGTTTCTACTGATTATGACAAATGAGGGAAACCATTGAGCATAAGTTCTTTGAGTCTGGCTTACTTCACTTAATATGATCTTTTCTAAGTCTTTCCATTTCCTTAAAAATGGGGCAATGTCATTCTTTCTGACAGCAGCATAGAATTCCATTGTGTACAAATACAACATCTTGTTGATCCACTCATCAACTGAGGGACATCTAGGTTGGTTCCATATGTTTGCTATGGTAAATAGTGCAACAATGAACATTGTTGTGCTAGTGGATTTAGTATGTCCTTGTTTCTGGATGATTGGGTAAATGCCAAGTAGTGGAATTGCTGGGTCATAGGGGAGCTCTATGTTTAGTCTTTTGAGGAACTGCCATACTGCTTTCCATAGTGGTTGAATGAGTTTGCACTCCCACCAACAGTGTAGTAGTAATCCCTCCTGGCCACATCCCCTCCAGCATTTGTTGTTATTAGTTTTGTTGATCTTGGCCATTCTAACTGGAGTGAGGTGGAATCTTAGAGTTGTTTTGATTTGCATTTCTTTTATGACCAGAGATGTTGAGCATTTCTTCATGTGTCTATAGGCCGTTTTTGTTTCTTCTTCAGAGAAGACTCTCTTTGAGTCTTTGGCCCATCTTTTAATGGGATGGTTGTTTGGAGATTAGTTTTGGATTGATTCAATTTTTTGAGTTGTTGATATATTTTAGATATGAGGCCTTTGTCTGTTGTATGGTTGGTGAAGATCTTCTCTCACTCTGTAGGCTTCCTAATTAGTTTACTAGCTATGTCCTTTGCTATCAGTTTGAAAAACCTCCCATGCTCCTGGATTGGAAGAAATGACAATCTTGCCAAGGGCTATCTACAAATTCAACGAAATACCCATCAATATCCCAATGTCATTCTTTAAAGAAATAGAAGAGGAAATCCAAAATTTCATATGGAATAAAAAAAGACCCTGTATAGCAAAATCACTTCTTAGCAGAAAGAACAGCACAGGAGGAATTTCAATACCAAACTTTAGACTCTATTACAGAGCTATAATTATCAAAACAGCTTGGTACTGGCAAAAGAACAGGCCTGAAGACCAATGGAATAGAACTGAGGACCCAGATATTAAACCACAGATCTATGGCCACCTAATCTTTGACAAAGGAGCCAAAAAAATAGAATGGAAGAAAGATAGCCTCTTCAACAAGTGGTGCTGGCAGAACTGGTTAAGCACATGCAGAAAACTAAAGTTGGATCCTTTTTTGTCACCATGTACTACAATTAACTCCAAATGGATCAAAGACCTGAAGGTAAAAGCCGACACACTGAAAACTTTACAAGAAGGAATGGGAGATACACTAGACCTCCTTGGCACAGGTCGAAACCTTCTTAATAAGGACCAAGAATCACAACAAATCAGAGAAAGGCTGGAAAGAGAAACAATCATGATTATTTTTGTCCTGGATTCTGTTCAGATGTTCTGATATACTTAGTAATTTTCATATTTTTCTTCCTTGCATTCTTGGAGTGATATCAACTCTGTCTTGGTTTATGAACTGTACAAATATTGTTGAATTTTATTTGATAGTATATTAAGATTTTTTTACTAAAAATTGAAAGATTGGGCTGAGAGTTTGGCCTAGTGGTAGAGTGCTTGCTTGGCATGCACAAAGACCCAGGTTTGATTCCTTGGTACCACATACATAGAAAAAGCCAGAAATGGCTCGAGTGGCAGAGCATTAGCCTTGAGGAAAAAGCCCATGGTCAATTCGCAGGCCCTGAGCTCATGCCTCACGACTGGAAAAAGAAGTTTAAAAATTTATAAAATCTGAAGAGATACCTCATTACTTTATTAACAAAATTTGCCTACATGTTCACCAAGGAAATTGGTGCATTGTTCTTTTTATATATTTTTTAAATTGTGTCTTTATTTGATTTTTGTTATCAGCGTAATACTTGATCATAGAATTAGTTTGGTATTATTTGTTCTCTTTCTATTTTATGGAATAGTTTGGAGATTGCTAATGTTAATTCTTTAAACTTTCAGTAAAATTCAGCTGTGAATCCGTAGATTTCTGGGCTTTCCTTTGTTGGAAAAATTGATTACAACTTCACTCTTGTTTGTTATAGAACTGTTTAGGTTATTTACATTGTCTTTGTTCAAATACCAGGATGGCATGAGAAACAACAATATTATGTAAATGAGTAAAGGATGTGGAATCAATATAAGTCCCAGAGTCCCTCAGAAGGTGTCACTCAATGTCTAAGGGATAAGTTATATCTTTTGTGCATAAATCATTAGCAAAGGGAATGAAGTTATTACACTATTGAAAAGGGACTTCCTGTTCCTTGAAACATGTATCACTTCATAGTTGAACATCTGTTAGCCTAGAGAAGGGAGACTGCGTTCTGAATCCTTTTTTTCTTTTTTTGGAAAATGTTCCAACTTTTTTATGTATAATATTCTTAGGTACAAAAATTTAGTTTCAGGTCATTTTGATGATGATACAATTGAGAAAAATGTGTGGAATAATTTCCATTTCATTTCTTAAAATCTAAAGGAATAAAGTCTCTTTATCCCATAGCTTTTGCCCAACCTGGGTTCTTTTCGGATAGTTTTCAACATCCTTTTCAAGAAGAACCAGTGTTTACATTTTGCTTCAACCCCAGGGAGGAACATAAATTATTCATGTAAAAATGTGAGAGATGGGAAAGGGAGGGAAGCATACTACGTTTCTTATACAAGTACATATCTAGTGCATAAGTGTTTTTAATTTATAACATTGGAATACTGGTTTAGAAAGCAAGCTGATACATATATAATATATAAACATAATATACATATATATTTCTTTCACTAGTATAATGCTATTAACTAGGAAGTAAGCTACTCTTTGAACTAGGCAGCAGAAGCATTTCCTGTGATCTATGAGGAACGTCGTCCAGTTGAGCAATCTTTCTCTTTAAAAAAAATGGATAATGATGTGCTTAATTCCAATGTCTTAAATTATGCATCTGGAGAGGTGTTGTTTTCTTCATTTAACAGTCTCTTAATTGTCCTCTTCAGTGGTATATGCCAGCTTCTCTGATGAAAATAGAACCTGTATAAAAATTTTGCTGGGTGAGATTGAGAGTTGGCACATATTTTGCTTCTTGGCACCTGTTCTGTTCTCATGGTAGGTGGATGTTGTAGTTTGGAGTGAATTTTCTGAGTATTAGGCTTCTCTTAATGATCTGGAGAGACAGAAAGGATTGACCCATAAATCGCAAAGTATTTCAGGGTTGTTGGGGCCTGACCTCCATCTCTGAGGCTTGATTCTGGCTCAGTGGTAATTAAAGGGCTTTGGCCAGGCATTCACTCCTTGCATACCTCTCTTAAGGCATCTCTGTGTACGTGACACCCGCAGCTTCGTGGGTCTCCAAGCAGTGCAGATCTTGCTTGCGCATGCTTTCCTGCACCTGTCCCGCCCAGGACCTGAAAGCCCCACCCAGGCCCTTAGTGGTAGCATGGTGGCCCTCTTCCTATTGGCTAGCTTCCCAGTTCCCACCTTCTCCTACCCTAACAGTATAATACTAATTGTCTGACACAATAAAGGGATGAGAACAGCAGATCAGATCAGCAGAGAGATCTGATACGCTTTCATGGTTAACACTGCTTCTGACTTAGTATGGTTTTTTTCTTCCCTGGTAATTGGGGGAGGGCTGGGTCATTGATACTTACCATCTCGCTCAGCTCCGGGGGACTACAGGCTGGCCCTGTGTGTCCCTCCCCGTTACTGAGTTGCTCCTCAGAGAAGTGACACAGGATGGCTGATACCTTTGTGGGCCTGTGTGTAAATTTTTAGCCGTACATTAACCCAACCATCCAGAAACTAGGGCATACTAAATCCACTAGCACAAAATGTTCATTGCAGCACTATTCACCATAGCAAAGATATGGAACCAACCTAGATGTCCCTCAGTTGATGAGTGGATCAACAAGATGTGGTATTTATACAGAATGGAATTCTATGCTGCTGTCAGAAAAAAACAATATCGCCCCATTTGTTAGGAAATGGAAAGACTTAGAAAAAATCATATTAAGTGAAGTAAGCCAGACTCAAAGGAACTTAGGCTCAATGGTTTCCATCATTTATCATAATCAGTAGAAACCTTGGGCTCTCCTAGCAGAGATTTGCAATAGAGCAAAACCTTGATACATAAGGCCATACAGTAGGAAGCTAATTGAAAGGACCTCCAGGATATTGAAACAAAAGCCATATAACGAATGATTGTTGTCCTCAATGTATTATGTTGTCTCTAAAACATATTTTTTAAAAAATAGAAAAAAGCCAAAAAAGAAAGGAAATAATCACAATAAAGTCATTTACCTGAACTTCTTACCACTGGCACCTAATTGCCATGCAACACAAGAGTGGTTTGTGCATTCCATTAAATGCATGTCAGATTTACAAAAAAAAAATTTAGCCGTAGTAATATCTATTCCTAGGGCTAGGTAGATACCTGTTCCTTGAAGGCACTACAAAGACCTACATGTGTTTAGATCAAGAGTTTAGTTTCTAATCCCTGAAGATTTGAATGTTTTATGATTTGAGGGAGATGTTCTGGCTATTTGCCAGGTTTTCATTTTGATAAATAGTTATTGAAGAATTTGCAAAATGACTACATATTCCACTTATCACTAGGACAAGAAAAAAAAGAAGTCAGAGTCTGAGTAAAGGACCAGTAACTAAAGGCAGAAGTAAAATATTAGCCATCATTTTAGTATATTTGGTGAATAGCATGTTTTTCTACCATGCTAGGTAAATATGCTTATTTACTAATTCCCCTGGCCCTATTACAGAATCAAAACTTTGCCCCATATACACCATTCTGAGTCTTTCCAGAATAATATTTTATGTTTTAGGATACTTTGTACCTTAAAATTAGAATCTTTCTGCAGCTCAAAAAGGGATACATGATAATTAAAAAGACAAAAGTGAACACATAGTAATGTGTAACAATCACCTGCAGATGCATATGTCTTCCACCCCTACTAAAAATTTGAATTTAAGGGCTAGTGTGATCCTGACACATAGATCAAGAGAATGCAAAGGCTGTTATTTACAATGAAGTAACACACTGTTCTGGTTAGAACAGGACATCTATTTCATGCAGATCCATATGACATAAGTGTTGGGAAAGGAGCCTATGCTAGGTTTTTACTATGATTAGGAATATTCCTTTGTATGCTTTGAATACTCAAGTGTTCAACAGAAGGAGCAATGGGGGTCTCTTACAGCTTTCCAAATGTGAAACAGAGAAAGAGGGGTAAAGCCTAAAACCTGTGAGCAATGAGACATCAGGAAATAAACAGTGCATCATCACACAATATAAGTAAGGGAAAGACTCTCTAAAGGAACTTGAGCGAATAGATAAATTCTCAAATGTGCAACCAAAGAAGAGTGAAGATTTATTGTTAACAATTGGATATGTTTTCTGATTAAATGGTTTAGAATAAGTGGAAAACATTTTATTCAGTTTCATTTGTTGCTACTCAACTTTTGTATCACTTAGAAAGTTTTGGTAATTCTTCATAAGCAAGATAGTGATCTAATGAGAGATGTTTTTGAGCGTATGAATTCACTACCTTAAAACATTGAAAACCTGGCCGGGAGTTTGGCCAAGTGGTAGAATGCATGCCTAGCATGCATGAAGACCCAGGTTCAATTACTTGGTACCATATACATAGAAAAAAACCCAGAAGTGGTGCTGTGGTTCAAGTGGTAGAGCTCTAGCCTTGAGAAAACCCAAGGACAGTGCTCAGGCCCTGGACTCAAGCCCAGGACTGGCAAAAAAACCAAAAACCAAAAAACAAAACAAAAAACATTGAAAACCTACCATGGGTAGCTACTAATTTAAGTACCCAGGAGACACCCTATAGACCATAACAGACAAATAAATGTAGCAATAGGTGTAAGGCAGGTTCCACAGTCAGAAACATTTTTATCTTTTATAAACCTATTACTCACCAGGTAGGTGATTTTAGGCAAGTTATTTACCTCTCTGGTCTTTATTTTTCTTATTTGTAAAATGAAAACAACATTGTAGTGCTACAATGAAAATATACATTATAAGCTTGTCCTACTACATGGACAGATTTCTGTCTGTTTCAAGTTGTCTCCATTTATTTAAGATACATGTTCCATTTTCATTTTTATGAGCAGTTATTTATAATATTTCCTTTTACTTTAAAAAATACCCTGGTTTTAAATGCTTAATTTTGCATTTACTTTGTTGTATCAAAGAATTGCAAAGCTTTGAGCTTTGTGGTATGGTAGACATGCCATCATAAATCATTAAGAAGGTCTTTATCATGGCCTAGAGAACAGAGGGACACTATATAATATGGAACTCTGGGACTAAACAATTTTTGGTAAAGTGAGACTTTCATCTTTTATCCTGATTTATTTCATTTTCCCTCATCAAATTTATGAAATCATGGTTCATGCAAGCCATAAACACCAGGGAAAGCTAGGATAAATAGCTACCTAAAAGAGAACCTACCTTTGCTCTGACTAGATTTTTAATTTATTGCCTCCAAAATTTATAACTTAATCACAGTTGAAAGCTATTTGTTATCTAAAAACCATATGCAGTCATTTTTGTAACTGGTACCTCTACAAATAACACCAAAAAATTTGGTCTGAGAAAAGCTTTTGCAGCTTCCAAAAGTAAGAGTTGGTTTATTGGATGACACTTTTTTTCATATACTTTTTGTCGTTGTTAATAGAAGGGTTACATTATATTCACCAGATAGAAGGTGCATTACTTCACATACATTGATACCCTCTCTCATGTCTTGGTCCCCATTTCCCTCCCCCATGGTGAATAGTGCTGCAATGAACATTGTTGTGCTAGTGGATTTAGTATGCTCTTGTTTCTGGATGGTTGGGTAAATGCCAAGTAGTGGAATTGTTGGGTCATAGGGGAGTTCTATGTTTAGTCTTTTGAGGAACTGACATACTGCTTTCCATAGTGGTTGAACAAGTTTGCACTCCCACCAACAATGTAGTAGTGATCCCTCCTGGCCACATCCCCTCCAGCATCTGTTGTTATTAGATTTCTTGATCCTGGCCATTCTAATTGGAGTGAGGTAGAATCTTAGAGTTGTTTTGATTTGCATTTCTTTTATGACCAGAGATGTTGAGCATTTCTTCATGTGTCTGTAGGCCATTCTTATTTCTTCTTCAGAGAAGGCTCTCTTTAAGTCATTGGCCCTTCTTTTAATTGGGTGGTTGTTTCTTTGCAGATTAGTTTTGGATTGACTCAATTTTTTGAGCTGTTGATTTATTTTAGATCTGAGGCCTTTGTTGGACAACATCTTTTAGGAATAAAGTATTAGTTGTTAAATCCAGAAAGATCAACCAAGCAAGCAGTTAGTTGATCTTTCTAGCTTCAGAGATAAAAATTTCCTTTTATTCTGTATATGTTTATTGTTTCTGTTGACTCCCATCCTTTATATAACTACATTCATGCTCTTGTGGTGATGCTACAAAGCCTCAGGGCATTCTACATGATATCCTACAGAAGCATCTATTTTCTGTAACAGAAGTTTTACAGCTTATAAACTTTTGGTTAGGACAATTTCTCAACACTGCAAGAGAAAACAGGTACTGAGTAAGAACATAGTTGTGATTAAACATTATTTTATGTTTATGAATAAACACCACAATGAATAAATAGTGGTTTAGTCACTTATAGAATTCTACATATCTGGTTAAGATCAGTATCTTTACATAATAAGAAAGATAATTAAAAATGATGTAGAAAAAATAGTGAAGCTGGGCATTGACTTTATAATATTACTTTTTAATGCAAAATTTTATTGGCAGATATTTATAGACAAATTTCCTTTCACTTCACAAATTATCACAGAAAATCCCAAACTGTTATATTAATTGGCAACTTTTTGGAAAAAACCTTTTAGGTTTCTTTCATAAGTTGCCTCATACAGATCTATTTACTATTTTAAAACTACTTCTACAGATTTGTGATCTACCAAAACAGAAATCTTAATAAACTCTATTTTTATGATTGTCATCCCAAATATAAAAAGTGGTGCATTTTAAATATCTATCCTGTATTACAAGTATACCCCTGACATGAAAGAGGTTGTATTTGGACATTGGTGAGAATTACTGGGTAGGTAATTCTCCTCCAAATGTCCTATAGATTATGTAAAAAAACGCAGTAAAAATTTTAAAATTAAAAAAAATATTCTGAAGACACACAAACAGCCAAATAATGTTGGCAAAGAAAAATGTGAAATTTATTCCTCTGATGTTGAGATCTAATATAAAATCCTAGAATTCCAGATAATATTGTGTTCTTGCTATGACTATTGGCTGATCAATGGATCAAAATGATGCTCAAAAATGGAAGAGTCCCAAGAATAAAGGAAAGTCTCTTCCTTCCTAATCCTATATGAGGAATGAATTTGTGTACGTCTTATAGTTTGACCTCTGCTAAACCCAGGTCTATCCACTCACCACTCAAAAATCTGTACTCAGGAGACTGATTCTTCACTGGAGGGAAATCAGTTTTATTGTAGGGAGGGCCTTCAAAAGGTGAAGAGAGCAATCACCTTAAAACTGCCAAGGGAAACTCAATCACAAAGGGCTTCTACAGGAATGAAATGAAATTCATTGGGACAGAGAGAGGAAAATTTTCTCCTGAATAGGGTATTCTGTCATCCAGGTTATATTATTCCTTGTTTCTCTGCTTAGAACATCACAATGAAGCTTGACATCCTCAGACTCATTTCTGTAATTGTGTGTGTGTGTGTGTGTGTGTGTGTGTGTGTACTCTAACTGAACTGAGGGCCTGGTATTCTTGATTAGCTTTCTCACTCAAAGCCAGTGGTCTACCACTTGAGGCACACTTTCACTTCAGGCTGGTTCAAACCTTGATCTTCGTGTCTTAGGCTCTTGAGTAGGCGGGATTAGAGTTGTGAGTCATCAGAGCCTCAGTCATTTCTGCATTTCTTAGGTAGTCATACTACTTTTCTCCATGGTAGTTCTCAAAGCAATTTACAAGGGCTGTGTTAGCTGATGCACAGGCCCAGAGAAGAAAGGGTGTTGGTTACTCATGTTGATGTTAACTGAAAGTTAGCAGATGCTTGGATTCCTTAAATCTAAAGAAAGATTACTTATCTTAATCATATAAGTGTGTTTTTTCTTTAGAATTTAGAATGTCAGAAAAAAGGAGATGAAGAAAAGTTAACTCTGCCAAGGACGTCTACAAAAGTATGGCTACTTTTTTAACTAAGATTAAAGGCTAAACCATGAATTTCTTTGAAAAATAAAGGAAAAGATTGACATCTGGGAATCTGAAAGATTTTCTTAAGCAAAGTTCAGAAAGCTATGAGCATAGGAGAAAAATCGAAAATTATATTTCATGAAGAATTTTTAAATGAATGCCCATCAAAGAATTTCATTATAAAATATATAGGCAAGAAGCATGCTAAGAGAATATATTTACAAAGTCTGTCTCAAAAATGTTTTGTATCTATGACATAAAAGGAATTAAAGGTAATAATAAAAGGTCTGAATAAAAAAATTGAAAAAAGCTGGGAGAAATACTTCAGAAAAGCATATTTTTGAATGGCCAGCTCACCTATAATGCATGCTCACTTTCATTTTTCATGAGTAAGATGAAATTTAATAAAGTTAAAATTAAAACTTTTAAGTAACAGCATATGCTTAGTCGAATAACTAATATTAGAAAGAATAGCAATCAAGCAATTCCACTATTATGAATTTACTGAAGAGAAATTATAGTGAATTCACAAGACACATAATTTCAAAGTTTTTTTATTCATTGTTACACATACATTCATAGCATGCATCCTGTTGCTTTTATTTTTTCTATTCCTTTAGAAGAGCTAGGCTTTTCAATACAATGGGGAAGGCCAATGCAGAATATATAAACAAGTGGCAGAAATAGGCAAGACCCTTATCTTCAATTAACCATCCAAAATCTTGAAATGGACCAGTTGCTGAAGTAGTAGAGCAACTTTCAGTGGAAAAGCTGAGACAGTGTTCAGGCTCTGGCATTAGCCAGGGCAAAGATTGCCCTGAGTTCAAGCCCTAGTACCAGTACACACAAAAATGATCATATATTTTCAATTAATTATAAAAAAATGAGGGAACCCCTCAACACTAGTAAGGAGGGGTAGAAAGAGGACTTGATAAATAAACATTGAGAAAATTCCTGATAAGTTAGAATTATTGTGAGGATGAGGTAGACTAGCAAGACTATTACTTACTTAAACTAAAGTAATGTTTATAGTAATTCTGACCTGCCCAGCACTTTACAATGGGAGACTTATTGGAAGAATTGGGGTCTTAGGAAAAACTGCTCCTACTCATCCACTGAGCTCTGAATCAACTTGTGTGCAGAGACAGTGTTTATCTCACACAGCTGGCTTCATGGTCCTTGAGGATTTGAATAAGTTTGGATGTTTTTCTCAAAAGGCTTTGTGGGCTCAGCTTGCTCTACAAACCTCTGAAATGTATGCTTTTTTTTCAAACATCAGAGTTTTGCAGACTGAAAATATATAAAGCCAATTTGAACTTTTTGAAATGCTGTAGAAGTCTTAGGTCTTTTATGGTGCTACCACATTATGTCATAGACTAGTTAGTTTGTAAACAGTGTAGACATTCCCTTCCTGCCCCGCTGCCACACACACAAACTGACGGCTGGGAATCCAAAATTAAGGCACTGGAAGCCTTAGTGTCAACTAGAATTCACTACAAGTTCATAGGTGACCCCTTCTTGTTGTACCCTGTATGGTAGAGAGGCAAACAAGTTCACAGATTCTTTATCAGGAAACAAATCCCATCTATGAAAATAAAATCATTATGATATAGTAAACTCTCCAAAGTCTTTCTTTTACTATTAATATTTTAGAAATTAAGTTTCAATTTCTTGATGGTGGAGGTACATGAATATTCTGATTAGTGCAGCTTGTTAAACTCCTGTGTTGACTACACTTTCCTACACCATAAGGAATGTAAACAAGTGATCTGTCTGCTTTGGTCTTTTCTTTTGTGGTACTGGGGTATTGAATCCAGGATGTTCCACTTTTCCACTGAGTTACATCCCAGCCCAGCAGATCAATCTGATGATAATATTCTATCTCCATGTCTGAAATATCATGGTGAATTCTATTTGAACTGGCATTTGCTTAAAAATAATGAAGGATAGGAATGTAACACAGATCCTACCAAGAATGAAGAAACTAGTGGGATGGTCTGCTGAAAGAGGGGAGGGGGTGAATTCAGTCAAAATACTTTATGTGTGAAAATTCAATGATTAAATTTGCTGCTATTGGTTTTGAAAAAGGGACAGAGGGGAATGATGGATGGGATGAATATAATCAAGGTAACACTGTATGTGTATATGTATATATAAAAAATGAACATCCTTTGTACAACTAATTATTGTTAATAAAAAAGTAAAGAAAAAAGAAATATAAGCATGAGATCATGGATATTTTCTTATATATTTCTGTCTTTAGACAAATACTTTAAAAATAAGGAACAGAATTTAAAGATAAACAGGGACTGCCCTAAATAAGTTTCATTGGATATGGTCCCTTGTAGAAAAATCTGTCCTCAAAAGTAAAAAAAAAAAAAAAAAGAAAATCCTTTTAAATTCCCAGCACATTTCTTCAACTGGAAGAAGATGAAAACTTCAGAAAAATTAAGTTCAATCTGATTGTTAGCAGACAACCATGAACAACTAAAATGATAAGATTGCAATTGATGGATACCTATTTATTTTTAATGGAGTAAAGGTGATAGGATGGATTTGAGTAAAAACAAAGAAAAGAATAGTTTGAGATAAGAAAAAAATGAGTTTGTTGTTCAGATGGATTTTTTAAACTAAGGCAAAGATATTACAAGTGTATCTGAAACATAGATGAAAGAAAAGTAGCCCTAATAAAACTGAAGAAGTTATCAGGAAAGGGAGGATTTTATATCATTATTTCCATTTTGCATTTAATGTGAAGTAAGAAAAAGGCAAGTTGCCTAGGGCTTAGAACATATTTCTTAGTGTAGCTGTAGATGAGACTATTGTAAAATTTTTTTAAAGCTTAGAACATCCTAAGGCAACAAGAATATAAGTACCCAGTGAAAATAACTGTGATTCATGATGGAAAGGACAAGAGAATAGGAAGAACAAAAGTCATGCTTCTAATTAATTGCTTTTGCCATATTTCAGCAGCTGGAAAAATATGCTACCTGACTCTTCTAACGTGGAAAATTATAATCACAATAAAATTATCCTTAATTGGCTTAGGATAGGGAACATGAAATTGCAGATTGGAAATGCTGTGTGAAGGTGGTAAGGTTAGAAGAAAACTGAAGATAGTATTAAAGAGAGAGGGAATAAGTGACTGAAAAGAGACAGGGAGAGGCTCCTTGAATGCTTGCTAGAATCGTATAATACTATAACTGTGAAAGGCCTATGAACTTCAACATCTTTATTTTTCAAATGTGAGGACAGAGTCCAAGACTGAAGCCCTGACCACAGACTATGATCTCATTGGCCTGAAGTCACTCTATCATTCTCCTCTTCTTTGTATTCTGAAATTTCTATATGTCAGAATATGAAGATGGTTTGTGTGAAAACGTCTTGAAAATTATCGCCAGAGGATTAGATTTCCAAAACCTGGCTCTTAGCCATTCATACTTCTGCTCTTAAGACTGCAGTTAAATTTATTATGTTGAATAAGCCCTAACATCATTTCCTTAGTCATGTGATTGTTCAATAACCACATGTTATTAATAAGTGCCACACCAGGCTTGGTAAATTAGGATCTCTCCCATGCTTGAAGATTATTCTACTAGATAGTGTTGCACAAGAGAGTGTGGTTCCATATCATGCAGCATTTTCTATAATTTAGACCTAATATTAACATCTTTATTCTTTCCCCAAAAGATACATCATCATAAAACAAGTAAGTAGTGACATCATCTGGTAGTAATCTCTAGTACTCTTTATGTACTCTAGTACTTTTCCATCTAACATGGAGAATGTAGATGCCTCCTAGTCAAATATTAGTCTTAACAACTGAATATTAGCTATTTCAGGAAATAGTAATCAGAGGATTCCAGCTCCAACCTAGATTAAAAAACAATTTGTGAGATTCCATGTGAACAGAAAAATCTGGGTATGATGGTATATGCCTGCCTTACCAGCTACAGCAAGAGTGTTTAGAAGGGCTGGTGGTCCAGAACAGCCTGGGCAAAAAAAGTGAGACTTTATTTCAAAAATAACTAGAGAACAAAAGGCTAGAAGTATGCTTCAAATGATCAAGCAAACAGCCCTGGATTCATGACTCACTACCAACCAAAAAATGAAAGACGCCAGGGAGAACAGGGAGAAATATAATCGTATAATTCCACAGAAAAGCTAAGTCAAAGAACTCATTAGCTCAATAAGGGATTAAAAATATTCTTGCTTAACAACTTTTCTATAAAAGACTAGTTTCTTTGAAGTTTTCAGGCATTTTTATCTTTGGTTACGTAGATCCGTTGTTCTTTCTCTTAAAGCCACCATAAGTTGTGTACTGACACACCATATTTTATCATGAGAAACAAATGCTCCTATCATACAATAACAAATGTCCCAAAACTTATCAGTGGTTTGTAACTTTGCATTGCCTGTGTTTAAACAATTTACTTGATCTCATTTGAAGGTTTTTTATATGTACATTCAGACATCTTGGCTCAGATTGGAAGGAGAAAAGGCTTCACTTCTCAGCCCTATTTTCAGCATATGTCCCCCAAATCCTTATGGACCCACAAACACTGTTTCAGCTTCTTTTATCACATGTATGGACAGCTATTATTGACGCTAAACATAAACTATAATACTTTTTCTATAATGTCCAAATGTATAGCTAATTTCCCCCCTTGTATTCCATATGAGTAATCTTTGCAAAGTTATTGGTCTCTACGCTTACAATGCCATGAGCTCCATACCTGCTTTGGAACCTGAATGATCAGCATTAGGTCCTGTGTTAGGGGTGTATTTTGTATTTCTTGTAGCAGTGCTTTGTTTTGTCCAGTCAAAATTGTCTATCATCTTGAATAAACAAACAAATGTTCCCATCTTCAAATCCACAGTGAAATTCTCCTGTGGACAAATGATAATTAAAGCAATTAATACTAAAGTAATATGAACACCATGAGACCTTTTACTAGAAAAAAAATTCAAACATTGTTCAGTGGTGAGAGTGTAAGATTGTGAGAATATCATGAAAACGTTAATAATGAGCTGTATAACTAAATGTTAAACCACTGTAATTTAAGTGAGAAAGTAATGATTCTGTTCATATGTATTACACAAATTAGAACATTTCCATATCTAAATATAATGTATTATATTCAGTTAAAAAAAAGAAAAGCAAAGTCAAAGTTCAGAAAAAAACAAAACAAAATCTGAAAGCAAGGACTCAAAAGGGATAAGGTAGAGCCAAGCAGAAAGGGTAGATGAGTGAAGAGGAAGAGAGAGTTAAATGCAGGCAAGATCCAATGTATATCCTTCTAAATTAAGAAAAGAGAGGGAAGGGGTAGATAAGGGGAAGATAGTTGAGAACTTTGAAAGAGGTAACATTAATCAGGATAATTTAAAACTATGCTAACTGCGAGTAGTTGAGCTTTAAATATCGTATAATTGTGCAGTTTATTTTATTACTCTTATTACAAAGATATTATGTTTTAAGACTCATTTTAGTAAAATTTATGAGCTCTTGCTCACATAAAGACATGAATCCTGTTTTAGGGATCATACTTTTTTAAGTCGTTAATAATGTTTTCAGGATCCAAGCCATGAAACAAGTCTTATTACTTCACTTTTTCAATTAAAATATGTAATATAATATTTAGATTAAGGATAAGAGTAAGTTAGAAGTTAAGATTTAATTAGACATCTTGGAATGAATAGACCGAGTTAAAATGAATGGAAAGAGTCGGCAATCTCATCTAGCACCTTTATCATGCCTTGTACTCATTTCCCAAACTAGCACTTTTAATTAGCAACAAATATAGACAAGAATGCTTGTTTTTACCCATGCAGCTAATTGGTAATTCAGTTAGCCAATTGCCTGCAAAATACTGTAATAGTGAACCTTCGATCCAAACACATTTGGAGGATATTGCACTGTAGAAAATTAGCCAAAAGAGAGCTTTCCCCTCCCCAAACACTACAATCAGGTAGTTTGAAACGCTCTTTGTCTCCTTTTCCACTCATCCATCTGACATATCAGAACAGTCAGATCATGCTGGGTTGCTTCTGTCAGCCTTCCACTCATCTTGAAAGAGAGACAGCGCCTTTGAAGGTTTACATTTCTCATGAATTCTTCCATAAAAATGAATTTGGATCTTACAGGATCAACATTTCTGTTTGAGAAAAGTAGAAGTACGTCTCCATCCACAGGAACAGTGGCTCCTACTCTACTCCAAACAACACATATATTCAATCATGTTCTTACTTTACAAAGAAATCACAGGCCTCTTCAGGTGATCCACACAAATGCATCTTAAATGTTCATGTCCACAGAACTCACCCTTCCATCTCATTCTAATAGAGATTTCATTCAGTAAGTCTGAGGTGTGACCTCGGCTTCTGTATTTCCAGTACATTCTCAGTTGTAACTGACTTGGTTCCCGGACTACAATCTCACTATGGAAACAAGCCACATTTTGAGAGATCCATTCTTGGAGTCTTTATTAGAGTGCTTGCAGTCAATTGTTTACAAAGGCCTGCATCCCACAAATACATTTAGCACAGATAGGAAAAGGCCAGAGAGGAAAGAAAGCACAGTAACAATGCCAACAAACTAACTCAGCTCCATTGGAGAGCTGACGTGCAACACTGTGGACACCAGAGAACAGTCAGGAAATAGGAGATGGGACAGGAACACAGAGACAAGTGGCATGGCAAAATGGTGCCGATGTTCTTCTGGGCCTAAATAGGGTCAGGGTAGAGGTCACAGGCATTGGACAGGTTTAGTAACTTATCAGCAAAGTGCCGCCCCCCACCTGCCTCCTGTGATTCAGGCATGCCCCTCAGCTGGGAAGTAATAGCTTCACCTTTCCCCAGCATGAAGACAAGATGCCAGACCCCACCATTCACCATGTGGCCAATAGGTCACTGGCCAGGCATGACGTGCCTAGTTGATTCGTGTAATAATTTAGAATGACTTCACAAAAAATTCTACCAACAATCATGTAATGTATTTAGCTCTTCACAATGTGAATTTGTATGCAATTTCCTATTTAGAAAATACAGTACTGGGAAGATAGATAGTAAGAGCTATACATTGCTGTACAACATATGGACCCCAGATTTGTTGGTTCACACAGCCACCGTTGGTTCAATGATCTGAAATTTGAACAGGGTTTGGGGGGCACAGTTTGTCTCATTTCCAGAAGAGATCATCTGGGGCAACTCAAATGCTAGGAAGTAGAATCATCTAAAGGCATGTTCACTTTTTTTACTGTGAGGCAGCTGGCACTTTATTTAAGATTGTGGCTAGAACACAATCATGTTCTTTCCTATGGCTGTTTTATGCCATGCTCACTGGATTCTGAGGTGGAACATTTTGGAAGAGGCTGAATAAATGTCGATCTTCAGAATTTACACAAGGCCACTGTGTTGCAAGTAGACCTGCACATATTCCACGAAAGGCAAAGTAAACCCAACTCTCTATAGAAGAGATTCAGCATGATATTTTCGTAGAAGTAAGTACTGTAGGAAATGTACTACAGGATTCAGGTGACTCAAGGTATTATCTGCTTAAGTATGTTATTTTATAAAGCACAGAATAACATATAGTGGAGCATCTTACTTAATGCAAATTTGGAATACAGCTCCACTGTTTCTCAACTGTGTAAGTTTGATTTGCTTTCATCTTATTATGTGTGCTCTCTGTTATGAAATGAAGATTTGTGTCTGTCTGAAGCAGTTCTTGGAAAACTTGAGTGAATTAAGATTTTGTAAAGCTCTAAGTCTTCTGCCTGTCAGATGATAATTGTTTATTTTTATCACAGTAATTTCTGTTGCTATTTATTTTAAGAAAATAGTATTTGTTTTCTTTAAGATAAACACATTTCAGACTATTTTGTTCATTCTGATTGTTATTGAGTGGTATTACCAGCATTGATTTTTGACATTTGTTATTTGCCCACACTTATTAGGCAGTAGATATTTGTAGCAGATATTTAAAGATGTCTTTGATATATCTGCATTTGTTTCTATTTCTTGCTTTTTATGAGCAGAACTATTTAGTAGCATCTAGATAAGAAACAATGTAAATGGGATTTTCTATAATCACTACAATTATTTTCCTCACTCTGTGGTAGATATTCTGTTCTAATGAGTATCTGATATTGTAATTGTGTATTTCTAGCTTAATTGTGGTCTAGTGAGTTAGGAAGGATTCATCCAGTACCTAGGGAAAGAATAACCCAAATGAGTGAGGAGCATTATTCGATCTTTTCTCATAGATTCCTAAGTTGGTTCTTTCAGAAGCTACAGCTTGAGAAGTAAAACAGGTTTGGATTTTTTTAGATAGAATGAATGAAAGTTGTATGAAGGAAATCTGTAAAGTCTGCGCAGAATGCAAACATCTTATTTGGTGGTGCTTTAATTTACTGTGGTGTACTTCTAACATTAATTCTTTTCATCCAGCCTGTGCTATAATTTCCCACTTGTTTCTAAGTAAATTATAGTGTTCATGAAGTACAAAGAAAAACCTACCAACAACAAAAATGACCTCTGCTTTGTACAAGTCTCACATACTCACTCACATATTCTCACTCACTTACATGCATGAACATTTACCCCCAGCTAGAGAATGAGGACAATGTGAGTAACAGTAGCATTTTTGTTGACCTCTCTCGTGTTAGTGTACTACTTACAGAGAAAGTGTCTCTGTGCTCAGCACACCTTCAGGACAGGTTACCACTGAAAAGTAGCACAAAACACACAATTGCCTAGCTATGTGACAGTTGCTTATTTTGTAAGGGGTAAAATACATTTTATAAGAAAGTAGATAACTATTTCTAGCAAGTTGTAGGGTTTTGTGAATAAATAGCAGATCAAATGTTTTGTTCTTCTTATATTTGGGTTTTCACTGGCCTCTGACTCAGAACAATATACCAAGGTATCATTTAATTCTCTTCAAATCTTGATGAGCAAATCTACAACTTCCCCTGAAACCAACATTATTTTACTCATATTCTATATATAGTTGAGCAAAATGTTGAGCGACAGAAAGAGAGGGGTGAGGGGAGTGCACACTCAAGTGGTAGAGCTGTAGCCTTGAGTAACAATGGTCAGGGAGAGTAATAGACCCTGAGTTCAAGCCTCAGTACTTGCAGAGAGAGAGAGAGGAGAGAGAGAAAGGAGAGAGAAAGGAGAGAGAAGGAGGAAGGGAAGGGAAAGAGTTACCTTGTGAGCTAGTCAAAACCTTGAATAAAGTATTTACAAAAGAAGCTCATTGTAACTGTTCATCTTATGCAATAATTTTGTTGTGTGAAATAACTATTCCTAGTAGCTTATTCTAAATAACGTCATTTCTGGTTCAAATGCTTATATTCATTTGGGAAACCTTAGGAAATATTTAACTCAAAGTAGTACTGATAGATCTTGGAATATTAGAAAAAGAAACATTGGCAAGGAAAAAGAATGAAAATATAAATTATGTAATATTTTTGTCAAAGGACAGGTTCTACAAGTATCACTTGTTCAAAATATCGTGATGTTGAGCTCAAAATGGTACTAAACATTCATTCATTTCCTCCCACTAGTGACAAAAATCAAAATTTCTTTTAGTACATGGATTTGAAGTTCCTGTTCATTTGTAAGTAATGTGTCATGCCTATCACTCAGGTTTCTCCAGTTTTAGAATAGAAAAACAAATCAAATTGAGCACCATTGTTAAATTAGTTACCTTTGTATCTTCAGCTACCAGAAGATTGACAGTTCCATTTCTTCACTTGGTAGCTTGTCATTTTCTGAGAATTACCTTTCTCTTTGCTTCAAAATGTTCTGACAATATGGAAAACAAAACTTTTGATCAATTTATGTCTTCCATTGTAAATATTAATTGGACATTTTATTCCTAATACAGAGAGAGAGAGAGAGAGAGAGAGAGAGAGAGAGAGAGAGAGAGAGCAAATCTCCAGTATTTTTGGAAACTGTTAAATGAATGATAAATAGTTAATTCTTGATTAAGTTTCTATGAATACACAATTATATTTTCCTGTTTTGATCTGACTATGAGTCATTGACCATACTAGGTATGTGAAAAATTTTATCCTCTAGACACTCATTTTTCTGAAACTATATATGTCTACCAAACATCATGTTAATATAAAATCCAAAAAACCTATTTATCCCTGGTATTTTTATAACAAAACTTTCTATTTCTTTATGAATACAATCACAATGTTTCATCATCATCACTTACTTGACTGAGTCCTAGAGAGTTAGTCATATTTGAAACACCTGCTCAAATTTTCCATTGAAAAATTTCCCTGTAGTGCAATAAAATAAGAAAAGTAGCTCAGAAAAAAATAATTTTATGGTCAAATAAAACAGGGAAGAAAATACTGCTGCTGCATATTGCAAAAGCAGAAATTCATGACATCTGATGCTATATTACACACTGAAAAGACCTATGATAAAAAATTATACAAGCATGTTGATCCCCCAAATTCCACAATATTCTCCAATAGAATATATTACTAATATATGCTAGGAAGTAATGATTTGCAAAATACAGTGTGAGAAACAATGATATATAATATACAATAAATACCCTGTAATTGCTACTAGAATAAATAATTTAATCAGTATCAAAGGTTAATGACTTTCCATGGAGTAATCACCTTTGGTAGAGATAAGACTCAACAACAACAAAAAATATGTATTGCTTCTTAGTACACATATCTAACTCCAGAGAGACAGAATGGTCTAGTAATAGCTAGTTATCTTTTGAAGGTCCTTTCAATCCTTTATAACAGCTGCTGATTTTCAATTCTTCAATGCCAATGTTATAAACCAAATGCTTTACTTTTGCTATTAAATTCCACAGTAAGAAATAATGTGACTATAGGAAGCCTGATACTGAAGAAACATTATTGGAAGAAACATGGTAGACAGGGACAGCTTATGGATAACTTATGCATAAGTAACTAGTTCAGGAAGAACAAAATTTCCTGATAGTTGGAGTGAAAAAGCCATGAACTATGACCAACTTCTCTTGAGTCAGGATACTTGCATCAGCTTGTACACCCATCTCTGCCTCTGGAAGATTAGATGCTCTGCCATTGCAGAGTGATCAGATGGTCAGACCAATCATGTACATTATATGGAGTTTTTGCACAATCTTCATTTTGGGGCTTGAACTCTGGGCCTGGGTGCTGTCCATGAGATGTTCAGCTCAAGGATACAACCACCCCTGGGCCTGGGCCTTGTCCCTGAGCTTTTCAGCTCAAGGCTACTGCCCTATCCCTGAGCCACACAGCCCCACTGATTGGTTGGAGGTAAGAATCTCATGGACTTTAGTGCCTGGGCTGGCTTTGAACCATGATCCTCAGATCTCAACCTCCTGAGTAGCTAGGACTACAGGCATGTGCCACTGTGCCTGGCTTTCATTTTGATCTTTGAACAAGGTTTAGAGTGTCAAAAAGTTTATATTTATAGAATGTATTACTCATCTTCCTAATGACCAAATGTTTCCTTGCTGACAGCATCTTTTGGGGAACATTCACATGGCATGTAGATGCCATAAAACTCTGTGCCCATGTTTTCAGCTCATCTGTGTGTCTCTGACATATGAAGGTTTTTCACCATGACATTTCTGTACATGGATATGAATGTACTTTAATTGTATTCACTATCTATCTATCTATCTATCTATCTATCTATCTATCTATCTATCTGTATCTATCTCTCTATCTATCTTTATATATATTATGAAATGTCAGATAGTGAGCACATTTGTTTCGGGACAATGTCACCTTTTCCCTCACTCTCTCCTAGGTTTTACCTCCCCCTCCCAACCATAAGCTATGTTATACATTTTTAACACATTATCTAGTGACTAATACTGCTGCATTTGTTTACAATTTGCCTCATCATTTCTGTGCCCCCTTACTGTTCCCAAAATAGATAAACTTACATACAAGACAAAAGGTAGAGAAAACACCAGACAGCAATAAAGTGAAAGAAAACCCTATTGTTTCCATTTGTTGAAGTTAACATTGATGAATATTAGTTCACATGATCATATGCACATAGTTATTGAGCCTTCTACTCCTGGGATTTAACCAATGGGCCACAAACAAGGCCACACTAAAGCTACCAACATAATCATGTTCATTGCAGCATTGTTTATCATGGCCAAATAGGGAATCAACCTAGATGCCCCTCAGTGGACAAATGGATCAAGAAAAGGCTATATATATATATATATATATATATATATATATATATATATATATATAGAGAGAGAGAGAGAGAGAGAGAGAGAGAGAGAGAGAGAGAGAGAGGGATTCTAATTCTCTATCAGAAAGAATATTGCACCATTCAGGCCAGGCCAATAGCAACGTGGGCTGCATGGTTTTCTTCATTTTTGGTTGACTGGATTTTGACTATAAATCTATAAGTAAATACACTGAATGGTAAAAGACAAAATTATGCCAGGATATGATAAATTATACAAATATCTAGACATTCACACAGTGAGATCCAGAGGTCTTAGGAGAGGACCACCATCTGTCAAATTCTCTGTTTTGTATCTAATCTTTGTTTTCAGTAATGTCAATTTCTTAACAAAACTTTAACCAAGAAAACAGAGATGATTCAACTTTCTACTTCTGACTGGGATTAGAATATCAAAGGGAATCATCTGTAAACAAAACTTGAAAATATTCCTTTTATGTCAAGAGTTTTAGGGGGGTCTCATGAAAAGCAGATTAACAAGTGGCAATGCTGCTACAAGAATGTGTGCTCCAATTGTTCATTTGGAGATGTCATCTGAGAAGGTGATTGTGTCTGAAGCAGGGCAACATACCCACTAGATGACGGAGCGCCTTTGAAACAACACTAGCATTCTGTGGATCAGGCAACACTCAGATAGCTAGAAAATTAACTTTCTTACAAATGGCCGTTCTCTTTAGACCAGGAGCCAGTGGAAATGATAAATCATGAATATGATATGAGTCATGTGCCAGCACTATGCACATTGCTTCTGTCGTCATCACAGTGACCTGAAAACAAAGTACTATTATTTATTTATTTATTTGTTTGTTTATACTCTGAAAATTAAGCCCACAGTCTCAGACATGTTAGGGAAATCCTCTAACCTGCTCCACAGCCTTGGTGCCATAAGTATTATTGTAACTCCTGGTTTTTAGAGGAGAAGTATAGCACAGGTAGTTTAAGTATTATATCCATGACAGTGATACATCTAAGTGATACATGTAGAATTTAAACTCAGTCTGGCTAGAGATTGGTATTCTAGAACTCCTTCCCACATTATCCTTCCTATGCTAACCTAGAAGCCCTTTCTTGAAAGCAAATAAGTTATTTGAAGAAATATGACTTTACCTTAATTCTTTTATAACTATTCCTGTGACCATCTATTTAGGGCTACAGTTTTACACTTTATTCCCTTTGGTCCTGCTTAACTTAGCTGGGTCGTAAAGTTCAAATGGTATTGAATTCTAAATACCTGAGATTAGTGTGATTTTACACAGTCCTTAAAAAACCTGTTAACACCAACAGATCAAAGTAGCATTCTTTTATAAATTCACATCATATTTTTTCTCTAGACAATTTAAATTTCATGCCCATTGGTATTACTATTAACAATTTTTAAATTTCATTGACTATATTTGGCAATCGTGCCCAATTTCTGTCTCTAAATTGAGAACAAGATAAAACAAAAGTATATTTCTTTCAAAAAAGATCTCTGCTTTTTATTTATTTATTTTAATTAAAGCATTTATTAACATTGATTTATTCTTTTTTCCATGTATTATATTGCAATTAATAGAAGACTTACAATATATTCATCAGATAGAAGGTGCATTACTTCATATACATTGATATCCTTTCTCAGGTCTTGGTCCACATTTCCCCCGCTCACCCCCATCCCTCATCTTGTTTTCCCCCTTCCCTGTCCTATTTCAAATAACCACGTAAGCATATATACAATATATCAGATAACAAGGTGAAATACTGTAACAATATGAGATAACCAAATGAAAGCAAAAGAGATGAGAGATCACATAGTACATTAATGACAACAATCACTCATTACATGGCTTTTGTTTCTATATCCTGGAGGTCCTTTCATTCAGTATCATACTACATGGCCTTATGTATCTAGGTTTTGTTTAATTGTAAATCACTGCTATGAGAGCCCAAAGTTTCTACTGGCTATGACAAATGAGGAAAACCATTGAGCCTATGTTCCTTTGAGTCTGGCTTACTTCACTTAATAGGATTTTTTCTAAGTCTTTCCATTTCCTTACAAATGGGGCAATGTCTTCTTTATGACAGCAACATAGACTTCCATTGTGTATAAATACCACATCTTGTTGATCCACTCATCAACTGAGGGGCATCTAGGTTGGTTCCATATCTTTGCTATGGTAAACAGTGCTGCAATGAACATTGTTGTGCTAGTGGATTTAATATGTCCTTGTTTCTGGACGAGTGGGTAAATGGAAAGGAGTGTAATTGTTGGGCCATAGGGGAGTTCTATGTTTAGTCTTTTGAGAAACTGCCATACTGCTTTCCATAGTGGTTGAACAAGTTTACGCTCCCACCAACAGTGTAGTAGTGATCCCTCCTGGCCACATACCCTCTAGCATCTGTTGTTAATGGATTTCTTGATCATGGACATTCTAACCTGAGTGAGGTGGAATCTTAAAGTTATTTTGATTTGCATTGCGTTTATGGCAAAAAATGTTGAGCATTTCTTCAAGTGTCCATAGGCCATTCTTTTTTCTTCTTCAGAGAAGACTAAGTCTTTGGCCCATCTTTTAATAGGATGGTTGTTTCTTTGGAGATTAGTTTTGGAGTGATTCAATTTTTTGAGCTGTTGATATATTTTAGATATGAGGCCTTTGTCCGTTGTATGGTTAGTGAAGATCTTCTCCCATTCTGTAGGCTTCCTAATTAATTTACTAGCCATGTTCTTTGACATACAGAAGCTCTGCAGTTTAATGCAGTCCCACTTATCCAGACTTTCTCTGATTTTTTGTGTTTCTTGGTCCTTATTAAGAAAGTTTTGGCCTGTGCCAAGGAGACCTAGTGTATCTTGTATTCTTTCTTCTAAAGTTTTCAGCATATCTGCTTTTACCTAGAGGTCTTTGATCTATTTGGAGTTAATTCTGGTGCAGGGTGACAAAGAAGGATCCAACTTTATTTGTCTGCAGGTGCTTAACCAGTTCTGCAAGCACCAACTGTTGAAGAGGCTGTCTTTCTTCCATTCTATTTTTTTTGATTCCTTATCAAAGATTAGGTGGCCATATGTCGGTGGGTTAATATCTGGGTCCTCAATCCTATTCCATTGGTCTTCAGGCCTGTTCTGTCAGTAACAAGTGGTTTTGGTCACTATAACTCTGTAATAGGGTCTAAAGTTTGGTATTGAAATTCCTCCTTTGCTGTTCTTTCTGCTAAGAAATGTTTTTGCTCTGTGGGGTCTTTTATCATTCCATATGAAATTTTGGATTGCCTCTTTTATTTCTGTAAAGAATGACACTGGAGTATTAATGGGCATTGCATTGAATTTGCAGATAGCTCTTGGCAAGATTGCCATTTTCAGGATGTTAATTCTACCAATCCAGGAGTATGAGAGGTTTTTCTGTTTTCTCAGTTCTGCTTTAATTTCCTTTTTCAGGGTTTTAAAGTTTTCATCAAAATGGTCCTTTACATTCTTAGTTAAGTTAATTCCTAGGTACTTTATTTTCTTTGAGGCTATTGCAAAAGGAGTTGCTTTTTTTTATTGTTGCCTTGTTCCTCTTATTGTTGGCATGTAGGAAATTGGTTGATTTTTGAGGGTTAATTTCATACCCTGCTACCTTTCCATAGTTTTGAATCAACTCAAGCAGCTTGGCAGTGGACTCTATAGGGTTCTTTAAATACAGAATAATATCATCTGCAAAGTGGGAAAGTTTCACTTCCTCTTTCCCTATTTGGATCCCCTTTATGCTTGCTTCTTGCCTTATTGCTCTGGCTAAGAATTTTAATACTGTTTAACATTGATTTTTACATCATATTTCAAATGATATATTTAGCAAACAAGTATTCACAAAGGGTTTATCTATATCATCACTGGCACTAAGATTTTACAACATAATTAAAATTAGGCTGAGGGTTTATTTGTCATATATACATATTAATCTATGTAATAAAACATTGTGTTTATAGAGTCATAAAATTTTATGTCTATATAGTTGTGTTTATATTTCCAATACCATCTCCATAGCATTGAGTACACAAATATTTAGTCCTTGCTCTTGTACAATGTGGGTCTAATAGCCATTTATTAAGGATACCATGAGCCTTTTATTCCTTTGGTCTTGACTTGTCTCAACATGATTCGCTCTTGATTCATCCACTTCTCTGCAAATGCCATTATTTTATCTTGAGTGTTGTTTATGTAGAATTACATTATATATATATATTATATATATATATATATATACCACAATTTTTGTATCCATTCATCTGCTGTAGGGCATCTGGATTGTTTCCATCGCCTGGCTATTGTGAATAGTGCAGACAGGAACATAGCTGAGCAGGTATCCTTATCATATCCTGGGTTATGATATTCAGGATTGATGCCTAGGAGTGGTATGGCGGGATCATAGGGAAGGTTTATTTTTAGTTCTTTAAGAAACCTCCACACTGCTTTCCAGAGTGGCTGAAGTTGCTTACAATCCCACCAGCAGTACAGTAGGGTTCCTTTTTCTCAACAATCCCACCAGCATCTGTCAGGGTCTGAGTTCAAAATCTTGGCCATTCTTGTTGGGGTAAGGTGGTATCTTAAGGTTGTTTTTATTTGCATTTCCTCTATGACCATGGATGATGAGCATTTTCTCATATGCTTTTCGGCTATTTTAATCTCTTCTTCTGATAAGTCTCTCTTTAGTTCCCTTCCTTATTTAGTGATTGGTTTGTTGGGTTTTGGGGATTAGTTTCTTGAATTCTCTGTAGATACTGGATATTAAACATTTGTCTGATGTATTATTGGTAAATATCCTTTCCCAGTTGGTTGGCTATCTTTCTACTTTAGTAGCTATTCTTTTATCTGTGCAGAAACTTTTTATTTTTAGATAGTCCCATTTATCGAAACTTTCTCCAATCTGTTGTGACCCTGGGATTCTGTTGAGGAAGTTTTTGCATGTGCATATGAGTTCCAATGTCTCTCCAACTCTATCTGGTAGCTGTTTCAAGCTTTCCAGTATGGCTTTGAGGTCTTTGATCAATTTTGAGTTAATGCTTGTGCATGGTGAAAGGCTAGGGTCAATTTTTAGTTTTCTGCATGTGGCTGCCCAGTTTTGCCAGCACCAATAATTGAATAAGCTGTCTTTGTTCTTTGGCTCCTTTGTCAAATACAAGTTAACTGTAGGTATATGGTTTTATTTCTGGATCTTCTATTCTGTTCCATTGATCTTCTAGTCTATTTTTGTGCCAATAAATTTTTTAAAAATTAATTTAATTTAATGTTTTAAAAATTTCATTTAATTTTATTGTTAAGGTGATGTACAGAGGTATTGCAGTTACATAATAAGGTAATTAGTATATTTCTTATGCAACATTGTTACCCCTTCCTCATTTTTCTCCCAGTCTTACTCCTCCCACCCCCAAATTGTAAAGTTCATTTCCAACATATTGTTTTCTGAGTATCACTGTTACATTAATTTGCTATTTGTCTCACCATTTTGTTGTTCCCTTTCCCTTCCCTAATTCAGATGAACATATATTATATACAGAGTACCAGAACCAAACACAGTGCCAACAAGAGATCAACCATAGGAGAAAAAAAAAAGAAAAGAGAAATAACTCCACATGGTACATTAAAAGCAAGAACCACAACTTATACACAATGGAATTGCATGCTGCCATCAGAAAGAAGTGAAGTAAGCCAGAACCAAGCAAAATGGACTCCATGGTTTCTCTCATTTGTAATAATTAGTACACATCAAGAACTTTCCTAGTAGAGATTACAGTAGCTTAAAAGCTATGTACATATGGTTATATAGGATGAGACAAAAAGAAATAAACTCTAGGATATGGATACAAGAGGTTTATCTTTGTGATTGTTGATCTCAATGTATAATGTGAAGTTATTTCTTTTCTCTTTTTTCCCCTTATGGTTAATCTCATGTGGTTACTGTATCTGACTTTTTAATCTGGTGTGTTGTATATACATTTATTTATTTATTTGAAATAGGGAAGGGAAGGGAGGAAAACAAGAGGATTTCAAGGGGTCGGGGGAGAGAGAAATGGACACAAATATGAGAAGGATTATCAATGTTCAAAAAGCAATGCACTGATTACCTGACAAATGTGTCACCCCTCTATACATTATCCGACAATACAAAAACCACAAAGATAAACCTCTTGTTTCCGTATCTTGGAGTTCATTTTTGAGCTACTATGATCCTGTGCAAGGACTATTCTAGACATCTACTAATTATTATAAATAAGCAAAACCATGCTTACTTCACTAAATATGATTTTTTTCAAGTCTTTCAAGACCTTTTCTTTGTAAAAAATTAAGATATTGCTCTTTATTTAATCTGAATTAAAAAGACATAGGTGAACATATTTGTCACACAAATATTGGGGTATTATACACAAAAAGAGAGCTAATATGATTGCCTTAATTTTTTTGCCTTTGTTTTATAATCCTTTCCCTTAGGATTCCTATAAGCAGGCCAAAAGGAGAATTTCTTTTAATTTATTCAGGTAATTTAAAATCTCCTCACTCAGGACCCAGAAAAAAAAAACAACAAAAAACATAATATTTGAATTCTGAGGACATGTCCTGAGATGTTTTCAAGAAGTTTAACTTTTAAAAATTTCTTTTTGCTTTATAGCTTTCTACATACACTGGCTCACACAATCTGTCTCTTGTTCTCATTTTACTTTTTAAGTTAAATTTATTGGATTAATTTAGCAATGCCCTTTTTGCCATATAACTATATATCAGTTCAACTCCTTCTGCTGTGCCTGGCCCCTGGATGGCTCTGCCCTTAAAAACCTGCTTCAGTCCCAGACAGTATTGATGGTGGGGGGAGGCAAACTATAAAATAGATATTATATGAAGTATTTCCTTGTGCATTTTAAGTTTCATAGATATGGTTTATTAGTTATTAAAATAACTTGATTTATAAAAAGAAAATATTGGCTTATTAGACAATTATATTTCTATGACAAGATCTCATAATAATAGAACAGTAGCTCACTGAGTAAGGAAAAGCCCATGTAACCCAAACTGATCTTTTGGAAATTACTAAAATGAGTATGAGCATGAGTGACCTCAAATGAGTAGCCATCCTCAGTGGAAAATGAGTAAGACTGTGGACTTAACATTATAATACTTAACTAGTTAATTAATTTCATGAAGTTTTAAAATTAACTTCATAAAGTTTATTAATTAGTAAACTTTATTAAGTTTGATGTTAGAGGCTAGAGTTAAGGTTAGGGCTAGTTTTCTAATTTTAAACTGGAAAATTCTATGAGGCGTTCCATATGGTCTCTACTATCAAAGAGTCTGTAATTTAATTAGAAAGGTAAAATGAGAACAAGAGATAGACTGTATGAGCTAGTATGTACTTATACCTAAACGACTAAAGAAGCAAATGATATGGGAATTCAAAGAAATAAATTGCAGAGATTCAAGTTTGAAAAAACAAACCTCTTTTTCCTGTAGAAGAGTTTTACATTTTAGAGAAGAAAGGGAGGGTATCCCCTATCATTTAATTTTAATGAGAGTCGCACACAAAGAAGAAATAGCTTAGATTTTATGGTGCGAATAAGATGATTAACCAGTTTTTAGCTGATATCTACTGAAACGATATGTATTCTTTGCCTATGTAATTTTGAGTTGCATGTCAACAAATCTATCTCCAGGAGAGCTTAGTCATTCCCTAAAATGGCAGATGGGATGGTTATTTAGCATTTGATTTCATTACTTCTACATTCTAAAGAAAGTTATACATCTCCTGTGTATCTGCAGCAATAGCAAGAAAGTGGATTTCTTCAGGACAGAATATTCAGGGAGGGGAAAGGAAAACAGGAGGGAAAAAAAGATCTCTGGATTAGTGAGAACTTTTTACAGCAGACTAATGGGAACTAGTCTGAGACAGAAAGTGAAGAATTGAAGGTTAGGAGCCTCCAGAGAAGAGAACTATCACAAGCCAACTTCTGAAATGCAACCTGTGCATACAATCGTTAACAATAAATGTGTTCTACTACAAGTCCACCCCCTTTTTTGCCAGTCCTAGGCCTTGAACTCAGGGCCTGGGCACTGTCCTTGGGCTTTCCTCAAGGCTAGTGACTATCGCTCTATCATTTGAGCCACAGTACCACTTTCATCTTTTCTATGTTATGTGGTACCAAGGAATTGAACCCCGGTCTTTGTGCATGCTAGGCAAGTACTCTACTGCTAGACCAAACTCCCAGCCTAGCCCCTTTGGTTTTACCTCTGAAATCAAACTCGCTTTTGTTCATCTATTCTATCAGCCAACTTTTGGAAGCACATTGCCCTATAGACATTTTTATAATGAAGCTAAGTGAGGGAGTGTTCAGCAGCTGAAAGTATACTCGGAACCACTTCATGTTACATGTCCTCAGAAGACACCCCCTAAGGCAGAAAGCATGCTTTTTCATATCACTTGAACAGCCAAATACAAGAAAATTTCTAACATTTGCTTGATCCTCTCGAATACTGTGACTGAAAACTGGCTAGCTTCTGAATTCTGTAGAATTTACGTTCATGTGGACCATCAGAATTGTGCTTTCTATGTATCCTTTTACACCTTGTGCATGAGGAATGTAGATGATTCTTCCTAATCTTTTATTATAATCATTATTTTCAACCTTATATTAGCACCATTTATCATAATCATAGGTGGAAAAGGGCACAGATTTATAGGTATATCAGTCTAGTCCTGTTGTCTCCTCAGAACAGAAAGGTCAATTATTTATCTAAGGAGAATGTTCAGTGTCATAAGTGTTAGAGAGATGAATCAAAATATAAGACCTTCTGGTTTATAGGAGATAAAGGTTAGTGTTATTCTAGTGGTCAAAGGGAGAACTCATTCTAAATATTATTAGAATTTTAAATTTAGAATGGCTTTCTGAATGGTGGCTTTACTCTATGACCTGAAAATGGCAAAAATACCATAATCACCTTCCCCCCATGCAAATAAAACAAAACTTTTATACTTGTGTAGAAGTAAGGAGAAGGTTTGGTTTCATTGTTAGGGATTTGATTTTTCTGAGTTATCTTAGAAGAGCAGATTTCTAGAACGGGAGTTTCCTGTCTAAGGCTCTAGAAACAGAGTTTAAATCATGCATAATTCTTAGTGTTTATTTCTCCCACCTTGTATCAGTGAATTAATGTTGTAAGATGGTGCATAAACTTGAATTAAAGCAATTGAAAGCAAAATTATTGGTCACCTTGTACACTGAGTATGTATGTACCTAAAGGGGTACTGGTGATTTTGTGACAATGACTAACTGCTACTCTTAATTATTCATTCCTCTCAAAGCCATGCTGTGTGAGAGACTGTTGCAGAGCATATTTATTCATGTGGAGACAGTTTTATAGAATATCAAACAGTGGGCTAGAACACCAGCTGCTGGGTGCCAGCCAAGTGCACAGAACTCATCTGTACATTATTTGTTTTCTCTGTTTAGATTCACTAATTTCTCACTTTATTATGTGAAATTTATTCTGTCTTCAAAAATGTACTTTAGAAATTCTGATTACTAACTGAACTTTAATTTAATCTCCTCTCTTTTTTGCCTTAAATATCTAAAGTTTCTTAAGCACTCAAAATGTTTTATATACATCTTTGCATCAACTGTGCTGTGATGTCAGTAACTGGAACCTTCTAAATATACTGGCAGTCTAAACTGGCATGACCTCAATCAGGCAGTATACTTTGAAACTGGAGGCTTTTGTTGGGACAGGGGACTCATGTCTGTAACGCTAGCTACTCAGGAGGCTGAGATCTGAGGATCATGGTTTGAAGCCAGCCCAGATAGAAAACTCTATAAGATTTATTCTTCCAATTAATCACCAAAAAGCTAGAAGTGGAGCTGTAACTGAATGGAGTGCCAGCTTTGAGTGACAAAACTAAGAGACAGTTTCCACTCTCCAACCCCCAAAGAAGCAGGGATTATTCTGAATAAATCAGCAAAGTTCCCTTTATCGTCTTGTCAAGATTCCAAGCATGTTTCTTGAATTTTCTTTTTTATGATGGACACTGTGCCTTCGAGGATTCTATCCAGAGGCAAAAAGATGACTTAGGTGACCTCTAGACATTTTTTTTCTGCTGAAATAAGAGTTTCTAAGAGACATTTGACCATTTTCTAATAGCTTTATGCATTTCAAAATGTTCTCAAGAATTACTTTAATCTACACAAATTTGGTGTCATTTTGTTGATTTATGCTTGTCTTTTTAATACAGCTGATATAGCATTCATGCAATTTCATTATGCAGTAAATAGTTATTTTGATGAAGAAAGTGATTAAATTTAATTTCAACAAAATATTAGATTGTATAATAGTATTTTCCCTGTTGGAAGTTAATATAAACAAAATCCCTCCTAGTGCTCTGAGCTGAGAAGTACATCATGAAAGTATAATGAAAAAGTTAAATGGTAAATGCTTAAAAAAAGGAGGGGGGTGAAGAGAGATTGTTGAATACAGTTATAATTTGACTTGAGAATGTTGGTAACCTAGGAAGGTTGATGTACTTTAGTGCTGAGTACTTTCTTTTAACTTTTTGTTATTTTAAAGGTGATGCACAGAGCAGTTACAGTTACATAAGCCAGGTAAAGAATATATTTTTTGAATAATGTCACTCCTTCCCTCACTCTCTCCCAGTTTTACCTCCCCTTCCCCCCCTAAAGTTGTATAGTCCATTTTCAACATAGTGTTTAGTGATTACCACTGCTACACGTATTCATCCTTTGTCTCTCTGTTTCTGTGTTCCCTCCTTAGCCTCCTCCAAACAGACAAACTTACATATATATAAAAAGGTACAGAAAACAAAACCACAAAGAAGAAAAGACAAAATAAACACACACACATACACACACACACACACACACACAACCTCTTGCTTCCATTTCTTGGACTTCATTTAAAAAAATATCCTTTCTCTATGGCTATATGCACAGAGCTATTGAGCCTTTGTGATCCTCCCCGAAGAATATTCTCCTTTGGTGACATCAATTAATCTAACCCTCAATTATAGAAGATAAAATACAGAGTTAAAGCACAGGATGTCCCCATTTATTCTTTTTAATCCAGGCCTTTCAGGCAGGATTCCTTAAACAACTTAAGAATTTAGCTGATTTTAGTACTATGCTCTTAAAAGGCAAATATGTCCAACATGAAAAATTATGGCAACTGCGATTATACCTGAGATAATTCCATTTTCTTTCAAAATTTTTAATTACCTTTCTACACCCATACAAAGGAGATATCATTTACCAAAGCAGTTAATGAATACAATATATCTTGACCAATGTTACCACTTTTCAACATTCTCACTCATTACTCTCCTGCCCACCTTCTCTCTCATTCTTCTTAATTTGTAGGAGATAAATTGAATTATTGATTGCATTTCCCCCCTCTTTTCCTCTCTTTCATCCCACCCTTTCCCTTGGACCCTACTCCAATCCTTTTGAGTACTGGCTTTCAAGAAAATTCCATTTTCTATCATTGTACCTAAAATTACTTACTTTGTACACACACAAAAACCTTTCTTATGACCTTTGCTTCATAAGCAGCATAGGAAATAGTCAGGGCCTGGTGACTTATGCCTGTAATCCTAGCTACTCAACAGGCTGAGATCTGAGAATCATCATTCAAAACCAGCTAGGGTATGAAAGTCTGTGAGAATCTTAATTCTAATTAACCTGCATAAAGCTGGAAGTGAAAACCATTAGGTCTGGCTTACTTCATTCAATATGATTTTTTCCAAGTCTTTCCATTTCCTTACAAATGGGCATATAGTACATACCCAGGAGTCTCCCAGCAGAGGGTTACAATAGCTCAAAACCTAGGTATATAAGGTCATACAGGATGAGGCTAAATGAAAGGATTTCCAGGATATAGAAACAAGAGCTTTATCTTGTGTGATTGTTGTTCAGTGTACTATGTTATTTGTCTTCTCTTTGTTGCCCTTTGGTTAATCTCATATTGTTACAGTATCTGACTTTGTTACCTGGCATATTGTATAGACGTTTATTTGTTTATTTGAAATAGGAAAGGGGAGGAGGGGAAACAAGATGAATGGGAGGGGTTGAGGGAGAGAACTGAGGACAAAAACATGATAAGGGGTATCAATGTGTGAGAAGTAATGAACCTACTATCTGGCCAATATAACTGTAACCCCTCTATACATTACAATTTAAAAAAAAGCTGAAAGTGAAATAGTGGCTCAAATGGTAGAACACTGGCTTTGAGCAAAAAAGCTAAATGACAGCACTCAGGCTCTAAGTTCAAGTCCTAGTATTCACACACACACAGACACACACACACACACACACACACACACACACACACACACACACACACAAACAATAAAACAGGAAATTTTTAGAATACTGTTGTTGCACTTACCTAAAGGACTGATTTTATTTTGTTCCCTAGTATCTATTGGGGATTTAGGTGATTTTCTGAATACATCTTTGAGAGGCAGCAAGAATAGAAGTGTTTTTTTAAAGGAATGGATGAAATCAGTAGAGAAAATATTTATATTTTGGGCAGGAATTCGGACCTGAGGTTTAGCTTTTTTTAATTAGGAAAGTACATGTGGTAAATATGCTTACCCTTTCATTTTATTTTTAATTACCTGATGGTATTTTTTAAGTAGTTTTCTTGTTATAAGCTTCTTACTGGATTTTGAATTTTGACTCAATTTTCAAGTGGCTTTTGCTTTTGGAAGGTTTCACATACATGCATGGAACTATCCATTCTATACAGGATACAGTAAAGCATATTTAGTGTCAGCATACAAATGCAAGATAAAATTCCAAATTGTGTGTGTGTTTGTGCATGCATGAGCAAGTACATGCATTCACCTCTATCTCCAAAATGTAACTGTGCTTATTTCTGTGTGAAGTTTATGTTTTGGCTTTTGCTTATGTGTATTTTTAAATGAGTACACGTGTCTTATGCACAAGAATGGAGAAGTTTTTTATGAGCAAGAGCTAAAAATGAATTTCTAACCAGCTTGTAAGGACAATTGGAGGCAACTAAACTCTTGATGAAAGAACTATTATAAAGAAACATAAACCTCAAATTATCTCTGATCTCTTAGCCCAAGAAATAAAACTGATATTCATTGGAGAGAGAGAGAGAGAGAGAGAGAGAGAGAGAGAGAGAGAGAGAGAGAGAGAGAGAGAGAGAGAGAAAGAGAGAGAGGAAGAGAGAAGGGGGGAGGGGGAAAGGGGAGGGGGGAATACTAGAATAGCTGGGGTAGGTTAGTTAGGGGTAGACAATGAGAAAGCTTCTCAGAGGAAGAACCTTTTAAATGTGAATTCAGAAGGATAGGCATACCTGAAGTAAGGTGGTTCAGAAGGGGTTGTTGATGTGGCCCCTTGAAGGGCAGTGGGCATCTGGGAATGACAGGGCACCTCCTAGGGCCATGAGCCATAGAGAGCCAAGTGAGATGTGGGAAGAAAGAAGGCAGAAGAGGGACATTGGTGCCTCCCATTTTGTCTGAGTCTTGGGAGGCAGAACAATATGAAGCCACCAGGGAATGGTTAGTATGGCAGTCGTGGGCTCAGTTTTAAATTTTTTGAGAAAATAAGCAAACCTCTTAGCCTTCTTTGTAAAGAATGACTCCTTTAAAAAAAACTACACTATTTTGGATTCAATTCCTTGAAGAAGTTTTAGTAAAATGAGTAAAATTTTATTAAAATTTAGTGAAATTGTGGTTATTGCTTCAAGCCCCTTTGTTTATATAGAATAAGAGAGGACTGAACAAATTTCACATAAATTTGTTTTAAGAAGAGTCCCAACAAATTTTATGGCCCTTTGTTCAATGTGTGTAGGTTTAAGAGTGTTGGTCTGTCAGGGATTTCTTTGCAGCTGAAGAGAGAAAGTAGAGGGCTGATTAATTTTGGCAAGATTGAGAAGGAACTTCCACTTAGTGTGGAACTATAGGATGTCTTTACTATTCCTCAGTGCAAAAGGTCTGAAAGGCATTTCCCAAAATGTACAAGCACTCAGTGGGTGTTTCTTACAGTGAACTTCCCTGTAGCACAGTACCTCTTCAGTGCCTGTCTTGGTTAAATGACTTCAGCTTCATTTGATCTTTCACAATGGGTCTAGATCAACCTGTAATCATGAATCAGATGAGAATAAATCCACACACCCCCACACACCACATACTTATGAGTGTGTTTACACAACAATCTATTTTTACCCATTCAGATTACTTTGAATTAAAGCAATTGTATTCATCCTTGTAGCTCACCACTCTATCTAGGATTCTACTAATAGTCTCTATTTCCAGGCACCCTTCAGAGAAAGAGTTTTATTCCCATAATTAGTCTGAACTAGAAGTGAAAGACAGGTTATGTTCAAGAAGAGGAAGAGAACAGAAAGGACACTCTGGGTGTATATTTTTTTGACCTGGATTTTCTTTGCTTTCACTCTTGAAGTTCATGGCAGAAGGATAGATTTTGATCCTTGTCTGTGCTCTACACATCAGTGAAAGTGACAAAAAATGTCAAAATGCCACCAAACAGCTATAAAAATGAGTAGACAGTGTGAAAGAAAAATTGTATCAAGTTCTTTACTTTAAAGAAAACCTTAGTAAATAATAATAATTGTGGATACATAGCCAGATAGAAAGTACTATTTATATGACAAAGGAAATAAACTGTGATGATGTTGAAGTATCAAATAGTTGGGTAAGTTTGGGTTTTGGTTTTGCTTTTTTGTTTTTCAGTACACACTCAGGGCCTTGAGTTTGTTAGATAAGTGTATTGCCACTTGAGCTACCCTCCAAAACAGTATATTGTGATTTTCACAGTTTTGATGAAATATGAAAAATACACCACATTAAAATCCAGAGTTGAGTTCTTTATAATCAACTTTCTTGGTAGTGAATGGACAATCCTAATTTACTTACAAGTGATTGTGAGAAAAAAATTCTAGGCATATATCAGTTTTTCTGTGGCTGCTATTACAAATTACCACCAACTTGGAATAGTACAAACTTATTGCTTCATAGCTCTATAATTCAGAATTTCAAAATGGATCTTCATAGGTAAAGCCAGTTTATTGATGGAGGAAGAATTTATTTGTCTTTTTCAGTTGATCGCAGTCTTTAAATCACAGTCTTATTATTCCATTTTTTTTCTGGTCAGTGGTGGGGCTTGGACTCTGATCCAGGGCATTGTCCCTGAGCTCTTCCTCTCAAGGCTACCATCCTACCCCTTGAGCCACAGGGTCACTTTTGTTTTTCTAGTGGTTAATTGGAGATAAGAACCTCATGGTTGTTGGTGCCTGGGCTGACTTTGAACCGTGATCCTCAGGTCTCAACCTCCAGAATAGCTAAGATTAGAGGTGTGAGTCACTGTGCCCAGCCTTATTGTTCCATTTTAAGGACAGCAATAGTAAGTAATGTAGTTCAGTTCCCACTACTCTGGTCTTTCTTTTTGCTTCCTTTTTTTAACACTTAATATTCCTTGTAATTATAACCGTCATACCCAGATAATCCAGGACAGAACTTCCTCCACTAAAGGCAGTTGATAACCTTAATTCTAGTGACAGCTTCAGTTGTCCTTTCTTAATTAGGTTGCACAGGTTTGAGATTGAGAAATAGGTATCTACAGAGTGCTATTGTTCTACCAATCTCTAGGAGTTTCCACTAATATTCAAAGCAAATGTAGCAGTGGAATAAAATAAAAGAAGACTACCTTGAAATGAATGATAGTCCCTAATATTGAGCGGTTCCTATTTAGAGCTGGTCTCTACAGAAGAAAATACCTAGACATTTTCTATTAGTGAGCATTTCCCCTGAAATATTATCATTGCTTTACTATTTATTGAACTTTGTTTTACATCAAGTAACCCCAATTAAACCAGCAATTGTGCATGCATGATCAGAGTAAGTTTTTACAGAAAGGTCCACAGCTACCTTTAAAGCTGAAGTTCTCTTTTTGAGCTTCTTAGCTCAGAAAATTTACTTCCTCAGTTTATATATTAGAGGTAAAAATAAAATCCCAAAGTAACAAGGAAATGATATAGCCTGCTCTGGTAGTTGCTCAGAGTTTATTATAATGAAGTAGTTACAGCTTAGTAATTTTAAGATTCTGAAATTCTGAATATTTCTGCTCTTCAAATGGTCTCCGAAGACGATCCCTGTATAATCTTTTTAAATGGTCATATAAAAATCCCCCAAATAATAGCATTACAAAAAATTATTTAAGTATCCTCTTGAGAAAATGTGTTTGTACTTTGCAAAGAAGTTGGAGAAAGTTTCGAGCCCAGAGAGCTGGGGTATAAGTGAGAAGGAAACTTCATTTGGGCAGACTGGGCTAAGAAGGAGAATCCAGGAGGCATCGCAGCTGTGATTTTGGAAACTTCAATCTGTGCCCTATTCTCCTATTATAATAATAAGTGACAAGGTCAGAGTCTTGAGGAATCGCTTTTCTGTGTTTTCTGCATCGACAATGGCAGAAGGTCTTAGGAGAAAGTACCTGTGGGAAATGGTAAATTGCATACACTGCTTGGAAGTGATTGGGCATAAATGGGTAGCATAGAAGGAAGCCTTGGGAACTCTGGAGTTAATTGGGTTAGATTCAAAGGTTCTACTCTCAGCAATGATCTGTTTTTAAAACAACTCAGCCTTTTTGGAAACAACCCTTTTTGTCTCATCACTTATCAAAATATATATTATCAGAGGAACAATGTTGTATAACTTTTATCTTGCCTGGTAACCTGCCTGAAGTCTAGTAAGTTAATTGAATGATTGGATGAAAAAGTCTTTTCAAGAATAGTTCAATAGGTGCTTAGATTATTTTTTGTGATTTGTACATAAAAATATTAAAAGATTAAGCAACACACTAATTAAATGGTTTTCAGCATTAGAAAGGAAGCAGATATGAGACGTAATGAGAAATTTTGCTGCATATATGTTAGAGCATTTAGAAATTAGTAATTATTATTATTATTATTATTGTTGTTGTTCAGGTCCTGGGCACTGTTCTTTAGCTTTATTGTCCAAGGATAGTGCTCTACCACTTGAACCGCAGTTCAATTTCATGCTTTTATTTGGTAGCTAATTGAGGATGAGTATATCACAGACTTTTCTGCCCAGGCTGGCTTTGAGCCTCCATGATCAGATCTTAGTTTCCTAAGTAGTTAGGATTGAGCGTGAGCTACCAACATTTAGCTATTCTGACGATTTTTTAATATTAAGTGTAAACATTTTCTCTGTAGTGAGTTCATAGGCTTTCAAACTTTTGTATTTCCTGGAGTTTAGAACTAACATTTGTAAGTGAATTCTCCACAATCATAGATGGGCAGTTTGGATATTCCAGGACCCTCTGTTGTCAGTGTTGTACTCTTTGTGACCACACTATGCAAAGGAAAACTACGTCTAAACTGGTTTTCTTCTCATCTAGAAGTTCAGAGTACCTGGAACTTTGGAAAATTATTATTTAGCTTACATTCTGACAGCATGCTGCTACCATTCTTATGATTTACTATAGAATGGAGAAAACACTGCCAACCAAGCATGACCAAGCCACACCTTAATATGCATTCCATTTGCTCCTTGGAACATTGCACCTACTGTAGATGTACCTGCATGGTTTCTATTGTGGTAATAAAATAAAATAAGCCAACTTGATTCTTTTACCTATTAAAAGCCTGTACATTTCTGAAGGTTTGGGATAAGACAAATGCTTCACTAGGCATTTGAATTTGCAAGCATGCTTTGGATTAGTAGATTTTTCAGTTATCATTGAGGGAATAAACACAAAATAAGGAATGGTTTTGTTTACCATCTCTCCTGAGTCTCAGATTCATCTGATGTCTGTCTTCAGAATTGTAGTGTTGTATCTTGCTTACAATGTTTCCAGTGAAATGTTTAGGCGAATACTACTGGTAGTCTGATGTGTCACCTGGGTGCCTGTGCAAGTGTCATGCTAGGCTACGAGTTTTATATGATTATTTTTAATAATTGTTCTTTATCAATTTTTCTTATTTGACAACATGATCCCTTTGATGAAGGACATATCATAGAAACAATATTCCACATAAGAGCAACATGAATATTAAGAATTTCTTTTCTATAAATGCTCTTTTCTGTCAGCTGTTGATTATAAAAGTATGAATATTGGGAGGGTATGTTTATAGGTAGCTCTTCAGAGTATTTCGACAGTTGAAGAGGTTTATGTGGAAAGGGACAGAAACAGAGCTTGAAATCATAATGGCTTCATTTTATGCCCAGACCTAGTGATTCACTGTATGCTGGTTGCTTTGCTTTTAGTGTTTTACTGCTGTGTGGCTGAGTGTATTATGTATTAGCACTTCAGTAGGGAAATTTAAAGTGTGTTATTCTATTTATTTTAAGTGTCATATAATTATGAATTGATTTACTGGCCATTGTAATGCTACAAATGATAATTAATTTATTTGCATAATATGTGGTTTCATAGAAGTTCAATTATAATAAAGCATTTGCTAAATGTACCATGAAAATAGTGTTTCCAGAGAGAGTGAGTGTCTGAGGCTGGAATCACTTTAGTCTGTCAGTGTGTGGTTCTCATTGTGCACAGTCCCTTTGTTTCAAGACAGGAGAAGGGTTTCATTAGTCCCACATTTTCCTCATTGTAATATACGATATCCAGGGGAAATTAGACTGATAGCCTTAAGACAACAGGGAATTAATGGAAAAGCTTTTTAAAGTAAAAGATATTCATTTGATTGATAACCTAACATTTCTTGAGCAGAACTGTAATGGAGATGCACAATTAACTCTATATTCTACCTGGCCCATGAGTTCATGGGTCTAATGCTAGAATTTGTACATGTGTCAGCTTACCATATCTCACTAGCATCCTCCATCATATAGAAGATGGAAGAAGAGAGAGTGGAGAATAAGTTGAACCCTCATTTTTTAAAGGGGAGGATATGAGACTAGAACCATCTTTTTAGTAAAGCATCTACTGAAAGGACAGGGTTTTGCTATTGGTTGTGCACATGTTTGGAATGTTTATTTCCATTTATTCATCTGTCATTGTATTTATTAATACACTGGATTTTAGTGCACCATTTTAGGATCTTTGCTGTTTCTTTTGTTATATTTAAAATTTTATAGTCTTAGCAGTGGTCCAGAGGATTATGATGAATAGTTAATATATAGCAATATAATTTGGACTAGAAAAAAAATGGCAAAGACATGGTACATTTTACCCAGTCGTTGTGAAAAAAATCATTTTTCCCTTGCTGTGTAAAGAAAACTACACAAGTCAGCCATGATAAATGTATATAAATAGGTGTGCAACTTTTTGTAAATGTAATCTGTGGTAACAGTAGTGTAAAGGAAGATGGGGCAGCCTAATAGGAGCTATGCCTAATGGTGTCACCAACATGCAGCCAGCAGTGTGCTTTAGCGCTTGTTTCTTGCTTTCACAGCCCTTAAGTCTAACCAGTGCTGAACATTTAGGGCCTTCTTAGGCCTTTCCTATGTGTGATGGTAGTCACCAATCTCTTCCATTACACCTGGCCTTCTGAATTCCCAAGGATGTGTCAGAGCAAAACAAAACAAAAAACCAAACCAAACCAAAACAAAAAACAAACCCACCCATTGAATAGCTCAATCCACAAAGAATTCAGTGAAATTTGACATTTTTTGTTACCAATGTTCTCATTTCATGCAGAAGCAGATTTTTCTTTATTGATCTTTAGCACACCCATATTACTGATATCCTGTGACAGTTATTATTTTAGTCATTTGATTGTTTAGGCAATTATTAGAATGGGAATACTTTCTAACCATTGAGGAGCAAAGTAAGTTGAGTCTTTGGAGTTGTTATTCCTTATTTATTTTTAGTCAGTCCTGTGGACTCAACTCAGGGCCTTAGCACTAGCTTGGGCTTTCTCAAGGGTAGAGCTCTACCACTTGAGCCACAGCACCACATCTGGCTTTGTTCTATGTAGGTGGTACGGAGGGATCAAACTCGGGTCTTCATGCATGCTAGGCAAGCACTTAACCACTAAGCCAAACTCCCAGCCCTGAGTGATAATTCCTCACTGTTCAATTAGGATATGTAGTAGATTTTGACACTTCATTCCAAAAATAAAGGATAATTGGATATACATGGGTTTTACAGGGCAATTATCAAAAGTAGTGTTGGGCCTTCATGGTGATTACTCTTAAATCTCTTTTTTGTGTTTGTTTGTTGCAATTGTCTTGTTTAAAGCTCAGAGTCCTTAAACCATTTATTATGAGAACTAATTTGCACACATAATGACCCAGCATTTAACTTAGGGCTGCTTCGTATGTTTCCTTTAAAGAGAATTCCCCATGTGTAAGAAACGCTCTGATTCTAAGTGATGGAATTCTGTAGACATCAGCTGAGATTTAGTTATTCATTGTAAATGAGATTTTTTTCCTCAGTGAAATCCTCATTGTCCTTCATTAGTATCTTAGCATGTTACTCCATTCAATGAGTGAGACATAAACTTTAGATATGTTTTATTGAAAAGAATGTCCTGTGATGTTACCTTCAAAATCATTTAGCATCTTCTGCAATGTGGAAATAATGCTGTGAGGGCAGAAAGGTGGCACAGCTGACACTTCATAATTTGTTTTGACTTGTCACCATTAGCTTTATGTTGTTATGGGGGACTGAGCTGCAGGAATTTATGAAGTGGATTTCCTCTCCACAACAGTATATCTTTTCTGTGGAAATAAGATGTAGCTAATTCCCTCTGAAAAATACCATAGGGGGTATTTGAAAACAGACACTTAAGCTGGCATACTTAGTGGGTATTCAAACTTTACCTCATAGTAGATATTGTGAAATGCACACACACACACACACACATACACACACACACACACACACACTGTGTTCATAAGTGAAAATAATCCCTATATTGACACATGTGCCACAATTAAATTACATGAATATGCTATCTGGCAACAAAATAAATACATAAGTAAGCTTGGGGAAGAATGAATGCAGGTAGCTGTTTTGAATGAAAAGTCCAGAAACATTCTGTTTATTATTTCACATTCTGAAACAAGTAGAATTTTTTTGTTGTATTTTATTTTCAGGAAAAATGTATAGAGAGTTACAGTTACATTCATCAGTTACATTCGTAGTGGGTACATTACTTCTTGAACCTTGCTACCCCTTCTCATATTTATGTCTCCCTTTCCCTCTACCCTCCCCCTCCCAGTCATCTTGTTTCCGACCTTCTGTTCCCTATTTCAAATAAGTATATATACAGTATACCAGTATACAAATTCAGATATAGTAACCTCATGAGATTAACCATAAGTGGAAAAAAGAGAAAAAAATAACTTCACACAGTACATTAAGAACAAAAATCATACAAAATAAAGCTCTTGTTTCATTAATCTAAGAGTTCATTTTGTTTAGACTCATCTTGTATGACCTTATATACACAGTTTTTTGAGCATTTGTTAAATAGAAAGCCCATAGAGTGGGAGAAGATCTTGACTTGCCATACAACAGACAAGGGCCTCTTATGTAAAATATATATACAGCTAAAAAATTGAATCTCTAATAAACAAATTCTCAAAGAAACAACCATTCCATTAAAAGGTGGGCTAAAGACTTAAAGAGAGACTTCATGTGTGTTGTATAGTTTATTTTCAACACAGTTTCTAGTAAGTACCACTGCTTCATTTGTTCACACTTTGTCTCTATATTATGCCTCTCTCCTCCTCCCAAAGACAGATAAATGAACAAACAAGGAAGAATAGAAAAGAAAAACAGCAAAGAAAAACAGCCTCTATTTCTATTGCCTGGAGCTCATTGGAAACATTCTTATACCTAAAATGCATGCTTGGTTTACTTAACACTTGATTTAGGAATATGCGATTCATGGTTTTGATTGCCTTTGCCTGATCATAAGTGGAGCAATGCCAAATTGGACATTTTTACCTTGTATTGGAGCATTTTTCCACATTCATGTATTCAGTTCACATTCCAAGGCTACACAAGCCTGAAATAAGGCTTCCGTAACTTCTTTCTCTAATACATCAATGTCAGTCAAGAATATGGCAGCAGACAACAGCAGAACCAACGCTGAATCGCAAAAGGATATTAGGACTTTGTCCTGTTAGAAGTAAGCCGGAGTTCACTATTCTCATTAAAGAGCTTGATTCCTCATCCATGGAGAGAGAGAGACACTTTTTTTATGTAAGGGGGTAGTGAGTGAGTGCTGTAATTCAGTAGCTTACCTGGATGTAAAATTCCTTTTTCCCTCATATATTTTTATTGTAATTAATAGAAGGGTTATATTATATCCACCAGATAGAAGGCGCATTACTTCACAAACATTGATTAACTTTTCTCATGTCTTGGTCCCTATTTCCCTCTCACCACCCCACCCCTCATCTTGTTTTCCCCCATTCCCTATCCAATTTCAAATAACCAAATAAGCATATATACAATATATCAGATAATAAAGTGAAATACTGTAACAATATGAGATAACCAAGGGATGGCAAGAAAGATGAGCGATAACTTAGTACATTAAGGACAGCAATCACTCATTATATGGCCTTTGTTTCTAAAATATTCTTACATGGTCTAAGTATTAAGGATTCCTATTACAGGCAATAGAGAGTCTAGTGACATATCTAACCGTCAAACTTACTATATAGGCTTAGAGCCTTTGGCTCCGTTAAAGTATTTTATTACTTAGATAATAATTGAAGAAAAAGTGTTTAGTGAGCTTTCTTCCTGACATATATGTTTCATGTGTTGCCCAAAGTGGCTGAAGAGAACTGGCAGAATGGTACATATACATATATATATATATGCATTGATATATATATATATGCACTACAGTGTATATGAACTGTATAGCCTGATACATATATGCAGTTCAAAGAAAGACATAAGAAACTTAGAGGGAGTCCATTCTCTACTGAATAGCAAGAGCAAAACATTTGTGTTTATTATAATGAGTAACCCAAGTTTCCTGAGAAGAAAGTAAGGGAAAATGATAATCCCAAGAACTAGCAACTGCTGGAGCTATGAGATAGCTTACAATGAGCTTTCATATCAGAGTATACAGACACTTTTGTGCACAATTGTGCAAAAGTTACACTGGATGGGTGATGAAAGATAAATGTATATCTATGTGTCACCCTTGTACCAGCATATATCATCGAAACCAATGACTACTTGAGCTAGACTAGCATGTATGTATTTTCATCTTCTCTCTCAAAAATAGGCTTAATTTTTCCATTATCTGTGCTCAAATGATTAAACATATCCTATGTAATGTATGATATAGAGTATTAATTTATTTTTTATAATCTCATGTTAATGGTTGACATTCTTATATTGTCAAATGTGTAAATCATATTAGAGTCAAATAAATTTGAAAAACCCATCAAAAGCCTGAGAAATAGGACAATGGGATAATTTATAACAAAATTACTCTCCAGTTCTTTTTGACTCATGAATTCTGGTTTATTATGTATTCTTAGAAGAGCACAGGGTATGGATATTTTAGTGATTACCATTAACTATTGCCATTAGTACATTCTGAAAGAAATTAGACAAGAAGACAGCACTTGTCATAAATCTTATTAGACACAAATGATCTCCAAATTTTCATCTAGATTTCTCGGCTATGCATTAATTGAATGTCTGACTAAACATTTTCCATAGATACGTAAATATTTACATATGTATATAGACACAAATATACCCATACATATATGCATTCACATTTAGGAACTTATGGAGGTATTCCCTATATAAAGATTCTTGGACATCTTTCAAAGCTATTCAGGATAGGTAGAATAGAATATCCAAGAGATTTTAAAGAGCACAATCTCCACATGCCTTTGATAGACAACCTTACCACACCAAAGCCACTCGTCCTCTGTTTGGTCCTGACATCCTTATAGAAGGAGTAAATATTCTTCTACATTATCCCAGTGCTAGGTGCCAGCAACTTGGAGCCATAATTATCATTTAGAACTCACTGAGATGAATAAGTCTAATTCTAAATGATCTGTTCTGTCTTGCCTTACCTTTCCTGGAGAAGCTGTAATGAAGGCTCCTGCTTCCCAGACTGTTTTGTCTTCTTCTGCCTTCTGATCATCTCAATGTTTTCCCATATAACTCCACATGGTGTGCTCTGCCTATTGGCTCTGTGAATATGACAAACTTTATTTCCCTGAACCTCTTCTCTCTCTTCTTTTCTGGCTGCACTTGACTAGGCATCTCAAAAATACACAAAGCATGGTAAGAACAAGAATATATCATGAGGCTCTTCAGTCCAATTTCTTCAGTTAATATGTCAAGAAGTAGGCTAAGACTTACTTGAGGTAGGCCAGTGACAATTTTTAAATTTACCTCTCTTATTCCAAAAGAAACTCACTTATTAAGAGTAGAATGCTCTGAATCCTGGTCATATACTGATCATATATAACATACTGATCTTTCTATTTATCTTCACTGCTTCCAGAAATGATCCATTTCAAAGATTAACACAGAGAATATCTTTAGAATGTTAAACAATCATCACATACTCAGACCAGCTACAATTTCTATTAGATAATAATCATTTCTCCTTTGTTGAAGAGTGCATTTGGGAAAATTACTCTGGGGAAATTAGATGTGATCAAGTCCTCTCCCTGATTAGTGATTTTTTTTCAATGTGGTTGATTACATGTGATAAATAAATCAGCAGTCATCACAGGGGAGTTTGGAAGCTTGGTTTATTGGGTGTAATTTGAGACTTTTCAATTTGTCTTATACTTTGGATTTTTCTATTATTATTTGTGTTATTCTATCAAGTTCTAACTTTAAAATCAATGTGTCATACTAACTGTGGAAGGTTATTGGGTTTCCTTGGATCGTGGAGCTCGGAGGTTGAAGAGAGAGGCACCTGCTACTTCTTTGGAGTATGAAGCCGAAAGTGGACTCTTAACGTGATTTGCAGTAAGTTGCTGGTAACAGGTGTTAGCACTAGCAATAGATTCTTAAGGAGCATTGAATGTTGTACCAAGGGAAAATAAACATTAAAATTCACTATAATACTGATAAGGAAAGATATTGTGTGGATCCAAAATTTGTTTTTCTAATAATAGAAGGAGTTTAGAGCAATGTGTCTCTTTAGGAAAAACTAAACCAAACATATGAACCAACACCCCCCCCCCCCCACACACACACAGAGGCAAGAAAGGACCAAGCTAAAATCCTGCAGAGTAGAAATATAGAAAGGTAACACCAAGAATTACAGTAACTGTTTCTCTGAGGGTATTTACCATTTAGAAAAAAAGAAAGAAAGGCAAAAAATAAAGAGGCTAAGAAACTGAGATTTCACTTTGATGGTCTTGTGGGCCTGAAAGGAGGAAGCATAAAGGACAGGATCACTTTACATGTGGGGAGTTCATATGTCACAGTAAGCCTCTGAATGGTTGTACTTTTAGGAGAAGTTCAAATGGAAATAAATATCCTCTTACATTAGTTTGCTACCAAATGTTCATTTGGCAAAATGTTCTAATGAGGAAACTCCCTTGATTAAGGGTAGAAGTAAGCAACAAATGTCTCAGAAAGAAGGTAACTTTATTCTAAGGCTCAAAGTACCCAAATATTAAATTAACAGCATACAAAGATGAAAGCAAGACTGATTCAATGGAAAAGAAACATTGATATGGTCCAATAACTGTTTAAAACAATAAGTTAAAAGAAATAAAAGATAAGTTCTAAAATATATGGAGGAAAAGTATTAGAAACAAAATACTAGCCTTGAAAAATATCCAAATTGGTGTTATAGACTATGAACACAAAGCAAATCAAAAATTTAAGAGCTAGACAGATTTACTAAGTATATTAGCTAAAAGTATATCAATATTTAGAAAGACAGGTGAAAAGGAATTATCTAGAACCTTAATCAAAGTTTATAGATCAGTAGCATAAAGTCATGGTCTTGTTAGAAATTAACATGTAAACTCCAATTTTAAGTAATTTTTTTTCACAAAAACATTATGAGAATAAGAGTTGATATGCTTGTTGTATGGATGCTAACATAATACATGTTTACATCATGTCATTTTTTATTTGGAGTGATGTAATATATTATCTCTTTCATTATAATCCTCTGCTGCAGCAATAGGTAGTATCTACATTTTTGACAGCGAAGAAACTGAAGTCTAGCATGCTTACTCAATTACCTTAAGGAGTCAGTTTATATGTGACAGCTAATAGTTCATCCTTCGCCACCTATTTGTTTGTTGTTTGTTTTTGAAACAGGTTTCAAGGAATTCTTGATCCTTTTGTCCAATCACCAGAATCCTTGAATTGCAGGTGTTAGTTAACATAACTGCAATATACTGCTTATCTAGAAGTTTCTAAAATGTTTACAGAATGTCTGTTCAATCATAGAAATAAAATTGACCTATAAATTAATACTAAAAACTAGCAAGTTTAAATATTTAAGTACTTGGGTACCCAAGGTAGGAGTTCTGTGAGTTCAAAACAAGCCTTGACTAGATGGCAAAAAATCAAAGATTTAAGTTGTTATATATCTCTTTAAACATCCATATGTACTTTCACATACTTTTATGAATGTTCCACACATTTGAATTTTGCTTAAAATTTGAATGAGGAGGTCCAGGTGAAATGTACCAGTGTTCTTAATTTCATCAATCTGAACAATTATCTTCTACATATCCATTAGGTAAGGAAAGTTTTCATAATGATATCTATCTGAACATTAAACAATATTACTTCTATAATCAATACTACTTCTAATTGTAAAATAATTTTGAGGAACTAATTTCAAATTAGGTTTAAAATGATTATATGATCAACACAGGAAAAAGTAAAATGACTCTCACTCCAGTGTTTTGGACACTTGGTATATGCATATAAACATGGGCTTGATAGAGATTACCTGGATAAAATAATAAGGAAGAAAGTGATGGAACTGGGCAAAGGAGGAATTTTTTTCTGAAGTAAGAAGCATGGTTAAGACCTTTAAATAGTGACAAGAAAGCAATGCAAGGACAAGGAGAAGTCAAATGAGATGTGTTTCAATGGTGTGAAATACCATGGATGCATTTTTTCTTGCTTATGATTGCTAGCTTTTCTATTCATTAAGTTATTATTTCTGACTGTGGATGATGGTTCATTATCCTCAAATGGCAGGGATGGCATCATGCCTCATGTGTCCTGGGCAATGAGAAAGTTGTCAAATCCAGAATTCTAGTTAGTCTCTCCCAGTCAGCCATCAGGCCATTAAAGAATGGAAAAGCCATACTTTCTGCTCTAGTTGGCATCTGTTTTGCTTATTCTAAAAGGGAAAATGTTTAGCTAAATTATAATCTGACTTGGCCTTTATTTACTATTTGCAGGGAAAATGACAATAGCTTGATAGTAAGCACAATTGATAGATACAGTAACTTCCTTTTTGCATTATTTGTTTCCAACTCATTAGTGACAGAGAGCCCTTAGGATAAAATACCGAGTTAGAAATTCAAAATGGCAATGATTCATAAAATGTATTTCCTTGGGGAAAAAAATCTATGAAGGGCCATGGTTTTGTGGATCTCTCATTTTGCTTTCATTTATGCCTACTTAGCAATCTATTCGTGAAGGTTGGTTTGGAAGGCAAATGTTCATATAGACATTTAAGTATGGAAAATGGGAAGAGCAATACTTGGCTCCAAATTACTCTGTACATGAGGACTGAAGATAAGTGACTCTCAAACAGTCACTTATCTATTCATGAGCGTCTATTTCTGTGGGAATCTGTTATATTTTATATATCATATTAGAGACTGATATCACAATAATAAATACAGTGGAACTCATTGACCTGGAGATATGAAGACTCAGAAAGATAGAGGAAAGTCTATGGTGCACAAATGATTGGGTTATAGTATGAAAAAAGAATACATAAGACATATGTGTGCATTCACAATTATGATCTAAGGAAGAAGGAACTAATTCTGTAAATACGGAGCAGAATAGTTCAGGAAGATTTCAGTGTGAGAAAAATGTTTTCCCTTGGGCACATGGATGATTTGGAGGGTATTTGTAAAATAAATGGGTGAAAAGGAAGACATTTGAAGCTCAAAGTCAAGAGTTTGCCAAGGTGGGAGAAAACATTTGGAATGCAAAGACAAGTACACAGTTTAGCATAGTGGAAACACAGAAGTTAAGGAAAATAATAAACTGTCTAGTTTTGGAAAAGAGGAGGTAAGCAACTTTTTCTTTTGTGCAAAAAAATGTGGAAGAGACATCCTGAGTCAAAGTAGATACAGGATGCTATAAAGCAGTATTTTTCTTGAAAAAATGGAAAATAGCATTCTGATGGACCTTCTTGAAGACTAGTTTATCCTTTAAAATGTAATCTACTTTAAATTTGCATTTCTTTTATGGCCAGAGATGTTACCCATTTCTTTATGTGTCTATTGGCTATTCATATTTTCTCTCCAGCGACATCTCTTTTTTATTCTTTTAGCACACTTATTAATGGGGTCGTTGTTTCATTGAGGATTTGTTACCAGGTGTTTGCTTTGTGGAGCTCTAAGTATATTTTTGAAATATATTTTTATTGTAATTAATTGAAGGGTTATGTTGTATTCACCAGATAGAAGGTGCATTATTTAACAAACATTGATACCCCTTCTCATGTTTTTGTCCTCATTTCCCTTCCCCTACGTCCTCCCTTCACCTTGTTTCCCGCTTTCGTGTCCTCAAATAAATAAACATATATACAATATATCAGATAGCAAGGTAGGATACTTTACAATATGAGATAACCAAGGAACAACAAAAGAGATGAGAAATAACATAACACATTAAGAACAGCAATCTCTAGGTATGTTTTTCATATGACGCCCTTTTCTGTTGTATATCTAGTGAAGATTTTCTCTCTAGGGCTTTCTGAACTTCTTGAGATAATCATGTGGTTCTTGTTTTTGCTCTTATTGGTCTGTCAAATTACTTTAATTGACTTGTACATATTGAACCAGCTTTGCATCCCTGAAATCAATACCATTTGGTCATAATATATGAGATTGTTGATGAGTTGTTGGAAGTTTGTTGGCCAGAATTCTATTGAGAAGTTTTGTATAGATGTTGTAAAGAAATGGGTCTATAGCTCTCTCTCTTTGATAGGTCCATATCTGGTTTTGAGATGAGGGTTATGCTAACCTCATAAAATGTGTTTGGTAGTAATCTTTCACTTTCAATTTCATTGAAGAGTTTGAGGAGTATTGGTTGAAAAATTTGAAAAAAAATCACATTAAGTAAAGTAAGCCAGACACAAAGACACATAGACTCCATGGTTTTCCTCATTTGTAATAATTAGTATATGTCTAGAGTAATCCTAGCAGTGGGTCACAGCAGCAAAATAGCTATGTACATATGACCATATAAAATGGTGGTAATCAAAATGAACTCCAAGATATGGGAGCAAGTGTTTTTCTTTTATTTTAATGTAATGTGTGAATATCTTTCTTTTTCATTTTCCCCCATATTGGCTTACTGATTCTCTATATTGGCATATTGTTATTGTTTTTTTGATTTTCATACCCTGGGTCTTGTATATATATTTATCTGACTTGGGGAAGGGAAATCACAAACTAGTGTCATAAATGGCAAAGGGTAAATCAATTCAAATAGCAATTCTCACAAGATAATCTGTTGGAAATGAACTTTATAATGGGAAAAGGGAGCCAAGGGAAAGGGAAAATAGGAGAAAATTAGGGAGGGGGTTATAATGTTTGACAAGAAATGGAGTCATTACCTTATTTATGTAACTGTAATCTTATCTGTACATCACCTTTACAACAAAATAAAATAAAATTTAAAAAATTTAGTCTATAGGCTCTCAGGGACTTTCCCTGATAATTCTACATGAACTTCTCTTCTCTGAACTTCTACTTGTCAGAAGTTGTTTGAATACTCCTACTTCTAAACAAGTGTCTAGGTTTATAGAGATTTATAGATCAAGACTATGAGACCCAGAGGGTGAAGAGAGAGGGGGGGGATAAGTGGGAAGAGAATGGCAGAGGAGTAAATCCTATCTTGCATTTCTAGTTAACATTTCCTTTGAGTAAAATGACTCTTTCCCAATGAGATCGTAAGCAAGTTAGTCTTGACTTCTGTTATATTAATTTCCCTCTCTTTTGCAATCTTGATAATTACCCAGAGAACTAGATCTTCAGTATAAGTTTGCAAATTGATTGGCTGGTTCACTTGTTGAAAATGCTTTTTTAACCAGGTGACAAAGATCACAGTATTTATATGTATCTGTTGTATGTATGGGTCTGTCTATAAGTCAATCTATCTATCTAATATTTATACTGAACCAAAAAAGAGGTAACACTAAACTTTAGTCTACCTCTGTCTTCCTTTGGACATTCTTCTCTCTGTTCTGATACTTCTATGAAACCACTATTTGGGAAGGGGCAGGAGAAAAAGGAAGTAGTTACAATCATCGACCATCCAGGAAATTATAGGCCCCTCACTTGTTTCTGTTGTGAGCTGCAGAGATGACAAACTTGACTTCAAGACTACTTATTATCCGCCTGTAGATGACTGTCAGGTATGCAGTTTCTGGCTTTTACAATACTGAATTCTATTAGATCATTTTTGCTTCTTACCAATTTCTAAACTTCCCAGTGATATTTTTTGAGTCTATGACATTAATCTTCCTGATTGAAACAGTTCTCCTTAGAAACTCTCAAGCCTACTTTCTCTAGGTTCCTCTCTAGAGATTTCTTATACACAAAACTCCTCTCTCCCTCATTTATTTTATCACATATATAAAAGTATGTCTATAATAGACAGCTAAAATAGTTTAGGTCCTTATGTCCTAGGTGTTTGTTTTTTAAAGATGAGGTCATCATAGCCATAAAACTAACAATGTACCTTTAACAGAATAATTCCTTTAAAATGTTAACTTCTGCATAGTTACTATGTAACTATCTGCTGTATCACTACATAATGATACTGGCTGTTTGTTTTATAACTTACTAATTTACCTTTCTAGTTAGAACTCCTTCTGTCCCAGTAGGTAATACACCTGGAAGCCACAATGTTTTGACTTGGTGAGCTTTGATACTTTGTGTTTTCTCCAACAGGAATATATAGTGCTTTCTAGTTAAAAATATTAAGTTTTTGAACAGTTCATCTGCAAACATAAATGGATATTACAAATAAAATATTATTAAAAATTTAACTCCAAGAGCAGATTTCTGTAAACAGTGTGCCTTTGTCCCCCTCCCTTTTTTTGGAATTAACAGGACTCATATTTGAAATTGACAGACCTAGAGCTTTCATATTGCCATTCACTAAACGTACTCTTTCTTTCAGGGGCAGACTCAAAGTAAACAAGCTCATAGGGCAATGCCAGAAACCAGAACATCTATTTATTAGTTTACAATGAGAAAAAAATTGTTGTGATATGGGTTGGAATATTAATGTCATTTTCCTATTGCAGCAATCCATTATCACAACTCCTACTTGGGAGGCTAAATCATGGCACACAGATTCTTGATGGGCATGGGATCACAGCAAGGCAAGATTGAGACTTTCACAGACCACTAACTAGTTTAATCTGCCTCCCACCTTCTCTTACCTTATGCAAAATACAAAAAACAAAAGCATGAAAGGATGGCTAACAACAATTTTATTTTTCCCATGGTGAATACTTTAAAACTTTCACAAAAGTATCATGTATCACATTTTTTGGAAACTAATATTATTTGCAAGTTACTTCATTGTTATCGTAAACACAAGCTTTGTCTATGAGGCTCAAAACTGAAGTCACTTCTTGCATTTGGAACTTTGATTCCACCTAGCCAGGAGGCAGCCAATTTGAAAGAGATCAACACTATTAATTCTGTCTAGGATGCTGCTGCTAAGGTTTTCAAAGTGTTTCTTCCTTGTGCTTCTATAGATCTATTATTCCTTTTCAGACAGAGAATTTTTTCCTTTCTTAAAAAATTTACCTATATTATTGTTTTAAGAAGTGATATGCAGTGGAGTTATATTTGCTAGAGTCAGGTAGTGAGTATATTTCCTTTTGTATAGTGTCTTTTGTTCCCTCCTTCTCTCCCAGTCTCTCCCTCCCATCTCTACCCACAAATTGTATGGCTGACTTTCATCTATGTCCAGTGAACTACACAACTGTACTTTATATCCTTTTCCTAGTAGTCTGTGTATGTACTGTGTATATACATTGTATATAAGGTAAAGATGACAGAATCATCAAAAAGCAGTCTTTTGTTTCCATATTTTAGGTTGTTTCAAAGTATGTATATTATTTTTGGTTCAGTTCTATTTTCTGGGTGATGTAATGAGGGATTACAGTTACATTCATAAACATAATGAGAACATTTCTTATCAAACATTATGGGCCACCTCCCTCATGTTTCTACCACTTTACCCTTCCCCCGAATTGTTGTCCCCCAAGTTGTAAAGATCATTCCCAATATACTGTCTTGTGGGTAGCACTGTTGCATTGTTTCACCCTTAGGTCTTTATCTCACCATTTTGTTTCCCTTCCCTTCCCCAATTCGGATACAAGCCACAGGGTACCAAAATCAAATACAGTGACAACAGGGGATAAACCAGAGGAGAGAAAAAACAAAAAAGACCAAAGAAATAATGTCACAGTACATTAAAAATAACAACAAGTAAAACCTCTCATTCTCATATCTTGGAGTTCATCTTGATTACCATCATTTTGTATGGTCATATGTACATAACTGTTGAGCTATTGTGATCCTCTGCAAGGACAATCCTAGATATATACTAATTATTACAAATGAGGGGAACAATGGAGCCTATGGTTCTTTGGGTCTGGCTTAATATTTTTTCCCAAGTCTTTTCATTTTTTTATGAATGGGGCAATGCCATTCTTTCTGATGGCAGTATAGAATTCATATATATATATATATATATATGTATATGTTCTATATTTTAGCTATGGTAAATAATGTACCAGCCAAACTGTAGTCCTGCAGAGAGGTGAGGATGCTTTTTGCTGTGCTTACCTGGTAAAGAAAGTTGTTGGATCCTGGGAGAGGCAACCCCATCCTGGGGATGCTAAGTCCCACTGGTCAGAGTCCTTTCCCCTTTTGAAAAATGGCACTTCAGTTACTGCTTCCCAGGCCCAAGTTAATCTGCTAGTACCTGCTCTGGAACAGTCTATGCCAGTATCAAAGGTGGCATTCTTCTCAGGTGGTGGGAAAAGGGCCACCTTCCAACTACTGCTCTGTGAGAGGTAGTGAGGATGTCGTTTATGGTGTACTCACACTCTCCCCTGTTTTGTTTTGTTTTTGTTTTAGATTGTCCTTGGTCTGTGTTTGTCTGAGGCCAGCAGGATAAAGATTTCTTCTCCTAGCCATCCGCTCTGTCTCTGGTGCCTTTGTGCTGGCTCTGTCTGTCTGCTGCCATGGCAGCTGCTACCTCTTCTACCACCAGCAGCAAAACTGATGGCCTGTGCCCCAATCTGTCTTCTTAAGTGGGCTGCCTAAATTTTTCCTCTCTGCCCCAAATCTATGTACTATGATGGCTCACTTGGTGTGACTCTCTAGCTCAGTTATACCCCAGCTGACCTCTGCCATCTTCTTCACACCTATATTATTGTATATAAAATGAAGAGCACTTGGGCATTTCACTTTTGTGATTTTTCTCCTAAGGCTGTCCTCTTTTGGTCTCTCTCTCTCTCTCTCTCTCTCTCTCTCTCTCTCTCTCTCTCTCTCTCTCTCTCTGCATATATATATATACATATATATATGCAGTATCTTCTGTAATTTGTCATACCCCAGTGGTTTTAGCTCTCACTTCCTTTCCATCTATTTGGTTATTATGGAAGACCGATAGGAGAATACTTTATCTAATGAGACTTTGCATATTTACTGTATCTGTTCCAAAGATATTGTAACATAGAGTTGGCTCAGAGGACCAGAAATTGATCCCCTGCACTGAAAAGTCAAGGAAAGCATCCGTATCACCACATCCAATGCTAGACCCAGGGACCCCTCCGGGATTACTATTTTTCACAGATATGATGCAAAATCTGATCAAACTTACATTAGCTTGGGCAAGACTATACTTAAAAATGTAATGACCATGAGCCTAAAGGCAGGATTTTCCTTGTGTATCTCCTGAATAGTTAAAAGAATATTATTGAATGAATAAATGAGTAGGTATTAAGAAAACACATACCAGTTAAGTAGCCATCACTACCTTATCTTAATTTAGAGGCTTAGATAAAATGTTAAATTTTAAAAAGTTTGAGCCCCCCATGTATATTAATTACATTTGAAGTATTCTTAACTTCATTGTACCAGGTACTTCTAAGTTATATCACTAGTCTAAAGACACATGAACCTATTTCTCCTTACCTGATATATCAAGAAGGAATGTTTTTGTGATACTCTTGCCAAAAATATGTAACTCTTATTCATGAAAATCTAATCTGATCATGAGAATGCACCAGATAAGTCCACATGTAGGAGGAATCAAAGAGACAGAATAATTGGCTCATTAATATTGTGAAGATCATGAACTATAAAGGACTAAGTAAGTGTCAAAGGGCAGGAAAAAGAGCCATACAACCAAATATCACTGGGAAGCAGAATGGAATTTGGAAATATGTTATGAAAATAAAATGAAGCTTATGGATTAGATAGAGTGATTCAACACTAACTTATCAGTTTCTATGTTGACACTGTGATTGTATATGATGTTAACATTAATAGAAGCTGGGTGAAGTGTAAGTGAGAACTGAGTGATATTTTTGTAGCTATTTTGTAGCTGTTTTGTATTTTAAAATTATTTCCAATTAATATTACAAAGAAAGACTAAAGTATATTTTATGGATAAGGATGTACCCCTTCAGGAAACTAAACATACCTTAAAAGATGTTTTTGAAATATCTGAGTGATGCTTAAGATCTGTCATTTATTAATGCCATACAGCCATGAGGACTTCAGTAGCTCCCTGGAGCCTTTCACACCTCCCTCATACTTTCAGAGCTGTCATATACAGTTTATATTTTCAAAACATATCTTCCAAACTGTCATTAAATGCATATAGTCAAATCAAGTACTACTGGAGATTTTTCTTGGAAAGTAAATTTTCCTCCTTTTCCCAGGATTTGTCTCCCTATGCAATCATATTACCTCTTGGGATAACTATAAGTAAAGCAGTCCCCTATCCCTAAATCCTACACCTTCTTTACATATGTGTGGACATGTGTGTGTGTGTGTGTGTGTGTGTGTGTGTGTGTGTCTGTGCATCTGCAACACATGTTCTCAGTTCATATCAGTAATGGGGTTGGAACTCAAAGTCTTGTGCTATTGCTTGGGCTTTCTTTCTTAAGGCTTGTGCTCTACCATTTGAGCCACATATCCACTTCTGACATTTACTAGATAATTGGAGATAGCCAATTTCTGTCTGGGTGGCTCTGAACTCATTGAATAGGTAGAATTACACATATGAGCCACAGGACCTGCACAAAATTTCTTATTTGAATAGTTTTAGATTAAGATCTTCATGTTTATGCCATGTTAAATTGGTCTTAGCTTTTTAAAGCAATTTTCTGACCAGTTCTCTATCTTATAATAAAATTCTATACTTGTTAATAAAAGCAGGGAATAATAATTAGAATATTGTTATTATATAATGTTTCTTCAGGGATGCTAAAATAATAGTTTTTATTAAAGAATTTATTAACATTGATTTTTACATTATATTTCAAATGATGTATTTAACAAACAAGTATTCAAGAAGGGAATCTCCAAATACAATCATTAGCACTTAGATTTTAGAACATAATTAAAATTAGGCTGAGGGTTTGTATGTCATAGATACATATTAATCCATGCAATAAAACATTATGTCTATAGAGTCATAAATTTTTATGTCTATGTAGTTGTGTTTATATTTCCAATACCATGTCCATAGCATTGAGTACACAAATATTGAGTCCTTGCTCTTGTACGATGTGGGTCTAATAGCCACATATTAAGGATACCATGCACCTTTTGTTCCTTTGGTCTTGACTTATCTCACTTTTTGACTTGTCTTACTTTTTGACTTGTCTCACTTTTTGATATGTTTTTTAATCATTTCTCTAAGATTTTAATAGTTCCAACATTTTATATTTTATCTTCAGTTGTTTTAATACTTTTTCCTATTTATTCTTTTTTATATTTGGTGATACTGGGACATAGAACCAAGGGCCTCTGCTTTTTATTGCTCATGGTTGATACTCACTTGTAATATTTTTCTGTTATTTATTTTACCTGAAGAATGTTAATTTATGCATACAATATCACTTTCCACTGCACTGGTTTATTTTATGTCTACCTTCTGTGTCATGTGGCTGTTTTGTTTGGAGTTACTTTGGGGAAGAATGTTATTTACCTCACACCTTATAAAACGTTTATGCTTTTGTCAGATAGCAGATGATGCTTGCTTATTTGTTTACATATAAGAAATAGGCAATGACAAAACTGACAGCATATAAAGTTTTGTGTGCACAAGACTTGTTTATTGAGGAGTTTGACTAGAGTTTAATCAAGAAGCCATTCATCATGTTTGGGAACCTTTTCATGTATAATTATGAAGTTCTTGCTTTTTTTTTTGTAGGGCAATTCAAATCTCTTAGACAGTTTTTGTTGTGATGTTGGTGGTAGTTTTTGTAGTTTTTTCTTGGGAAAAGCAGCTGTGAGAAATTATTCCTGAAAGGTTGATCATTGAAAGTGTGGCTGAATTAACAGCAAGCTTATCCTCAGTGATGTTCTGGTCTTGTGCCAACTTTTACAGGACATTATACTATTAGTGTCCATAACACTCCTATTATAGTAATCTGAGTGATTGCTATTCTGGTCGATTCTTATTCTAGATATTCTTTGTTCTGCTTCCCCCTATCTTTATTAGTTTTTACTCTCCTGTATGATTTTCTTATCTCTTGGAGTAGTAATAACTCACTTCTTATTCTGTAAGCTATATTTTTTTTGCCAGTCCTGGGCTTGAGCTCAGGGCCTGAGTACTGTCCTTGGACTTTCTCAAGGCTAGGGCTCTACCACTTGAGCCTCAGCACCATTTCCGGCTTTTCCTATATATGTGGTACCGAGGAATTGAACCCAGGTCTTCGTGCATGCTAGGCAAGCACACTACCACTAGGCCAAACTCCCGGCCTTGTAAGCCATATTTTAAATGTTCTCTTAAATTGTGTGTTCTTTCCTTCATGTAAAATTCACTAGAATGATTCTCTCTGACTGACCCTGAGATTTTTTAGGACCTCCCCATGACCTCACTCTTCAATGATCAGACTACAGAGGCACTATACCATCAAGCAAGCATTTGCCTCTAAGATTTCCAAATATGATCATGCTTAGAAGTTTAAACACGTAATTTTTTTTCTATTCCTAAGGCTTGAACTCAGGGCCTGAGCACTGTCCTGGCACTTTCTCAAGGCTAGAGCTCTATCACTTGAGCCACAGTACCACTTCTGGCTTTTACTATGTATATGGTACTGAGGAATTAAACCGGTTCTTTGTGCATGCTAGCCAACCACTCTACCACTAGGACAAAGTCCAGGTGAAAAAACATAAATTTAAGTGTAGGATTTACCTAGTTGGGTCTGACATTGGTGGCTCATGTTTATAATCTTAGCTACTTGGGAGGCTGAGATCCATGTCTCACAGTTTGAAGTCAGCCAGGAGCAGGAAAGTCTATGAGAATTTTATCTCCTATTAATCATACACACAACACACACACACACACACACACACACACACACACAGCGCCTGAGGTAGCTATGTGACTTAAATAGTTCTAGACTTGGGCAATATGAGCTCAGGGACAATGCCAAGGCCCAGAGTTCAAGCTTCAATATTGGCAAACAAATAAATAAGTTAAATTAAAAAAAATAAATAATATGTCTGGTTAATACTCTGCAGTCAATTTTCATAAAGTTTCCAGCAAAATTTCCAATTTACATCTTCATACTCTGACCTAATCTGGTGGAGGCTCTTCAGGCTACCACCTTGCCTCCCTGGGCCTGGTCATTGTTCCTGAATTCTTCAGCTCAAAGCTACTACCCTATCTCTTGAGTCACAGCACCACTTCCACTTTTGTAGTGGTTAATCAGAGATAGGAGTTTCATGGTCTGTAGTGCCCAGGTTGGCTTTGAGCTGCGATCCTCAGATCTCATCAGCCTCCTGAGGAGCTAGGATTACAGGTGTGAGCCACCACAATAGGCAAGATTTTTAAAAATAACTTTCTTAGTTTAGGTTTTCTCTAGTAGCGGATATTATAGCAAGGGGTCTGGTAAAATAGGACACATGGAGAGGATCCTGAGAAATACTACAGGTGAGGGGATAGATGAAACAGGGTGTATGATGGCATCATTCTTCATCCACATTGTCACCACTAAGCATGCCTAGAGTTTAATCCCACTGGTGAATTCTGGGGGTCAGTACGGAACATGCCTCTGAGATGTCTCATCTAAGGGTGACAAGGGTGAAGCTCCTCCTGTCATTTATCATGAGCTGAATCCACTGTGAGCCCTGCCACCTCTGGCTTGCTCTGTACATGTAGTTCAGTTTGAATAGTGGAGACAAAATCTTTCAGGTAAAAGAGGAATTATTTCTAGTACATAGCCTTCAAACAAGAAGGGGCTACAGCACTGGCCCTGTTTACCTCAGCATGTAGCCATCCCCCACAGATGAGTGAAGATCAAGTTTGGAATATCTTTTAGAATCTTGACTGGATCATACTGTAGAGTGGATTCATGTCTACCAAAGAATGATGGATGGATCACTGGAATGGTCACAGTAGTACTCAGGAGGTTGGAAAAATACTAGTTGAGTCAAAATTGTTTTGTTTTTCTTGACCATCTTTACAAAAATAATGGTTGTTCTTCTTTTCTTTTTTTTAATGTGGGTGTGGGTGCCAGCACCAGTGCTTGAGCTCAGGGCCTCACATTCTCATTTGGCTTCTCACTGGCTAAATGTAGGTAAGAATCTCATGGACTTTTCTTCAAACCATAATCCTCCGATCTCAGCCTTCTGTGTAGCTAGGATTACAGATGTAAGCCACAGGTACCTGGCTGCTTTCTTTCCATCTTTGAGTAATGTATATCTCAGAAAATCTGCTCAACTTTCCCAGGCTTCCTAAGCAGGGAAAACATGGTTCTCCTTCAGAAACAGAAGCTCAAACAGTTTTAGCCTGTGAATTCTTCCACCCCAGAGACTGAAATGGTATATAGTTACTAGGATGATTCACTCAATAACAAGAAAATAACATCAGGAGAAAATGGTACTACAAATTTCATCCAGTAAACTTGATAGAAATTAGTAATAGGCAGTGATGCTCACAGTTAATCCTGGGTAATAGAACTGGATGTCAGCTATTCCCACAGTTAATCCTTCCTGCCATTCTCAAAGACGTTGTAGTTTGGTGTGCAAGTCTGGTGGTCATGAATGTATTCCATTCTCCTTCATGGTGGTGAATGGAAACCTTTCCTTTAAGTAGTATGTATATGTATGTATATTCTCTGCTTATTTTCCTAGACAAACATTCATAAGAAGTTGCAGATCTTTCTCTTACTCTTTTTTGAAAAAAAAAAAAAAGCTTCTACCCCCACAGGCAGGTACTGTGTTTTTTTTTTTCCTTACAAAGCCATCCATGTGGAGACTGGAGAGATAACATCAAGTCAGCTTCAAAGTTGTACAGAAAATGAATGTATCAATGAAGCATTCTGGGTTAAATGTGTTCCTTAATGCCTTGATTGTGCTTCTTGAAGTTTTAATTAGTGATTAATAAATAATACACACTGAGCATCAGAGAAGTAAGCAGAGGAGAAAATAGTTTTCAGAGTATTATAATTCCACAGAACCCAAGTAGAAGCATTAAGAGTACATAGAAAAATATACATGCCAATAATATATTGTTCTTAGCCATAAATCATACTTGGTCCATACGGAGAACAGAACTAGTTTCCATGAATACCATGACAACAGATAATGTTGCTCTGATCCTTTGTTTGCCTAGGGAAAAGGTGAGTCATAATGTCTTATGTAAATCCAATACATCTAATGTATGAAGGTGAGGAATTTCATGACTGGAAACTGCAGGCTAGAAAACTGGCTAATATGGAGAGGCAGGGTGTGCCTTCTCCCCAGAATCTTCATGTTTCAAAGATAAGAAATGGATGTTAAACTATCAGAAAGGTGCTGCTGCTGTTGGAGTTGAGGCCAGGGCAGTGAGGGGAATAAATTTCAAACACTCACTGTCGTGGTAACTGACAGGCAGTACATGTGGCAAATGACCTGTGTGAGAGACTCTGTAGTTGATAAGGAATAGCGAAGGAGGTTTTGGACTTGAGAATATTGGATGAAATTAACAGATGGGGGCTATATTAAGCACTGAGATCATAATAGCCCTAAGGACAGAAGTTGGCACAGTTTAGGTCCACATTGTAAATGCAAATATGTGATTGTCTAGGAAATTAAAAGGGTAATGAATGAATGATGGATTAGAAAGTGACACATGGCGGGCCGGGAGTTTGGCCTAGTGGTTAAAGTGCTTGCCTAGCATGCATGAAGACCCGGGTTTGATTCCTCGATACCACATACATAGAAAAAAGCCAGAAGTGGTGCTGAGGCTCAAGTGGTAGAGCTCTAGCCTTGAGAAAGTCCAAGGACAGTGTTCAGGCCCTGAGCTCAAGCCCAGGACTGGCAAAAAAAAAAAAAAAGAAAGTGACACATGGAAGTTGACACACACCATTTAATCACACAAAATTTTCACACTCTAGAAGTAACTGTAATTAGGATGCAGGAATACATTATTGCAAAGAATAATGAATTAAAGAGGTACATCACTGGTAATGTACTTCCCAATATCCCTGGGAGGATGAATATATTATTTGGATTCTTTGTGTTTTTATTCCTCCTATTTTCTAAGTGAAGATTTATAAAGCACAAAAGGGAACATCAAGAAGCAGAGGATACCTCAAACTCAGTACCACACTTAAGTGATTATCAACATGCAACATGCAACCAAGAAAAATGAGCCACATGTACCACTGTGAGATGTAATAAAGTCTATGAAAACTACATCACAAGAAAATATTTTACTAGGAAGACAGAAGTTAATAACCAGGGTATTGAAGTGTCATAAGAGGGTGCTTAAGTTTGTCATTCACTCTTAAACCATATAACTTTTACAGGTTACAACTTAGGAGCTATAATTTGCTTCATTTAGGTTTTTATTTTTCTGTGATGTTAGTGATTAAACATATGCTAGGTAACTAATCTGCCAGCAACCTATCTTCCCCATGTCACAAAGACTTAGATCATTTGTTTGTAAAAGGAGAATGAACGATCTTATTTCAACACTAGAGATGGGTATCAAGTTAAATACGATCTTTCAAGAATATTACATACAAAATTCTGATGAGAGAGAGTGTATCCTTCTTTGTGATTAATTTTCATAATGTGCATCTACCAAAGGCAAGGTTAGTCATAAAGTTACTTTACATTTGTTACCATATTGATATTAAAGTCTTAAATATGTTAAAGCAAAAAAAAAAGGCTGCCAATTATGTCTTTAACAGTTTGGCTTCTAATACCAATGGGATGTTATAAACACTTCGTTAAGCCATGTATATAAAAGTTCATATTGAAATTTGAGGTTTTAGCGATATTCCTTATATTCATCGGAATATTTCATCAGAAGTCAGAGCTTAAAATCAGATTGTAATTCCCTTCTCTTTGTCACCGTCATGTACTAGGTAGTGGCTACAGGACAAGTCAAGTAATATTCTAGTACCTCACACTGCAGAGTTGACATAGGAGAATGAATCCTTACATGAAGAAGAAAAATTTCTCAGTCCCATCTACCTTACAATTGACAAAAAAAATCCACAATTGCCTATTAAACATGCTATTCCATGACTTTTTACTTAGACTTTATTCATGTTAACTTCTTTGAACACAAGAAAAAACAAGGGTTGCCAAAATGGACATATGGTATGCTACTCTACTCTCAGTTACTCAGAAGCCATAAGTAGAAGCATTATGGTCCAAAGCTGTCTCTGGTCAAAAATACAAGCTCCTATAGGAAAAAATAACTGAAGACACAAAAGGGATTGGGTGTGACTCATCCTCTAAAGCATCTGTCTAAGAAGTATGAAAGCCTGAGGTCCAATCCCAGTACTGACCAAACATGAATATAAAAAAATAAAAGAGTAATGTTAATATAAAAGTCCACATTCAACTACTGTTATGATAATTTAGAAAGTCAAAGATTATTTGGTAAAAATGGGAGAATATTCAGCATTGCTTATATTAATCTTGATTGAGATCAGTTTTTTTAAATTGTATTTTTATTTATTTAATTGTGTAAAACAGTTGCCATTCAACAAGCAGATTATAAATACAACATATCTTGATCAACTTTCTTTCATCATTCTCTCCTGTCCCTTTCAACCCAATTTTATTAATTTTGTAGGATATGTAGTGAATTTTATGACTTCATTACCCCCTCCCATCTTTATTCTTATGGCTGTTAGTATCTACTTCCTATTGATAAACGAATAGTAAGTAATCAAACCAAAATTTCTATGAACTTCTCCGTGAATGTGCACATTCAATATTTATAATTTCTGTAATTATAAAGTATTCTTAAGTGTTTATCACATTGAATATATTATTTATCATGGACTCAATAATTAATTCTCTAAACATTAAGTCCTAGGTGGGAAGCTCTCCTCAGATATTGTTATATGAACTATATGTCCTACTATCTGTTGTTCAAACATTCAGTTTTGAATAGACATTACCAAGTAAAGAGGATATTGACCTACAAATAAGTCATAGAGTAGCTCTTCTCTTACTTGCAAATTAGGAGTCCAAAATTTTCACTTCATCAATATTCATTCAAAAGTGTTCATACCTTCCTAGGGGTTAGGTTATAATGGTGTCCAGAAATTGAACATTAAATACAGTAAATAATAAATCACATGTATTCGTAGTCATATAGTAGATAATACTGACATGTCTGGCTCTTTCTCTATGGAGTTTTCCTTTGTATAATTTAGGGCTCCTGAAAGGGTTCTCACTTAATAATATTCTTGGTTTCACTTGGTGTTATGATGATGGTAGAAATGGATTTCTGTGAAAATATTTCCATATTGGGATATGATAATATTTAAGGTAGGACAAAATGAGAATATAGTCTGTCATAGATGTCATCACACATAATTGTCAATTTTCAGACAATCAGTACATTTCTTTGATGAATATTTATGCAAAACTTCTCAACAAAAATCTGGCCAATCGTCTACAACAACTCATCAAAAAATTATACACTATGGACGGGAGTTTGGCCTAGTGGTTAAAGTGCTTGCCTAGCATGCATGAAGACCCGGGTTCGATTCCTCGGTACCACATACATAGAAAAAAGCCAGAAGTGGTGCTGAGGCTCAAGTGGTAGAGCTCTAGCCTTTAGAAAGTCCAAGGACAGTGCTCAGGCCCTGAGCTCAAGCCCAGGACTGGAAAAAAAAATTATACACTATGATCAAACAAGATTCATCACAGGGAGGCAAAGCTTGTTCAACATATGCAAATCAATTAATATAATTCAACACATCAACTGGCGCAAGGACAAAAATCACATGATTGTCTCAATTGATGCAGAAAAGGCACTTGACAAGATCCAACACTCCTTTATGGAATGATTTTGAAGCAGTTTCTCAGTTTGTAACTGAGGTTTCCTTGAACTCATTGTATCACCCTTCATGACCTTGAACTTGTGATCCTCTGTCTGCACAAAAGTTGTAGGATTACAGACATATACCAACATACGTAGCTTCTAATATACTATTTTATGATGAAGAAATGTTTCCTATGTTTGTGAGATCAAATGTCCTCACTGATTGGCAACATAAGTAGCCATTTTTCAAATGAAAATGCTAAAGGAACCTGTGTTACTGGCACTATCTCCAACAAACAACTACTCCTAAAGTTAATGTGCACATTTTTTTCTTTAGTTTAGGAAACCTATATACACATTACATCTTCTTTACACAAAGTCATGGGCTTGCTACGGACAAGAAAATTCATTCTAGAGAATCCAATTGGAAAATATGGCCACTTGCAGGTATTTGTTGTTTTATAAAACACCTGAGATAACTAGTTACCAAGCTTGCATAACAGAAGCAATGCTTATTCCAGCCTCAACCTGCTGCAGTAGAAATCCCACTGTTGTTTCTCCTGGGTAGCTAAATAATCAAGGTCACAACACAAAACCGGCACTTCTCCCATGGCTAAGGTAACAAATTTGGCAATAAAATGAGGCAAAACCTGGTGGAAAGCTCAGTGCTCAGCCACATGCTATGTTCTTCATGCTTCCTGCAAACAAGTGCACTTGGGAGACAGCCAGTGTGAGCCACAATGGAGTGATTTTACCTAGAGAAGGCTAAAAAAATGGTATTTGGAGAACAACAGATAAAAGGGCATTTAAAGGATTTGATTTTTTCATAAATGGATGATGCAGCTTGATAATTCTGTACACACTTCCCTTGAATAACATTTTTGTATTTGACCCTATTAATTCCTATTAATTCTTATTTTTCAAAAGATTTGAACTTGATGGAGTGTCATTGTACTATTGAAGACAATTATTTCTATTCTTCTCAGGGTACCTGACATCAAGAAAAATATATTGACCTGTTCACTTAACTTTATGTTTAATCTAGTCTTTTTTTGCTTATATTTACAACTAGAAAACCTATATAAAGGTTTTATGAAATTTTTAAAATTTCTTTTCTATTTCTGTGCTTCTGAAGGAGTCCTCTTAAGTAGAAACCTTTTCTATTGTTTTATTTCCTCTTTGGTTTTAAATATAGAGTACTATACATACTTAGATAAGTTAATTCCTAGCTACTTTATTTTCTTTGAGGCTATTGCAAAAGGAGTCACTGTACTGACTGTTGCCTTGTTCCTCTCATTTTTGGCATATAGGAAGGCAATTGATTTTTGAGGGTTAATTTTATACCCAGATACCTTGCCAAAGTTCTGAATAAGTTCAAGGAGCGTGGGAGTGGAGTCTATAGGGTTCTTTTTAAAAATATTTTTAATAATAATTAATAAAAGGGTTACATGATATTTGCCTGATAGAAGGTGCATTAATTCACATACATTGATACCCTTTCACATGTCTTGGTCCCCATTAACCTCCCCCCACCCCCATCTTAGCTTTCCCCCTTCCCTATACAATTTCAAATAACCAAATACAAATATATCCAATATATCAGATAACAAAAGTGAGATAGTGTAACAATATGAGATAACCAAAGGACAGCAAAAGAAATGATAGATAACATAGTACATTAAGGACAACAATCATTCATTGTATGGCTTTTGTTTCAATATCCTAGAGGTCCTTTCAATTAGCTTCATACTATGTGGCCTTATGTATCAAGGTTTTGCTCTATTGCAAATCTCCGCTAGTAGAGCCCAAGGTTTCTACTGATTATGACAAATGAGGGAAACCATTGAGCCTATGTTCCTTTGAGTCTAGCTTACTTCACTTAATATGATTTTTTCTAAGTCTTTCCATTTCTTAACAAATGGGGCAATGTTGTTCTTTCTGACAGCAGCATAGAATTCCATTGTGTACAAATACCACATCTTGTTGATCCATTCATCAACTGAGGGATATCTAGGTTGGTTCCATATCTTTGCTATGGTAAATAGTGCTGCAAACTAATCTCCAAAGTAACAACTATCCTATTAAAAATGGGCCAAAGACTTAAAGAGAGTCTTTTCTGAAGAAGAAACAAAAATGGCCTGTAGACACATGAAGAAATGCTCAACATCTCTGATCATAAAAGAAATGCAAATCAAAACAACTCTAAGATTCCACCTCACTCCAGTTAGAATGGCCAGGATCAGGAAAACTAATAACAACAGATGCTGGAGGGGATGTGGCCAGGAGGGATCACTACTATACTGTCGGTGGGAGTGCAAACTCATTCAACCACTATGGAAAGCAGTATGTCAGTGCCTCAAAAAGCTAAACATAGAGCTCCCCTATGACCCAGCAATTCCACTACTTGGCATTTACCCAACCATCCAGAAGCAAGGACATACTAAATCAACTAGCACAATGATGTTCATTGCAGCACTATTTACCATAGCAAATATATATAGGGTTCTTAAAATACAGAATCATGTCATTTACAAAGAGGGATACTTTCACTTCTGCTTTCCCTGTTTGGATCCCCTTTATGCTTGCTTTTTGCCTTATTGCTCTGGCTAGGAATTCTAATAATATGTTAAAGAGAGGTGGAGAGAGTGGGCATTCTTGTCTCATTCGTGATTTTAGAGGGAATGCCTTTAGCTTTTTGCCATTAAGTATTTTGCTAGCTGTGGGTTTGTCATACACAGCCTTTATTATAGTGAGGAATGTTCAATGGATTCCTATTTTCTCCAGAGCTTTTAGCATAAAGGGGTGTTGGACTTGTCAAATGCCTTTTTTGCATCTATTGAGAAAATCATGTGATTGTTGTCCTTGCTCCAGTTGATGTGTTGAGTTATATTAATTGATTAGCGTGTGGTGAACCAGCTTTGCCTCCCAGTGATGAATCCTTTTTGATCATAGTGTATAATTTTTTTGATGAGTTGTTGCAGACGGTTGGCCAGTATTTTGTTGAGAAGTTTTGCATGAATTTTCATCAAAGAAATGGGTCTATAGTTCTCTTTCTTTGATGAATCTCTGTCTGGTTTGGGGATGAGGGTTATACTGGCTTTATAGGATGAGTTTGGTAAAGACCCTTCCTTTATAATTTCATTGAGGAGCTTGAGGAGTATTGGTGTGAGCTCTGCTTTGAAGACCCTATAGAATTCAGCTGTGAATCCATCTGGCCCTGGGCTTTTCTTAGGTGGAAGGTCTATTATTGCCATTTTTTATTCAGTGCTTGAAATAGGTCGGTTTAGTTGGATTAGGTCTTCTTGGTTCTGTGTGGGTATGTTAATATTGGCTAGAAATTTATCCATTTCTTCTAGATTCTCAAATTTGTTGGCATACAGGTTTGAAAATATTCTCTCATGATGCTCTGGATCTTAGTAATTTCTGTTGTGATATTACCATTCTTGTCTGTGAATTTGTTTATTTGAGTGTGCTCCCTTCTTTCTTTTGGTAAGATTTGCTAAGGGTCTGTCAATTTTGTTAATTTTTTCAACTCCTTGTTTTGTTGATTCTTTATATTCTTTTATTGGACTCCAATTCATTTAGTTTTGCTTTGATTTTAATAATTTGCTTCCTTATACTGGGCTTAGGGTTGGTTTGTTACTCTTTTTCCAGGAGCTTAAGATGAAACAATAAATTGTTGGTTTGCAATTTTTCCAATTTCTTAATGTAGACATTCAAAACTATAGATTTTCCTTTGAGTACTGCTTTTACTGTGTCCCAGAGGAGCTGGTATTTTGTGTGCTCCTTTTTGTTAAATCTTATAAACTGCTGAATATCTGTTCTGATCTCCTCCATGACCCATTGGTGATTCAACAATGTGTTGTTTAATTTCCATGAATTAGGGGGTTTTGGTTGGTAGAGATTGGTGTTCAGTTCCAATTTGATGCCCTTGTGGTCTGAGAGAATGCAAGGAATAATTTCAGTGTTTCTGAATCTGCACAGGTTTGCTTTATGACTTAATGTGGTCTATTTTGGAAAATGTTCCATGTGTTGCTGAAACAAATGTATATTTGTGTTTTTGCTGTGTGAAATAATCTGCAGATGTCTGTTAGAGCTAGTTGGTCTATACAGTTGTTCAATTCTGAGGTTTCTCTCTTGAGCTTTTGCCTGGTTGATCTGTCCATAGGTGAGAGTGGTGTGTTAATGTCACCAACAATCACTGTGTTTTGATCTGTGTGTGGTTTTAGTGAAAGTAAAGTTTGCTTGATGAAGTTCAGTGCTCCGAGATTAGATGTGTGGATATTTAGGCTGGTTAAGTCCTTCTGGAGCAGAGATTGCTTTATTAGTATGTATTAACCTTCTTTGTCTTTCCTCACTAATTTTACTTTCAAGTCTTTTTTATCTGATATTAGGATGGCAACTGCAACCTGTTTTGATGAAAACTTTAAAACCCTGAAAAAGGAAATTAAAGCAGAAGTGAGGAAATGGAAAAATCTTCCCATGTTCCTGGATTGGAGGAATTAACCTCGTTAAAATGGCAATCTTGCCAAGGGCTATCTACAAATTCAGTGCAATACCCATCAATATCCCAATTCCATTCTTTAAAAAATAGAAGAGGCAATCCAAAATTTCATATGGAATAATAAAAGACCCTGTATAGCAAAAACACTTCTTACCAGAAAGAACAGAGCAGGAGGAATTTCAATACCAAACATTAGACCCTATTACAGAGCTATAGTGATCAAAACAGCTTGGTACTGGCAAAGAACAGGCCTGAAGACCAATGGAATAGAACTGAGGAACCAGATATTAACCCACAGACCTATGGCCATCTAATCTTTGATAAGGGATGTAAAGAAATAGAATGGAAGAAAGACAGCCTCTTCAACAAGTGGTGCTGGCAGAACTGGTTAATCATCTGCAACTAAATTAGGATCCTTTGTTGTCACCTTGCAAATGAATCAAAGACCTTGATGTAAAAGCACATACACTGAAAATTTTACAAGAAGGAATAAGAGATACACTAGGTCCCCTTGGCACAGATCGAAACTTTCTTAATAAGGACCAAGAAACACATCAAATCAGAGAAAATCTGGACAAGTGGGCCTGCATTAAACTGCAGAGCTTCTTTATGGCAAAGAATATAGCTAGCAATTTAACTAAAAAGGCTACAGATTGGGAGAAAATCTTCACTAATCGTAAAAGGGACAAAGGCCTCATATCTAAAATATATCAACAGATAAAAAAATTGAATCGCTCCAAAACTAATCTCCAAAGACTCAACCATCCTGTTAAAAGATGGCAAAAGACATAAAGAGAGTCTTCTCTGAAGAAGAAATAAGAATGGCCTATATACACACATGAAGAAATGCTTGAGATCTCTGGCCATAAAAGAAATGCAAATAAAAACAACTCTAAGATTCCACCTCACTCCAGTTAGAATGGCCAGGATCAAGAAATCTAATAACAATAGATGTTGGAGGGGATGTGGCCAGGAGGGATCACTACTACACTGTTGGCTGGAGCTCAAACTCGTTCAACCACTATGGAAAGCAGAATGGCAATTCCTCAAAAGACTAAACATAGAACTCCTTTATGACCCAGCAATTCCATTACTTGGCATTTACCCAATCATCCAGAAACAAGAACATACTAGATCGACTAGCACAACGATGTTCATTTCAGCACTCTTTACCATAGCAAAGATATGGAACCAACCCTGATGCCCCTCAGTTGATGAATGGATCAACAAGATGTGGTATTTATACACAATGGAATCCTATACTGCTGTCAGAAAGAATGACATTGCCCCATTTGTAAAGAAATGGAAAGACTTGGAAAAAATATTAAGTGAAGTAAGCCAGACTCAAAGGGACAGAGGCTCAATGGTTTCCCTCATTTTTCCCAATCAGTAGAAACCTTGGGCTCTCCTAACAGAGATTTACAATAGAACAAAACCTAGAGACATAAGGCCAGATAGTATGATGCTAAATGAAAGGACCTCCTGGGTATAGAAACAAAAGCCATATAATGAGTGATTGTTTTCCTTAATGTGCTATGTTACCTCTCAACTCTTTTGTTGTCCCTTGGTTATCTCATATTTCTACAGTATTTCACCTTGTTATCTGATATATTGTATATATGCTTGATTGGTTATTTGAAATTGGATATGGAAGGGGGGAAAACAACATGAGCTGTGGGGGAGTGAGGGAAATGGGGACTATGACATGAGAAAGGGTATCAATGTATGAGAAATAATCTACCTTATATCTGGTGAATATAATGTAACCCTTCTTTTCATTACAATAAAAATATATGTGAAAAAAAACAAACAAAAAATATAGAGTTCTAGAATAGATGCTATAAATTACTTAGATTTTTAGGTTATTGCATTATAAATTCATGTCATTTAAAAACTGAAAATATCTTGGGAAACTAAGTTAGTTGTCTTTGATGGGAGTTTCTAAATACAGAAAGACAGTAAGAAATGCATTATGTGAGTAATATGTGAATCTATTATGTGAGTAATAGGCTCTCTAAAGGAACGATGGGATCATATTTAGATTTTTTTGTCATAAATGATTTCTCTCACTCAACTAAATAAAGGGGTTGGAGCTCTATAGATCTGATATAATGAATAGTTCAAACAAATCTTGGATCTTCCTCTGGTTCTATTTAATAGATACCTCCATGGTAGAACAAAAATGAAAGAAAATGTATACCCTACTTTTCTAAGAAAACCATTTTCAGCTAGCAATCCCCTGGCACACTTGAGGGGTAACATTATGTGAGTAATGTAAAAGTATCACACCTTTCAAGTAAATGGACACTTATCTTATCCCATGCAGCTATGAAAAGGTAATTGGAGTCCAAAGAGTAAAGTATAATGGAAAGTTATGGAGTCATTTTGAAATGGTTGGGCTGTATTTTGCACTCCATGTGAGATAATATTTTTTTATGGCCTAGAATCTTTTCTATAAGTTGACTGCTCAAACTTAATAAACCTACAGTGAGAAAACTTGGAACTTCTTTGTTGCTAAGACAGTGTCTCTCTGACTCTTATGGAATACAATACTACACAGTCAAGCCATTTATGGTAGTTTTTCTCTGATTGTTTTTACTTGGAGGGGAAAACATTATAAAAAAGTACTGTTTCTGCCTTTGCTGGTTTTTCTCGAGGTATGGATCAAGGGTTTTTAAATAGGGTATGAAATTAATTCTGATGAAAAGAGCAGAATAATAGTCATGCTCCTGAAATTTCCCACCCCTCAGTTTGTGGAGAGGTCATCCTTTTGTAAGATCTTAATAAAGTATTACTTCAATAGCTATTGTACACATATAGATGGGTCCCTTCTTCAGGTGAATTCCAGAGTGTGTTCATTTGATATTGCTTTCACCTAGAGGTATTATAAGTTTGCCATCGCTGTGAAATAGACCATAGCTGTAAATTCTCTTAAAGTTACTTGTGGCCATTTCTAAAAATAATTTCTGAAGTTCCTCTTATCTCTGAGGAAAAGAAAAGAGAAGCCATGTGAACTCATATCAAGGAGTGTTCAATGCCTTACATGCATTTTCTGTGATTTTAAGATCAACATGATCTAAACTCCTATTATAATTCTAAAATTGATCATTAAATAAAATTTAAAGAATAAAAATGCTTGATCAGATTTATGATTTTCAGCTATCTTTTCCAAATTTCAGACCTATTACCTGAAAGATTTGCTGTGTTTTGCTCTTGAGGCCGAAGACAGTCAGTAGGTTCTAGATGTAAAAGGCTAAAAGAATTCATTTCTGAAGTAACCCAGAGTGGCATGAACAACTGCAAGTAGCTACCAGTCTATGGCATTTTTGAAAGCAAAAGAAAGCCTTACTGGTTTATATTGCAATGGGTGGTGGGGGATGAGGATGGGGAGGTTCGGTTGTAGCAAAATGGATTTCTAAGTGATATATTTATCCTCCTTTCTCCATAATTTCCTTCTGCCTCTGCCCTTCATATATATTCTGTTTTGATAGTAACAACACTATCTTAATAACTGTAGGTTGATTTCATTGTTTTTTAGCATTTATTATTTGAATAAGTTTGGTAGTCTCTGAATTATATCAGTAAGAACCTACTTCCCTGATACTTCTTATTTAAATTATAAAGGAGAGAAATATTGTCTCCTGGTGTTATAATTGGGGTTATATATCGTCTCCTGGCTCAGAATTGACTCGTCTGCTTATTAAAGCTATTGATGGCTGGATTCTTTGGAACCACTAACACTTGGCTATATCTTTGGAGGGTAGGCTCTCTTCCAGAATGGCTTGTAAGGTGTAAAAACATCACAATTTTGTACAGAACAAAAAATATAAGCAGAAAGAAAGTTGATTACCCTATGTAGATAATTAGGAATGAGAGTAATGAAAAGAATAATGAAAAGGATCTAAGTTAAAAATAAGTCCAGAGAGAGCTATAGAATCATACAGATAGTAAAAGAAAAATAATTACATTTGAGTGTGCTTAACTGGACATCACACCACTCTAAATTTTCATAGAATGAGAACAAAGGAGAATATTCCCTTTTGTCACTGTTTTCTTTTTCTTTGTACTCTTTGTCTTTTTGTTTGTTTGTTTTGTGTGTCATGGGGCTTGAACTAGGCCTGGACACTGTCCCTGAGCTCTTCAGCTCAAGACTACCAGCCTACCCCTGAGCCAAGCTCCACTTCCCATTTTTTAGAAGTTAATTGGAGATAAGAGTCTCAAGTTCTTTTGTGCCCAGGCTGGCTTTGAACCTTGATCCTCAGATCTTAGCCTCCTCAGTAGCTTGGATTACAGGTATAAGTCACCCTTTGTCTTGCATATAAGTTTATATAATTTGGAGAGGGTTAGGGGAAGCACAGTTTCAGAGGGACAAGGAGTGAACTAGTTCAGCATTGATTGTCAAAAGACTGTTGGAAATGAACTACAAAACTTGCAGGAAGGGGAGGGGTTTTATGTTGATGTTATGGTTCCTCATTTCTCTAATCCTAATAGTACTTCCCATGGTGATTTGAGAATTTCATTTTATGTGTTGTGACTAGAAAGAAATAGAATATTTACAGTAAATACTAAAAGATTCATGTAGAATCATTGAATATTTTTGTTGTTGCTGTTATTGTTTTGATTTGGATTTTGCCTGTCCTGGGTCTTGAACTCAGGGCCTGGCCACTCTTCTTGGGCTTTCTAAAGGTTAGTGCTCTACTCCTAAAACCAAAGCACCACTTCTGGCTTTGTGCATGCTAGGCAAGCCTCTACCACTGGGCCATCCTCTTGACTCATTCTTTGTTTTAAATAGCTTTTAAGTATAGCTATGGTTTTTCTTTTTACGTAAAGAGTATTCATGGGGGGAAAGTCTGCCTTCTTAGTGCTTGACTTATTATGGACATTTGGAGATAACTTGAGAGTCAGAAGGTTGATCTTACTGGTGGTAGGAGGTTAGATTCATAAATGTAAAGAGGTTAGGGACTGAAAACCATCAGAAGCATCAATATTGGGCTGTTCAAGACTTGTAGATTATTTCACACTGTATCTTCACAACTTGAGTTTTAGAGCCATTTTCAAGGAAAGGAGTAACTTTGGCTTATAGACTCTGATGTGTCATATACAAAGCATTCTCTCTTAACCCCACACATCAAAAGGTGAGCTCCATTATTTGTGTCTGGAGAGCACATAAGAAGTACAAAGTTTAGTACCAACAAAACACCACTCTTTGTAGCTGCTGAAACATTTTAGTATTGGCCTAACTATTGATTTATCTTTTAGGGTGACTATAGAAGCTGACAAAGGGAGAGGACTGACAGTCCAGGAGACTGAGACTTTTGATTTATTGATAAAGCAAGTGTAGGCTTCGGGCTACTCTTAGAAACCTTGAGGTTAAGTGAGTATTCCTGTACTCTAGACTAGGACCTGCTGTTTATGAACAGTGAAGACTCCTGTGCTACCTCCTTAGCAGTGAGACCTAAGTTTTCAAATCATCTGCAAGAAACTAATTTTGCACATAAATCCAGTTAAATCATAAGGTGCTTTATATCAAACCTTTCTATTTCTAATAGAAAAGTTCATATGGTATGCAGATGGTAATAACTTCAAGCAAAGGATGTAATTTTTATGTAAAGTTATGAGAATGTGAACTTTAGAGTTCATGAATATATCTAAAATTATAAGGACTTCTTAATAATTAGTATTGTTTTATATTATTTGATAATAAATTCAATTGTTTTATGGTAGTTTCATGGATGTTCATGCTATCGATGTTAGCAAATGTTTTGTACACTAAAAATATAGACAATTAAAAGTGATCATTAATACTAATCTCCCTCAAGTTTTTCTTACAACAGATTGTACACACACACACAGACACACACACAGACACACACAGACACACACACACACACACACACACACACACACACACACACACACACACACACACAGAGTGTCATTTTGGTACCTAAAACGTAATAGTTAAGGTAATAGGCTTAGTTTGGCTGTTATACCTACTCATCATATACTTCCAAACAAGTGACATATGTATCCTGTGCCTCAGTTTGCCTAGGTGTAAAGTGTGTCTAATACTTCTATCTCTTTTAGGGTTCCTGGGAAAATGAAGTGAGTTAACATCTGCAATTTTAAAGTACTTGGTATATAATACACTATTCAGTAAATGACCATTAAATGACTAGTTTCTTAGAATTATCTTAGAAAACCTTGAAAACAATCAATTGGGGTGAAACTCCACAGTGTACTGAGTCTTTGTCAGTAGAGGTAAAGTGATTAGATGGGAATTTAACTATATCATGGATCTGATAGATATTGGTAGATATTTTTCCAAACAGTGATGGGGCAAAATTTCCAAAAGAATGGGTGTTAAATATAATAAAGATGAATTCCTCCCAAATTTCAAATGTAAAAATGAACTTTACTGATACCATTTTAAGCTTTGGTTCATATTGTCTAATATCTAATAAATTATATAGAATGCCCATCAATTTTTCTCAGATATATATTATTATGAGATAATTACTGGCTATTGTTTGCTTATTTTTTACTCATATAGCTCTTCATTTTACATGTATACAGTCTTTTGTCTTATACCTATAAAATAAATCTTCCATAGACTAGAAAGATTCTTTACTCTCTAACTCACAACCTAACCTTATGCTGCTCTAATTGATACTTTGAGAGTCTTGTGTAAGTTGCCCGACATAATCTATTATATTATTTAGGCATCAAAATGGCCTTGTGTTTCTGTGGAAGAGAGTGAAAACTATTCTGACTAATCTCTAGCATACTGAATTTATACTTTGTCATTACCTCTGGTATTTCTTTATATAAAATATGTTTCTGAAACTCAAACTGGGAATAATAGACTCAAACATTTTGTGGCTAAATTCTCTTAGAGCATGGCTTAGAATTTGTCTTTTGTACACAGATCTATCATTCTTTGAGACAGAAAACATTCAGGTTTATTAAATCAACATGATGTTTACTTATGACTCTATTATTTATTTGATGGTATTGTGTAGACATGTGTTTAGTCACGTTTTCATCTTGCACTGAGATTGAAAGAATCTAGCATAACTTCAGTTTCCCTAGTATTGTGTTTTTGAATTTGCTCATGAAGGTGAATATTTTTTCTGTGAATCTAAATTTCCTGAAAAGAATTGTAAAGTTAGGATTGTTGCAATAGCAATTTCCTGGACTTATTGCATGTCTATATTTATATATCAGAATTTAGAAAATAGAAGGTATGATTGACATCTTCATGAAAAGCTTGAATACCAGAAAAACTTATTTTAAGCCATCTCATTGGCTTTGGAAATAGTGAATCTTGAGTTATTGCATACATATGTTCTAAGAGGGAAATAAATGACATATTTTTGATGCATGTTGATTTTGCAAGTTTTAGTTTCCAAAGATGATTGTAATATTTCCCATCCACATGCTCTTTCATGGATGGTAGACCTTTTTTCCTCCTTCACAAGCAAAGTTTATTCCTCTACCTTTTTTAATCTAAAGGGATCTGAGATTGCTGTGACCAATAGAGTGTGGCAAAAATCAGAGCTAACTTGTCTCTCAGACAGTAGTTCAGTGCCTATGGAATATGACATTTTAGAGGACCATAGGAATATCTTCATTTCTTTTTACATCTGAAGGGAAAATGGGATTTTTAGATTAAAGAATGCTTTAGTATACACCTATATATTCATACTTACAGATATATCTTATGATACTGTTGATATATCTTTGAATGTTATTTCCATATTTAGTTATTAAATCTATATTTTAGTTATCTGATAGAGAATGGACTCATGGAAGAAGTCCTTTGGGATTTGGAAAGTCACTCTTCAATCCAGGAGGAAGTGACAGAATACCATTTCTTACATGTCCAGGCAGCTTCTATTTCCTAACCTTTAGGATCCCACTCCAAGATGACAATCAACTCAAGGTCTATTGAAAAGTAGTTCTGACCACCAGCCCCAGCTGACCTCTCTGTATAGCTTGTATTAGTTGTCAGTCTTGTGAATGGGACATTTTGGGTGTTCAGTTGAGTCTCAGGTAACTAGCCATTAATTAGTTTTGGTGTACTTGGTTAGGCATCAATAAGTAATTAAAACATTGGTCTGTCTATCCATTCATAGTTTATTAAGCATTTTGCAATACATTTGATATACAATGATATACTGTTTTGTAGTGAGAACTCCATTGAGGAAAGTGTCCAGATTTTTTTTTCAACAAACATTGTAAAGTGGTAAAGAAAAATAAAAGAGATAAAATTAAAGTGAATTGTAAAAGATTTTGAGAGGTTTCTTTTAAAAGCATAATACATGGTATTAGTTAATAGTTATAATTCATTGAAGGAAAAATATAGATACATTTTTGATAAAAGAATTCATTTTAGAAATACAGTTGCTACAACTCTGATTCAACTCTCTCTTAGGTCTCTCTCACTCACAGCTAGCTTATTTGGTTTGTCTAAGAATTACATTTACCAATATGTGCAAAAACTCTTAGTACAGTGTAAGCCATGTGTCTAAAACAATGCTGGTATCTCCTTAAGACATTACATTGAGAGATGTAGGCAATTTATTTTTTATTGTTGGGTAATGTATAGAAGGGTTATAGTTACATTTGCCAGGTAATAGGTGCATTACTCCTCACACATTGATACCCCTTCTCATGTTTCATTAATACCTTCCCCCACCTCCTCCCAATTTTTTCTCAATGATCACTTCATGCCTGATTCTGTTATAAACTGCCCTTGAGAGGTATACATAAAGCCCCATCATACCAGACTGCCCTCTAGTGGGCCTTTGGAAACCACACTCACTTTGGAGACTTCCCACTGTAGTGATTTCTGAAACAATGATTCTCCAGTTAGTTTGCTAATCCCCATCAGCTTCTCCTTTGTAATGATTTCCCCAAAGATGTCATTGTGTCCTCCCTGGCAGACCTACTAGATATGATTGTTCCAGGATGACTACACCCCTTTACTTCTGTGCTACTTACTCTAGTTAGAAGGAAAGATGCCAAATGAAAAATTATGATTATGCGGGGTACATTGTGTTATCTTTTTCTTGGTTCTCATATCAAAGGCAGTGCCAAGTCTTTCCTTTAGATATCTTTAGACAACATCTGGTGTTTGTTGCTGTATTATACAAACTTGACAGAACACATTTTAAACATTGTGGGAAAATATTCTAAAGGCTTTATTATTTGGCTTAAAGTGATGATGATGGCAATAATACTGTTTGTTTCCTGTGTAGTGAAGAAAGATATACCAGTCACCTTTCAATATTCTCCTCAAAGTAATCCTTACCTCTTTTTGCTCTCCATTATAACTTCCACTTTCAATCTCAGAGGTGAGTTTGTCTAAATAGCTCTAGATTTGATGGCTGGTCCCTCTAGAAGGATTTCAAAATCTATCTTCTTACAACACATGAGAAAATTGCAATTTTATTTCTCAGTTGTTGAACATATTCAAATTCTGAAAAACTTAGAAAAGTTACATTAACATCTGTTCAAGTGTCTATATCGAGGTCTTTTGTGTGTTTCTGTGTATATGCATGAGTGTTTTTGCTACCACAACCTGCAATATACATTATAATAATTATAATGTTTGAGAATAGGGTATATTGTAAATTCTTCAAAATAAAACTTATACTTTGACAGTGTAAAACAAAAACAATTTTGTGATTATAAGTCCTTGGTTTGAAATTCCTGTTATTCCACTGATTAACTCTTTTTTTAATATTTGTTTATTGTAATTAATAAAAGGGTTACATGATATTTGCCAGATAAAGGGTGCATTAATTCACATACATTGATACCCTTTCTCATGTCTTGGTCCCCATTACCCTCCCCCAACCTCCCTGTCTTGGTTTTCCCCCTTTCCCTATCCAATTTCAAATAACCAAATAATAAATAAATCCAATATATCAGATAACAAAGTGAGATACTGTATGAGATAACCAAAGGACAGCAAAAGAGATGAGAGATAACATAGTACATTAAGGACAACAATCATTTGTTATATGGCTTTTGTTTCAATATCCTGGAGGTCCTTTCAATTAGCTTCATACCATATGGCCTTATGTATCAAGGTTTTGCTCTATTGCAGATCTCTGCTAGTAGAGCCCAAGGTTTCTACTGATTATGACAAATGAGGGAAACCATTGAGCCTACGTTCCTTTGAGTCTGGCTTACTTCACTTAATATGATTTTTCCATTTCCTAACAAATGGGTCGATGTCGTTTTTTCTGACAGCAGCATAGAATTCCATTGTGTACAAATACCACATTTTGTTGATCCATTCATCAACTGAGGGACATCTAGGTTGGTTCCATATCTTTGCTAGGGTGAATAATGCTGCAACGAACATTGTTGTGCTAGTGGATTTAGTATACCCTAGTTTCTGGATGGTTGGGTAAATGCCAAGTAGTCGAATTGCTGGGTCATAGGGGAGCTCTATGTTTAGCCTTTTTAGGAACTGCCATACTGCTTTCCATAGTGGTTGAATGAGTTTGCACTCCCACCAACAGTGTAGTAGTGATCCCTCCTTGCCACATCCCCTCCAGCATCTGTTGTTATTCGTTTTCCTGATCCTGGCCATTCTAACTGGAGTGAGGTGGAATCTTAGAGTTGTTTTGATTTGCATTTCTTTTATGACCAGAGATGATGAACATTTGTTTCTTCTTCAGAGAAGACTCTCTTTAAGTCTTTGGCCCATTTTTTAATGGGATGATTGTTACTTGAAGAGCAGGTTTTATCATCTCATATGTAAATAGGAAAAGTAATGTCTACTACAGACAAAGATAATAAAGAGCATTAGCGATGTAAATATGTTACTTAGCTTGCCAAACAAATTCTATTTAATCCATGCAAAAATATTACTATTAACTTATTTTTCTTATTAATGAAGAGAAGCTCCCACTACTAAAGAAAAGCTGGAGGCATGAAGTAAGAATAATCTATTGCTTATGTTGATTTTATGAATACATATATCACTGTACTACACAACGTAGCTACAGGAAAAGCAACAGAAGAAAAACCAACACAAGAAAAAATAGAAATATATGGAGTACCTAAGTGGCAGGTATTGTTAAAGACCCCATGTTAGTCTTCTTGCATAGCAAAAAAATTAATTCTCCACCCAAACAAAGCTAAGATATAGGTTTAGATCTACTTAGGAAGATTAAATAAGTTTCCCAAGCCACAGAGAACAACAATTTCTCTGAATTGGATATGAAAATGACTCAAACTCATGTGGTATTATTTAATTCTAATTTCCTGTTAAAAAATAAAAGCATAACAAAACTATCTTAGCAATTCACAATGGTTAAAAAATTTAAATCAAATTACTACAATTATATGTACTAAGAAATGTTACTGATTAATTTAGGCTTTATATAGCTGTGATAAAGAAGCAGATGAAAGGTTGATTTGCTAATGATATTTCTGACCTTGACACTTCAAGCCTCAGGGTTAGAATTCAGTAAGTACTCACTTCCATTTCTCCACTGGTGTCATGTTTCCTTCCTTTGCTGGTCATCCAACTGAAAACTAGAGTTCAAATTTATAGATCTGTTCAGTAACTCAATATCCCTGTTGGATGAGTCTAGAACACTCATGATTTAAACCCTTCATGCTGATACAGTAATAAGAACAACTCATAAGACCAGTACTCTGTGCTCCACACATGATTTACATTTTACATATGTTTTTCCCTTACAAAGACTCTTAAGAGTAAGTACTACCAAGATCTTTGCATTTTTAGATGAGGACACCGAGCTGAGTTGTAAAGTAACTTGGCCAATGTTATACAGTTTATTAAGTGAGAGGAATGAGATTTGAATGCCCTTATGCATTACACTGTTGCTCTCATGGGAGGGGTATATTCGATTCTTCTTTGTTCCTATAATACTTTGAACAGGAGATCAGAGCTTTTGCTGCTAGCTCAACTCATTACCACTGGCAAATTTTCTTTTATTTCTTTTGTATTCAGAGAACCACATCTTTCAACGATCAAATTCAACTGAAGATCTTAGAGCTCTCTTGCTTAGCCATTCAGCTATTTGTCTCAGAATTTATGAAGCACATATTCTAGAATCCATCTTAAGTAAAGCAGTCAGAAACACCTGAGGTTTGTATCAAAACACCTGAATAGACAGGAGTTCTCAAAACTAGTCAGTTCATACAGTACTATCGGTTCATTTGTCAACTCATGGGCCTCATTACTTTTAAAGTAACTAGAACACATGTCATCTTACTGAGGAGAGGAAATGAGAAAGTGATTTCTGGGTAAAACAAGATTGACTTTCTACTGATATAAAACAAACTCTTGGAATCACATTTTCATTCATTTTATAGAAAGTTTTAACTGAGCCTAGCTAAAACATAAAATATATTTGAGGAAAATATGCATTGACATAAGTGAACGTTTTACCAAAAGGTATATTGCTTGAAGTATACAAGGTCCCAAGATATTCATTTCTTTCCCCAAGGATTAGCTGTAATTTTGAAGCAATTAAGTAACTAAAGCACAAATGTCATCCAGTTTGTATATTTCCTGTTTGTCCTGGAAACTGCCTAGTACTGTTTGGAAAAAATAAATTTTAGCTAAGTATCAATTGCATTGTTTGCAACATCTATTCTGTGGGAGAAAATTGAGTATTCTTTATCATACATTAATGAACAATAGCATTTACAATATTGGTACAACACTCTCAGAGAACAGAAAGGAGAATAAGACAGAAAATTACAAGACAATTTCCTGCTTATTTTAACAGGCATATGGAACTGGAGTCAAGTGTGAATAATGTAATTTTATAAACATTTACTTTAGTCTCCCTAAAAAAGTGATCATATTATTTTCAAAATTGCTGGAGTATTTTGGAAATTGGTCAGTATCATAAGCCTCTTTAAAAAACACAAGTGACATAGGGATACACGGATAAAGCTGTGAATTCTCAACACTTAGCTCGTGGCTCTTTTTAAAATTCTGGAAACAATATATTCCTTTTCTCCTGTAGTGAGTGTATTTTGTACCACATCAGAGATGAGGAGAGGGCATTCTTGAGAAGACCCACAATCTGAAGGCCATATATTAAAAACATAAATACCCTTAAGAACTCAGATGAACTAGAAAGAGAAGAACAAATTAGTGAAGAGAAACTAAGTAGAAATTAAATCTATTATTTGATTTCACAGAAAAGTAAATTCCTTTCTAAATCTCAACTTGCAAATAGTGTAAAACATGATTTTTTGATGTATTTTAAAATACCAATTCTGTTAAGGAGAAATAAAATCTGAGCTATGAATTTTTCATTATATTTGAAAGCAGGTATATAATTTTATAGCAGCTGAATTCTGTTACAGTGTTTCTAGTCTATAGTATAACAATTCCCTCACAAAATAAATCTTTTATGACTTATGAAAACAATGTTTTTTTCCTAAATAAACTTTTTCCTCAGACATCCTCTCTAGACAATATAACAACTTTATGATCCCACAATTGTGAGAACTATCTAATGTTTTTGGCATAGTGAGACCAATTCTTCAACTCAAAATAATGTAAACATTCTCACTCCAATGAACAGGAAGCTAGCTAGCTATCTTTAGTGGAATTAACTGCCTTGTTTGTCTGTGAGTGAAGTTCTCTGATCATAGTCCTTTTTTTTACTGATCTCAAGATGTGCCTTAATAACCTTGCGTTGTCCTCAAAGATCTTTACTGTTACAGCTACAGTGTATGTATCTACAGGTGTTGGATAACAGTCTTTCATTCTGAAAAGAACAGATAATGAAAATTAAAGGAACTCAATTTTGTATCTCATTGCCTGGTTATATAGGTGACTACCAAGCAAACAGCCTCTTTCAGTTTCAAAGAGTGAAAGCTCAGAATTACGTTTGTTTTATGAAAGTTCTAATGTTGAATTGGGAGGATAGTTAACCTAAATGTACGTTTTTATCCTTATATTTTTATTGTAATTAATAGAAGGGTTACATTATATTCACCAGATAAAAGGTGCATTGCTTCACAAATATTGATACCCTTACTCATATCTTGGTCCCCATTTCCCTGCGCCCAACCCCAGCCCTCATCTTGTTTCCCCTCCCTTCCCTATCCTTTTTCAAATAACCAAATACCCATACATACACTATCAGAAAACAAGGTGAAATACTGTAACAATATGAGATAACAAAGGGACAGCAAAAGAGATGAGAGATAACATAGTACATTAAGGACAACAATCACTCGTTATATGGCTTTTGTTTCTATATCCTGGATGTTGTTTCATACTACATGGCCTTATTTGTCTAGGATTTGCTTCTATTGTAAATCTCTGCTAGGAGAGTACAAATTTTCTACTGATTATGACAAATGAGAGAAACCATTGAGCCTATTTCCTTTGAGTCTGGCTTACTTCACTTAATATAATTTGTTCTAAATGTTTCCATTTCCTTACAAATGGGGCAATGCCATTCTTTTTGATAGCAGCATAGAATTCCATTGTGTATGAATACATTTTGTTGATGCACTCATCAACTTACGAGCATCTGGGTTTGTTCCATATCTCTGCTATGGTAAATAGGGCTGCAATGAACATGGTTGTGACAGTGGATTTAGAATGTCCTTGTTTCTGGACGATATGGTAAATGCCAGTTAGTGGTATTGCTGGGTCATAGGGAAGTTCTATGTTTAGTCTCTTGAGGAACTGCCATACTGCTTTCCATAGTGGTTGAATGAGTTTGCACTCCCACCAACAGTGTAGTAGTGAACCCTCCTGGCCACATATCCTCCAGCATCTGTTAAGATTTCTTGATCATGGCCATTCTAACAGGAGTAAGGTAGAAACTAAGAGTTACTTTGATTTGCATTGCTTTTATGGCCAGAGATCTCAACATTTCTTCATGTGTGTATAGGCCATTCTTATTTCTTCGTCAGAGAAGACTCTCTTACAGTGCCTTCATAGAATGAATGTGAAAAAGAACCTTTGATTTCAATTTTGTTGAATACTTTGAGTAGTGTGTGAGTGCTGCTTTGAAGACCTTGTAGATTTCATCTGTGAATCCAGCTGGCCCTGGGCTTTTCTTCGATGGAAGATCTCTTATTGCCATTTCTATTTCAGTAATTGAAACAGGTCTGTTTAGTTGGATTAGGTCTTCTTGGTTCAGTGTGGGTATGTTAATATTGGCTAGATATTCATCCATTTCTTCTAGATTCTCAAATTTGTTGGCATAAAGGTTTGAAAAGTATTCCCTCATGATGCTCTGGATCTTGGTAATTTCTCTCATGACATTACCATCTCATCTGTGATTTTGTTTATTTTGGTGTGTTCCCTTATTTTTTTGTAAGTTTTGCTAACAATCTGTCAATTTTGTTAATTTTTTCAAAGCACCAACTCCTTGTTTGTTGATTTTTCTGTAGTTTTTTTGAACTCCAATTTGTTTAATTCTGCTTTGAGTTTAATAATTTTTTTCCTAATACTGGGATTCGGGTTGGTTGGTTGCTCTTTTTACAAGAACTTAAGGTGACACATTAAATTGTTGGTTTGTGATTTTTCCCATTTGTTACTGTAAGCACTCAGATCTATAAATTTTCCTCTGTGTACTGCCTTTGCTGTGTCCCAAAGAAGCTGGTATTTTTGTGTGCTCCTTTTTGTTAAATTTCATGAAGTTTTGAATTTCTGTTCTGATCTCCTTGATGACCCATTGGTGTTTCAACAATGTGTTGTTCAATCTCCATGAATTAAAGGGTTTTGGTCAGTGGAGTATGATATTGAGTTCCAATTTGATGCCCTTGTGGTCTGAGAGAATGCAGGGAAAAATTTCAGTGTTTCTGAATCTGAACAGGATTGCTTTATGACCTAAAATGTGGTCTATTGTGGAAAATGTTCCATGTGCTGCTGAAAAAACATATATTGTTATGTTGCTGGGTGAAATAATCTGCAGATGTCTGTTAGATCCAGTTGGTCTATACAGTTGTTCAATTCTAAGGTTTCTCTTTTGAGTTTTTGCCTGGATGATCTGTCTATAGGTGAGAGTGGTGTGATAAAGTCAACAACAATCACTGTGTTTTGATCTATGTATGGTTTCAGTGAAAGTAAAGTTTGCTTGATGAAGTTCTGAGCTCCAGGATTAGGTGTGTAGATATTTAGGATGGTTATGTCCTCCTGGAGGAAAGATCCCTTTAGTAGTATGTAGTAAACTTCTCACTAATTTTCTTTTCTCACTAATTTTAGTTTGAAGTCTACTTTATCTGATATGAGGATGGCAACTCCAGCCTGTTTATTGGGCCCGTTTATTCCAACCTATCCCTTTCAAAAAATGTTTGTTTTATGGGGCAAGATGTGTCTCTTGAAGACAGCAGAACGATGGATCTTGCTTTTTGATCCAACTAGACAGTCTATGCTAGTTAATTGGAGAGTTAGGTCCATTGATATTGAGAGTTAGGATTGAAAAATATTTACTAGTTCCTGCCATTTTGAGAACCTTTCATCAGGGCCTGTTGCTTGACAGTTCTTACAGTACTTAACTTGTATGACTTTTTGGTGGCATTTCGTTGTCAATATCATGTTTGTGTTGGTTTTCTATGTGTAGAACATCTTTGAGAATTTTCAGTAATGCTAGCTTAATTGCTACTTTTGGTAATGTTGCAACTTTTCCTCGGAATGGAAGGTCATTATTGTTCCCTCACTTATGAATGAGAGCTTAGCTGGGTACAGTATTCTTGGTTGGTAGTTATTTGTCTTAAGGGCATGGCATATATCCTTCTAATTTCTTCTTGCTTGCATGTTCTGTACTGAAAAATCTTTGGTTGTCCTGATTCATTTACCTTTGTAGGTGATTGATCTTTTCTCCTTGGCTGCTTTTATGAACCTTTCTTTGATCTCTATGGATTCTGTTTGGATTATAATAAGGTGGTGTGATGTCCTTTTCTGGTCAGGTCTGTTTGGGGTTCTAAAAGCCTCTTGTATCTAGATGGACCTGCTCTTCTGGATATTTGGGAAGTTCTCTGAGATGATTCCCTGAAGAATATTTCCAATACCATTGACATCTTTCTCCATGCATTTGTAAATACTAATTAGCCTTTTGGGCCACTCCTGGGTTTGAGCTCAGTGTCTGAGCACTGTCCTTGGACTTTCTCAAGGCTAGAGCTCTACCACTTGAGTCTCAGCACCACTTCTGGCTTTTTTTTCTATATGTGTGGTAGCTAGGTATTGAACCTGGGTCTTCGTGCATGCTAGGCAAGCACTCTACCACTAGACCAAACTTCCAGCCCTAAACTAGGTTTCTTAATTGTATCTTGGACTCCCTGAAGCATTCTCTCATATTTCCTAGATTTGGTTTGACTCATTTTCTGTTCTTTTTCTATATCAACAACTAGGTTATCTAGTTGCAGATTCTCTCTTCTGCATTGTCTAACATGCTATCAAAGCTTTCTACTTTATTCTTCATCTCCCTAACTTCCAATTGCTCAATTTTAATGCCTTGCATCTCCTGTTTTAGATCACATTTGGACTTGTTTAACTCCTTGATTTCCATTTGAGTGGTTAGCTCAGCAGCTTACTCTCATTGGACATATGTTGGAGTTCAGTCAGCTTTTTGTTAGTAGATTCTATTAATTCATCCAGTTTTCTTTGTAAATCCTTTATTATGGCCTCCTTTATGGCTTCCTCATGTTCACATATCACCTTCTTTATGGTTTCATGTCATTTATATATGGCTTCCTTATGTAGCTCTTTCTGTATATTTTCAAACTTTTCATTAATCTTGTTTATCAATTGCATTTGTATAGCATTTAGAGACATCTCCTTGACTGTTCCATTACCTGTTTATATTGGGTGGGAGATACTATTCCTTTATTTACCATTTTTTTGAGTTTCTTGTTCTGTCCATTTGAAAATGGAAGCAAGATTAATACTGCATAAGATTACAATTTTTAAGATATAACCAACTTAGAGCTCTTTTGCTGGCCAGACAATAGATGTTTACAATTTTAGAATGGTATTATCACTCTCTCTTTTTGTGCACTTAAAGACAAATCTAAGACCATCACTGGTCACCATTTTATGAGAAAAAAAACACCCCACAATCCTATCTCTATTATATTTAAGTCACTCTGGACCTACAGTATAAGTGAACACCTAGATATACAGTATTGCTCAACAACCATCAACTGTAGATTCATGCATTATAAAAGTTGAAGGATGAACAGAGGACCAGAGATGGAAAAATAGTATGAAAGACAAGGAGGGAGGTAAGAAAAGAGTAATGTACGGTTAATATCATACTGAAGAAAAGGATAGTGTAAGGATAACTGACCTAAGGTGACAGAAAGGTAAAATAGTTGAGTACAAAATTTATCAGAAATAGGATTAAACTTTTGAAAATAAGAAGAGTAATAAGAAGAATATATAAAGAAAAGAGGAAGGTATATAGGAGAGTTCAATGATATAATTTTTTTAAAGTAAAAATAAACAAACATGCAAAAAGAAAAAAGAAAAACTAGAAAAAAGATGGGGGTGATCCCACACAATTGTGGTTTCTTAGACCAGAAATACTAGTGTTAAGAACCAACAGGTTAAAAAGCAAGGGACTGCATCAATAGAAACATCATTTGTATCCAGTCTGTACCCAATACTGTCACTATGTTTCTAGGAATGACCACCATGAGAGAAGGAAAGTAGGGGGAGGGGGAAATGGAGAGAATCATAACATTAAAAAAAAGGTGCAAGTAAAATGGCATAAAAAATAAGAACACACAGAAATGCAAATGAAAAAAGATAGAAAAAAGGGGGCGTATTCATCAGTTTGTTTTCTTTTTTTGTAGGGGGGATGATATAGGAAACTTGTATCCCACCTAAATTCGGGATAAAAACACTTCAAAAAGTCTTTTTCTCTTGCAATTTGGCTTTGTGGTTTTTCTGATCAGTTTGCTTCAAGTGGCTGGGGCCACACCACACTGTCTTCTTGCACTGGTTTCCTGGCTTTTTCCTCTCTGACTGAGAGCTCTGTGGTGCTAAAGCTTACTTAGGATTGATCTTTAGATAAGAACTTTCCCCTAAGATGCTAGAACTAATGTCTTGACAAGAGCTCAGAAAGACTCACCTTGAACCGCCACCATCTTCTTCCAATCACCTAAAGAAGGTAAATGTACGTTTTTGAATGAAAACAAAAGCATAATTGAGTTCCAGTTGTTTTAAGCTTGTGAATATAAATCTAGTCTCTGTTTTCTGCTCGTAGTCCATTAAGAAGATGAAGGAAATGCATTTTAAATCAAAAGGTCCTCTTAATGAAAGGGCATGATAAAAATTTAATTCAGAGAACTAGAAATCAAATGCATATGTGGTAAGTATTCTCATACATCTATAAAGTGAAATTCTAGATGGCAATTAAGGGCTATGGAAAACATCTGGCTATATACCTGTCCCAAATATTTATCCATGAGCAGAGTACCACCAGATATGAGAATAAAAAGATATAATTGGAAGAGTATTAAAAGTGTTCTTATTGTATGTTTGAAAAGGAGATATACAGGAATGAGACAAGGATGCCCACTCTCTCCACTCTTCTTTAACATACTATTAGAATTCCTAACCAGAGCAATAATGCAAGTAGCAAGCATAAAGGGGATCCAAATGACGAAGAGGAAGTGAAACTTTCCCTCTTTGCAGATGACAAGATTCTGTATTTAAAGAACCCTATAGACTACACTTCCATACTGCTTGAGCTGATTGAAAACTTTGGCAATGTAGCAGGGTATAAAATTAACCCTTGAAAATCAACTGCCTTCCTCTATACCAACAATGAGAGGAATGAGGCAACAATCAGGAAAGTAACTCCTTTTTCAATAGCCTCAAAGAAAAGAAAGTACCTTGGAATTAATTAAGAATGTAAAGGACCCTTTGAATGAAAATTTTAAAAAACTGAAAAAGGAAATTAAGCAAACTGAGGAAATGGAAAAAACTTCCATGCTCCTGGATTAGAAGAATTAACATCATGAAAATTTCAATCCTGCCAAGGACTATCTACAAATTCAATGCAATACCCAACAATATCCCAAGGTCATTCTTTAAAGAAATAGAAGAGCAATCCAAAATTTCATATGGAGTAATAAAAGAGCCTGTATAGCAAAAACAATTCTTAGCAGAAAGAACAGCAAAGGAGGAATTTCAATACCAAACTTTAGACTCTATTACAGAGCTATAGTGACCAAAACAGCTTGGTACTGGCACAAGAAGAGGCTGAAGACAAATGCAATGGAATTGAGGACCCAGATATTAATCCACAGACCTATGGCCACCTAATCTTTGATAAGGGGGCCAAAAAATAGACTGGAAGAAAGACAGCCTCTTCAATAAGTGGTGCTGGCAGAACTGGTTAAGCACCTGCAGACAACTAAAGTTGGATCCTTCTTTGTCACCCTCTACCAGGATTAACTCCAAATGGGTCAAAGACCTCAAGGTAAAAGCACATACACTGAAAACTTTATAAGAAAGAATAGGAGCTACATTAGGTCTCCTTGGCACTGGTTGAAACTTTCTTAATAAGGACCAAGAAACACATCAAATCAAAGAAAGTCTGGATAAGTGGGACTGCATTAAACTGCAGAGCTTCTGTATGGCAAAGGACATAGCTAGCAATTTAAATAGAAAGCCTACAGTGTGGGAGAAGATCTTCACTAACCATACAAAAGACAAAGGCCTCATATCTAAAATATATCAACAGATCAAAAAATTAATTCACTCTAAAACTAATCTCCAAAGAAACAACCATCCCATTAAAAGATGGGCCAAAATCTTAAAGAGAGTGTTCTCTGAAGCAGAAATAAGAATGGCCTATACACACATGAAGAAATGTTTGAGATCTCTGGCCATAAAAGAAATGCAAATCAAAACAACTCTAAGATTCTACCTCACTCCAGTTAGAATGGCCAGGATCAAGAAATCTACTATCATTAGATGCTGGAGGGAATGTGGCCAGGAGGGATCACTACTACACTGTTGGTGGGAGTGCAAACTTGTTCCATCCACTATGGAAAGCAGTATATCAGGTCCTCAAAAGACTAAACATAGAACTCCCCTATGACACAGCAATTCCACTACTTGGCATTTACCCAATGGTCCAGAATCAAGGATGTGCTAAATCCACTGACACAACCATGTTCATTGCAGCACTATTTACCATAGCAAAGATATGGAACCAACCCAGATGCCCCTCAGTTGATGAGTGGATCAACAAGATGTGGTATTTATACACAATGGAATTCTATGCTGCTGTCAGAAAGAATGACATTGCCCCATTTGTAAGGAAATGGAAAGACTTAGAAAAAATAATATTAAGTGAAGTAAGCCAGACTCAAAGAAACATAGGCTCAATGGTTTCCCTCATTTGTCATAATCAGTAGAAACCTTGGGCTCTCATGGTAGAGATTTGCAATAGAGCAAAGCCTAGATACATAAGGCCATACAGTATGATGCTAAATGAAAAGACCTCTAAGATATAGAAACAAAAGCCATATAATGAGTATTTGTTATCCTTAATGTACTATGTTATCTCTCATCTCTTTTGCTGTTTCTTGCTTTTCTCATATTTTTACAGTATTTTACCTGGGTATCTTATATATTGCATATGTGCGTATTTGGTTATTTGAAGTTAGATATGGAAGAGAGGAAAACAAGACGAGGGATTGGGGTGGGGGCAGGGAAATGGAGACCAAGACCTGAGAAAGGGTATCTATGTACATAATGTACCTTCTGTCTAGCAAATATAATGTAACCCTTTTATTAACTACATTAAAATATTTGAAAAATAATAAAAGGAGAAGAAGAGAAAAGTAGATATAGTGGAAAAAAGTTTACCTACACTTGAATATTGGAAAGCCAGCCTTTTTTAAGCAATGTAACCCTGGGTTTATACATTATTGAGGAAAAAGAAATATACTGGAAGTATCCTGCCTTTTGTGTACCACTGGCTAGTGACCTTGGACAAAGAAATTAACTCTTTTTACTTCATATTTCATCTATGATGGCAAACAGCACTTTTCTCATAAGGTCATGGGGATTGAATAAATCATCACATTATTCTGGAAGCCACTATGCTCTACTTACCTGCCATTTCTCCACATTTTTGGATATCCTGAGCTACAAAACCAAATGACACTTGAAGCTGAAATTCACATTTTTCGCATGCATAAATATAGGCTTTCATTTATTCCTTTTTTCTCCTCATTTTTGAATCCCTCAGAACTCCATGTTTGAACCTTAAGAAAGTGAGCATTTCAGATGTTTTAGGAAAAACATAGCTTAGCCTACAGTTTGGGCCAAGGATTCCCTCTTCCTCTTGTGTATCAGTGCAGCTTACTACTGCTGCAATTTAGGCAATGTGGTTGCATGTGGCATTGTAACAAGAGCTCATTCAGAATGATTTCTGCTACAATTACAATATTTAATATGTTTAATTTGAAGCAACTCTTGAAAAGTCTATCAGAGTAGGAAATGTGAATTTTCTTCCTATTGAATTGCTGTGTTTCTTGTTATTTTCTTTCGATATTTTGAATGTGGTAGGTATGAATATTGAGAGTGTTACATTAATGTTTCCATATTTCCCAAGAATGTAGGCTTATCTTGTGCACATGAAGATGGTAAATAAAATTTGGAATGTTATTGTATTTTTTTTTCATTCAAAGGAAGTTTATCTTTAAGAGGGCTTCAGCAGGAGTGCCTGCAGCAGTGTATTGAATTGTGGGTTCCAGAAAGGCTGACACCTTTGATAAGATTTTTATAACATAAAATGTAAGTGCTTAAAAATGTTACTTTAGAAGTACTTATAAGTTTGGTGAAAATAAACACCTGCCAAATAGTTGTTGTTATTGTGCCTTAGTAATAAATAAGGCTAAGAGAAAGAACTTAGGGATTTCTGCATGACCTTTATCCAGTATAAAATTTTGGTTGTCACTCAAAATACCACCAGTATCCACAGCTGGCCAAGGAAAAGCAAACACTGAATAAGATATCTAGATTAAAGTCAGACACTAAAATTAGAGTGCAGAAATTGAGGAAAATTAGTATTTACAGAAAGGACTTCAGGAAGTGATACTGTCGTTCAAAATGCTACAACACTGGCCTGGAGCTGAAGAGCTCAGGGACAGTGGCCAGGTCCAGAGTTTGATCTCCAGAATTGACAAAACAAACAAACAAACCAAAAAACAGAAAGGACTTGGAAGAAATTGTTAGTATCTTTTTAAAGAGCCAATAAAATGTAGCACTGAAGCCAGAACAAGATACTATTGCAACTATTAAAATATATGAAGAAGAGGGAAAAATGTAAACTATAATAAAATATGATGACAAATATGAAAAATGTTTGAGATCTCCTAGAACATAGTAGCTAGTAAGCAGGACAGCTGAGAAAAGAATCAGAGCTTATCAGAAGTATTTATAGCTAATGAGATTATGGATTCTATCCAAATATAAAATATAAGTGTGTAGAATATATTGATAAAACTGATAATAACAATAATGTAAGGTAAATAGTATAAAATAAATGTCTTTCAGACATGAAAAACCCCAATAAATTACCTTTTTAAAGCTTTGAAATCCTCTTCCTTCCAGAAGATTTTCAAGTTTGAAAAGTGAGTAACAAAGAAAGAAAAAAGTCTTAGGATCAGAGATGAAGGCAACTATCAGGTTGACAATAACTTCATAGCATCTCCAGAAAACAAGCATCCAGGACAAAGCACTTGAGAAATATTGTAGCCCAAGGCAGGTTCATCATACCACAATTCTCACTGGTGAAATATTCCAGAGCTGTCTGGTATCTTCAGAATTCAACTGTTCAGAGAATACTGTTAGATTAGCTGCTGCTTCTCCCACAAATTAAAGTATTTTTTCTCCATTTGTGTGTTTGGAAGACATACAAATGATCACAATAGAATTCTACTGCTATAAATCTATATTGCTATTTTCAAAAATAATGAAAAGTTCATGCTTGATGTTTAGTTTTGAAAACCATTCCATGATATTTGTTTCTAGAATACTATTGGAACATTTTATTTTTATTCCTAAGGTTTCTCATCATTGGATTAATGTAATTATCTGAGATTCCTAGCTAGTGCATTAAATCTATACACTCATATGCTTGTGAAAAAAGAACTCTATTGAGTATCAATAACTCTTTCTACTCTGGGGAAGTAAACACTAGGAGAAAGATAAAGGCACTAATGTTAATATAGCCTGCTTTGGAATTAAGGCCAAAATATAGGGATATGGTTAATGTAATAAAGATTACACAGCCAACAACACGATGGCTATAGTACATCAAGAGAAGAGAAATGACAGTTTGAAGACTGTTCCTTTGTACTCTTTTCTTTACAGAGAGTTGATATCTCCAACACTTTTCATTTTTCTTAGTGTCTTCTTACCTGCCTCCCCAAATCTACTATAGTTCGACCAGTAACCTTTGAAATCTTTTCAAAGTTCCCATGGGCATGATAGGCAAGTTTAAGGGGTGAGACAGCTCACTAAAGGGAATGAATCATGAATTGGAACACCTAACTTCAATTTCACTTCTTATGGAGGGCTCATTTGAAAATAGATTGCAAAATCAATCCAATTCGCTTCTTTCCATGGTTGTAAATCAGGTAAAGTCTTGTGTGTATATTTGTATGTGTCTGTGGTATGAGTGTATCTATAATGCAATTGTAGGACATTTTCTTTAACCTTGGTCCACATTTTAATCCTCTGAAAGCATGGTTTCTAAATAACTGACAGTTTTCTGGCAATGGAAATTAGGTTTAATGTCTTAATTCTTTTGATTTGTTTCTACTAGTCTCTAAAAATGTCACAGTCTGACTTCAATTTATAGAAAAGTAAGGAAAATAAAAGCAGAGGCTATAACCTAGAGGTCAACTCAGAATTTATTAGGTATCTTGAGGTTAGAGATGATAAGATTAGATATTCTAAAGTTGCAATCATTTTTTAATTTAATTGCAAAGAACATAAATAAAAATTTCAGGAGGCCACAAATGGATGAGTCTGGCTCTTGGATGGATTCTTCAGAGGATATAAATATGGGTTTTACTGTAGAGGGCTATTGTGCTATGCTAAAGATTTTCAAGTTGGAAAGAATGGAAACATTGCTTCACTCGATTATTTCCTAATAAGTGAAGAGGAAGAAAAAAAAACATGACAAGGAGATGACTCAGAGGCCCTATAATCAAAACTCTTTGGACATGCTTTGTTGTTCTTGCTAGGGATTTCAGTAGTAGAGTGAAGAGGAATGAAGAGAGTGGACATTATTTGTCCAACTTCTGATTTTGAAGGAAATGGTTTTAGATTTTTACCATTAAGTAAAGATGCTAGCTGTCATATGCAATCTTCATTTCTTCTTATTATAAAGGTGATATACAGATGGGTTACACTTACACACATTGGGTAAAGGGTATGTTTCTCTTTGGACAATGTCACTTCTTCCCTTGCACTGTCCCAGTTCATAGCCTAAATTATACTGAGGAATGTTCCATGTATTCCTGGTTTCTCCTGATTTTTTTTTAATCATGTAGGGATGTTGAATGTTGTATAAATGCCTTTTCTATATCTATTAAGATGATCATAGAGTTCTTTTCTTGCTTCCATTTGATGTGTTATATTATATTAATTGACGTGAGTTTATGAACAAGTGTTTTCATCCCTGGAATGAATCCTACTTGATCATAGTATATGATTTTTTTGACCAATTGTTAGTCAGGTGGCCAGAATTTTATTGAGAAGTTTTGCATTGATGTACATTAAAGAAACAGGGCTATAGCTCTCTTTCTTTTTTAAATATATTTTTATTGTAATTAATAGAAGTGTTCCATTATATTCACCAGATATAAGGTGCATTACTTCACACACATTGATACCTTTCTCATGTTATTTCCCCATTTCCCTCTCTCCACCCCCTCCCCTCATCTTGTTCACCCCCCTTCCCTGATGTGTCCCTATCTAGTTTTGGATGAGTGTAATTCTGGCTTTATAGAATGGGTCTCATAATGCTCTTTCCATTTCTATTTCGTTGAAGAGTTTGAGGAGTATTGGTGTCAGTTCTCCTTTGAAGGCCTTACAGAATTTGGCTGCAAATCAGTCACTGGGTCCTGAGCTTTAAGGATTTGCCATGGAGTTGGAGGAATTCAAATATCTGTCCCTTCATTATTAGTAGTCTACAACTCTGTGATCTGTTTCACAGAAACAAAAATTTTCTGTTTGTATTTCTATTACTTCTTTTTTTATTTTATTTATTCCACATGCCTCATGTGTCCTATTCTTATTTTCCACTCCTTCCTGAGTTTCTGTTTTCTGATGAATACTACTTTTTCAATGCAGGGTTCCCACTTTTACAAAAATTTTATACTTTTATGTCTATAGAGACCCTTTCTACAGATCACGATTGCTCAGCTTCTGTGTTACCTCTTGAAAAATCTTTCTTCATTACCTACCATACTCATTAGAAGACTGGATTGATGAGTATGTTCTATTAAAATAAAACTTCAACTCGGGAAATTCTCACTATCAAGTCATCTAACATGTTCTTGCAAACTTGGTGAGTTTTGCCATTCACTATAGTATTCATATCTGCCTTCAGTCTAATTAAAACCGAACACTACAGTAAAATTATTTTTAAAAAGCCACATTTCTGGAAAATATAGTTATTTTATTATTGATTATAGTTTTCCAGTGAACTATTGCCTGAAATATGTTGCAGCAATAAGAAATATTGCTTCTTTATTTTAGTTATAAGAAACTGTATTCATTATATAACAAAGGAACTATTTTCGTCAACATTTAGTGTATATTTAACTTTAAAAGAGACTTTGAATTTTATACTATTTAGTTCTTAATGAATATTTTGCTATTATTTTCCTTATATTTTTTCATGGGAGGCATTTCAGTCTTAAGAATCTTCTATGTGTTTGTTTCAATAATATCTGTTTGAGAATGTAGATTTAACTTTTACCTTCCCATGTTGGCATGAGGCCAAAATAGCTTTCAGATGTCAAAAGAAATCATGTTTTGTGATAAGAACATTTTACATGTGACTTTCAAGCAGGCATCACTAAGAGAAGTAAACGAGCCTATGGTGAATAAATATATTTTAATTCCACAAACCTTAAAAATGAAATTATTTGATAAGATGTATTGATTCTTTTCTGTGCAGTAAGCTTTCTAATGTGGTTCAAACTATGTTAGTGTACAATAAAAATTGCATGCAATTTTTTTTTTTACCAGCAGAGATAATTAATTCTTTGGGGGTCCATTTTAAACATTTCCATTTGAGAAGTAGTAACAGTCTATATGTTGTTATAAAATCTGTGCTTTACATATACTTATAGTGTAGAATTTAGTGAAGAATTGACAAAATATCCCAAGATGGAAAACAAAAAGGCCCATTCCCTTCAGAAGCAGAATTCTACCTTCAAACTGTTATATTAATTCAACTACAGAATACAGGGAATTCATCTTTTGATTTCATCTTGAGACTTTCCTACAAGCAAAATAAATTTTTGTCATCCTTTAGAAGCTTGTTAGATCAACTCTCACCATAGAGCTTGTGTAATTACCCTGAAGCTTACAGCTTGGATACAAAGGGGGAAGTTAGAGTTAGAAGTTAAGCGTTTCCTTCTAATTGGCTGCTATTACCATTGTTACACACATACAAAGATATTGCCCAGCTACCAAAATTTTAACAAAGATGTTTTTTTTTCCAGTGGGGGGGCGGTTTTGACTCATTTCTGTAGGCCTCCATATCTTGAATTTAAAAATGATTTTCAGTCACGTAGTGGACTATTATTCTGTTCACATGCTAACCATAATCTGTACCCATGGCATGTGCTAGTATCTGCTGAAATGACTGAGCCCTGCATTAACATGATTACTGGTGCTATATGGCAGAGAAGAGTGCAGTATAGACAGCAATTGGTTATTGTGAGTAAGATCTGTTTTAGGTCATTTCACACCAAGTGTCCTCTAAAGACCTTTCCATCCATTGCTTTTAATCCCTTGCTGGTGATTTTACCATTTAGACCTTACATTTCTTTCCCCCATCTCTGATTCCTTCACAAAAAATTCCAAGTGCTCCATTTATGTATCTGAAGGCAAGCTGTTTAATCCATTGAATCTGAAGCTGAGGGATGGACCTCATCGTAATTAGACTGTATGATCCATGTTGTACTCAGAAGCAAAAGGGTCTAACTGTACTTCCATTGCAAATGCATTTCCTGTGAATCTGCTTCTGTGCTAGGAAGTGTTCTATATGATCCAACAATATTTCTTCCTAGCGGGGAAATGATGAAAGTCCAGTAAAACATTATTCAAATCAAAGTCAACAACATCTACTTGCTTTTACTGTCCTTCCATCAATTCTCTATTCAGATAAGAAATGTTCTCTGACCATTCTGTCTTTCATGATATCATGCTTTCACATTGTGATACGTAATTGTTAGAATCAATTTTTATGAACATTTAAGGAATATTTTACTTTGAAGGGCTATCTACTTTATTTCTCCTTTCCCAGATTAATTCATTAAAGGAACAAGGAAGTTTCAGTGTTAGTGAGTTAGTGAACTGAGATGGAAAGACAGAGTAAAGGAAGAATAGGAAATACAGAAGAGAAGAAGTAGGGGGAGGAAAAAGGGAAATAAAAGGAAGAAGAACAAGGAGGAGGAGGAGAAGGAGGAGAAGGAGGAGGAGGAGGAGGAGGAGGAGGAGGAGGAGGAGGAGGAGGCAGAAAGTAAGGGCAGAGGGAACAGGGAGAGGAGAAGAGGGAGAGGAAAGATGAGGAGAGAATTTGCTCTGAAGTTATAAATTATTTAGTTGTTTATGTGGCCTCTAAATATACTACAGTATATTAGAGCTCTTCAAAGTGTCATAACAGCTGGGTGGGTTCAAAGTTTTTCTCAATGTGCAGCCATTCTAAGAGCAAAATAATGAACTCATGTAGACACAATGGAGGAGATCTTGTAAAGAAAAAAAAATCCAGTCACTTCTGCCATCCACAAAGCTAGCACAGGACTGTTATATTTTTAAAATTAAACCCCACAATTCCCCAGAAGAAAGATTTGCAAATGTATTGTCTGCCCAGACACATGCCTCCCCTCCCGATTGCTCTATCTGTATGTCTTTCCCCAGTCTATTCTCTGCATCTTTCCTTAATGTCTTTATTGAATGCAAAAATTTTATAAGCATCTCTTTATTTTTTGTGAGGAATTGATGACAATGCAAGAGGTAGTGCAGAAAATATTCAGATTAATCAAAAAACACTCATTGAGGGCAGTAGTTTTCATCTTAAGTAAATCTAGAAAAGGACTGGTGGCCTTTTTAAGTGCCTATGGTTGATTAATGTAATGCGTGATTGATTATGAAATATTTGGAAAATCTACCAGATGATCACCTCTCAGCTTCTTAGGAGAGACTAGAAAATGCCCTCATGATCTCACAAAATAGAGTGAGAATTGTTCAGTGGAGACTTATTCTTTTGTCAATCTCTCTATATTTGTGAATCCCAGGAGGATTTATTTCCTTGATTTATTATCAATATTGCCTCATATGTATATAGAGCTTATACTTTTTGAAGTGTTTGGAGATGTGCTATCTCATCCTTCCTTCTAAATAGCCACCCCTGAAGTCTATATTCCAATTCTTTTATGGAAAGAACAGAGAGAAATAGGTTGTTGTTTCCTTGTTTGGTAGAATTGACTAGAAAAAATATATTTCAACTTGCTATTTTATTCTAATTATCAATGTCTTTAATAGTTCAACTCTAGTTATATAAAGGAAGGATTTTTGACGTTTACTTCAAGTAAAAATTGAAAAGCTTTCCAATTTAAAAGTCTGAGCTTGTTGGAAGTGGCACTATGTCTCAAGGGGTTAAGCTGAAGAGCTCAGACCTAGAGTTCAAGTTCCACAACTGACAAAAAAGGTCTGGGCTTACATTCCTATGCAATTTATTATTGCAGTTATGACTCACACAGAGAGGTTGGAATCAACAGTATTATATAAATGACCAGAAATTGTCTCATAGATCATAGTGTGGAAGAAAAATCCCTCTTGCAAGGTGACTTTGTACCTGAGTAACATGGCAGTGTGATGCTGCTAGGCATACACCTGCAAGCCATATGAAAGCACAGCATATATATCTATGTGCAGTACCTAATACCTGATGATAATAAATGATACAATTATTATTTTATGCTATGTTTTAATCATTCTTTTATGGTATTCTCTTCCTTGTTAACAAAATTTCATTGTAAAACATTTGTCTGTGTTTTCTAGCAGAAACCTCAGGTATCTGATTGCATCAAGAAGCCACTTTAAGGAACTGATCTATACTAGCTAGGTATAGACCAACAGTGTTCACACAATGACACAATTCCCAATAGCATATCCCTGTTGTTGAATGATGCAAAGTTACTGAAGTGAGAACAATAATCAACATTACTGAGAGAGGAAACACTTTTAAGTGAGAATTTTACTATGAAAATAAGACAAGAGAAAACTATCATTTGGAGATCATTTGGCAAGATCACGTCTTAAAGTTTTTAAAGTGTTTCTAAATGTTGCTATGTTTCTCACAGACTTTATAGGATTTGAATTTTAAAAAGACTTTCTTTTGAAATAAGTATTTTCTGTACTTTAAAAACAATAATTAGTTGGGCACAGGTGGCTCATGTGTGTATTCTTAGCTATTCAGAAGGCTGAGATTGGAGGATCGGAATTCAAAGCCAGATCAGGCCAAAATAGTCCATGAGACTCTGATCTCCAATTAACCACAAAAAAACAACAATAACAAAAAAAGACAGAAGCAATGGCTCAAGTGGTAGAGCTTTGAGCAAAACAATGCTCAAAGTCAGAACCCAGTCCCTGAGGTCAAGCCTCAGTCCTAGCACAAGAAATAAAGTCACCTTTGCAAACTGCTATTATTGTGTAACAAATTATTCCCAAACATAGTGGTTCAAAACAGCCATTTGTATACAGTTCATAACTCTGTAGATTTTCACTATGAGATAGGGCCTTCTGTGGATTTCTTCTGGTTTCAATTAGGTTTACTCAAACTTCAGCGGTCAGTGGAAGCTTGGATGATGAATGGCTGAGCCATAGTGGACCTGGTTCAAATCCTGCACTAGCCAATCGGAGATGATTCATAGAGTTGCTGTAAGATTAGAAAATGAGGAGTTTGAGTGTTGGAGGACAGGGAGAAGATGCACATATGTATAAGATGTGAAGAGCACTAGATTCAAAAGTGGTACCCTCATTTCTCTAGTATACCTATACTCAAAAGAAGTACTACACTAGACTCAGTGTGAGAAAAGACTTTATGTCTTCCTTAATTGTGCCTAAGAGTCACAGTGCAAAGGGAAAAAAGATACAATGATTCACTAAGTTTGTATTTTTATCTAAGAACCTCATTGCTGATTTTTTGGTTTGCAGTAGGTTATTGTTTGGTTTGGTAAGGTAATTAGTACAGACACTTCAGATTCCTTTAAGCAATTAGCTGGCATGGTATATGTAAACATATATACATTCATGTTAAATATAAAATTTGGGGAGGCATGATTAAAAAATTAATTTTTAATTTTAATTTTTTTACTTATTTTTTGCCAGTCTGGGTCTTGAACTCAGGACTTGGACATTGTCCTTGGATATTTTTTTTTAATTTTCATTTATTGCCAGTCCTGGAGCTTGAACTCAGGGCCTGAGCACTATCCTTGGGCTTTCTCAAGGCTAGCACTCTATCACTTGAGCCACACCACCACTTCTGGCTTTTTCTATGTATGCGGTACCCAGGAATCAGAACCCGGGTCTTTGTGCATGATAGACAAGCACTCAACCACTAGACCAAACTCCTGGCCCTCTTGGACAATTTAGGATAGCACCCTGGCACTTGAGCCACAGAACTACTACTGGCTTTTTCTGAGTATGTGGGACAGAGGAATCGAACACAGGGCTTCATGCATGTTAGGTGAGCACTCTACCACTAGGCTACCCCAATGGCCTCCCCAAATTAAAATTTACAGTAGAGTAATTTTGTGATTTTTACAAAGAAATTACTGATTTAAAGTAGCAGAAATTCAAGCAGCCTTATGACTAAAATAATCTAAGTAGACAAAACTTGTCATGCTGGGTGCCTGTGGCCACACCTGGAATTCTAGCTGCTCAGGAGGCTGAGGTCTGAGTATTGCAGATCAAAGCTATTGAAAGTCCATGAGATGTTTATCTCCAATAAATCACCAGTAAATGGAAAGTGGTGCTGTGGCTCAAGGTCTAGGGAGGTAACTTTGAGCTGAAGAGCTCAGGGACAAGGTCAGGCCAGAGTTTAAGCCCCATGACTGATAAAAGAAAGAAAGAAAGAAAGAAAGAAAGAAAGAAAGAAAGAAAGAAAGAAAGAAAGAAAGAAAGAAAGAAAGAAAGAAAAGAAAAGAAAAGAAAAGAAAACTTATCATAACCATTTATAATTCCAGTACAAATTGATCCTGAAAACCTGAAAATAGGTCACAGTAGATCTCCTCTCATCATGGTTGTAATTGAATCCAAATTTCTCTATATCTTATTTGCCCATTTCATTTATTCCCTTGAGACCTCCTCTGAACAGGAATCTTGTAGGTGCTTACACTGAATTACCATACACTATGAATTTTCCTCCTTCTAAAACACAGATTACAATATTTAAATTGTAATAAGAGTCACTAGAGAATGATTAGCATAAATAAAAATTGTGTTTTCATCTAGAATTCTTATATGAAAGCTAAATTTGGGATCACCTGAGCCAAGGAACTATTTTTCCTTTAATGAAATCTGAGCAAGAGCTAGTGCATGCTGGGAGTATCACTGTTGGAGCTATCTCTACAACAAATACGTTGCTTGATTCACCCAAGTGTATCTAATAGCCATTTTTGTGAACAGTTGGAATCCTTTTGCTGGCTTGAACAAGGTTTTAAAACAATCACAAGCAAGAATATTAGAATGAAATAAACCACAAATGAACAACAAAAATCCCTGGTAAGTTAAAGAGCATTTTTGCTTATCTACCTTGCCAAAGCTATCACTGGAAAAGTCTGTATTTAATGAGATGAAGTGTAAAGAGAAGATATTGTAGAATCATGTTTGAAAAATATTTCAAAAAAATAAAAGATGTAAGTTCTCTTTGAGTGGTCATTTTTTTCTTTTTTATAATTTATTTTTATTTATTTATCAACAGTCCTGTGGCTTGAACTCAGGGCCTAAGCACTGTCCTTGAGCTTTCCTCAAGGATAGTGCTCTAAGTGGTCATGTTTACATTGTCTTTTTGTACCCCTAGGAGGTTGGTGAGAGGAAGAGAAAGCTAAAATCATCAAGGTTCAGGAGCTCTGGATGACAAGTTACCTCATTTGTTTCCTTAAACCAATTTTTTAAAATATGTGCTTTGGGAAATGTTATACCTGAACATTTATCTCAAAAAACCTGTGGGTCTTAACAGTGTTTAGTGATACCACTCTGAGGACACTGATAATGCCTAGAGATACTGTTGAATGTTGGGGTAACTTGAGGTGCTTCTGGCATCTAGATAGTAAGGGTTGAGAATCTTGTTAAATGTCCTATAATACCCAGGACAGAAACTCTTCTAAAATAAAGAATTACCTGACTAAAATGTCATCAATGGCATAGCTGAGAAACTAAGGTCTCAGGTAGAAGTAGGATTTCTCCAACTACTCTATTTTCTTTTACAAAAGGTTAGAAAATAATCATTTGGCAATACTATAATTGTGATTTTGTTTCTAACACAAAGCTTTTATTTCTCTTATATGGATAAACAACCAAATGTGAAGTAAGAAGTACCTTTCAATTGTAATAATGGTTTTATTGTAATATGTTTTCTTGTAAAATATTAGCTTTTCAATGAAATGAATGCCTTTACATTTTCATTAGCATATATTAACTATATGGCTATTTCATTATGGTATTTCCATCTCATTTTTATTCAGTGAATTTATTTTTAATCCCTTAATGCCCTGCCTTTCGATGGTAAAGCCTAGAGAATTGTTCCTGTTGACTCATTTTTTAAATTCCGTATCCCTTTTTCTCTGTTAATTTGCCATGGATTTCATACTACTATGCTCATTTGTATATCCAATGTACTACAATAATCAAATGTACTACAAAATAGCTCCCATCACCTTTCCTTACTCTTGCACTGAGTCCCCTCACTAACAGTCTTTTTTTATGGTTATGTGAAGTCTTTTAAAGGAAGAAATAATAATGATCAGGAAATATTTCAAGGAAACAAAAATAGCAGATCGGAAACACAAAGCAAAGTATAATGCTATGCAGCGATAAAGAATGACATTATTATTTCTTCCTTTAAAAGAATGAAAATAGGCCAGGTGCTGGCAGCTCATGCCTGTAATCGTAGCTACTCAGGAGGCTGAGGGCCGAGGATCATGATTCAAAACCAGCCTGGGCACAAAAGTCCATGAGACACTTATTTCCAATTAAGCACCAGGAAACTGGAAGTGGCACTGTGGCTTAAATAAAGAGTCAGCCTTGAGCTGAAGAGCTCAGGGTCAGTGCCCAGGCAAGCCCCATGACAGACAAAAAAAGAAAGAATGAAGGTAATAATAGCAACCAATAGATTATTATGGAAAGATAAATATGAAAAATTTTGATCCCTTTTGCATTATGTAATAATTTCACACACTGATCATTACCTGCACAGTATAAATCTTTACAACCTATTCTTTCTATAATGAAAGTTGGAATAGATTAGATTGTCTTTGACAAAGCCAGTCCTTATGTTATCAGCTTGGTTTCTTCCTGTTTCCAACTTATTCTCTAATTCTAAGCCCTTTCTTTGATCCAGAACACTTACATTTAAAGCTGGCCGTGGCACATTCTTCTTAGGCGTCTTTAAAATGTATGTGAATCATCTCTCAATATCTTTGTAAGTTTATAAAACAGAAATAGCTTTCACAAAGACCTAGGAGCCATATTTTTGTAACATAACAACCAAGGAAGTTGGATTCCCTATTTACCAGTTTCTGTGAGACAGAAGGAGCCCAACTGTGATAGCAATCAATTAGTAAACACAAAAGGCTTCATCATAGAGAATATTTTCAAACTCAGCAATAGCCTAAGGTGCACAACATATCCTTACTGAATAACCTCCCTCTCTATTATCCTTCAGTTTCTTTTCACTAGCTCACTCTTCTGTTTCAGTGAAATTAAATTCAGTCTTACCCAATTGCCGTAGTTTTTAGTCTAACAATTAGATTAATTTGAGTGTAACTTTTTTCTAGGTATTTCCCAATCTCTGACTAGCCCTCACAGTAGTAGGCAGTTATATTTTATAGAAACTGGCAAAGAAAAGGAGAATGGTATATGTCTTTAGCAAAAACAAAAACAAAACAGATGTCTGTTAATGAAAGAAGGAAGTAGAGAAGGGATATTTTATTAGTATTTGCAGATCTAAAATCATTAGTTTGATGTTTAGCTAATAGGGAGATTTATGGAAATAATAACCCTATCCTAGAAATACCAAACTCTCTATTATGCAGTAAGCGAGGAAATATTTACAAGAGATATTTACATTACTCAGTTATTTCATTTCTATTAAAATAAAAGGTCATCATAATCTCTTCAATTTGATCTGTTAGCTCCCAGATGACATATTTAACAAAAATAATACAATATAAGAAAAGACCGGTATATTGAGCTAGAATGGCCACAAATTTATCTAGGATTTAAGTAAAAGATCAAACTCTTTGTATAGCTTAGAGCTTAGCTGCAATTTCATTTGGTAATCTCAGTTTATATCAATTTATATTCAAAACTAAGAAAACCACTACATGCAGGCAAAATCCATAATTATTTTAATTATTTAAACTAAATTTGATTATAAACAAGCATGTCTGTTGTTTTTAGTTTGATCTGTAGTTATTTTGTCATCATAAAGACAGAGCTAAGTGGTTGTGATTAAAATCTCATAACCAAAAAGGTTTACAAGGTTAACTGAATATATACATACGTGTATATATTTTATATGTATATGTACATATGTACATCTATACATATACATACATATATATGCATGCATATATTTATACATACACACATTACAATGGAATCTAGAAGAAGATCTGAGTTAAACATGACAACTTTTTTCATATATTTTTATTGTAATTAAAAGAAGGGTTACATTATATTCACCAGATAGAAGGTGCATTATTTCACATATATCGATACCCTTTCTCATGTCTTGGTCCCCATTTCCCTCCCCCCACCCTGCCCCTCATCTTGTTTTCCCACTTCCCTATCCAATTTCAAATAACCAAATACACATATACATAATATATCAGATAGCAAGGTAAAATCCTGTAACAATATGATAGCCAAGGAATAGCAAAAGAGATGAAAGATAACATAGTACATTAAGGACAACAATCACTCATTATATGACTTTTGTTTCTGTATCCGAGAGGTCCTTTCATTTAGTATCATACTACATGGCCTTATGTATCTAGGTTTTGTTGATTGTAAATCTCTGCTAGGTGAGCCCAAGGTTTCTACTGATTGTGACAAATTAGGGAAACCATTGAGCCTATGTTCCTTTGAGTCTGGCTTACTTCACTTAATATGATTTTTTAAGTCTTTCTACTTCCTTACAAATGGGGTGATGTCGTTCTTTCTGCAGCAGCATAGAATTCCATTGTGTATAAATACCACATCTTATTGATCCACTCATCAACTGAGGGGCATCTTGGTTGGTTCCATATCTTTGCTATGGTAAATAGTGCTGCAATGAACATCGTTGTGCTAGTGAATTTAGTATGTCCTGTTTTTGGACGGTTGGGTAAATGCCAAGTAGTGGAATTGCTGGGTCATAGGGGAGCTCTATAAACATGACAACTTTTTCTGTCATTATTTGCCCATCACAGCGGTCACAGAGCCTAGAGAAAAGACATAGGATGTGCCAGGGAAACAAAACCATTCCATTAGAAAACCAGGAGAAGAGTTAGGGTTCCCTTCTACCCAAGAGTACAAGCACAATCTTCCTGCCCAAGCAGGCAGTAAGAATAGATGTGGTTCTCTATTACATTTGACTTATTTTTACTCATATTTTCTTTCTATAATGAGCAAAACTTACATGCACATCAATAAGCCAAAAGTTTTGTAAAGATGAAGCATTAAGAACAGAAATTTTTAGTTGCATTTACCTTGGGAAATTCTTTGGTGAGAACAAAATTTAAGCAATTTTTGAAGTTTCTGTTTGCTTTTGTTATGCTGATAGCTGAATATATCTTTTTTTCCCTCTCTTTACCATTTCTTATTCATCACAAGTCACTTATTTGGAAAGAGTTCACATTAATTAGTAGTAGGTAAGGAGGACATACATAACAGTATTATGATATTATTATTAATAGTCAAATCTCCTTAAATTTACTTTCCAGTCTAGGGAAAGTGTGGTTATGCTCTTTATTTTGTGAGGTAACACTGCCCAGAAATGTATAAACAGGTAATTAAGTTCTGAATTTGGCTGTTCCCATGGCTAACACCTTTGTATTGGAACATACTCACATAGCTGATAAGTTCCTCCACAATAAAATCTCTTCCTTACAACTTATCTTTTGTGCTCTGGGCTTCACAATGAAGTCCTGGCTTTGAGTACATCCTTGCCTCATCATTAAGAATCTAATTGAATGCTCTATTCAAGGGACTAATATATTCATAAGTTTTTTTCTCCATAGAAATACTTAAGGCAAAGTACATATCAGGGATGGCTTTTTATTATTTGAGAGATGGTGATGTTACTTCTTGATTTAAATAAATGTACCATCTAAGATTTTAAAAGAAATGAAACCTATGCCAAAAAAGTATGAACAGTGATGGCAGTTCACATTTACATTACAATGAGCATGACAAATTAAGAATCTATATGTAATCACATAGTTCAAGACTTTTGCTTCAGTACTGCAAGAAATACATTAAACCAATTAAATTTCTTCTTAATTGAATATTTTACCTGAACTCAGTTTAAGTTAGATAAAGAAAATTTCAAGACAAGCTTTATTTTTTTATTTCTTACTTCATTTACTACAACTGAACAAAGGCCAAGCCATCTGTGTATAGACAGGCAACATATTATGGCATCAATAATTCAGGCATGTCTAATGTTAATCTAGAAAAACATTTTTCAATTGTATTATTTTAAATATAATTACACTGGAAGCATATAGTCTGTGGATATGAATAATACTAAAAATTAGTGGTCTATCCATGTTTATTTCAATTTTAACTAATTCCAAAAATTTGAAAATAACTACTCTTTTTTTGTGTGTGTGTATGTGTCAGTCCCAGAGCAAGAACTCAGGAACTCATGGTCCCTGAGTTTTTTGCTCAAGGCTGGTACTCTACCAATTGAGCAATAGCTCTAGTTCCAGCTTTATGATAAATATATAGGCATTCCTGCTGAATCTGGCTTCAAACACAAATCCTCACATCTCAGCTTTTTGAGTGGCTAGAATTATAGGTGTGAACCACCAGTGGTATCTTAACAATTAGTTCTATTATTATATTAGACTAAACAAGAACTTTGATGGAAGATATGATCTTTTCATAACTCTAAGCTTTCAGAAACTTAGGGGCTTACAAACCCTAAAAATAAACAAATTATTCTTAAAGCAATCACTAATTCTCTTCAGGATATCCTGTTACTAAAGTCCCTCTTGACATTGTGAATTTGTGTTTAACTTTGAGTTTTAACTTTTCTATATATATAATAAAAGATTTCTTATTCCATTTTTATTGGCTGAATTTTTTTAATTCCTTAATGTCCTGTCCTAGAGAATTGTTCTTTTGGACAAAATATCACTAGGTTAGTCTGAAGAGGGCTCCTCCTTTCTGGTAGACATTTTTGGTCTGATTGCAATAGGTAAAGACAGACAAGCTGTCACCAGTCCTGTAATGCAGCTGCTATGAAGAACTATCCTGTCTGGTGGGAAAATACCAGATTTCCCTAGAGAGAGACTGCTGCATGTGGGTTTATATTTATTGAAGATTCACTTGATTTGGTAGATGAATTTGGATGGAAATTCTTATTATTAGTCAGCCTGATGTTTCTTTAATGTTCCTCAGCAGTATTCCCCCTATAGCTATATCTTGGTTCTGCAAACATGAAATCTCAGTTTAATGATTGGTATCCTCCCTGGAGATTTTCATTCTCCTCCCTTCTCTACTCCCTAAATTCTCCCTAACCTTGGAAATCAAACTGACTCAGTTTTTCTTGGGTGTTTGCTTTAAAGCATCTGGGATAATTTATTGTGAATGGGAGGCCAAAGAAAATTTGAATAGTCAAAGATGTAGGCAACTCAGAGGTTCATGCCATACTTTGTTTGCAGCAGAAAAATATCCGTCATTGTGAGCTGGAGGACTTGTTTGTGTACTGCCAGTAGTAGTCCTATTAATCTTACCAGAACCTGGGCTCAGAGCTAGCTTATGCTGCCTAAATTAAAGAGGTTACAGACTCAGTGGTCTAAAGATAAAACCTCCAAATTCTATTGTTCAAACAAAACTCAAATGTATTTTCCTCTTGCACAGTGGTCCCGTGTAAATGTCACAGGCCAGCTTGACACAGTTACTAGACACATAGATGGATATGCCATCAAGAGACATGGTATCTCTCCTCGTTTCCAGCTGGCCTTTAGGGAGGAAGAGAATAGAATCAAGGACTAGCCTAGAAACTTCCTTTTATGGTGTTAAAGTGGATGTTGTGTACATCACTTCAGCCGACATTTCATTAATTGGTATTAGTTGCAAGGCTACCTGCAAAGGGAATGAGGAAATCCAGACCTAGTGGGCCAAACTTTTATCTCAGGAGCAAATCCATGCTTGGGGCTAAAGGAGCATGTGCTTTGTTGAATGCTTGTGAGTTCCTCATTGCCCAACTCCATGTTCTTTCACATGGGACCATGAGAAAACTAAGTTCCTCTTCCATACCTGCCAAGGGACTTCAGAGTGTCTTCCCTAAGCTACTCTTCAAAACCATTTCCTTATAGAAATGTTTATATTCCCTTTATGTTTGGCTCTAAATTTGTGGGAGACACTGGCATGTTTCTCTAATACACTATCATCAGGTCTGTTGGCTCCATGCCTTCAACAAGAGTAAATTCCAGGATCAACTCGCAAATCTCAGCTCTGTGACCCGACTACTACACATCATAAGTCTGTCTTCTCACCTTGGAAAACTGCCAGTACTCTCATATTATTCTCTCAAATAGCTTTCTCAATTGGCTTGGTGTTGGTTTTGGCGGTCAAAATGAAGTAATTTTTCTTTTAATAGAGAAAATTATATTTCTTATAACGTCATCAGTTTCTCTCTTTCTTATTTCTAGTGTTTTTGAAGAGACTCTACCACAGTTGGTAAAGGGTGATAGAGGAAATTATAGAACTTGTTAGGAAGCTTGAGAGAAGACATCTAAATTGAGTAGTTTGTAGAGAAGCTTGAGAGGAGACATCTAAATTTCACTTTGTTCATGAGATTCACGCACAAATATCCAAATCTGGGACAAAAGTATTGGTTTCTGGAAATGGAATCCAACATAACAGTAAATTTTCATTAACTACATGACATTCCACGATGGCTCATTCTTAATGACATTATAAAATGTTATATTTAATGTAATATTTTATAGTATGTTTGAAAATTACAAAGAAATATCTCTTTGGTATTGTTCTTTGTAGGAATTAACATTTTGTGATTTTAAGCTAACTAAATGAAAAATATTTTTAAAATGAAGAAACAAAACTCAAGAGTAATGGCTACATCAAAGAAAAGTCCCATTTTGATTCAATTTTTTAATTAACTAGAAAAGGCAGTTAAGATGCTGCTGTCAGAAAGAATGACATCTCCCCATTTGTAAGAAAATGGAAGGACTTAGAAAAAATCATAGTAAGTGAAGTAAGCCAGACTCAAAGGAACATAGGCTCAATGGTTTCCCTCATTTGCCATAATTAGTAGAAACCTTGGACTCTTCTAGCAGAGATTTGCAATAGAGCAAAACGTAGATACATAAGGCCACACAGTATGATGCTAAATGAAAGGACCTCTAGGATATAGAAACAAAAGCCATATAATGAGTGATTGTTGTCCTTAATGTACTATGTTATCTCTCATCTCTTTTGCTGTCCCTTGGTTATCTCATATTGTTACAGTATTTCACTTTGGTATCTGATATATTGGATATATGCGTATTTGGTTATTTGAAATTGGATAGGAAAGGGGGAAAACAAGATGAGGGTAGGGGTTGGTGGGAGGGAAATGGGGACCAAGACATGAGAAAGGATATCAATGTATGTGAAGTAATGCACCTTCCATCTGGCGAATGTAATGTAACCCTTCTATTAATTACATTAAATTATATGAAAAAAAGAAAAGGTAGTTAAGGGTAGAGCAAATATTATTATGTAGAAATTGAAGTTCAGTATAGAAGAGAAGAAAATTATTCAAGTTATCTAAATTCAGGTCTCTGACAAAAACAAATTATCCTGTGATACAGAAATCCATCATGATGATGGTGAGTTTCATAAAACATAGAGAAAGAAAATAACATAAATAATAAATATAATAATCAAAATGTGAGTACAACATATATTTCTAAAGTACTTAAAAATTCAACCTTATTTTGTATTCCTATCAAAACTATAAAATAAATGATTTAGTTTATTGAGCATATTATTATGATTTTATGCATTGTGTTCAAAATGACTAAATTTACCATGAATTGTACATGAAAAGCATACAGATGAGTGAAGTAAAATAATTGCCATCACAGGAAGAAATAGACATTTAGAAATGATCCTTAGGCCTGTGCTAGTAGCTTATGAATGTAATCCACTGCCCCTCTTGAGAATCACTGATCCTCTTTCCATCACCATAGACTAGCTTATACTTCTAGATTATTATGTTAGTGTAATATTTTTTGTGGGTCATGAGGCTTGTACTCAGCTTGACCAATGTCCCTAAGCTCTTCAGCTCAAGGTGACTGCCCTACCCTTGAGCCAAGCCCCACTTCCTGTTTTTGAGAGGTTAATTGGAGATAAGAGTCACAGGTCCTTTTGTGCCTGGGCTGGCTTTGAACCATGATCCTCAGATCTCAGCCTTCTGAGTAGCTAGGATTACATGTGTGAGACACCGTGCCCAGATCTAATATTTTTTAAATTGATTAAGGACTTGGATTCCTGTAAAAAGTTTTCCATGTTCACTTAAAAATTGATAAAACTGGGGGTGTGGGGGGGGAGGGAAATGGGTACCAAGACATGTGAAAGGGTATCAATGTATGTGAATTAATGTACCTTCTGTCTGGCAAATATCATGTAACCCTTTTACTAATTACAATAAAAAAATAAAATAAAAATGAAAAATAAATTAAAAAAATACAGAAACAAAATCCCATATGCTACTAATCGGCTATTGTCAACCTCCACTGTCAACTATCATTCCCCTGGAAATTCAGTGTTTACCTGTTGATGTCTTTATATGTATTTCTGGCTAGTACATTAAACTAAAAAATTTCTGCTAAGTGAAAAAAAATACAATAAAAAAAATAAAAATTGATAAAACTTTCACCAGTAGTTTTACATTTTATTTTGATGATGTTACAGACACAAAAAAATATCCTTGTAGTCTGTCCTGTGCAACTTACCCAGTGTGACATGATTATTTTTCATCCTATCTTAGATCCAAACATAAAACATAAGAATTTTTGTTTTTATTTGAATGTGAGATGTCCCTTTTAGAATATTTTCACTAATTGCTATCTAGCCCTTTAATGTAGTATATCTCTCAGTACTGGTGACAGCAGCCACATGTAAGAATCCTCCTCTAATTTGAAAATATAAAAAAGTTTAGAGTCATCTATAATGCTTTTAATTTTTGTCTCCATTGGATGTTTGTTCACAAAATCCATTAACTTTCAAGTTGATTTTCAAACACAACTGGATATTAGTATGGTGTATTCATTTCTTTCAGCCCCATCCCTACTTTTTGTAGAGCTAAACCAGCAGGGATGAAAGCTTTTTTGAGGTATTAACACCCACACTCACTTTCAAGAGCATAATATGCCAGGAAGCAAATGGAGAATCACAGAAAAGGTGGGACAAAGGTTGAACCAATTCAAGAGGGATACTCACTCAACAAGATGTTAGAAATGAACTTTACAACTTGGGGGCAGGAGGAGGGCAGATGGGGGGAGAGGGAAAGTGAGGGAGGAGTGACACTTCAAAAGGATATATACTTATCACCTTACTTATGTAACTGTAACCCCTGCGTACATTGCCTTTGCAGTAAAATTTAAATAGTCTTTTTAAAGATGGGAAGAAGTACATTTCCTTTTTCTTATTAAAAGGTTCATTTATTATTTTTTAAATATAATTTAATTGTCAGGGTTATGTACAGATAGATGAGTTACAGTTACATATGTAAGGTAATGAGCACATTTCTTCTCAAACATTGTTACCCCCTCCCATGTATTTCTCCCCTTTCCTTCCTCCAACCCACCCCCAAGGTGGAAAATTCATTTCTAACATATTGTCATCTTATGATTATCGCTGTTACATTAGCTCATCCTTTGTCTTTTGTCTCATCATTTTGTTGTTCTCCTTCTCTTCTCTAATTCAAACAAATAAAATGAGCTCCAGTATATGAAAACAGGTTTTTTCTTTTGTGTTTGTTGCTTATAATGCACTATGTAAAGGTACGTCTTTTGTTGTTGTTGTTCTTCCCCCCTCCATGGTTTATACCCTATTGTCACTGTATGTGACTTTGGTACCTGGTGTATTGTATAAACAATTATAAGACATACATTTCAAAGGAATAGAGTATGTCAGTACCATCTGAAATCATGTACTATGGATATAGTTTCTCAGCTTCTTCCCAAATGACAGTGTTCATGCAAGTGTGTTCAACAGAGTGGTAGCTATTGCTTTTCTTTAGAATGTCAGCATTATTTGTACAGTTTTCAAGTGAAGAAATATTAGACAGTAGCTTCATATGTTGAAGGCCAATATTTTTAAACTCTTTGATATCATAATCACCTTTAAAAAAGGCAGCATCACCCATGTGTGGTGGTTCATGCCTCTAATCCTAGCTACTCAGGAGGCTGAGATCCGAGGATCACAGCCAAAAGCTAGCCTGGGCACAAAAGTCCATGAGAGCCTTATCTCCAAATAACAAGCTGACAACTGGAAGTGGTACTGTGGCTCAAGTGGCAAAGGGTTAGCTTTGAGCTGAAGAGCTCAGGAGCAGCATCCAGACCCAGAGTTCGAACCCTACAACGGACAAAATGAAAGATATATTATTCTTTGGACCAAAGGATATATTTAGTGAATAAAATAAGTCAAGACATACATAAGTGTTATTGTAGATTCAATTATTGATATCAGTGTTTAAATGTAATTAGAGATGATAGTGATGTAACTGAAGACATATTATTATCACATGTCTTGCAATGATTTACAGAACTAGCTCTTCATCTGGATGCCCCCTTTCTTTTTGTAATCCTAAAAGATTACTGTCTAACCCTCAGAGGTAGAGGTTTACAGACAACATTTAAGATGACTTTCTATTCTCTGTACTTGACACCTGGATTTCAAAGTAGACCCTCTCATTGGACTAAAAAGAATCATGTGTGATTTTTACTTTTAAGATTTTGTGCCCAGTTCTGAGTCCACCTTAAATAGAATGACCTATTTGCTTCTCCAGATTTATGAGACACAACTGAAATCATGTTCTATAAAGCCCGACTTAAATGTGTTTTCACAGATTCTTTTCCTTTTCTGAAATTTTTCTTCCTCTGGTACATTCAATGCTTCAACCACTGTCTTGGCATTTTGCCTTGCGTTTTAACTTACCATTTTATGTATGGATCTTGTCACCCCAAAGAGCCTGACAGTCCTTTAAGAGCAGACTATTTCTTATAACTATTTATCTTCATTGCCTAATTTAGAAAAACCCGTATGTTCATGATTAATATTTGATGCCAACGACTTTAATAAATTTTAGTTATGCACAGATCATATGTTATGCTTAAGTTCCTGGCCTGTCAGAGTCTTGGCATTAGGGAGAGTTTTTGTGTCATGACTATATGTCATCATGGGAAAAATGACTGTAGATATTTTGGTCCAAAAAACTTTTCTTACAATGAGCCAACTATTAAATCAAAGGTAAAGAGAATTAAACAAGAAGATATTTACCAAAATCAGCAGTATATGATTGAGTTCAGTGTAAAAAGACAGTTGTATGAGAGAAAGAAAATAGATATGGAAATACTGTGGTACCAAACCTGTGATGAAAAGAATCCATATCTTTTTAAGGAATTTTCTCTTACATATCCTTTCCCATGAAGATGTAAACATTGTTGTAATCCTGAGAACCGGAATCAATAGAGATCTAAGTATTTCATTCTCTCCTTGCAAGTGTGTGTGTGTGTGTGTGTGTGTGTGTGTGTGTGTGTGTGTTAGATTTAAGCAGGACAAATGGACCCATTAAACATCAAAACCTCAGCTGCAAACTTCTTACCACTTTAAAATACTCATTGTGTTTCTCATGGTGGCCTGTGTAGAAATTCCTAAATACCTGCCTAGTCATGATATACAGAATGGCATTTTCTCAAACATGTCTACATCCCAATTCTTGATACTTGTGAGTATATTATGATACATGGGAATAGGAAATCAACATTGGCACTAGAATTAAAGTTATTTACTGGCCATCTGGAGAGGTGAAGTTGATCTTGGATTATCCAAATGAGTTTGAGATAGTTACATATGGAGAAGGGAGCTAGGAGAGAAACAGAGATGGCAACATAGAACAGACAGCCAAGTTTTACCCTTTTTAAACATGACAGAGTTAAAGAACACCAGCAACCCCCAGAGGCTGGATAAATAAGAAAATGGGTTTTCCCCCATAGCTACCAGAGGAAGTATAGACTTGTCAGTACCTTGTCATTTGCTCAGTCAGACTCATTCTTGACTTCTGGCCTCTACAATTGTTAAGATGATACATTTGTATTGCTTTAAAACGCTATATTTGGGGGATTTGCTATAGCAGCGGTAGGAAACTAGTTAAGGTTATGATTGTATTGATAGGTGGGAGATTCTGACAATTGAAAGAGAAAACAATGCTAACTCACATTTTGCAAAATATATGTTTTATAGGTTAGCATATTCCATCTGAATGCCGGGTCCTCACTCTCAGCATGTCTACATCTTTCATGTTCTTTCATATCCATCTTCTCATTAAATTTTCACATCCCAAGTGACTGATTGCTATTGAAGAGATTATTGTTCACATTTGGTGAGCAAATGAGGGCACAGAGACTCCATAACTCACATTCATAGTCCAGTAAAAGGAAAGCACAATGTAGTCTCAAACTGAGAATGATAAGAAATGAGAGCAGAGGGAAATTGGAGCAAACCCTGGGAAGTTCAAATGTTATTTGAGATTTTTTTTTAACACCTGAGAGTCAGTATAATGCTCCTGCATTTTTTGTACCACTGTGTATAATTATTTCTGCAATTAGTGTTGAAAGTTACATTATGGAGAGAGGAGAGAAATCATTGCTAGAAAAAACATTAAAAACTAGGAAGGGAAATGAGTAAGTTGCCATGTAAGTTTTGTAAATTTTGTAGAGGTTCTCCTGGTCCCATTCTTATAGAATTTTCCCTCCAATTCCTCTTTATGCATTAGACTTCAGCCTCAGCAGCCTTCCTGACTTCCTGTATCACTTCACACTGAGTTATTTCCACCACAGCACTCATGTAATTAATGTTGCTGCTTCCCAGATTGCTCCAACCCATATTTTTCTTTTTTTTGAGAAATTTAAATTAGTTTATTGAATTTGATAAAAATTATTAGCTCAACATTAAATCTTTTTTCATATATTTTTATTGTAATTAATAGAATGGTTACATTATATTTGCCAGATAGAAGGTGCATTACTTCACATACATTGATACGCTTTATCATGTCTTGGTCCCCATTTCCCTCCCCAACTCCGGCCCCTCATCTTGTTTTCCCCCCTTTTCTATCCAATTTCAAATAACCAAATACGCATATATCCAATATATCAAATAAAGTGAAATACTGTAACAATATGAGATAACCAAGGGACAGCAAAAGAGATGAGAGATAACATAGTACATTAAGGACAACAACCCATATTTTTCTGTGTTCAAATTTTGTTATCCTTTTACTGTCACCTAGTGTTAGTGATCACCCTATCTAGTGTGAACAGATCTACCAAGTTCAATTTTTCCCTTCCTTAGCACTCACAGTGAGTTGCACTTAATTGAGGTATTTTCCATCTCTATTGTCATTAGACTGGAAGCTCCATGAAACATATATATATATTTTGCCAGTCCTGGGGATTGAACTCAGGGTCTGTGCACTGTCCTTGAATTTTCTCAAGGCTAGAGTTCTACCACTTGAGCCATGGCACACTTCTGGCTTTTTCTGTTTATGTGGTTCCAAGGAAAGCTAGTATGCATGCTAGGCAAGTACTCCACTGCTAGGCCACACTCCTGGACCATTTATCTTATTTATGCTGTTGTCCTTTATGCTATATATATCGAGATATTAACTCCTTATTGAAAGAATGAATGGTTGCCAAGCATTGACATATTTTTTTCTTCAGAGACAGGGCCTTACTTTGTAGCCTAGGATGATTTGGGAATTGTGATTCTTCTCTATTTTAGCTTCCTAAGACCTGGGATTGTAGATGTGTGCCATTACAACCAGCTATATACTCTTGTTTTTTTTTTTTTTTGCCAGTCCTGGGCTTGAGCTCAGGGCCTGAGCACTGTCCTTGGACTTTCTCAAGGCTAGAGCTCTTCCACTTGAGCCTCAGCACCACTTCCGGCTTTTTTTGCTATGTATGTGGGGTACCGAGGAATCAAACCCTGGTCTTTGTGCATGCTAGGCAAGCACTCTACCACTAGGCCAAACTCCCGGCCCGTTGCTATATACTCTTGATGCTTCTGATACCATTAACCTCTCTACTGCACTTAGCTGATGAACAAGGCTCATTATCCATGAACATATATTGTGATTTTTCACCACCAAAACTCCATTTTTCTAGGAGTATAAAAAATTGGGTGCAGTTGAAGTTAAGTATGTAGAGGCACTGGCCTTGAGCATTAGAATCATATCCTTCATTCTCTTAATTCTGCCTTTCTCATAGGGTGATCATTTAATTTACTACCAGGTATATCATACAAGAGGGAGAAAAGTCTGTTGTGTGGTATCCATAAACATGATGGATGTTGTACCAGGTGACTTTCAACTATTAACTACAGAGTCTATGAATCTGTAGGTGGCAGTTTGCCAATTTGTATCATGTGAACACCTTTCCCAGTGTAGTGATGTTAAGGACTCAAAGGTTATTCTGTCTTCATCTCAGAGTGATTTAATAATAGGTTGCCAAGTTACTTTTAAAGTACAGCTTCTCTTTTGCCTCTATTATATTTTGTATTAATATCTTTAAGTAGTTGTACAAAGGAGTTGCCATTGTAAAAAGTCGTTTATAAATGCATCTTGATAAAGGTCACTTTGTGCAACATTCTCACCTACCCTCCCTAGACACTCCTTCCCTCACTCCTTAATTTTGCAGACTGTACATTGGTTCTTGGCTGCATTCTACCCCTTTTCGCCTCGTCATTTGTCCTTTCAAAGAGAATAATAAAATGCATCTTTCAGGGAAACAAAATATTCCATGCTCAGTCATACTGTTTGATGACAGATGTGGTTATCACTTAGATGTACATTCAAGTAATTTTTATTCCATATGTATACATTTATATTAGCATACACATTACTGTAGTGCTATGTATAATGTATCAGGCATGTGATGGATAAGTGAATGAATGAAGGACAATTATTGATTTCAATATTGTGTTGAAAATAGTTGTTTTTAAATTTTAATTCACTTAAATTGTTGCTTTTGTTGCAGTTTTCCCCTAGCTATGCTACCAAATCTTTTAACTTGTCAACAGATTTTCTTTTCCTGCTTCCCTCCCTCCCTCCTTCTTTCCTTCCTTCTTTTCTTTGTTCCTTCTTTCCTTTCTTCCTTCCTTTCTTATTGAAACTGAGCTTGAGCTTGGATCCCCCAAACACTCACTTATCTTTATATTCACAGCTAGTGTGTTATTGCATGAGGTACTCCCTGGCCTGACTTTTTGCTGATAAACTAGAGATCGATTCCTTCAGATTTGTTTACCCTGGTAGCTTCATACAGCTATGCAAAGATGTCTGCCTCCTAAATAGCTAGGATTACAGTGTGCATGGAACATTTCCACTTAAATGTAAAAGTTCTTGGGGCGAGTTTGGCCTAGTGGTAGAGTTCTTGCCAAGCATGCACCAAGACCCGGGTTCTATTCCTTAGTACCACATAGAAAAAAGCTGTAAGTGGTGTTGTGGCTCAAGTGGTAGAGCTCTAGTCTTGAGAGAAGTCCAATGACAGTGTTCAGGTCCTGAGTTCAAGCCCCACAACTGGCATTTTTTTTTTAAGTTTTCAAAATTTACTTCAGAAAAGAAAAATGACCTGCCATAAAATGCCAGGCAAATAATGCAGCTTGACTTCTTATGTATTCTAATAAAAGTACATATTTAACTCTTTCTAAAAGTATATGTCAAAAGAAGCCTTCAAAAATTCAATATTCATAACATCCACAGCAATCTAGAAGTGAAAAGAACTTTACAAAGTGAAAATATATGAAATTCAGAAATGACTTCAAATTTAATGGTAGAAAAGCATAAGTCTTTCATCTAAAGTTGGAGAATTTAAAAATAAGCAAGAGGTGCTACTCTTCAAGTACGTAAACAGAAGGCACAGAAATGAGAAATTTGAAACAAGTAATCTACAAAGAAAATATGATTATGTGGCAAATTTAAGTAATCTATCAGTAAAATGGTAAGAGTAAATTAAATTAGATAGCTTATGGTATGGTATCAACATTCAATTATCAATTAGATTTTATGCATGAGTAACTTAAAATGATGAAAAATATACAATTTATAAAAGCATGAAAAAATAATAATAAAACATGTGAAGATAAGCTTATGATAAATGTTGAAATCCTCTGCACTGAAAGCTACAAAACATTGCTTTCAAGAATTATTAAGTAAAATTTAAATAAATGGAAACAAATATATCACATTTGTTTGTGGTATGTAAATTTATTTATTACATTCAATTTTATCCAAATCACCTGACAAATGTTAAATTCCACTGAAAATCAAGGACATATTTTTGGTAGAAAAAAAATGACTCTAAAATTTATATGGAAAAAGAAGAAAAGGATATATTCAGAATAAGCTTGAAAATAAAGGTCAAGGGTGAAGAATTTATATTAACTTATTTCAGTATTCATAAAACAACATTAAGATATATTACTAACATAAAATAGACAAATGAATAAATGAAAGAAGTAAAAATACATAGATTTCTAATTGAGCTTCTGTGTGTGTGTGTGTGTGTGTGTGTGTGTGTGTGTGTGTGACCGTACTGAGATTTGTTGTCAAGTAATAGCAGTGTAGAGCTCCTTAGAGGCCTTGGCCAAGATTCAAGGATCAAAGATCATATAGTTTTTAGCTGTAGTTGAAGCATCTTAAACATATTTCCTACTGGTGTGCATGGCAACTAATTCACCTGCTGGGCTTTTTTTTAATACAGTACTGTAGGAAAAGAGAATCTTTACATGATTCTTTTATACTGATTGGCATAAAATAATGGCTACAATTAAATGTTTAAAAAGTCAAGTTCACATAGTTCTATGATTTATAGTTCATAGAAACTACTCTTAAAGTCTTAGTGCCAGACATAAAAAGATTTTTGTCAGATGAATATTTCAAATTCCATCTTATTTTCAGAGTCGAGCAGAAACTGTTGAAGAAATAATTTGCTCTTTAGTGTCGCTCTCTTTGCATGTATAAGCATGAATAATTCCTAAATAATTAGTGCATATATTTTAATATGATTGTGTTATTATGAGTGGATGGATGTCTGTTCCCAGAAACAGAATTTATTTCACAAGTACATGTAAAGGAAAAGTGAAAGAAATTAGCTTGAATAGTCTATCTCGTAGGAAAGAGGTCAACAAACTACAACCAAAAGATAAATCTGTTACAGGATATTTGTATAAATCAAAGTTTATTTGGAATACAGTATCATTTGTCTAAAACCACTGTCTTTTCATTGTTACAGTTAGTGTTAGTTACAGGATACATGGTTGCTCACTTTTAATGGAAGTTTGTCAGCCCCTATTAGAGGAGGATCAAGATTCCTAAACTTGAGCAGGCATCAAAATAATCTGGAGGATATGTTAACACAAGAATTATTAGTCTGCATGCTTAGACATTCTGGTGGAGATTTGAATTTCTAATAAGTTTCCAATGATGCTGATACTACTAGTTTAAAGACCACACAGAAACACTTCCCTTAGGTACAGCTTCAGAGAAACAACAGCAATTTCTATAATTTGCTGAAGGTAGATTTTAGTTCAATCAAGTATGGAAATCAAGTAAAAGCCTTTGAGACCTATGCATCTTATTATAAGACGTAGGGATAGAAACTGAAACAAAAAGACCAGGGTAAAACAGAAGAGAATAAAAACTATGTTGCATGTACTTTTTAATTTAAGCTCATATTTAAGATTCAAAAACCATGTGAATCCAAGAGGAAAGACCACTAAGAAATTATATGTGCATGTGCATGTGTGTTAGAAAAAAAGTAAGATAGCAGATCATCTTATTTGAAGGATTGCACAACTGACAGAACACTTTTTCGCAGATAATCTGAGGCAATTTACTGAAGGACAGGTTGTCTCATATGTCTGATCTGCAATGGTGATCAAGAGAAGAAATTAGGAGGAAGTCATTAGAAAGGCAGGAAAAACTTACCTCTAGTTATCATTGTCTCCAGGTGGCACTTGGACCAGCCAGACTCCAAGCCTGAGTGGGAACAAAGTGAGGAGGGATCCTTTCTTCTCACACAATCTGGATACAGAGCATCTTATTTCTGAATGGCTCTCATCTGCCTAGTCTTTAAGGTCAGAAATCTCAAAGAACCCAGCGTGTCATTTATGCCAGTGGCTAGGTCCTACTGGTCAGCTGGTGGGTGGTTCGTGCTGTTTTGCGGATATAACACAGCTCTGTTCCCTTGAGTCCTGGCTACTTGCTTCCTCCATATCCTGATCCTGCCATCTTGCTGCTTCTGCATCCTTATAAGCTTCTCAACATGGGAATGATGAAGAAATAGGGCTCTGGTCTACCAGTTTTTGAAGATGCTTCCTAGCCCTGGCAGGGACTTGAGTAGCCGGATGTTATGGTAGGAGCAAGTCTGACACTACAAACCTGAAGGATGATTCTAGCCCACATCTACTCAATCAAGGCTTAGCAGACAGATGGATGAGAAGGGCCAGGGCCACCAGCCAGGAGTAACAATTTCGTTCGCTCATTTTTTTATGATTTAGACTTTAGAAGTCTAGGCATTTGGACCTTCTCCACCTCTGTTTTGTCAGGATTGAATTCAAGATTTCTGAGTCCCTTTGCTGTAGGCTTTCAATTGGGGGCAAACATGGGCACGCCTGGCTTAGGTTTTAGCTTCTTAGTTAGCTTGGCAATTGTGGTACCAGTGCTCATCCCTGTTCAAACATGGAGATATTTAATATTGAAATAAATATATGGTAGAATTGACTCAGCAACTTATGACTCCAAAGAAATTATGCAATAATATGACACTGTTTAATGCAACTCCAATTCCATATGCTTGAAAATTTTGATTAAAAAAATGGAGAGAACTAAATTTAAAAATTTGGCACTTAGTTCAAAGGGGCAAAGGATTTGAATCCCCATGTTAATGAATTTAAAATTTTAATTATTCAAGACTTTAATTTTCTCATTAAATTTGGTAAATTTTATTTTCTTTCTGTTTTTGTGCTAGCACCAGGTTTGAACTTGGGTCCTCTTTTTCTCTGTTTTTTTTTTTTTGTTGTTGTTGTTGGTTTTTTTTTTGCAATCTATCACTTGAGTCAATGCTTTACTTCTTTTTGTCTTCCATCTTAATTGAAAATGAGAGTTTTGGGGATTTGTTTTCCCAGACTGACTTCAAACATCAGTCCACAGATATCAGCCTTTTGAATAGCTAGGATTACGGCAGGTGCCACCATTGCCATTCAGCTTTGAGTGGGTTTTATTTTATACTTTTACTCATATTGGATGGTCCCTCTATTGAGGGTGTTTTTTTTATTATCAGCAGGTGCTTAATGTTACTGCAAACAGTTCTGAAATGCTAAGTGGATACTGTAGTTGATTACAATTTGAAATGGTAAATTGAATAGGAAATGGAGTTTTACTCTTTAAGTGCAGAGTAACCTTGGAAATCATTTAGATAATACATTGTTCCCATCTATTTTATAAAGTCTGTGGCAACCATTTGTAGTGCCAGAGTCCTAAGACCATGATTGGCATGGAAATGGAGCCTAATTAAACAATGAAGTTTGGATAAGATTTTCCCTATAGACAACAATTCCTGCTCCTGAAAAGGGCAGCCCATTCCCAGTTCACTAGAGCCTTCCTATAAAACCTGAAATGGGGCATGAAGAAAAACTAGAGGAAATTATGTAAGTGAAACTTTCCATGTATCCTGCTTATGAATGAACTTTTCTGTCTCTTCATGTCCTTAAACACACGAACATTAGAATAATATGTGATGGGAAATGAAGGCTTTCCCAATTCAGGTCTATTCATCCTCACTTTGAACTTATGTAAGTAGACCACTATTTATACGACTTGCTCATCCTCCCTTTTCCTCCCACCTAAGCTACTTCATGTTACCTCTAACCAGGAGAAGTACACAGAGGAGGACGAGGGTGCTTAATTTGGGAATGAATTGTTAAGAGTCTCCTTAGTCACTATAAAAAAACGCGCCTAAATTTAGCATTTCAAATGTTTTTAATTTAGTTTTATTGGCAGGGTGATGCACAGAGGGGTTACAGTTGCATATGTAAGGTCCTGAGTATATTTCTTATCTAATATTGTTACCCCTTCCCACTTTCTTCTCCCTGCCAACTCCCATTGAATTTTTTAAAGTAGAATTTTGTTCTATTTATGTTCTTTTGTTTTGTTGTTCAACTTGTTTAGAAACTACATAGTAAAGAGGAACACTAATTTTTATTTTGATTGGAGAATGAGGTCTTCCCTCAGAAATTGTCCTTCATCTTTTCATATTGTATTATGTTTACAAAATTTACAAGTAAGCAACAATTTTCCTATAATAAACTGGTGGATAAAGAGGATTTGTTAATTAAACAAACAATGAGAAAAAGTCCACAGCCTAGAACTATCTGTGGAGATTTATTCAAAAAGCCTTTTCTTTTCACAATAAGTAAAAATGTCAGCGTCACTCTGAGAACAGGTGTGTACATTTACATTAAATAAATTATTCATTTGTTAATATTGTGGAATTGTTTTGGAGAACATGAGAATCAAAGAAAGCCCAAATAATCTCCATCCTTTGCATTATGCATTGTGGCATTAAGAAAGAGTTTTCTTTGAGAAATATCCAAAACAAAGGCTCTCTTCATTCCCTTAGGTATTCTAGTAAGCAACAGGATAAAATCCAATAAAAATCTTTGAATTTGTTTGGGTACTTTGTTCATACCTTTAGAGTGACATGTGGGCTTCAATTTCTAAGCACATGAAATATGGCTTGGCTAGTTTGAATTCTTTTTTACTGATTCTCTTTGCAGAGCTCAAATGTTGATTCTTTTAGTTCTTTGTCATTCTTGGAAACACTGTAGAGTCATTCTCAGTCTTGGTTCTTCCTTGAGTTTGAGAATATTCCCGTGCAATCTTTCACACTCTATCCCTGTACACACAGTTCCCTGAAATCTCCCATTCCCAATTCATTGAATTTTCACGCTTAAATAGCACCATGTACTCTTGGCTCTTGATCTTGAGACTACAGTGCACTAAATTTGGATCTTGTTCTATTGCTTTTTCTTATGATAATGCTACAGTATCTGAGGTGGTGCTTTTCTTTTCTTTTTCTTCTTTTAAATCCTGAATCATTCCTTTTATTCTTTCCTGTTCATTTTACTTGATGTTACTTCAGGTTCATGATTACATTATTTCTATTATTGATAGCATCCAATGAAAATCCCAGGTTTTCTTATTTTTTTAATTTCTAAATTTTCCAGTAATAAAGTGTTTGTTTTTAATTCATACTTACTCTGTAGAATTTCTTTCTCTTGAGAAGGATTTAACCTTTGTTACTAAAGAATGCTTAACACCTTTGTCTAAAAATGTTGACGTTTAGGTCAGGTGGGGTTGACTTTGGTAAGTTGAATGCTCCCTGAAGGAGTTTTGTCAGGCTTCATTAGTTCTATTTCAATTAATTACTTTTTAAAATTTTTTTAATAATTGTATTTTATTGTTGGGATGATGTATACAGGGGTTAAGCTTACATTTGTCTGGTAGTAGGTACATTACTTCTTGAACATTGATACCCCTTCCCATGTTTTTTTTTCATATTTTATTGTAATTAATAGAAGGGTTATATGATATTTGCCAGATAGGAGGTGCATTAATTCACATACATTGATACCCTTTCACATGTCTTGACCCCCATTTCCCTCTCCCCACACCTCCACCCCTCATCTTGTTTTCCCCCTTCCCTATCCAATTTCAATTCCTAATACTTTATGGGAGGTGGATGTTGTTTCAATTTTGTAGAGCTTTGTTGTTTTACTCTATGCTCTTTGATACCTGGTTATTTGCTTTCAAAAGTTTTGCAGAGCTACTTCTGTCTAGTTCAAAATACAATCCAGGACCAGTTTTAGACCTACGTGGTGATCTCTCCTAAGATTCAGTGTTTAAGTCATTTAGATGCTTCTTAAGTTCAGATCCATGACTCTGTAGCTCAAGAGCTTAAGAGGATTGTTTAGTTGAGTTTCCATTTCTCCATTTCTTTTCTTTTTGGTCCCTTGAACCGCAAAGCTTTCCAAACTGTAAGATGAACGCTTCCTAATAGGAGCTATAGAGCAAAAAGTAAATAATACAAAAAGTATCATTTACAAAAAGTAAAAATATAGCAGGGAACTTTCCCTGCTTCAGTCCAGAAGACAAGACCGCCCCACAGTTCTTTTTGTCTAACTACATATATGCTTGAAAGATAAGTACTCTAACTTCAGGCTCGACATGGGAGGAAAAGAAAAATAGAATTCACTGTCATACCATTTGCATTTGGGTTTTAAAATTCATTCTCCAATTTTCCTTCTATTGTTTGTCTTCAGTCACATTCAATAGGAGATTCAGAGTCACAATAGTTTATTTTCAAAAGATTAAAGAATAGACGCTTCTCCCTTTTATTTTTCTTGCTTCACACTATGTTTAAATAAAATCTCATTATACTCTTTTTAGAGTATTAAATCTATTTCTGATAGGCAAGTTCTTTCCTGTCCTAGAAATATGATTTTTCAGAAGAGGCAATAAAAGATATATCCATACTTATTAGGGGATTGAATTACTTTTTTTTTACATTGTCAGAATCAGAGAAGCAAAGAGTAAAAGAAAAATTGGCATAACTGAACATATCAATATTAGCCATTGAAAAATTCAGTATGATTCTGAAGAACTGATTCCCAATACCACCTTCTTTAAGTTAGTGATAGTGAATGTTTATCCCTGTTAAAAGAAAAGAGAAACTAAAAAAACAATGCATTTGAAGCAGTGGTAAATATTAATAAATAAATAAAAGTTTGGCTCAGATCCTGACATTGAAATCCATGTATCTATACAGAAAAAGCATAGGCAACAACAAACTATACCCTTAACATTATCTACCTCCCATGTCTTTAATGTTCTGCAAAGGCAAGTAAATTGTTGACATTTCATTTCTAAAGCCCTACACTTTGATTATTTGAATATTTTGTTTTCTAGAACTTATCCCATTGTTTGTTCATTTGTTTCTCAGTGTTCGCATTTGTTATTATTCAGTAAACTGAAAATGAAAAAAAGAAATGTTTTCCTTTCTCTTGTCTTCACTCTTCCTGGGGTAGGAATGCAAAACTGGCGTTTAAGTGCAGAATTTCTGTTTCTAGAGCCAATGTTCTTTCCATCATGTTAAATTGGCTAGAAATTGAGAACAATTCCTCTAGTCATTTCTACATGAGTAAATCCTAATTTATTTTGTGTAAAGTTTTTTTTTGTCACATTTAGCTATTCCACTTTCCCCCCACTGTGGGAAATATGAATAATAGAAGTAGACAAAGACAAACCATTTCCTGATTTTATTCTAACAAGCTATGGATAAGTCACTGGGTTTCTCCAAACCTTAGTGCCCTTAAGCATTAACTCAGGATAATAAGGGGATCCTTCCTTCAGAATTACTGTAGCAAATCCATATGTTTTGGAGATACTTATCACAACCAGCCTTTATTATGTTAAACACATATATTTCCCTTACAAGATCATAGTTCAACAACATGTAAATATTACAAACATAATTTTTCAGGTTAAAGAAAATCCTTCTGAGATTTGAAGATTCAAATATCTCTTCTAAAGGACATAGACTTAGCAAGTATGATGAGAATTCAGCAGATCATGCTAAAATATTGCTTTTAGAGTATGGATAGCATGCTGTTAAATGGGTCATAGAGAAAGCTCAGTAATCCATAGAGCAGTTATCTACTTAGTTGCCTTTTTGGTTTTAAGTAGGTAACTTCATCCTAATTTAACACGGGGCAGGAAGCAGAGGAATCAGAGCTGTAGAAAGTAGGATGGCATCTGGGATTTATGCCAACCAAAATGATCAGTTGACTCTCTTTATCTAGTAGGTTGCCATGGACTTCTCAGGAAAATGAATTATTTAAATATTATTATGAAGTCAGGTCCAAGGTGTTATTAAATTATTTTCATCTGTGTGCCTTGCCTTTTTATGGCCTTTCTTCAGCTTAGTACTTAATACTTTGCTGCTAATACAAAGTGTGCATTTTGTGATTAAGTAGTGCATAGACAGGAAAGAATGGGCCAGGGAACAGATTTTCCATGTGTTGCTGCTTCTCCGCATTATTGAACAGGAGCTCAGATGATTGGCTTTCCTGGATGTTCATTTGCAGAGACAAGACCCCATTTTGCTTCTGTTTTTTGCTGTTAATCAATAAACTGCAAATAAAATTGCTGAAAGCTGACCCTCCAACCCCCATCCACTACCGCTTCCTTCTTTGGAGGCAATGGAATCTCCAGTGAGGTCTGTTTTTACATTTTTAGAAGAGGAATTGTAGTTCTACTGTTGATAGTAAAAGAAGACAACATTTTAAGGAAGGGCTCTGGAAAAACATCTGGCTGTCTGAATTTCTTTTTGATTACTTTGTAATGACTACATTAGGAAGGGCAGGGATGGGAGAAGAGGAAACTGAAGACACTGGAGGCTGGAGCAAAACTTACCTCTATTCAAAAGTATTTGGTATGTGAAGAAAGCTATATCTCCTCAGCATTCTTTTCTTTTGTACCTTTAAACTCCACTAACTACATACGCCATAAATACCTCACTCCCTTCAAAATATTTTTTCAGAAAGAAAGATGTAAAGACACTGTTTTGTACTGTTTTATTTACATGGTTGATCAGATTTCCAGTGTTCATCTTAAAAGATTTTCTAAACTTGAATAGATAAACAGTATGAACAACACATTGGTGGCATATTTGAGGCTATATTTTAAATCATTATTTGACAGAATTAAAGAACCCCTAAAAATCATGCATGGATGTTTTCCTTCATGCAATACCATATTAGATCTGGATTGCTGATTTTTTTTTTTCTATCACAGTTCTGGCTAATGAAATCTTTCCCATTTGCTGCAGAAACCATTGCATTATCCCATTCTACTTGTAGTAAGCCAATTGGATGTTAGAAGGAAAAGTTCCAAGTCCTCATTGATTAACATGGCAGTTGCAGAAGACTATATACCATGTGGCATGATGCAATGGTGAGCCAAGTAGATTCCATTTTGGGTAGGGGCCTTTATTCCTTCTCTTAGTTGCCCTTAGCTGTACTGTGTCATGTTCTAATGAGGTCAGACACTGGGGCAAATCATCTGTTATCTCTCTCACTGTTATTTTTAACTCATTGATTTAGATTGCTGAGATTTGTTTCCATGGTAACAAAAAGGATCACTTGGGTGGGAAGCTCAGAATAGCCATGGAACTTGAGGGGACCCTTTTGGTTTCCTCTCAACTTGCATTGTGTCATGATGCTATTTATTGCCTTGTAGGTCACACTGTCCTTGAGTCCTCAGGACATCTTGGAGGAATTGTAAGATTGTTTAATTTTATTTTTTGCCTAGTAACAAATAATTCATTGTTTTTCCTGATACAGGGAATATGTTTAACTTTCCCAGAAGCTTTTTTTTCACCTACCTGGATTAATCATAATACTGAATCATGAATCTGTGATGATGAGAATTGTCTAAAATACATTATTCTCTTTGTGAGACCTTTTCACATAGCGGCATTTGAAATACAAGACATATGAAGAAGTCTTATTTCATTTAATCTTTACCATTTTTACCTAAAAGGTCCCTAGGAGAACAACAAATGCAGTCACATTGGAGGCTAGTCATTTAACATGTGAACTTTTTGGTGAAAGGCACAATTCAGCCCCTTAGCCCTTAGTTAAACCTATTTGACCTAAATTAAATTACCAGGAACTTGCTTATTTATAATTTTTTTCTTCTTTGTCAAAAAATACTGTAGTTTTCACATGATTATCTCAGTAGATGCAGAAAAAAAGTATTTGATAAGACCCAGCACCCCTTTATAGTGAAAGTTCTTGAGAAAACAGAAACCCATGCAACATCCCTCAATATAAGAAAGGCTGTATACAAAAAATCTGCAGTTAGCGTTACACTTAATGGTGAAAACTTAAAACCATTTACTCTAAAAATCAGAAATGGGACAAGGATGTCTGCTTTTTCCACTCCACTTCAATATTGTACTGGAATTCCTAATTAGAGCAATAAGGCAAGAGACAAACATAAAGAGGATCCAAATAAGACAGAAAGAGGAAAAAGTAAAAATCTTTGCAGATGTCTTGATCATAGACTCCGCTCCCAAGTTACTTGAGCTGATCCAAAACTTTTGCAAAATAGCATGGTATAAAATTAACCCACAAAACCAGTAGTTTTTCTATATTCCAACAATGAAAAGAGCGAGGTTGAAATCAACCTCAGCAACAGCAACTCCTTTTGTAAGGAATTAACTTTACCAAAGACATGAAAGACTACTATGATGAAACCTTTCAAAACCTGAAAAAGGAAATTAAAGTACACTTAAGGAAGTGAGAAAACCTCTCCTACTCCTGGATTGGGAGAATTAAGGTTGTGAAAATGGCAATACTGCCAAAGGCTATCTACAAATTAAATGTAATACCTATCAATAATATCCCAACATTATTTAATGAAATAGAAAAGGCTGTTAAAAATTAATATGATAAGGGAACCCAAATCATCAGATGGAAGAAGGACAGCCTGTTCAACAAATGGTTCTAGTAGAATTGGCAATATGTGCATAGAAAACTGAAGTTAGATCTGTATACATCACCCTGCAACAGAATCAACTCCAAATGGATCAAAAACCTTGAGGCAAGAGCAAATACACTGAAAATATTACAGGAAGGGATATAGGCTACACTTGGGTTTCTTGGCACAGGTCAAAACTTCATAAATAAAGATGCAGAAACACAATAAATCAAAGAAAGGCTGGACAAATGAGACTGTATTAAACTCCAGAGTCTCCCCATGGCAAAGGACATAGATAGTGAGATAAGTAGAAAGCTCACAGATTGGGAGATTTTCACCAGATAAGAGAATCATATCAAAAATATAGCTAACGCTCAAACAATTAAAATTCCATAACCAATTTTCAAAGAAGCAGTCACCCAATTAATAAGTGGGCTAAATTATTAAAAAGATAACTTCTCTGGAGAGGAAATAAGAATAGCTAATAGACACATGAAGACATGCTCAATATTTCTGGCCATAAAAAGAAACACAAATCAAAACCATATAGAGATTCCATCTCACCCCAGTTAGAATGGCATGAGTGTAAGCGTGTGTGTGTGTGTGTGTGTGTGTGTGTGTGTGTGTGTGTGTGTGTGTGTGTGTGTGTATAGATGCTGGCAGGGATGGATACTACACTGTTGGTAGGAATGCAAACTAGTTCAATCATCCTGGAAAACAGTATGGAGCTCTCTCAAAAGAATAAAAATAGAATGCCCCTATGATCTAGAATTCCCCCTCCTTGGCATTTACCCAAATGTTTACAAACAATGCCATGCTAAATCTGCCAGAACCACTATGTTCACTGCAACATTTTTTTTTACCATATTTAAAATATGGAACTAACCCATAAGCCCCTCAGTAACTGAATGGATCAAGGAAATGTGGTACTTATACACAATGGAATTCTATGCTGCCAATTGAAAGAATGACAGTACTGCATTCATAAGGAAATATTAAGACCTGGAAAAAATCATATTAAGTGAAGTAAGCCAGACCCAAAGGAACATAGGCTCCATAGTTTTCTTCATTTGTAATATCTAGTATGTGTCTAGGCTAGTCCTAGTAGTCATAGTAGAACAATAGCTATGTACATATTACCATATAAAATGATGCCAATTGACCTCTAGGATGTAGAAACAAAAGCCATATAATGAGTGATTGTTGTCCTTAATGTATTATGTTATCTCTCATCTCTTTTGCTGTCCCTTGGTTATCTCATATTGTTGCAGTATTTCACCTAATGATCTGATATATTGTATATATGCTTATTTGGTTATTAGAAAAAGGATAGGGAAGGGGGAAAACAAGATGAGGGGGAGGGGTGGGGAAAGGAAATGGGCACTAAGACATGAGAAAGGGTATCAATGTGAGGTAATGCACCTTCTATCTGGTGAATATAATGTAACCCTTCTATTAATTACAATAAAAATATATGGAAAAAATGATGCCAATTGGAAATACTTTCTAAAATTTATTGTTTTCTCCCAACTGAAAATGTGGTGCAATAGATATATCAGTATAAGCAGGATCAGACACCATTATCAATATATTAACATAGGGTACATATTCCTAGGTGAGCATATGTAATACTGGACTCCAAAGTTCTTTCCTCCTCCATGGTTTTAATGTCCTGCAACCTGTAATTTTCATTATAACAGAACTCCAAATTTTGTTTGCTGCCTCCACAGAAAAGTCTTTATTTGTCTTTCAGAGCTCTATTTAATTTTTAAAACCATCTTTATTCCTCTGTATAAAGGAGTTATCTAGAAAAAATATTCCTTAATAAACTCTCCTTAACAAATACCATTTTTTCATTGTAAAAGTTTCTCCTTGGGCCGGGAATTTGGCCTAGTGGTAGAGTGCTTGCCTAGCATGTATGAAGACCCGGGTTCAATTCCTCGGTACCATACACATAGGAAAAACCCGGAAATGGTGCTGAGGCTCAAGTCCGAGGACAGTGCTGAGGCCCTGAGCTCAAGCCCAGGACTGGCAAAAAAAAAAAAAAGTTTCTCCTTTCCCTTTTCTTTTTTTTCTTTTACATAGATATTGACAATTTTCTGACTGAGGAAGTTTAGTTACCAAAGAAGCTAAGTGAAAAAAAAAAAAAAAGAAGCTAAGTGAAAAGGCTATTTTTTTAAAAAAAGAAAATTCTTACTACATCTATGTTATTTTTAATCAGAAGCATGCTATTTCATATTTGTCATTTGCTCCCCAATTTTGGTTCAAATTCATTTTTGTAATAGATTTTTTAGTTTTCATTGAACTTGCAAATGAATGCAAAAACCTGTTAAAAGTACCCTAGTTTATTAATTCACTGCTAGGTTGGCTGGTTATTTCTGAGGACTCGGAAAATTGCATCAGGTGTGAACCAGGTGTGTGAACAGGCTACTTGAATACTGATATTGAAAGTCCATAGTGAATAACATTCCACTTGAAAAGGCAGTTTCAGGGTAACTTACTGCATTAAAGAAACTGTCATATTGACTAGACTTATGGAACAAGAAATAGGCTTTTTTCCTTGCTATTTTACCCCATATCAGACAAGATCCTTTAAATGGAAAGATTTTACATCTTTCTGATCTATTCAGAGTAGAAGAGTAAGCATTTATGACAAAGGTGACCAGGTAACAGAAATGAGGTAATTCAGAATAAAATCCCAACACTTGACCATGTTGATTCATTTCTTGATCATGTGTATCCACTTGTTACTTAGCACCTCAGAATAACTAATCTATTGAAGTGTTAGCACTAAATGTGTATGTAGTTTTGTAAATTGCATATGTCATGTTCAAAAAGATGAGGGAAATATGACAGTGAATTGTTTACTGATCATTTTTCCTGCCTTTAAGGATGATACAATCCACCAGAAAACAAAACATGAATAATTATAAAGAAGGCATAGGCATAAATATACACAAAGAAAAAGAGTAAGAATATTATCACTATCACCTTCAGAAGATTTCTGAAGAATGGTAGGCTTTTCCAGCATAGTGATATTTGTCCTGCCATCTGAAGAATGGATGAAGAGTAGATCAATAAGATAGAAGATATTCTTTTTTTTATTGTACTTAGTAAAAGGGTTACATGATATTTGCCAGATACATTGATACCCTTTCACATGTCTTGGTACCCACTTGCCTCCCCCCCCACACCCCCCACCCATCTTGGTTTCCCCCCTTCCCTATCAAATTTCAAATAACCAAATACAAATAAATTCAATATATCAGATAACAAAGTGAGATACTATACCAATATGAGATAACCAAGGGACAGCAAAGGAGATGAGAGACAAGATAGTACATTAAGGACAACAGTCATTCATTATATTTCTTTTGTTTCAATATCCTGAAAGTCTTTTCAATTAGCTTCACATTATATGGCCTTATGTATCAAGATTTTGCTCTATTGCAGATCTCTGCTAGTAGAGCCCAAGGTTTCTACTGATTATGACAAATGAGGGAAACCATTGAGCCTAAGTTCCTTTGAGTCTGGCTTACTTCACTTAATATGATTTTTTCTAAGTCTTTCCATTTCCTAACAAATGGGGTGATGTCATTCTTTCTGACAGCAGCATAGAATTCCATTGTGTACAAATACCACAACTTGTTGATCCACTCATCAACTGAGGGACATCTAGGTTGGTTCCATATCTTTGCTATGGTGAATAGTGCTGCAATGAACATTGTTGTGCTAGTGGATTTAGTATGTCCTTGTTTCTGGATGGTTGGGTAAATGCCAAGTAGTGGAATTGCTGGGTCATAGGGGAGTTCTATGTTTAGCCTTTTGAGGCACTGCCACACTGCTTTCCATAGTGGTTGAACGAGTTTGCACTCCCACCAACAGTGTAGTAGTGATCCCTCCTGGCCACATCCCCTCCAGCATCTGTTGTTATTTGTTTTCCTGATCCTGGCCATTCTAACTGAAGTGAGGTGGAATCTTAGCGTTGTTTTGATTTGCATTTCTTTTATGACCAGAGATGTTGAGCATTTCTTCATGTGTCTATAGGCCTTTTTTGTTTCTTCTTCAGAGAAGACTCTCTTTAAGCCTTTGGCCCATTTTTTAATGGGATGGTTGTTACTTTGGAGGTTAGTTTTGGAGTGATTCAATTTTTTGAGTTGTTGATATATTTTAGATATGAGGCCTTTGTCCGTTGTTTGGTTGGTGAAGATCTTCTCCCACTCTGTAGGCTTCCTGATTAGTTTACTAGCTATGTCCTTTGCCATACAAAAGCTCTGCAGTTTAATGCAGTCCCACTTATCCAGTCTTTCTCTGATTTGTTGTGATTCTTGGTCTTATTAAGAAAGTTTCTACCTCTGCCAAGGAGGCCTAGTGTATCTCCTATTCCTTCCTGTAAAGTTTTCAGTGTGTCAGCTTTTACCTCCAGGTCTTTGATCCATTTGGAGTTAATTCTAGTGCAGGGTGACAAAGAAGGATCCAACTTTAGTTTTCTGCAGGTGCTTAACCAGTTCTGCCAGCACAACTTGTTGAAGAGGCTGTCTTTATTCCATTCTATTTTTTTGGCTCCCTTGTCAAAGATTAGGTAGCCATAGGTCTGTGGTTTAATATCTGGGTCCTCATTTCTATTCCATTGGTCTTCAGGCCTGTTCCTGTACCAGTACCAAGCTGTTTTGAGAATTACAACTCTGTAATAGAGTCTAAAGTTTGGAATTGAAATTCCTCCTGTGCTGTTCTTTCTGCTAAGAAGTGTTTTTGCTATACGGGGTCTTTTATTATTCCATATGAAATTTTGGATTGCCTCTTCTATTTCTTTAAAGAATGACATTGGGATATTGATGGGTATTGCATTGAATTTGTAGATAGCTCTTGCCAAGATTGTCATTTTTACAATGTTGATTCTTCCAATCCAGGAGCATGGGAGGTTTTTTCATTTCCTTAGTTCTGCTTTAATTTCCTTTTTTAGGGTTTTAAAGTTTTCGTCAAAAAGGTCCTTTACATTCTTGGTTAAGCTAATTCCTAGGTACTTTATTTTCTTTGAGGGTATTGTGAAAGGAGTTTCTTTCCTGATTATTGCCTCGTTCCTCTCACTGTTGGCGTAAAAGGAAGGCAGTTTATTTTTGAGGGTTGATTTTATAGCCTGCTACTCTTCCAAAGCTTTGAATCAGCTCAAGGAGCTTGGGAGTAGAGTCTATAGAATTCTTTAAATACAGAATCATGTCATCTGCAAAGAGGGATAGTTTTATTTCCTCTTTCCCTACTTGGATCCCCTTTATGCTTGCTTCTTGCCTTATTGCACGGGCTAGGAATTCTAGTACTATGTTAAAGAGTAGTGGAGAGAGTGGGCATCCTTGTCTCATTCCTGATTTTAGAGGGAATGGCTTTAGATTTTCACCATCAAGTGTAATACTAGCAGTAGGTTTCTCATACACAGCCTTTATTACATTGAAGAATGTTCCATGGATTCCTAGTTACTTCAGAGCTTTTAACATAAAGGGGTGTTGGATCTTGTCAAATGCCTTTTCCACGTCTATTGAGACAATCATGTGATTTTTGTCCTTGCTCCTGTTGATGTGTTGAATTATATTAATTGATTTGCGTATGTTGAACCAGCTTTGCCTCCCTGTGATGAATCCAGTTTGATCATAGTGTATAATTTTTTTGATGAGTTGTTGTAGATGGTTGGCCAGTATTTTGTTGAGAAGTTTTGCATCGATGGTCATCAAAGAAATAGGTCTATAGTTCTCTTTCTTGATGAATCTCTGTCTGGTTTGGGGATGAGGGTTATACTGGCTTCATAGAATGAGTTTGGTAAGGAACCTTCATTTTCAATTTCGTTGAAGAGCTTGAGGAGTATTGGTGTGAGCTCTGCTTTGAAGACCTTATAGAATTCAGCTGTGAATCCATCTGGCCCTGGGCTTTTCTTAGGTGGAAGTTCTCTAATTGCCATTTCTATTTCAGAGCTTGAAATAGGCCTGTTGAGTTGGCTTAGTTCTTCTTGGTTCAGTGTGGGTATGTTAATTTTGGCTAGGAATTAATCCATTTCATCTAGATTCTCAAATTTGTTGGCATAAAGTTTTGAGAAGTATTCCCTCATGATATTCTGGATCTTGGTAATTTCTGTTGTGATATTACCATTTTCATCTGCGATTTTGTTTATTTCGATATGCTCTCTTATTTTTTTGGTAATATTTGCTAAGGGCTTGTCAATTTTGTTAATTCTTTCAAAGAACCAACTCCTTGTTTTGTTGATTCTTTCTATAGTTTTTTTGGATTCCAAATCATTTAATTCTGCTTTGATTTTAATAATTTGCTTTCTTCTACTGGGATTAGGGTTGGTTTGTTGCTCTTTTTCCAGGATCTTAAGGTGAGACATTAACTTGTTGGTTTGAAATTTTTCCAACTTGTTGTTGTAGGCACTCAGCGCTATAAATTTTCCTCTGAGTACTGCCTTTGCTGTGTCCCAAAGGAGTTGGTAGTTTGTGTGCTCCTTACTGTTAAATTTCATAAACTGTTGGATTTCTGTTCTGATCTCTTCCATGACCCATTGGTGATTCAACAATGTGTTGTTCAGTCTCCATGAGTTACAGGGTTTTCGTTGGTGAAGATGTGTGTTCAGTTCCAGTTTGATGCCTTTGTGGTCTGAGAGTGTGCATGGAATAATTTCAGTGTTTCTGAATCTGTCCAGGTTTGTTTTATGGCCTAAGATGTTATCTATTTTGGAAAATGTTCCATGTGCTGCTGAGAAAAACGTATATTGTGTTGTTGCTGGGTGGAATATTCTGCAGATGTCTGTTAAATCTAGTTGGTCTATATAGTTGTTCAGTTTTAAGGTTTCTCTGTTGAGTTTTTACTTGTTGATCTGTCCATAGTGAGAGTGGTGTGTTAAAGTCACCGACAATCACTGTATTTCGATCTAGGTATGGTTTCAGTGTAAGTAAAGTTTGCTTGATGAAGTTTGGAACTCCGGGATTGGGTGTGTAAATATTTAGGATCGTTATGTCTTCCTGGAGGAAAGATCCCTTTAATAGTAGGTAGTAACCTTCTTTGTCTTTTTTTTTTTTTTACTAATTTTAGTTTGAAGTCTATTTTACCTTATATGAGGATGGTAACTCCAACCTGTTTATGGGGGCCATTAGCTTGACAGAGTTTATTCCAACCTCTCACTTTCAAAAGATGCTTGTTTTTTTTGGGTAAGATGTGTCTCTTGAAGACAGCAGAACGATGGCTCTTGCTTTTTGATCCAACTAGACAGCCTATGCCATTTAATTGGAGAGTTAAGTCCATTGATATTGAGAGTTAGGATTGAGAGATATTTATTAGTTCCTACCATTTTTAAAAGCTTTCATTAGGGCCTGTGTCTTGACAGTTCTTGTGGTCTTTAGATGGTATGCTGTTTAGGTGACATTTCTTTCCCTATATTGCATTTATTTTGGTTTTCTATGTATAGAACATCTTTGAGAATTCTCTGTAGTGTTGGTTTTGTTGTGACATATTGTTGCAGCTTTTCCCTGGAATGGAATGTTTTTATTGTTCCCTCAGTTATGAATGAGAGCTTAGCTGGGTAGAGTATTCTTGGTTGGTAGTTATTTGACTTAAGGGCATGACATATATGCTTCCAGTCACTTCTTGCTTGCATGGTCTCTGCTGAGAAATCTGGGGTTATTCTGATTGGTTTTCCTTTATAGGTTACTGAACCCTTTTCCCTGGCTGCCTTTAGGATCCTTTTTTTGGTTTCTATTGATCCAGTTCGGATTACGATGTGGCAGTGGGCTGTTCTTTTCTGGTCAGGTCTGTTTGGGGTTCTAAAAGCTTCTTGTATCTGGATGGGCCTGCCCTTCTGGATATTTGGGAAATTCTCTGATATGATTCCCTGAAGTATATTTCCAATACCATTGACCTCTTTCTCCACGCCCTCCTCAATACCAATTAGCCTTAAATTAGGCTTCCTAATTGTATCTTGGACCTCCTGAAGTGCTCTCTCATATTTCCTAGATTTGGATTGACTCATTTTCTGAAGATAACTAAATTATCTTCAGCCCCGGAAATTCTCTCCTCTGCATTGTCTAACCTGCTATCAAAGCTATCTACTTTATTTTTCATCTCCGTTGCTTCTAATTGCTCATTTTTGATGCCTTGCATCTCTTCTTTTAGATCATGTATGGATTTCTTTAGCTCCTTGATTTCCATCTGAGTGGTTAGCTCAGTAGCTTTATTTTCTTTGAACATTTGCTGGAGTTCTGTCACCTTTTTATTTGTGGATTCTATGAATTCATCCATCTTTTTTTGAAAAACCTTTATTATGGCCTCCTTTATGGCTTCTTCTTTTTCACTTATCACCTTGTTTATGGTTTCCTCTTGTTCAGCTATGGCTTCCTCCCTTATCTCTTTCTTTGTATTTTCACATTTTTCATTAATGATGTTTATCAATTGCATTTGTACAGCACTTGGAAGACTCTCCTCTAGGTTTGCCAGTGACTGTTCCATTGGCTGTTTACATTGGGTGAGGGGGGTGGGGGATGTTGTTTCTTGATTTGACATTTTTCTTGAGTTTCTTGTTCTGCCCATTTGAAAGAGGGAGCAAGATTAATACTAAACACGATTATAGTTTTTCAGATATAACCAACCTAGACCTCTGTAGCTGGCAGACTCTAGATGTTCACAAGTTTTGATTGGTGTTATCACTCTTTCTTTTTGTGCAGTTACCGACCAGTCTAATAATCCACTGATAAGCAATTTATACCCAAAACAATAAGCCTCTCAATCCAATCTCTATTGTCTTTAAGTCCCTCTGAGCCTTGAGAATAATTAAACACCTAGATATACAGTGTTGCTCAACAGCCATCAAGTGTAGATCCATGCTGTATAAGGGTTGAAAGATGAGCAGAGGTCCAGAGATAGAAAAATAGAATGAGAGAGGTCAGGGGGTAAGTAGGTAGCATATTTAAGTACAAAGTTTGTAAAGTATTAGAATAAAACTTATGTGTTGCTGCACGACTAGCTCTTAGCCCAACCAGTGGCCTCACAGTGGACCATGGGATGGCTCTGCGAGCTTCCGTCTGAGCGCAGTTGGTGGACGTTTTCCTGTGCTGCTTCCAGGGGCGGACCCAAGCCAAGGGTCTGGGGATTGAGAGTTTCAGGGGCTCTCAGCAGGACCAGCAGGAGACCCCTCTGTTCCCAGGGGCGGGGCCCAGCTGGGGACGTGGGCTCCAAGGGCGGAGCCTTGCCTTTTTGGTTCTCAGAAGGGGAGCTTGGCTGCTGGTCGGCCCTTCAGATCCCTGCTGTGTTTCCACTGCTTTGTCAGAGTCTGTGACTGTGGGGGGCCTCTCGGTGGTGTCTTGCTCAGGATTCCCAGCTGGAGGATGCCCCACTCAGGAATTGAGGGGGGGCAGATGCTGGCTCCTATTTTCCCTCACCCCCTACCCACTGTTGTAAGGCAGGGTCCCAACGCCCTCTACTCTCCAGATCCAGTGGCCTGGGAGAGGAGCCTGGTGGGCGGGTAGGAGCTGGGACAGCTCCGCCTCCCCTGGTGGGGTGCTGAGTCTTAGGGTCCGCCCGCTTGTCAGTCTCCAGTCAGAGGGCTGGGGGTTGAGCCTGTTGGGCGGGTGGGAGTTGGGACAGCCCCGCCTCCCTTGGTGGGGTGCTGGGTCTTATGAGTAGCCCGCCTGTCAATCTCCAGTCAATGGACTGAGGGAGGGGGCTGTTGAGGGGAGGGACAGGATTCTAAATTCCTTGCCCCCCTGCTCCCGCCAGTCTTTCTCAGGTGGGGTGTTGGGGTCTGAGTTAAGTTCTATTGCTTGGCACCTGCTCTGCTTTCCTGATGTGTTTGGGGATGCTCTGTATTACTCACGCCTCTGCGTCCGTCTGCGGGTGCTCCATGGTGGTGGGGAGTCTTTCACTCCCCTTGGGTCTCCGCCGCAGCCTGTGTTCTGCGTCTGGGTTCCACTGCTTGCTGTTCTGGTTTCGCGTCTGGGTTCTGCTGCTTCCGCCGTTCGCTGGCCCGATTCTGTGCTGGTTTCTGCAGCCGTTGGGCTCCCAGCTTGGCGCCCTCCACTGCCGCCGCTTTTCGTGGATTAGATCCGGTGCCTGCCGCCGCTTTCCCAGTGTGGAGCCAGCACCCGCTCAAGCCGCTTTTCGCGGCTTGGTCCGGCGCCAGCTGCTGCTTTTCGCGGCTTTCCGCGGCTTTCGTGGTGTGGATCCCGTGGCGAGAGGTGGGGGAGGGGTCTTCGCGTTCCAAATTCTTGAGAAAGTTGGATGTGAGCTTTATCTGGATTTCTTTTCCGGTTTGAGTCCTTCTCGTTGCTTTTTGAGTATGTTGTTGTGGATTTCTTTAGGTAGTTGGCTCATGGGACTCCCTGGTTCTCTCTTTTTGTTAGAGAGAGCTAGGCTGCATCCCTATTGTCTTGGCGCCATCTTCCTTCCATCCGAGGTAGAAGATATTCTGAGCACAAAAAAGAACAAAGATCCAGATGGAAGACATAACACAGTTATTTGCATGGTAAATAGTAGGAAATGTAGGGATAGGGTGGAAAACAGAAAGTATTGAACATTAATTCAGTTGTAGATATATTCTCAAGATTTGGTGAAGACGTGCTGAAACAAGGAAGTAAGTAGTAAGAGAAATGGCAGAAACTGATTTTATGTCCCAAAATAATATGGTCATATTAACTGGACTTGAAAACCTATTGAGGAACAAGGAACTAGCAGTCAAATCTGAGCTTGTAATCTTGAGCCTGGAAGAGTTCTTAGGATGACAGATAGAAGCAAAGACTTTTTGAGGACAAGAAAATATTTGACTTTAGAAAGAATAGTATATTTTTCTGTCATCTCCTCAAACTTCAATTATTTAAGGACATTAATCTTTCAACCAGTTGATCATTTAAATACATTTAAAGTACTTTTAATTGATGTTTTAAATTTAAATGTCTGAGTTTTAAATTTAGAAGTTTATGTAAAAAAGAAGTTCGTGAAAACCACCTTTTTTTCAAGCTGGGAGTTTGTCATTACTATACACCACTTATAATAAATGACTTACTATTTTGTAGTTGTCTTGATTTTACCTAATGAGCAATGATGAAAGAAACGACATGTGTAAATAAGTCTCCTAAAGGGCTTATAAAAGAAGCATTATAAAAACATTAAGCAATCACAACAGCAATAACAAATTATGCTGATGAAGTACTTGGGCAGGATACTAGTCAGAAAGTATTGACATCTGAACAGGATTTGCAGATGTGTGCTTGGATAATGGATAAAGATGCAATTTGAAAGTAGCCTTCACAATACTAGAGAGTTCTAATTGCCTTCAGAGTAGTACCTGTTCAGAGGGTCCAGGCCAATGGTGATTTATAAGTGTTGAATATTCTAAGTTATATGAAAACTCATCGAAAAGGCAAAGATTGGAGTATGGATTTTACATTGGATTTTGCTGAATGGAATCACTGTCTTTACTTTCACATGGAAGAAAAGGTATTGGCACATATGTATAGTCTCCAGCACTTACTTGAGCAGAAGAGAAAAAAAATTCTTTATTCCATTTTCTTTCTAAGTGTTTAGCTTGGGACTTGAATTCTAGTGATATTTTTACCTCTTTGTGTTTTTTTTTTTAATTTGTACCGGTATTCATTCTTGTACTCATAGCCTTGGGATTTCACTTTGCTTTCTTGCATATAGTTAGTTATCTTCTATTTGTCTCCTGTTTAGCCCCTTGGTTTTTTTATTAGTTGGAGATGAAGTATCACAGACTTTTATGCCTAGGATGGTTTCCAATTATGATTTTCCAGGTTTCAGCCTTCTAACTAGATAAGATTACAAATGTAAGCCAGAAGAATCTGGAAATGTAGTACCTCTTCTTAAAAAGACAAAAATTCATGCAGTCAGTGGCACATGCCTGTAACCTTAGCTTCTTAGGAGACAGAGATTGAGAGGAGGGTGGCTTACATTCAGACTGGGGAACAAAGCTCATGAAATCTCCATCTCAGTCAATACCTGACATGGTTGCACCTGCAATCCTAGCTATATGGAAGAGGAGATGAGGAAGGTGCTAAACCATGCCTGTGTTAAAACTTCAGACACTATCATATCAGAAAGAGCTAAATGGACTGGCATCTGCTTGCCATCCTGGTTTTACCAAAATCTTAAATGAGAGGATTACAATATAGGCCAGACCAGGGAAAAGCATGAACTTATCTCAAAAAACAAAAATGAAAACAAAAACAAAAAAAACCCCAAAACTCATCAAGCACCAGTGGCTCATGTCTGTCGTCCTAGTTACTCAGGAGGCTGAGATCTGAGAATTACAGTTCAAAACCAGCCTGGGCACAAAAATCCTTGAGACTCTTATCTCCAATTAAACACCAGAAAACTACAAGTGGTACTGTATTGTGGCTCAAGTGGTAGAGCACTAGCCTTGAGCTGGAGAGCTCAGAGACAGCACCCAGGCCAAGAGTTCAAGCCCCACAACTGTTAAAAAAAAAAAAAAACAACCCAGAGCCAAAAGGGCTAGAATCCTGGATAAAGCCATAGACTGCCTTCTTGAGAATCCTTGAATTCAAAACCCAATACACATACAAAAAAAGACTATACAGCACATAAATTCTTTTTAGACCATTTTTTTTCAGTGCTGAGTACAAACTCAGGGCTCAACGCATGCTAGGCAAATACTCTATCACTGTAAACCCCAACTTTTGGCATGGTTTTCATTTAAATCTTTCCATTTCAATTTCCTTTAAGAAAGTAGTAGCAATAGAGAGTGAGGTAATACTCTCATTTACTCACACAACCTGATTGATGAGTAGACATATGTGGTATTATGAAGGTATAAATGCTATAGTCTATTTCAGGAATTTGTGAATGTCTTATTTTATTCAATTTCTGTGATTCAGTTGAAATGTGTCACCAATATTTAAGTTCATGTTCTCACACAAATATTTAAGCTCATATTCTTCCATTCAGGCCTACTCAAAATCTCCATTCTCATTTAGAGTTTGACAGCAAATGCCTAAGACTCTAACAGAAATGGATAACAGGAAGGAAGCAGATATGTTTCCTTCCCTTTTGTTTTCTTCAATCAGTAGACTGGTTCTTGAATTTCTGAAGATACAATGTAGTCTACATTTAAATAGACTACATTTAAAGGTTAGACAAAAGCTATAAATCAGCATAGATGAGAGAACTAAATCTCAGACAAGCAAATTTAGTTACAAATGTCAGGTGGAAGGCTTGTTTGTGAGAAATTACAGAAGAAAGTAAGAATTGTGGACAGCAAAGTATGTGGATACTTCAATGATAGCTAATTAGACAAAGACCCCATGGTGTGTGTGTGTGTGTGTGTGTGTGTGTGTGTGTGTGTGTGTGTTGCACACATGTGCACAGGTATCTTGTCTCTGTCTGTGTCTATGTTTAGACTTTAACTCAGGGCCTACCCACTTGAGCAACCACTTTTACCTTCTTGCCAACTATTTGCAGATAAAAATCTCATTATTTGGGTTGCCATGACTGTCTCTGAACTGTGATTTTAAGACCATATCCTCCTGAATAGGATTACAGGCATGAGTTACTGGCACCCAGTCTAGGGACATTTTAAATTTGTTATGAGAAAGAAAATGCAGAGTGTACAGAGTGAAAGACTTAAGTTGAAAACAGTGAAATGGGGTAAGAACTTATATGGTTGGAGGAAATACCTAAGTCAGGAAGTTGAAGATGCAAACTTATAGCAGTGATCTAAGAATATCAAATATTATTAAGGTCTTTACAAGTACACATGAGAAAAGGCATTCTCAGCTCTACCACCAAGACCACAAGCCAGATCTTTAACTAGCAGGAGAAGACATGGAAAGAGAGAGATTACAAAGGGAAAACTGTCACTACTAAGAAACAATTATACTTTGTATACATCTTTCCTAATTAGTATATTATTTCTTTTCTTATAAGTCTTTTTGAAATGGAAGTCACAAAATTCCTTTTGTTTCAGTAACAGATGTTTGAGATAATTGCTTTTTAATTTTGTTATCTCATAAGAGATATCATCTTGCAGGGAGGGAATTAATAAGATACTAATACAAGAATCCAATTTCTTAGCAGTTGCTTTATAATATTTATCATAGGTAGATTATCTATTGGTGGCATACTACTAATCTTGCCTAAGGAGAAATGTCAAGATTTTGGCTCAGGACTATATCCTGCTCATGGCTTAGGGAGAAAATCTATTACAAAATCAGCGTTTGCTTACCGAAGACCATGTGCTTTTCCCAAATAGTATACTAGAATTTTGAAGAACACATCACAAAGTCCCAAATTGCAAAAGACATACATTTTGGTCTTTCAGAAACTCTACATTGGAAATTTTTTTCTATTATAGGATAAGGCAGGAATTGTTTTTCACAAAACAAAACTGAGGTTGACCTTGGAATATCATATTTTTAAATCAGCACTGCCTCCTCTATGGACTATCCAGGGTCCTGAACTGGTCCAACCAACAGAGTGGTGCAAATACCTTTGGACTCATTCCTTGACCTTGAGTATGATTCCAACAAAGGTGCTTGATTTCATGGGGCTTGAACTCAGCCTGGGCACGATCCCTGAGATTTTCAGTTCAAGGCCACTACTCTACCCCTGGGCCTGGGTGTTGTCCCCGAGCTTTTCAGTGCAAGGATGCCACCTTACCCCTGGGCCTGACCTTGTCCCTGAGCTCTTCAGCTCAAGGCTACCCTTGAGCCATGCCCCACTTCCCATTTTCTAGAGGTTAATTGGAGATAAGAGTCTCAGGTCCTTTGGTGCCTGGGCTGGCTTTGAACATTGATCCTTAGATCTTAGCTTCCTGAGTAGCTAGGATTACAGGCGTGAGCCACCCAGCCAGGCTCAAGTGCTTTGTTTTTTTCTTATTTGTCCTCACCCACACTGCATATAGCACTCAACAACATTGAATACCGACCCGATGCCTTCATCCATTTCTCAGTCCTGTGATCAATCTATAGAGGGTTCAAAGGAACATTGTTAAGAGAAAGTAGAATGAATGTCCTTAAGCCTAACCTGAATTCTGACTAGTTTAGAAACTACAAATAAGTAAGTCTACTGATCCCAAAGTGAAAGACTGTAGCTCTAAACATGTCTACATTCATATAGCAGAAAAGTTTTGAATGTATGATAGCTTTGTTTATATAGCATTTTTTGACTAAGCTCCATTATACCTATGGAATTATTTTCCTTAAATCATTACAGCCACAATATGTTTCCAAGTTCTGGAAAGATTAGGGTGTTTTAATGTAGACTTCAAAGTCATGAAATAAACATATTATTCAGCCACTATCCATTTTATCAATATAATTACAGAACAGCATTCTTCATGCTAATCTCTTAAATTATTGGATTCTTGCACAGTAAAGTTATGGTCTTAAAAACACTGAAGACTTTTTTTGTATATGCAATAATTACTTAGAATTTTTTTCACACAAGGAGGAGTCATATAACTTCCTCATAAGAAAATCCAAATGCCAAAGTGTCAGGAGAAAGAGGATGAAATCATCTATACTGTTCCAGAGAACAGTATTTATTCTTCTATAAAGAAAACTGTGTGGAACTAGGTCTTCACACCACAGCATGTCTGGCTAATTCTCACTATGCTAATGCTAATACTCTTCTGCTCAGTCATCTATCTCCTCTCTTCTACTAAAATATAGAGACAGTCCTTGTTAGTTCTTTTTTTGTCCTATGAACCCATCTCATTGTGGTTCAGAATGAGAAAGTAAAAGAGGGAAAACAATTTATTGGACTAGCTGAACAGTCAATTCCTCAGAGATTTTTCCCCTGACCTTTACAAGGGCAATATTTCCATAAATAAATTGGAGCTTTGTTGTTTTCCACGAAGACAACATATCCAAACTCTAAAGACATTTGAATGTTAGAATCACTTTACTGTTCTTTTGCTATAATGATCTTGACTGAATGTCAGTGTGCACTGAAGCTTACCAGGTAATTGAGCAAATATGTGCTTTATGTGATGATATAGTCCTGACTCTTTAAATATCAATGGCCATGGCTTTAAAGTATAACATCACGGCTGGAAAATATGCTGTCATAATGAATGAGAGGAACAAACTATAAACGATTATTTTTGTGAAATTAATAGATTTGAACTTGGAACAAATTGTATCTTCGAAAAAATATAGTAATTTAACTATAAATATTAGCATTGCCCTGGAGAGCACTGTGCTCTTTTTTCTTATTTTAATTAATTAATTTTCTGATCAGGGTGATTTATAGAGGGGTTACAGTTACATTCATAAAGTAGTCACTATCTAGCTGACCTACAACACTCTTATCATTCAGGTTTTCAATGGATCTTATATTCTCCCGATGGCTTGCCATGTAGGTAGTATAATTTTGACAATGAACCAATGAGGGAACTCTGATATGGCATACACTAGTCAATATCAATGTAAGTCAGTAGAATAGGAACATTGACTATCATCACTGACAAGACGATTGAGTACTGACTATAGGTACCACACTTGGTATCTCAATTCTATTATTTTATTTAACTGTCACAGCTACTTTTGTAACATATAGTAAATTCTTGCTTTGGAAATGAAGAATTTATAATGTAGACAGGTCAAGTAGTAGCAGAGAAGCATTTTGAGCAAAGTCTGTATTTTCCCAAATGTTCTTACACATGTGTCAGTTATGATGAATACTACAATGGTAATATATATATATATATATACTTGTTACCAATATATATATACATATATAATATACTTGTTACCAATATATGTGTGTATGTGTATAGATATACACATGTGTATAGATATGTATATTTATACACATACATAAAGTTTAATGAATAAATAAAATTACTAGAACTCATGTATTAAAATTTAATCACTTTAGGGCATCTATAACCCTAGATATTGAAAAGTCTGAGATTTTAGAATCACAGTTTGAAATCTAGGCAGGAAAAATAATCCATGAGACTCTCTCTAGCAAAATGCCAAATTAGAGATGTGGCTGAAGTGCAAAAGTGCTAACCAAGATTGAAAATGGTGTGAGTAAGAGTATGATGCCCTGAGTTCAGGTTGAGTACTAGCACATACATCTAAAAATTTTTATTTGCCAGTCCTGGTCTTGAACTCAGGGCCTCAGCACTATCTTTGGGCTTTCTAAAGGGTTGTGCTCTACCACTTAAGCCACAGCGCCATTTCTGGCTTTTTCTACATATATGTGGTACCGAGGAATGAAACCCAGGTCTTCATGCATGCTAGGCAAGCACTCTACCACTAGGCCAAACTCCTGGTCCCATAAAATTTTAATTAATTTAAACTCTTAACTATTACCATGCATTTGCTATGTTTTAGAACATTTACATCTTACATCAAGATATCCGTTTACATCTTACATCAATATGTAAACTGGCATGTGCTTCTGCAAGACAATTTGAAAAAGTATGTGTCAAATTTCACTGAGGTCATGTTCCATTCCTAGAAATAACTCTTTACATGATTCCTACAGAAGTATTTTTCCTCACATCATTTATTGTGGTGATCAATAAATGAAACATTGTAATTGTCCTAAGAAAGTAGTTTTTAATTATATAATACATATGTATAATATTTCACTAAGATGACATGGATAATCTATATTTATTTTAATAAAAGTTTCGTGAAATATTAAATGAAGTATACAAATGACAAGTTATAGTAATTTAGTCATTCCTTTCTTTTTTTTTTTTTTTTTTACCAGTCCTGGGCTTGAGCTGAGGGCCTGAGCACTGTCCTTGGACTTTCTCAAGGCTAGAGCTCTACCACTTGAGCTTTAGCACCACTTCCAGCTTTTTTTCTATGTATATGGTACTGATGAATCGAACCCAGGCCTCCATGCATGCTAGGCAAGCACTCCACCACGAGGCCAAACATCCAGTCCCTCTTTTTTTTTTTTAATCTGATATTGGTCCGGAGGATTTAAATTAGGGGCTGGCTGCTGTCCTTTAAGCTTTTTTTTTCTCAATGCTAGTGGTCTACCACATGAACCACAACTCTATTTCTGCCTTCTTTGTTCTTAATTGGAGATAAAAGCCATTATAGGCTTTCTTGCCTGAACTAACTTCCAATTGCAACCCTTACATCTTAGCTTCTTTTTTTTATAATTTTTATTGTAATTAATAAAAGGGTTACATGATATTTGCCAGATAGAAGGTGCATTAATTCACATACATTGATACCCTTTCACATGTCTTGGTACCCATCACCCAGCCCCCCACCCACCACCCACCCCCCATCTTGGTTTTCCCCCTTCCCTATCAAATTTCAAATAACCAAATACAAATAAATTCAATATATCAGATAACAAGGTGAGATACTATACCAATATGAGATAACCAAGGGGCAGCAAAGGAGATGAGAGACAACATAGTATATTAAGGACAACAATCATTCATTATATGTCTTTTGTTTAAATTTCCTGAAAGTCCTTTCAATTAGCGTCACATTATATGGCATTATGTATCAAGATTTTGCTCTATTGCAGATCTCTGCTAGTAGAGCCCAAGGTTTCTACTGATTATGACAAATGAGGTAAACCATTGAGCCTAAGTTCCTTTGAGTCTGGCTTACTTCACTTAATAAGATTTTTTCTAAGTGTTTCCATTTCCTAACAAATGGGGTGATGTCATTCTTTCTGACAACAGCATAGAATTCCATTGTGTACAAATACCACAACTTGTTGATCCACTCATCAACTGAGGGACATCTTAGCTTCTTGAATAGCTAGGATTACAGGAATGTGCTGTCTAGCTGAGCTTAGCTGGTCTATTCAATTTTGTTTGTATGACAGTCCTGGGACTTGAACTCTGGGCCTAGTCTCTATTCCTGAGCTCTTCAACTCAAGGCTAGCTAGTGTTCTAACACTTTGAGCCACTGCGCCACTTCTGTCTATTCATTCTTTAGGTATTTATGACTATAGAAAGTAGTCATTGAAAAGATATTGTACAGGGATCGGCAGAAGACTCCAGCGGTTCAATGTGAGTCTTTCTGCGCTCTCGCCAGATACCGGTTCTAGCATTGTAGGGGAAAGTTCATACCCAAAGATCAATCATAAGTAAGCTTTAGCACCACAGAGATTTCAGTCAGAGAGGAGAAAGGCAGGAAACCAGAGCAAGAAGACAGCGGAGCTGCCACAGAGACAAAGCTTCCCTCCTGATCCTGAGCAGACAGTGCTTCTCAGCAGCACAGACCTGCCAGCTCCAGACAGAGTCAGACAGAGCCTGGGCAAGCCAAGTGAGCCCAGAGCCTTCACCCGGCTGTGGCGTGGACCTGCCAGCTTCATGAAACCATAAACCCAAGCAATTTATGAGTACCTGCATGGAAGTTTCCACTTCTGCTTGCAGAACAGCATTGAGAAGGAATCCCTCCCCCACCAGGCGACAGCAGTGCCATCTTGAATGCTGGCCAAGACCCTGCCAAACCAACTGGAGCCTGAGAAGTGGTGCTGGCAGTGCCATTACTCAATAGGGCAAAGGTTTTTGCAGAGGTAGCTTAGCCAGACGAATGCCCATAGCACTAGTGGAAGTTCCTCCCCTTGGGAGGGGCCACGCTCCTGGGCTCCTGGTAAAAAAAAAAAACACTGGAGGCTCCACCTGCTTTTTTTTTTTCTGCCCAATCAAGCAAACTGATTAGGAAAAAAACCTCAAAGCCAAATCACAGGAGAAAAAGAATTTTTGTAGTGGTTTGTATCCTGAATTTAGTGGAGACAAATGTTTTACACACCATTCCCCCCCTCCAAAAAAAAAAATCAAACAGAAGAATACCCCTTATTTTCTTTTTCCTACTGTTTTTCATTTGCATTCTTATGTGTTCTTAATTTTTTTGCCACTTTATCGCCACTTTTTTGTGTTATGATTCTTTCCATTTTTTTTTTCTGCTTTCCTTTTGTCATTGTGGTCCTTCCTAGAAACATAATGACAGCACTGGGTATAGACTGGATACCAATGATGTTTCTATTGATACAGTCATCTGCTTTTTAGTCTGTTTGTTCTTAACCCTAGTATTGTCTAAAAACTCACAATTTTGTGGGCTCACCCCCACCTTTTTTCTTTTTTTGCTTTATTTTTACTTTTTAAAATTTTTTATCATTGATCTCTCATATATTTACATTCCTTTTTATTTATATATTCTTATTATTATTCTTATTTTCATAAGTTTTATCTTATTTTAAAAATACTCAACTATTTTAACTTTCTATCACCTTAGGTCAGTTATCCTTGTGCTATCCCTTTTATTCAGTATTATATTAATCTTACACTCCTACATTACTCTTTTCTTACCTCCCCTATTGTCTTTCATAGTATTTTTCCATCTCTGGTCCTCTGTTCATCCTTCAAGTTTTCTAATGCAAGGGTCTACAGTTGATGGTTGTTGAACAATACTGTATATTTAGGTGTTCAATTATACTGTAGGTCCAGAAGGACATAAATACAATGGAGATTGGATTGTGGGGTGTTTTTTTTTTGTCATAAAATGGTGACCAGTGGTGGTATTAGATTTGTCTGTAAGTGCACAAAAAGAGAGAGAGAATGATAATACCAATCTAAAATGGTGAACATCTATTTTCTGGACAGCAAGACATTTCTAGGTTGGTTATATCTTTTAAAAATTAAAATCTTGTGCAGTATTAATCTTGGTCCAGTTTTCAAATGGTCAGAACAAGAAACTTGAGAAAAATGGCAAATCAAGGAACAGCATCTTCTACCCAATGTCAACAGGCAAAGGAGCAGTCAATGGTAAAACTAGAAGAGAGTCCCCTAAATGCCATAGAAATGTAACTGATAAACATGATTAATGAAAAGTTTGAAAATGTACAGAAAGAGATAAGTGTGGGAGCCACATCTAAACAAGATGAAACCATAAAGAAAGTGATATGTGAAACTGAAGAATACATAAGGAGGCCATAATAAAGCATTTATATGAACATGAGGAAGCAAGACAAAGGAAAATGGTCGAATTCATAGAATCCACAAACAAAAATCTGAACAAACTCCAATGTATGTCCAATGAGAATAAAGCTGTTGTGCTAACCACTCAAATGGAAATCAAAGAGTTAAAGAAGTCCATACATGATATAAAACAAGGGATGCAAGGCATCAAAAATGAGCAATTGGAAGGAGGGAAATGAAGAATAAAGTAGAAAGTATTGATAGCCTGTTGGGGACCGACTGTGGGGTCAATGACCTTGGACCTGACCTTGGACCTACACAACTGTATACACAAGGAAGTAACTCTTATCATGATGACTTTAAGCAATGTCAATCAGTTCTTATCATGATGACTTTAAGCAATGTCAATCAGTTCTTATCATGATGACTTTAAGCTATGTCAATCAGTTCTTATCATGATGACTTTAAGCAATGTTAATCCTTTCTCAATTATCCTATATGTGATTTGTTTACTATTTTGTATGAATGTAGCCTCTGGCAGTTCCCTAGTTTTAAGAAGAGTATTTAAGGTCGGAACTTAAAATAAACGACACAGTCTTAGGCAGCAGTCTGGAGCTCACAGACTTCTTGGACCGCTGACTTGGGCTGTAGTCCTCCCGAACTCCATCTGTTTGTCTCTCTTCTATTTTTTCCTAGTCCTTGCCCCTGTTTCAGGAATCCCAATCCGCGAACCCTGGTTTGCTGCCGGCTGGCCCCGGCAATAGCCGATTAGACAATGCAGAAGAGAGAATCTCCGGGGTTGAAGATAATCTAGTTGTTATAGAGAAAAAACGGAAAATGAGTCTAAACAAATCTAGAAAATATGAGAGAATGCTTCAGGAGGTCCAAGTACAATTAAGAAACCTAATTTAAGGCTAATTGTTATTGAACAAGGCCTGGAGAAAGAGGTCAATGGTATTGGAAATATACTTCAGGGAATCATCTCAGAGAAGTTCCCAAATATCCAGAAAGGCAGGCCCATCCAGATACAAGAAGCTTTTAGAGCCCTAAACAGACCTGACCAGAAAAGGACATCACACCACCTTGTTATAATCCATACAGGATCCATAGAGACCAAAGAAAGGATTCTAAAAGCAGCCAGGGAGAAGAGAACCATCACCTACAAAGGAAAACCAATCAGAAAACCACAGATTTCTCAGCTGAAACCATGCAAGCAAGAAGAGATTGGAAGGATATATGTCATGCCCTTAAGACAAATAACTAACAATCAAGAATACTGTACCCAGCTAAGCTCTCGTTCATAACTGAGGGAACGATAAAAACCTTCCATTCCAAGGATAAGTTGAAACATTACCAAAAGTAGCAACCAAACCATCATCACAGAAAATTCTTAAAGATGTTCTATAAATTGAACACCAACACAAGCATGATACTGACAAAGAAATGGCACCTAAAAATCATACCAGCAAGAACTGTCAAGCCACAGGCCATAATGAAAGCTTCTAAAAATGGCAGGAACTAAACGGCCTAGACAGTCTAGTTGTATCAAAAAGCAAGATCCATCATTCTTTTGTCTTCAAGAGACATATCTTGCCCCACCAAAACAAACATTTTTTGAAAATGAGAGGTTGGAATAAAGTTTATCAAGCTAAGGGCCCCATAAACAGGCTGGAGTTGCCATCCTCATATCAGATAAAGTAGACTTCAAACTAAAATTAGTGAGAAAAGAAAAAGAAGGTTATTACATACTAATGAAGAGATCTTTCCTCCAGGAGGAAATAACCATTCTAAATATCTACACACTTAATCCCAGAGCACCGAACTTCATCAAGCAAACTTTACTTTCACTAAAACCACACATAGATCGAAACATAGTGATTGTTGGTGACGTTAACACACCACTCTCACCTATGAACAGAACAACTAGGCAACAACACAATATATGTTCGTTTCAGCAGCACCTGGAACATTTTCCAAAATAGACCACATTTAAGGGCATAAAGCAAACCTGTGCAGATTGAGAAACACTGAAATTATTCCCTGCATTCTCATAGGCCACAAGGGCATTAAATTGGAACTGAATACCAATCTCCACCAATGAAAACCCTGTAACTCAAGGAGATTGAGCAACACATTGTTGAAACACCAATGGGTCATAAAGGAGATCAGAACAGAAATTCAACACTTCATGAAATTTAACAAAAAGGAGCACACAAAATACCACCTCCTTTGGGACACAGCAAAGGCAGTACACAGAGGAAAATTTATAGATCTGAGTTCTTACAGTAACAAATTGGAAAAATCACAAACCAACAGTTTAATGTTGCACCTTAAGTTCTTGTAAAAAGAGCAACCAACCAACCCTAATCCCAGTAGAAGGAAGCAAATTATTTAAATCAAAGAAAATTAAATGAATTAGAATTCAAAAAAACTACAGAAAGAATCAACAAAACAAGGAGTTGGTCCTTTGAAAAAATTAATAAAATTGACAGACTCTTAACAGATCTTACCATAAAAAGAAGGGAGCACACCCAATAAACGAAATCACAGACAGAGATTCATCAAAGAAAGAGAAATATAGACAAGTCTCTTCAATGAATATTGATGCAAAATGTCTCAACAAAATACTGGCCAACCATTTTCAGTAACTCATCAAAAAATTATACACTATGATCAAACAGGACTCATCACAGGGATGCAAAGCTGATCAGCATAAGCAAGTCAATTAATATAATTCAGCACATCAATAGGAGCAAGGACAAGAATCACATGATTGTCTCAATAGATGCAGAAAAGGCATTTGACAAGATCCAACACCCCTTTATGCTAAAAGCTCTGCAGTCTTGGAATCCATGGAAAATTCCTCAGTATAATAAAGGCTGTGTATGATAAACCCACAGCTAGCATAATATTTAATTGTCAAAACCTATAGCCATTTCCCCTAAAATCAGGAAAAAGACAAGGATGCCCACTCTTTCCACTCATTTTTACATAGTATTAGAAATCCTAGCCAGAGCAATAAGGCAAGAAGCAAGCATAAAGGGTTTCCAAATAGGAAAAGAGGAAATGAAACTTTCCCTCCTTGAAGATGACATGATTCTCTATTTAAAGAACCCAGTACACTCTACTCCCAAGCTGCTTGAGCTGAATCAAAACTTTGGCAACGTAGCAGGGAATAAAATTAACCCTCAAAAATCAACTGCCTTTGGAGTGATTCAGTTTTTTGAGCTGTTGATATATCTTAGATATGAGGCCTTTGTCCGTTGTATGGTTGGTGGAGACCTTCTCCCACTCTGTAGGCTTCCTAATTAATTTACTAGCTATGTCCTTTGCCATACAAAAGCTCTGCAGTTTAATGCAGTCCCACTTATCCAGTCTTTCTCTGATTTGTTGTGATTCTTGGTCCTTATTAAGAAAGTTTCAACCTGTGCCAAGGAGGCCTAGTGTATCTCCTATTCCTTGTTGTGTAGTTTTTAGTGTGTTAGCTTTTAGCTGGAGGTCTTTGATCAATTTGGAGTTAATTCTAGTGCAGGGTGACAAAGAAGGATCCAACTCTAGTTTTCTGCAGGTGCTTAACCAGTTCTGCCAGCACCACTTGTTGAAGACGCTATCTTTCTGCCATTCTATTTTTTTGGCTCCCTTGTCAAAGATTAGGTGGCCATAGGTCTGTGGTTTAATATCTGGGTCTTTAGTTCTATTCCATTGGTCTTCAGGCCTGTTCTTGTGTCAGTACCAAGCTATTTTGATAATTATAGCTTAACTAATCTCCAAAGTAACAACCATCCCATTAACAGATGGGCCAAAGACTGAAAGAGAGTCTTCTCTGAAGAAGAAAAAAAATGGCCTATAGACACATGAACAAATGCTCAACATCTCTGGTCATAAAAGAAATGCAAATCAAAACAACACTAAGATTCCACCTCACTCTAGTTAGAATGGCCAGGATCAGGAAAACGAATAACAACAGATGCTGGAGGGGATGTGGCCAGGAGGGATCACTACTACACTGTTGGTGGGAGTGCAAACTTGTTCAACCACTATGGAAAGCAGTATGGCAGTTCCTCAAAAGACTAAACATAGAGCTCCCCTATGACCCAGCAATTCCACTACTTTGCATTTACCCAACCTTCCAGAAACAAGGGAATACTACATCCACTAGCACAACAATGTTCATTGCAGCACTATTTACCATAGCAAAGATATGGAAACAACCTAGATGTCCCTCAGTTGATGAGTGGATCAACAAGATGTGGTATTTGTACACAATGGAATTCTATGTTGCTGTCAGAAAGAATGACATTGCCCCATTTGTTAGGAAATAGAAAGACTTAGAAAAGATCATATTAAGTGAAGTAAGCCAGACTCAAAGGAACTTAGGTTCAATGGTTTCCCTCATTTGTCATAATCAGTAGAAAGCTTTGGTTCTCCTAGCAGAGATTTGCAATGGAGCAAAACCTTGATACATAAGGCCATACAGTATGACGCTAAGAGAAAGGATCTCTAGGATATAGAAACATAAGCCATATAATGAATGATTGTTTTCCCTAATGCACTGTTATCTCTCTTCTCTTTTGCTGTCCCTTGGTTATCTCATATTGTTACAGTATCTCAATTTGTTACCAGATATATCGGATATATTTGTATTTGGTTATTTGAAATTGGAAAGGGAATGGGGGAAAACAAGATGAGCGGTGGGGGTGGGAGGAGGGAAATGGAGACCAAGACATGAGAAAGCGTATCAATGTATGTGAATTAATGCACCTTCTATCTGGCAAATATAATGTAACCCTTCTATTAACTGCAACAAAAATATATGAAAAAAAATCAACTGCCTTCCTATATGCCAACATTGAAATAAACGAGGCAGTAGCCTCAAAGAAAATAGAGTACCTAGGAATTAAGTAAGCATGTAAAGGATTTTTTTGATGAAAACTTTAAACCCTGAAAAAGGAAGTTAAAACAAAACAGAGGAAATAGAAAGAAAAACTGCCATGCTCCTGGATTGGAAGAATTAACATCATGAAACTGGCAATCCTGCCAAAGGTATCTACAAATTCAATTCAATACCCATCAATATCCCAATGTCATTCTTTAAAGAAATAGAAGAGGCAATCCAAAATTTCATATGGAATAATAAAGGATCCTGTGCAGCAAAAACAATTCTTAGCAGAAAGAACAGCAAAGGAGGAATTTCAATACTAAACTATTGACTCTATTACAGAGCTATAGTGACAAGAATAGCTTGGAACTGGCACAAGAACAGGCCTGAAGACCAATGGAATGGAACTGAGGACCCAGATATTAAGCCACAGACCTAAAGCCACCTAATCTTTGATAAGGGCGCCAAAAAATAGAATGGAAGAAAGACAGCCTCTTCAACAAGTAGTGCTCGAAGAACTGGTTAAGCACCTGCAGACAACTGAAGTTGGATCTTTCTTTGTCATCCTGCACTAGAATTAACTACAAATGGATCACAGACCTCGAGGTAAAAGTACATACACTGAAAAGTACACAAGAAGGAATAGGAGATACACTAGGTCTCCTTGGCACAGGTCAAAATTTTCTTAATAAAGACCCAGAAACACAAGATCAGAGAAAGTCTGGATAAGTGGGACTGCAATAAACTGCAGAGCTTCTGTATGGCAAAGGACATAGCTACCAAATTAGCTAGAAAGCCTACAGAGTGGGAGAAGATCTTCACTAAACATGCGATGGACAGAGGCCTAATATCTAAAATATATCAATAGCTAAAAAAATTGAATCACTCCAAAACTAATCTCCAAAGAAACAACCATCCCATAAAGATCAGCCAAAGACTTAAATAAAAGAAGAAATAAAAATGGCCTATGGATATGTGAAGAAATGCTTGAGATCTCTTTTCATAAAAGAAATGCAAATGAAAACAACGCTAAGATTCTAGCCCATTCCAGTTAGAATGGCCACGATCAGAAAACCTAATAGCAAAAGATGCTTGAGGGGATGTGGCCAGGACGGATCACTACTTCACTGTTGGTGGGAGTGCAAACTCATTCAACCACTATGGAAAGCAGTATGGCAGTTCCTCAAAACATAGAATTCCCCTATGACCCAGTAATTCCACTACTTGGCATTTACCCAATCGTCCAGAAACAAGGACATACTAAAGCCGCTAGCACAACGATGTTCATTGCAGCACTATTTTTCCATAGCAAAGTTATAAAGAAACCCATTTGCCCCTCAGTTGATGAGTGGGTCACCAACATGTGGTAATTATACATAATGGAATTCTATACTGCTGTCAGAAAAAACGACAATGTTCCATTTGCAAGGAAATGCAAAGACTTAGAATAAAAATCATATTAAGTGAAGTAAGCCAGACTCAAAGGAACATAGGCTCAATGGTTTCCTTCATTTGTCCTAATCAGTAGAAATCTTGGACTCTACTAGCAGAGATTTACAATAGAACAAAACCATAAGGCCATATAGTATGATGCTAAATGAAAGGACCTTAAGGATATTGAAACAAAAGCCGTATAAGGAGTGATTGTTATCCTTAATGGACTATGTTATCTTTCATCTCTTTTGCTGTCCCTTGGTTATCTCATATTGTTACAGTATTTTACTTTGTTATCTGGCACATTATATATGTGCATATTTGGTTCTTCATAATCAGATAGGGAAGAAGGGGAAACAAGATGAGGGGCAGGGGTTTGGGAGAGAAAGGGGGACCAAGACATGAGAAAGGGTATCAATATATGTGAGGCAATGCAGCTCCTATCCTGTGAATATAATGTAACTCTTCTATTAATTACAATAATAATATGTGAAAAAAGAAAAGATATTGTACAAACTACTCGAGCTTATTCTTATTAGGTAATTCTATAACATTTATTTTATCTTTATTTTCCTTCCTTTTAAAAGATGTTCTTAAAATAAGAATACTAGAACTATATTTCTGTTTTAACTCATCATAGGACAAAATATGTCTTAGAATTAACAATTTGGAGACACCAATTTGGGGTCTGTACTTTAATTCCACATTTCATGGGGTCTAGAACCACTTCCTGTCATCCAGGACATGGATATTTTGCAGACAAGGCATACAATTTTCAAAGTCAGTGCCTCTTTGTATGAGTAAAGCAGCTTTATGTCACCTTGGATCAAGTCTGCTTTTCTCATGAGTGCTTGCCATATCTTTTCATTTTTAGAGACTGATTGATTTTTTTTAGAATTTCAGGCAAGGAATCGTATACTTGTGTTCATCTCATAACCAGAGAAATATACGTTATAAAATTTATTTAGAAAAAAGGGTTGGTTCTGTCATTCTGTCTCTGAGGTACTAAACTGACTCCTTTGCTATATTGGATGTCAGCTGTTAGGTTGGTTTCCATGTCAAACTGAATTCCCTTTTGAAGGTTTCTTTCTTTTTCTGTGTTTTCAAAATGCAGTAGTGATAGAAAATCTTGATATTAAAGAAATATTGCTCAGGGAAATGTGGCTCCACACTTGACCATTCTCTTATACTGTTTAAAACAGAGGGTTGAAGTGAGTAGTAGCCATTAAAAAGAAGGAAGTGTGAATGGTGTAAGAGAACTGTTGCCTACAATCAATATGTTGAACAATTCTCGGAAAACAAACAGTAATGCAGGCTCTTCCCCACTCTCACTGCATGCTTTGCTAGGTGGGGGGTTAATGAGCAACATCTGACTGTGGCAAATGGGTTCTGCATTACAGCCTACCATTTATTCCAAGATTGCCAAACATCTGTTTCTTACTGGTGAAATTGTTTCCATTAAGTCCTTCTCCTAGCAGGCCTTGATCTATAAACAAGAAAGGGCATTTTCCACTAAACATATTGGATATGTAGAGCTGGGTATGGTTTTTGTTTTCCTGTTTTAATTGACAGCTTTCTATTTGATGATAAAATTAAAAGTTATTCTGGCTCAAACTCACTCCAATATGATGGACATAAAAAGCGGATGAAATATTGCTGTTGTTTATTTCCATATCTTTTGAATTTCTTTTATAGTAGATAAAAATTCAGGAAAAAAATTTATGAAAGAATATCAAGTTTGGGGCTGGGAGTTTGGCCTAGTGGTAGAGTGCTTGCCTAGTATGCATGAAGACCCGAGTTCGATTCCTCGGTACCACATGCATAGCAAAAAGCCGGAAGTGGTGCTGAGGCTCAAGTGGTAGAGTGCTAGCCTTGAGAAAGTCCAAGGACAGTGGTCAGGCCCTGAGCCCAAGCCCAGGGCTGGCAAAAAAAAATAATATCAAGTTTACATTTTTTCACTGAATATCTGTCATCACAGGTGTACCATATGTATATACATTTTTGTCTGTGGCATCGGTGGCATAGTTACACAAAAATATATGTGTGTGTATGTATGCACACATGTTACATTACCAAATGTTCATTGCATATATTAATATTTTCAGATTCATATTAAATGTTCATTATATTCGTTGATGACCATAGAGACCATTGAGATCTGCTATGTGTAGATACATTTAGTATCTTATTGATATCTGCTATGCATAGAGATATACTTACTATCTTACTGAGATCTGCTATGTATAGATATACTTATTATCTTCCAATCCCTTGACATTTAAGACTGTGGGGGTTTCCCCCAATTTTTTACATCATCAATAGTGTTCTGGAAAACTCTTACTTTATGGATGAATAATTTTCAATGATTTTGCTGTACCATAATTTTTAACAAGTTCACACTTACTGCATTGTATAACGATGTTCAAATTTTTACCTCTATAAATGATCCAACATATAATCAATCATTTTTAACATTTCGGTAAGTAACTTCTTATTCTTCCCCCCTAAGTCCCTGATGAATAATTCTTAATTATCCTGTGATGAATGTTGGGAAATATGGTATTTTAAAGAGTGAGTTCTAGGGAGAGTATGAATTGAAATGTGAAGACTACTTACTAATCCAGTGTGATTTATTGAGTCACTTCAATTTTCCAGTGACTGAAATGGAGAATCCTCTTAGGATTTTCTTAGGCTAAAGTTCTGTAAGAAAATGCATCAAAAACAGTTAGCAACAGATGAATGAAGAAATAAATACAATACATGGTATGTTATTATTCATCCATGTAAAGAATGAAATACTGGTATATGTTACAACATGGGTGAATATTGAAAACATTGTGTTAGTTGAAAGAAGCCAGTAACAGAAGAATATAGACTATCTGGTTCCTTCATAGTAAATTTCATATTAGGAAGGGATAAAAAGCAGATAATTGAATCTTTATAGCCCTTAATGGAAACTGGGGAAGATGAGGACCCTAGATAGAGGAAACAAGTTGTTTAGGGCTTTTTTTTTGGACACTATCAAATGTTTATAAATTTAACTGTTCTGGTGGTTGAATCCTTTTCTGAATATATTGCAAAGAATTAGTTGTTTATAAAGAAGAATCTTATAGTGTTAATTGTATCTCAAAAGCTGTTAAAAATTCAGCATTTCATTAGACCTATGATTACTTCTCCACACTATTTTTAATTTCATGTATTTTCACATTAAATATTGTTTGACTAATTGTAGATTAAATTTTACTTCAGTTTAAGAATTTAAATCTTAAAATTGATCAAATATTTTATGAACTGATTGTTATTTTATTTCTCTGATCTCTATTCATTTTAGCAGTTTAAACTGACTTGTGAATGCTTGATACATTTCCAAGATAAATCCATCTTTTTATAAAATATTTGGAAAATACTTTTTTGTACATTGCTACTTACTTCATAGGGTTATATATATGTATATATATGCATATAAATGTAACTATGTCATATATACATTTAAATATATCTTATGGTGCATAAAACCTTAGGTAAGAATTAGAAGAAATTAGATATGTATATGTGTATATTTTTCCTTCTAATTCTTATATAGAAAATGTGACTATTTGGAACTCATTTCTTCTTTAAAATTATTTTATTCTCTTTAAGTAGGTGTACAAAGGAGTTTCCATTTGACAAAGCAGATTATATATATATAATGTATCAATGTCATCCCTTTCACATTCTTACCCATCTCTTCTCTCCCCTCACTCACTCACTCTTCTTAACATTTTTAGGATATGCATTGCACTGCATTCAGTCCCTCTTATCTGCAATTGTCCATTCCCTTCCCCGTAACTCCACCCTACCTCTTTCAAGTACCAGGTACTTGGTGTCTATTTTGTTGACTTTGCTTTTGATAATATAAATAGATTTTTGGGGCTTAACTAAGTATCATTTGACATCTTCTTTAGCACTTGTGCTTCAAAATTGGAAAGGGAAATATTTTATATTTTTGTATTTATTACATAATTTTCTGTATTTTCATCTTGATCATTAATACTATTGTTTTAAAGTCTAAAGTAAAAATGTTGACATGTCTTCATAGACAAATACACAAGTATAAAGCATTGTCTTTTGCTTTAAATGGGTCTATTGTTAATCTTGATTTTGAAACTAACATACATCCAGGATACAGCTCTCTGACTATAAATTGTCCAGCTGCCATTTGTCACCTAGCTGCCATTTAAAGTGGTGCTGAAAAGAACTATTTAACTCAGCATCATTTATATTTGGATTTTACTTAACTTTTGGCCTATCTCTGTCAATATTGCAAGTCTTGCATTTCTTATCAATCTCACAATGCTAAACACATCTTTATTATTGTAGATAGACCATCATACCTGTACTATTGATGCCAAAAGAAGAGCAAACATTCTTCTCAAATCCTATTTTTCAAGATAGGATTAGGAAAAAATTTAAGTGCTGTGTCTAACATTTCATGGGCAAAACCATGAGTCCTTGGACCTTTATATATTTCAGATATGTGTTTTAAATACAAAACATATTATCTCTCAAAAATTCCATAGTTATGTATTACTTAAGACAATAGAAGATGGAGTTGACCTTTAAATTCAAGCCCAACTTACAACGCTATGGATTTATAATAGTTAGAAACTAACATAGAAATAAATTCATTTTGTTTTTGATTCATCTCATGTTCGTTTCATTTTTGAGAAGATTTTGTTGACAAATTTCCCTGGAGAAATCCTAATAAATTCTAATATTATAGTTACTTAAACTACATGGGTAATAGGTTCTAATCATGTCAATTATTTTAATCCTGGCTGGAAACTTGACTTTCTGATCATAAATAGCCTTTAGTCTTTATATTGCAATTCTGTATCCTTGGAGATGGCCTAAAGGTTAAGATGAAATAAACCAGTCACACATCAAAAGCATAACTCTGTTCCTTTCTTATTTATTGGATTTCTTTTAAAGAACTTAGAAAATAATAAAATTCTCCACATCATTATATAATATGAAAACATTATCAAAGTTTGATGTTAGGCTGGAATCAGAATCCAAATTAAAAATCTCCCCCCACAGGACCAGGAGCATTGCCTTGTGTTAGAGTGCATGCCTAGCATGTATGGGCTCCATTCCTGGGTACCACATACACAGAAAAATATAGAAGTGGTGCTGAGGTTCACATGGTAGAGTTCTAGCCTTGAGGAAAGCCCACAGAGAGTGCTCAGGCCCTGAGTTCAAGCCCCAGCACTGACAAAATAAAAATAGTATATCTGCTAGGCACGGTGGCTCACACCTGTAATGCTAGCTACTCTGGAGGCTGAGATCTGAGGATCATGGTTCAAAGCCAGCCCAGGCATGAAAGTCTCTGAGATTTTACCTCTAATTAACCACCAGAAAACTGGAAGTCGTGCTGTAGCTCAAGTGGAAGAGAGATAGCCTTGAGCTAAAGAGTTCAGGGACAGTGCTCAGGCCTAGAGTTCAAGCCCCACATCTGCCAAACAACCACAGCAACAAAACCCAGTGATTATTAGGAATCACTTCCATTTCCCCTCAACACGTCCAAGTCTAAGCAACTACTAATTGTCTGATGTCAGAAATTTTAATTTATTCTTCATTCATCTAAGAATGAAATGGTTGAGTCTTTCGATAACTTTTTTTTTTTTGAGAATTTAACTCAATTCCAGTAGATTTATTTTTTCCTTTTAAGGGAAGATGATTTTGGTGTCAGAGATCAAACACAAATGTTGTACAGCTGAGTAATATCCACAGCCCTTGATTTTTATATATTATATATAACTCCAAACTCCCCTGACCTCCACTTCCCGAGGACTGAAATTAGAGGTAATCTCCACCCTTATTTGGCTGAAGATTTCACAGACCAAATGTAAATTCCCTTTGGGAAAATCAGATAATTAAATCAGATGGTAATGCTGCAAAAAAATCATAAAGGATTAGAATATAGATCGGAACAGAAATGAGAGGAGTTCTTAATGTGTTTGTGTGTGTAATCATAATCTATATTGTTGATAAAATGAGATAAAAAATATTGAAAGAAGCATTTCTTCCATTATAAAGTGCACCAAAATAATCATTAAAGAAACCAACAAGAACAAACACAAAAATGGAACCTGAAGTACATGAAAATAGAGGTCATGAAACAGCTTACACACCAGAGTACTGGAGACGAAAGTGATTTAAAAACTTACCACAAATATCATTTCTACAAATCAGAAGAAAAAATACAACACTAACAGAAAACCAGAAATATTTTTGTTATTGACTCTTGTGGTGTGTGCATGTATATGTGTGTGTGTGTGTGTGTGTGTGTGTGTGTGTGTACGTATATGTGGGTGTGTGTGCATCAGTACTGGTCTTGAACTCAGGGTCTTACAATCTTGCTTGCTTTTTCACTCAAGTATGCCATTTTACCAGTTTAAACCCAATTGCTGATTTTTGCTAGTTACTTAGAGATTTCAATATCAAAGACTTTTCTGCAAGGACTGACTTTGAACTCTTTGATCCTCAGCTTTTAGCTTCCTGAATAGATAGAAATATAAGTATAAACTACCACCTCCTAGCTTCTTATGATAAATCTGCTTATAGAATGACTAAATTTCTGAACCAGCTACACTTTTGCATTTTTACATGTGAGCTCGAATACCTACTCATTTGCCAACAGGAATTACTTTTTGCCATTGTGATTGTGGTCATTTCTACGATGTGATTACCAGTAATTTAATTTTTTTTCACTAAAAACAGTTCAAATTTTCACAGTAATTTTAAAGTGTAAGTAAGTGTTCAAAGGAAAGGATATTCATTATTTTGAAATGGCAGATTTGAAAATAGGCATGTTTTTTAATTAATTGAAATATTTAGATGGACTTTATAGTATGAAAAAGAAAGAATCAGATTTGCAGTTTTTATTCATTTATCCAGACACCAGTCTTTTGGTCTAGTGTTAAGACTGATAAATTTACCAAAGGCTTTACTCGAAGAGAACCAATAAGCCAGTCACAAAATCTTTGTAGAACATATTTTCCTTTATTTTCTACCCCAAATACTAACAAAATAATATGTGCTTTCATATAGAGATAAAGGAGCTGTTTGGATGGCCTAAACTAAATGACTGATATTATGGTTAAATGGTTTTATATTTCAAATCTATATACTGTGTATGCCTAGTAGAGCCATAAATTTAGTATTAATTTTATAAGGATTATTTTCAATGCTTAACTTGATTAATGTCCTAAACATGCAAAAAATTTGTGGTTCAGGCTTACTCTATTGCTTTCCCTTTTAATTCCATGCGAATGTAACTATACTGGTCAATTAAATTGGTAGTTCATGAAAATATGTAGTAATTAGATGGGGAAAAAGGTGAATTTACTATATTTAATAAATTTTTCTTAGTTTCAGAAAACATTCTAGACTAAGGAAGATAGATTTCGCCCTTTTAAATGAATTGGTTGAATAAGTAAGTAATAAATAATTTTCAGTGGTGTTCTATGATGAACTTTAGGGTCACAGCTTTTTCAAAAATAGGCAAAAGTGGTTGTGAAATGTGCCCTTATATTTTATTAGTTCTACTGAAATATCATAGCAGAGTATTTTGGATAAAATGTTGAAAGTACTGGTTTTCATCTAGGAATCATTATTTCTACAGAATTCATTCCTTTTCTCCTGTAACCACATATCTGAAGAAGATCTGCCACTGTGTTCTTGGTGTCAAAAATCTGGCTGTGGTCCAAGCAAAAAGGCTGGCTACAGTGTCATCTGTGTTTTGTGAGATCCAGCAGAACTTTCCCATTCAAGGTCAGACTAGGGATTGAATACCAATATCAGCATACATCACCTAGAAGTCCCTCGTGGAAATTGCTTTTAAACCAAGTTCCTTTGCTATAAAGATTCTTAAGAAATAATGAAAAGCACACACACACACACACACACACACACACACACACACACACACACACACAACTGATAGAGACAACTTTAAAAAAATAAGCCAGGTTCATACTATCATGGAATTACACAAAGACATTTTTGAAGCTCAGTGTGAGAATGTACAATGATCCTTCTTTTGCATCCATGACATATTTTGGGTATCTATATAAAAAGAGGCTATATGTTTCTGATAAAAGATAATTTAAGGCTCATAAAATGATCTAACATCTTTTTCATTAAGACAGGCAAGATATTCAAAACTATGGAACTAATATACAAGATACCACTGTGAAATAAATCATTATGCTAGAAAAATAAATGCCAAAAAAATTGATGAGCATGATTATTGTCAACATCGTGTTGGATTTGATAAATATTTGTGAACATTTAAGCTTCGAAAGTTGAAATGGTAGCTTTTTATTACCATAAAACACATGTTATTAAAATAAGACAACAGACTTTCATATTGGCAACAAAGATTCATATGGCCTAGGAACCAATTCTGGATGTGATGAAGTCACTAAAAATCTATTCAAATTTGTCAAACAAAAATCCTCATGTGAAGAAGTCTTCAGACTCTTCCTATGAAATTAGCTACAATGGAGATAACTATCCTAAGAAATTAGTAATGTGCCTTCTGATCTGACAACTATGTTGCTAGGAAAAACATCATTTGAATGGATATCAGCTTTATACAATCACATCAGCAACACTTACAATGAAGAAACTAACCTTGGTAAATCAGATATAGCACAATCTTTAACTTTTGTCTTCTGAGGACTTATCAAGGAACAAACAAGCTCAGCACTACCATCTGTGATCACCCAAGAAAAGGGAATGTGAAGTTCTTTGTAAAATGTTCAAAATTCCATAATAATAAGAAATGCTAAATGCAGTATTTGTATTTGAAATAGTATTCCACATCAAGATATACACAAGAATATACAATGACATGAGGTTAATGTAATTTCTAAGTGGAAAAGGGAGATACACTGTAGCTAGTATTCCATATGAGCAAATATACTCCAAGCGTTAGGACTTGATCTCAGGGAAAATAAAAGGATGGTAGGGAGAATGGTAATGCTTGTTATACTTTTAATAAGTTTAATAAAATTTGTTCAGCAATATATAAGACAATTTGTTGATAATCCCAATGTTATTTATTGACTAGTCCCAATGTTAACTAGTTGTTCTTAAAAATTTATTACAATAATAATACTTCATAGAGAAACTCACTGACTAGATCATGAAAAAGGAGAAAAGTCTGTCACATTCTTTGATACTTGGGAGTCAACAATGGTAGTTTTTAAGTCTATAAAAAGAGAATACTGCTAAAGACAGCAACCCCTTTAGTGTTAATTTTTTATTTTCTTATTCTAATAGTTCCTTTATTGTCTTCTTTAATTGTTTCTTTCTTTACTTTTTTCATACACATAGCTTTCAGGGCTTTGGATTTCTGTAGAATAATCTGGTGAGTTTGTTGCCACTCTTTAAGAATTACAATTCCTTTTGCGTGTGATAATAAGAACCTCTTATTGTACATTGACCTTTTTAAGAATTACTCAAGCACAAAACTTCGTTAAAAGAATGCACAAGCTCAAATTATGGATTGTCAAGGAAATTCCACAAATCATGTGCCTGCTGATGTCCTACATTGTTCATTACATTAATGGGTATAGTTCAAAAAGTATCTACTGGAGGAATTTAGTAGCTTGTGTTTGAGTAGAGTAATTGGTTTATGCTTCATTATATGACTGACTTCATTATAGAAAAACCAGGCACATAGTTTCTGTCAGTTAAATCTTCATTTACTTTCCCAAGCACTAATGAAGAAGTCCTTATCATTCAGGTAGGGAAAAATAATAGGAACAATTATTGTCAGATACAGGTATATTTAATAACCTTGGTCAGCCCACTTGTCTACTTTGTATGACAATCCTTTTCTTCTAGCTCCAGAGCTAGAAGCTAAAGTTTTTTTTTTTTTTTTTTTTTTTTTCTGGCATGAGAAGGTGGGAGAACTACCTATTTCTGCCAGCCTATTCCTTAGCCAAGTAACTTTGTTGGCTCCATTTTGTTCTCTTTTGGAAAGGGCCACATAGAAATGAATAGAAATGTCATATCCAAAGAAAAATTAAGCCCCTTACAAGCACTCATAAATGGACTGGTAAAAAAACACCAGAACTAAAGCAAATTATGTGTAACTAGTGAAAGTTTCCTCTGAAATACCTCAAAAAACTAGCTTGGACAGTGAAGTTGATGCCGAGCACCTCCGATTTGTGAACTGAATTATTTTTTCAGATGAACAGGTACAGAAAATTAGTGGAATTTTTCCCAAATTATTTAATGTTTACATATGAGTGATCTGAACCCACACATACTTATTGAAGATCTGAACCCACATTAAGTTCTCTGGACTCTAAACAAGTAACTACCATGCTACAATATTGAATTTTCAATAAAAAAATGTAATGAAAAACCCATAATGAGATTTGGATGTCATCACTGGTAAGTTTAGGGGCAGTTCATAAATAATATCCTTTCTTCTAGTTTAAAATCAATTTACAAGGTACTCATAACTATCCAATGGAGATCTGACTCTTGATAATATAAACTGAATAAAAATGTGTCTATTGAGTCATAGCTTAAGTGAATGAGGTAATTTTTCTTCTTGAATTTTAATTTGATTCTCTATCTGTTACTCTAGACAACAAAGATTTTCCTCCAGCATCAGTGTCAAAACACACAGTAGAGAGTGAATCAGAAGGCATTTATTTGTTCAGTGAATGGGTAGGGCCCAGTAAAAGAGCCTAAGTGATTTATAGTTGCATATGGTTAATAATTTTCTCCAAAGTCACCAATCATATAAGGCTTTTTTCTTTAGTACATATGGAGAAGGGTTGGAGAGAAAGGCCATAAGTGACAGATAGTGTCTTTCTCCTGGACTTTAGTCTTTGTGAACTACTATAATAAATTACAATACAATGGCTGGCTTAAAGAATGGAAAAATTTTATTTCTAAGAGTTACTGAGACCGAGAAATTCAAGACTATGCTATCTTCCTGATTTGCACAAATGTGCCCTCTCTTTTTTTTATTTCTAAAACCAATATACATCTTCACTTTATTTTTTTTCATTATCCTGTTAATTTTATTGGAATATTTTTTTCATATATTTTTTATTGTAATTAATGGAAGGGTTACATGACATTTGCCAGATAGATGGTGCATTAATTCCCATACATTGATACCCTTTCACATGTCTTGGTCCTCATTTCCCTCCCCCCCACCCCTATCCCTCATCTTGTTTTCCCCCGTTCCCTATCCAATTTCAAATTATGTTCATATATAGCCTTCAGTGATTGAAGGAAAGAAAGACAGGTTATTCTTCTTATAAAGCCATGAGGATCCTATTTACTTCTTGAAGGTCCCATCTTCCAATAGTACCCCCTCAGATATTAAGACTTTGTATGGTATCTTATGAGATCTGGCCTAATCAATGGATTAATTCATTAATGGATTAATTGTTTGCTGGTAATATTGGGAGGTGGTGGGGTCTAGTTAGAGGAAGTAATATATCTTGAACATGACTAACCGAAGGTTATCCTGTATCTGACTACTACACCAACAGGAGGTGAGTAATTTTGCTACCCATAACCTTCTGCCATGATGTTCTGATTCATCATAGCCAGTGAATCATTGACTGAAACCTCTCAAATCATGTTCTAAAATAATTCCTTCCTTATTTCTCTCAGGTATTTTGTCATCATGACAAAGTGCTAACTATTATAGGTTTCAACATATAAAGTTGAAAAGTACTCACATATACAGTCCATAATCCTCCTTGACTCTATAAATTGCTGTGTCCACTATTGCCTTATAAGTACTACTGTTGTTATCATCATCACTGTTATTATTCAGTAAATGGTAGATACTGCTAGATTTAAAGGAAGCTCCTTGCCCTTTAACTTGGGAGAAGAGCCACAATAAAGAAGATAGCATTGGCCCTGCCCTAAGCATAGACTACCCTGCAGTTGCTGAGATGCTAACTCATCCTAAGGAAAGGGCTTCCACCGATGGTGTGCCTGCAATTCATGGCTGTGAGGGAGGCAGGAGCCCCCATTTATAAAAGCCATGGAAGTCAAGGGAATTATTCCCACTGGAGGGGAAGTAGGAAAAACGAAAGTGGTATCTTTCTAGAAATGGTCTCTAGATTTGCATCTATTATTTGTAGATTTTAGAGTAACTACCAGAGGGCATTCTCTTCATTAACAGAATTATTCTGCTGCTTGTATTAGGACAGCTGTCCTTAGAAAGTGCCATCAACATGAAAATGAGATGTCTTTTCCTCAGAGAGTGAGTTTTTATCTATTTTTGTGGAAGGCATTTACAGGAGCTTAGAGATGAATATATTTAAAGCTGCCACATTTTCTAAAAGAAATGGCATCTTTCACAAAAACCCCTGCAGTGACCAGAGATAAGCCCAGGAAATTAGCCCTGGTAGTGCGAGATGATGCCATTATAATGAGGGTATGAACCAAGGGTGATCTGATCCCTGTGTCTATAGTAGTGGAAATAATAAGCCACTTAGCATGAAAGCATTCCTGTGGTAGACTTGAACACTATATGTGCTTTCAAAGGCCAATTCTGGATGTTATGAAAACCCTAAATGTAATGCTGCTCTATCTATTGAAAGCCTTGCCCTATAGTTGTCAAAACAATTGGTTATACTTTTAGAATAATTATTTGCAGATGCACTTAGTTAAAGGCATTTCAGATGGAATGAATAGCACATTAAACCCCATACTGAAAATCATCACATAAATAATGTGTTGTTTCAATCCATAATTTAAACTACTGAGTCCATGGCATAGATTATGAAACCTGTTAAGTACCCAGGATAAAAATCTAGTCAGCCTACTGACTTCACCCATCCCTCAGGGTAAATTTCATAGTAGCAAATTTGCTAACATTAAACAGATAAAATAGTCACTTAATGGTGCTTTTATATTTAGTTTTTGTTTTTAACTCCATTTTATTGTCAAGGTGATGGGTAGAGGGGTTACAATTACAGAGGCAAAGTAAGGAGTACATTTCTTGTTGAACATTGTTACCTTTCCCTTCTCTTTCTCCCACTTTCCCTTCCCGCACCCCAAGTTGTAAAGTTCATTTCCAACATATTGTCTTGTGAGAATCTCTTGATTTTTGTTTTAAACAATGAATTTCTTCAGGAAGCTAGGGACTTAAATAGAATATTCCATTTACTTTGAAAGCACTAAATAGCTTCATGGTAAGTAAAAGCTTCAGATGAAATGAAAGGAGAGTAACCAAGACCAGGAAGCTGTGGTTGCTTGGGCTTTTCTTCCACTCTACTTATCATGGCTCACAGAGCAATGATCATCTTCCCATGTTTTTTTTTTCCTGACAGCTCCTCAGGAGGTCTTGTGTCCTACTGTGTTAAAGAGGAATGGGAAATGGGAGGGCTTTCAGTCCTTCACTTTTGTTAACATCACCAAAGAACCATAGGGTGGTTGCTGAACTCTACTTAGTCCACATATGAGACCTAGTCCACATATGAGAGAAAATATGTAACCTCTGTTTCTCTGGGCTTGACTAACTTCATGTAACAGAACTTTAACTAGGTCCTTCTATTTCTTTGCAAATGATGAAATGCCATTCTATTTCATAAACACTTAAATTACATTTTTCATACATATATCACATCTTCTTCATCCATCAAGTCTGTTAAGAGGCTGAGTTAATAAAATCAGCACCAGAAAATTGGTAATTTAAAGGGCAGAAGAGTAGAGAAATGAAGAGAAAAAAGAGAGAGATGCAGATAAAATTCAGTACATATCCTACAAAATGAAGAAAAAGTGAGTGAATGGCGGTTGGTAAGGAGTGGTGAGAATGTTCAAAGGGATGACATTGACCATGACATATATTGTATTAATAAACTGCACTGTGGAAGGCAACTTCTTTGTGTAACTACTTAGAGATAATAAATAATAATAATAGTGAATAAAGACATGGAGGCACTCCTGTATATTGGACCCATCTCTTGGGGAAAACAGAAAATACAAATTCAACCAAGCTGGTTTTGCTTTTCTTTAAAACTTACCTTCAGGAAAATGATTATTTCCCCTTTGGAGATTTTTTTTAAATAAATATTCTGTCCATTGTTCAAAATCAAATTATATCTGGCATTTTGTGAAAATAACTCACCTGATCCTCTTCTACTAATGTCTCTTCCTATCATACTTGTATTATGAAACTAATATTATTCTGTCTCAATATATTTTTTGCGATCCCACTAGGATTTATTCTCCTACTTTAGTATTTTTACAGTCTGCTTGTTGTTCCAAAATTTCTCATTCATTTGGGTAAATAGTGGAGATTAAAAGTGCTCTAGACTTGATAAATAACACATCTTTTCTAAGTCTTCTTAGAAGTCTTTCTGTATTCCCATTACCATGAAAGATTCTTTTGCAATCCTTTTGAATAAACTGTAAATGTAATGCAATAGATATGGGAATTTGAAAAGAAATTTATATTCCTTTGTGCTTCAAAGTAAAAGTATATTAAGATATGTTAGCAGTTTGTTTTTGCAATGATTGGATTCTTTGAGTAACTTTATGCATTTAGAAGTGAACTTATTTGCCCAAAACAATATGGCATTAAGATGTTAATTTATTTGCTTGAAAATAACAAATTTGCATTCTTTTAAAAAAGGTTTATCTAGCTATACATTTTACTACAAAAATAGACTTCATAACAGCTAGTTTGTCAAATATTATGTGTAATTGTTAAACAGTTTGGAAGAGTTCTACATTGGCAGGAATGTATTTTGCACTTAAGCAATCCAATTTTATGTTATATGTAATAACTTCAGATATTAAATCATAACTCTGAAGCAATACAAATGCTTAGCAAAATGTGAAAAATTAAAAAAAAAACATCAGCCTATAGTCTTTGCTATTCTGAAGTCTGAGATTGAGAATTGAGCTTTGAAGTTATTCTGGAAAGACAAATCTGAGAGACACATATCTCTAATTAGCTAGTAAAAATCCATAACTGGAATTATGTATTAAGTGGTAGAGTGCCAGCATGAGGAAAATAGCTGAGCATGAGTGTGAGGCCTATCATTAAACAAACAAAAAACCTCATCAATTTAAGAAAATATATAACTTTTTAGTTATTCAAAGAAGTTTATAAGTAATGAGAGAATGTGAGCATTATTATTGTTGTTGTTGTTATTATTATTGGCCAGTCCTGAGGCTTGAACTAAGGGCCCAGTCACTATCCCTGAGCTTCTTTTGTTCAAGGCTAGTACTCTACTACTTAAATCACAGCACCATTTCAAACCTTTTCTGTGTATATGACACAGAGGAATTGAATCTAGGGCTTAATGCAGGCTACACAAGTACTCTATCACTAGGCCACATCCCCTGCCAAACATTCTTATTTTTAATTAATTTATTTCTGCAATTTCACACTCAAACCAAGTAAACACTCTTTTTTGAATAATAATGCTTAAGAAACTATTATGAATGTCTTCACACCTCATGTGACATGTGAAAATATCTTCTCCTGATGACATTTAATGCCACTCAAATGTAGTATACAATTACTTTGTTTGTTCTTAGTACCTATACTATTTTTCCATTGAGAATTCCTTGTGGATTTCTTTTGTATAAACCAACAGCTGAATACTTCAGAAATGAGCAAACAGTCTCACTTTTAAAAAATGCTCAATGTTTTAGAATATCTGCAAATATTTCATATTTTTCCATTCTATTTCCAAGTAATAAAGCTATATTGAGGAGCTTACCACTCTGTGGGCTCTTTGATGAGTAATGATAAAAATCAACAGTATGAGTTCCTAAACAGCCTGGTGTTTGCCCACTTCAATACTATTCAGCTGGAGGAATGAAATCTCTCCTCATTCTATGAACCTGTAAAAGACGATATTGAAGAATTTCTCGTCAGGAAAGGTGATGAAAACTTTTAAGGAATAATTTTTACTATGACATTCAGCATTAGATAGGACCATTCTCTCCTCATTTAAGAAAAATATAATGAAAGTGAAGATGACTGGAGATTTGGGGAAATGAATGCCTGCTCTGGTCATATTATTGGCCTTAATGAGACTTTATTACTCCAATGACTTTTAATACTAAAGTTTATTTCTCCTAGGAAAATTTTGTAATACAATGGGAACCATTTTCAAATGTATTCCATTTTCATAACTTCCTATTTTTGCATGGGCTCTTTAAGATGTTACTCCCCTGAACACTGGTATTTGAAGTCAACTCCTCCTCTTATTTAGCCTCTGGACTCTTAAATATGTCACCTCTTTCCATATAGTACCTACCGCCAAAATCTACTAAATTGTATCTAAGCTTTTCAGCGAATTCTCTCTCACGCAGTGTATGCTGCCAGTTTCTAGAGCACTGCTGCTGAAAACACTCAAATCAAACTCTACCCCTTCAATACAAGTAGGCTTCCTCTGTCTATCCTAATCTACTGTGAGCTTCGCTTCTTTGCAGTTCCTTTGAGATTTGTAATCTAATGCACGATACTTGATATCACTGAATACACTCCAATAATTTGATGACCACAATTTTTACTTTCAGCTATACTATAAACACCTATAGAAGCAGAAAGCTTTGATATCATTTCTTCCATCCTAGGAATCACAATCTACAGAAAAAAAAACAAAAACAAGAAACGGCTAGAAGAATAAAGAGGAACAGATTTAGTAAATCAAAGTTTTGAATGGTATAGAACTTTTCAGAAATAAACCCCCAAACCTTTAAAGAAAATTGTCTATTGGGGCCGGGAGTTTGGCCTAGTGGTAGAATGTTTGCCTCGCATGCACGAAGACCCGGGTTTGAATCCTCGGTACCACATACATAGAAAAAACCGGAAGTGGTGCTGAGGCTCAAGTGGTAGAGCTCTAGCCTTGAGAAAGTCCAAGGACAATGCTCAAGCCCTGAGCTCAAGCCCAGGACTGATTAAAAGAAAGAAAGAAAGAAAGAAAATTGTCTATGTTTAGAGTTGTGGAAGAATGATAGGGCCAAAATGACTCTTGATAATAAAAGAGCAGGAGGAGAACCTCAGCAAGGTGTGTTCATTCTGATTTTTCTTGTCCTCTCTGTGTAGAATTTCGTCTTCCCAGCTATACAAGGGTAAGCTAGAATTAGTCAGGTCTTACGGAGAACAATGGAAGACGATCAGAATAATGTTTCTATGTACTATGGCTAGTTTGGGCTCCCATTTTCTATCCTGAGGAGGAATGCTGGTTTATATGGTTTGCCGCAAAGAAAGGGGAGCAAAAGAAAGATGGACCAATGAAAGTCAATATAGTTTGTTTCTGTCCTTCAGATTCAAGCTCTCTTGCCAATCATCCTACTTTGAGTCATCAATTTCCGGGCTCCAATGCTGCTAAAAGGCAGCTGTTCTTACCAATTTTCCTTTACCATTTTATTTTCTTTGGTTTGTGTTGGTATTAAGTCTTGAAACCAATACCTTCAATTCTCCCTCATCATTTTTTTTGCTCATGGTTAGTATACTACCACTGAACTATGCCTCCAGTCCTACATTTTACTGATTAATGAGAGGTAGAATCATGCAGATGTTTCTGCCTAGGCCGGCTTTAAACAGTTCTCCAGGTCTCAGCCTCCTGAGTAGCTAGGACTATAGACCTGAGCTATTGGTGTCCAGGTTCCTCTTACCTTATGCATAGTAGCCTTGGTACTATGCATATTAATGATGTAGAGGAAATTCTTATTCAATGATTTATACTCTTTCTTGAATAGTGGGAAAGAGAACATCAATGACAAGTTAAATGACTCAATTTATCTGAAAAACACATGCTAATAAAGAAGAGCAACCTACTCATACTTTAAGCACCAATGGCTCCTCCTTTCTAATTATTATAAATCACAGCCTGAGCATTTCAAGAAGTCAAAATTTCTTTATATCTCCAGCAAGAACTTCAATCAAGCATTTGCTTGCTGCTGTTTTCTACATCCGCCTCCAAGCACCCATTGTAACATATATGCTAATTGTGATTATTTTTAATGGTTTCATCTTGTTGCTTTTAACACAAAGTTACTCTGGTAGAAGTTGTTTTTAATTCAGAAATCTAGATTATTCTGGCATACCCATTATTTATAATTGCAACAGTTATTTTGCCAACAGCTTCCTAAAATAATTAAATGCAATCTTCATGAAAGGTAAATCTGAAAGCTTTAACCTATTGCTTCATCTGCAGAGAATGGTCCTCCAGTTTAACCTCCCTCTGAACCAAGCTCTCTTGTTCCCTAACAGTGGGGAAGCACAAAACCTTTTGTGATGTTTTTATTCTCTTTTCCCCAAATGAAATGTGAGCTCTTTTTTTCACCTTTCCTTAGAGCTCTATCCTCTTGGTATTAAGCAGAAGAGAGCTCCCTGCCAGGAACCTGTATGTGAAACCTGACCTCAGGATTAATTTGTTTAATCTAGCGTGATATCTTCCTTAATTCTAACTTGCCTACACCACCTGTTTAAAATTCCTCCCTCATACTAATAAATTTCTCAGTCTAATTTAAAATACATAATTTGGAGGGATTTTTACTGAGTCTGGGATGAGCCTTAAAGTTCTCTGATTCATTGTCCCTTAAGCTATTAATTTATTGTCTCAAAGCCTTTTTGTTGGGTTGAAATCATCTGCCATTAACTTTGATGCTTTGCCTGTGACCTCTATTTTTTCTCAGTTAACCTCATATGCTCAACAATATCACTTGCTCCTGGCTATCTCTTATTTCCCAGGTTGATCCATACTTTTATTAAAACTTTGGATTTGAGATATCTTTTGGAACTGTAATTATTTCTTCTTGATTGTTTCTCTATTCCCAGTGCATGTCACTTTTTACCTCAGACAGGAGTTATCAGAATGAAATATAGACTGCTATTTAGGCCTTTAAATGGAAAATACTTTCCAGTATTAATTTTTAAGAAGGATATGTGCATTAAGGAGGAAATTCAGGGTTATTCAATTTGGAAGTTATGTTTCACACAAGTTCAGATATCCATACAGAGCTGTAAAACAATTTTCAAATATAGTGTTGGAAGTCCTTTTTATCCCTTTTTAATTGTTTATTTTTAAATTATATTTAAGTAGTTGTACAAAGGAGTTTCAATTCAAGGTGGTAAATTTTTGGTTACAATACATCTTGATTAGTGTCACCACTACTCCCATTCCCCTCAAACTGTCCCAACTCCACTCATCCCTCCATTTACCTGGTTTCCTTTTCACATAAGTACATTGAATATTATTGGCATTACTTTTACAACATTTAAGACTGATGAAATCAACAAGATCCTGTTTCATCCTCTATCTTGATTTTAAATGGCAGTACCCATATTACTATCTTTAACACCGTTTCATTATATTTCTATAACCTCAAAGTTGCCATTGCCATATTAATCATCAAATCTGTCATTGTTTAATACATCTGACTGGATGAATATTAACATACGTTGTCTTTTTAAATCCAGATAAAAACATAGGTACTATTTATCCTGATGTCATGAATGAGAAAATGACAGCTCAGACACCCTTTGCTCCGAGTTAGTTCTAAGATAGTCTAAGTCATTGGGCAGAATTCAAGCATTGCGTCAAAGGTAGCTCAAAATAAAAAGGTAGCCTTTGTTTTAAAATAGCTATTGACTTTATTAAAATCTCCCTTCAAAATTCTATAGCCAGTAGACAGTTTGTACATAACTGTCTTAAAATAGGAAATGTTCAATGGAAAAATGAGCAGACTCTCTCTATTAGTGCTACAAGCTTTCCAATCTTTGGCATGCCTGGTAAACTGAGCAAAAATGTGATCTGAGGGGACCAGTAGGTTTCCCTTCTCCTATTTTAATGTTTCCCTTTTAACCTCACACTAGACCAATGGTTTACTTTCATTCCTAGATGAAATTATGTACATGTGAAATTTTCTTTTTCTTCTCTTTTTTCTTTCTTTACAAATTCTGCTTATTTGAGTATGGAAGTGAAAAAAAGTGTAAGGAAGGAAATGGGGGAGGGAGAGATGGTGGGACCTACTTTTGCCTTCGATAACACAAAGAAATAATGATTAAAGTGAACATCTTTACATTCACAGTATTTTTTTCCTATAGAAAATAATTTGCTAGAAAACAACTGAGATGTGTGAATGTACAAATCAGAAGAATTAGATAGAACTAGATAGCCACTGACCTTAGGAACCCAGGTTCTAAAAGTAGTGACTTTCATTTCTAGAGAAAAAAAATGTCCTTTGTGATTTTAATGAAAATATTTATGTATACCTGGTCATTTGTTACCAAGAGAAGCTACAGAATTTACTTTTAAAGTACACTCTGATGTCAGGTTCATTTTTTAAAAATGAGAGTGGTAGAAAGAGAAGCCAAATTAATATTTTGAAATATCAATATTTTATAATAGGAATAAATGAATCAAGAAAAGCTAGACAAAATCGACTTACTGGATACCCTGGTTAGAGAAGGCTTAATTTTAAAAAGTCAGTTCTTAACAGACCTTCTCCAGATATTAGGAATAGGACCTTACTTCTGAAGTTACTTTAAAAAAGTGAAGGTTAAGATTTGAAATTGGATAGGGAAGAGGGGAAAACAAGATAAGGGGTGGGAGGGAAATGGGGATCAAGACATGTGAAAGGGTATCAATGTATGTGAATTAATGCACCTCCTATCTGGCAAATATCATGTAACCCTTCTATTAATTACAATAAAAAATCTATGAAAAAAAGACAAATGGTATTATAATGCAAAAGTGTTAAAATCATATACAACGTGAAAGAAGCTCATATCAACAGCATTTAGAAAAAAAGATGGATTCTGGAAGATGTTCATATGTCTTTCATCTACTGTTTTAAAATTTTCAGTTTTGAAGATGCAGAGAGAAGGATTTTATTTTTCTTCCAATTGTCACTAACAAAGAAAGAAGTACAAATGAAGACAGAAAATTAGCACATCATTGTGTTGGTAAAAATGTTCTTTAGCTTCTGCTATTTAATAATAATGGCATTATTGTGAGGAAAAAGAATTGTGCCAGGTTATTGATAGGAGTCATAGAATAGCAAATAAGATGTTACAAGACTTTCAGCTTGAGCCCAATAAATAAGTTTAAAAATCAAATCATGTTCTTTCAGGGCTAATAGATTATCAAAACAAAAATATAGGAAACAAGGCAAAGCATGTTTAGTTAGTTCAGCAAGGATGACTTTATAATATTTTTCAAAGTCATCATTAAAGGAGAGCTGGGCATTATGAGTGGGCAATAGTGATGAATGCAAAGGTGACCTTAGTATCAATATGTCCATAAATATTGATTTGTTTTATAGTCAATCATATGATTCATGACCATTCACTACTTTCCATTAAGTAATTGATGACTAAATAATGAACTCATTCCAGTATTATAATGTTATGTACTTTGTTGGTGTATCTAAATTGTTCAAAGAGAGTTCATCATGGAAATTCACACATGCATGTTTTAAATTTTATCAGGTTAATTCTCCCCTTCTTTTTTTTGTGTATTGTGGAAAAACAGTGAAAAATAATTTCCCAAAAAGCAATGTGAAAAAAAAGTAATGTGACTTTTGTGACAACAAAAGTCCTATTCAGGTTAACTACTTAATTTAAAATCTAAAATCTAACATTGTATAAAATCTGTTAATGCATGACATGCACCACAGTATTAATATCCACACATGGCCTCATATGCCTATAGCAGTGGTACATCAAAAATATTGTGCCAGTAGCACTTTGTGTGTGTGTATGTGTGTGTAGGGGGGGTAGGTAGGTGTTTGTTTAATTTGTAACATAGCTTTACAGATAGGCTCAAACAATTATTTATCATCTTATTCAACCCAGAACTCATTGTGGAGTATGAGATTTTGGTACAATAGTTGGCAATGTGGGGTTTTGTTAATTCACACAGGTTGGCCCTGAGAAGAAACTTGATCTAAAAGCTGAAAACATATTGTACTTTTAACCTATATGTTTAGTTATATATAAAATATAAATGAAGGATCAGAATCTGAATCTGGCTTAGTGACAGAGTACATGCCTAGAATGCATGAGGCCCTGGGTTCAATTCCTTAATACCACAAACAAAAAATAATGTACTATGTTATCTCTCATCTCTTTTGCTGTCCCTTGGTTATCTCATATTGTTACAGTATCTCACTTTGTTATCTGATATATTGGATTTATTTGTATTTGGTTATTTGAAATTGGATAGGGAAGGGGGGAAACCAAGATGGGAGGGTGGGTGGAGGGGAGGGTAATGGGGACCAAGACATGTGAAAGGGTATCAATATATGTGAATTAATGTACCTTCTATCTGGCAAATATCATGTAACCGTTTTATTAATTACAATAAAAAATAAATAAATAAAAAAGAAATAAAATTAAAAGAGAAAAATTTTAAAGGACTCTAACCCACAAGCTTTCTTAGTTCAGAAGTATCAACTACAGCAAAGCCAGTGAGAAACCAGCAATACATCAGTCATCTACATGACTTTCACAATTAAGATAAAAAATAAGTGATTTTCATATTTAGACAAGTGTCTAAGGTATCATACACACATATTCCAAATTTTAAAAAAATCTATAATAACAATACATGGGATACCATCTTTTTCAAGCATTCTATTTATATTGAAACTCATGTTGATTTTAGGGCAAGTTTTTCTACATGAAAATATAGTGAGATTGATCGAGTTGATGGGAATCATTTAAATGTCCTCCTTTACTAGCTTCTTATAGGCTCAGACATACACATTATGGTTTGATTGTGTGCCCACATGCGGAAATTTATCTATTTCTGTCAGATTATAGCAAGGAATAAATCTTATGGATCAACCAAGCCAACTGCCTGTACTTCAGAAAGCAAAGAACAACTCATTCTGTATGTCTCTCAAAGTTTTACACATTCGTATTTGCTGACAATAATACTGTAGGCAGAATACCTACTAAGTACCCTTTGTGTTCACTTTTACATAATTAATATAATAGTATGGTCAAAGCAAATTCTTATCTTGGCTATGAAAATTTATTTATGCATGCTAACAAAACGGTTACAGTTCACTCCCAAGTCTAACAGAATAGTGTTTTCCCTTTTCTCAGGTTTCTGAAGAACAGCACAATCTGCACAAGTAGGAAAAGCCTACAGGAGTTGCAGAATGTTTATTTCTCTGAATAACCCTTCTAGTTATACCTATGCATAAGAGACTTTTACAAAGACTGGAAATGTGGCTTTGTAATAGAGTGCTTGCCTAGCGTGCATGAAGCCCTGGGTTTGATTCCTCAGCACATAAACAGAAAAAGCTGAAAGTGGTGCTGTGGCTCAAGTGGTAGAGTGCTAGCCTTGAGCAAAAGAAGCTCAGAGCAGTGCCAAGACCCTGAGTTCAAGCCCAAGACTGGCACCAAAATGACAGGGAGGGAGAGACTTTTACATTGTTCAGAGAAAAATCTTCTAAAAATAAGTAAGTAATAGTAATCATGTGTTTGTAACTGCTAGCATGCTGTGAATTATCTATGAATTGTTCAGTTTGCTAAGCATTACAGATAGGAAGTTTTGGAGGAAAGGCTGTTCAACTAGGGCCCAAGAGTTAGAAGGTTCTCTTGGTGAGTTAGCAGTGAAAGTGAGGCAACAGGCTATAGCACAAAGCTGTTCATTATATACTAGCTCTGTTCTAAGTGACTTGTATATGTATGCCCATTTAATCCTTACAATTTCTATGTAGAGTACTGTTAGTCTCATTTTGGTATACAAGGAAATAAAAGATAAATAGGTTTTAAATTTCTCAAAGTCATTCACTGGTGAACTGCAGTTTGTAAATTTAAATACAGACATTTTGACTTTAGATCTTCCCAAAATGAACCCCTAGGATATTGGCTATAAGCTTTCTAAATTTCTTCCAGTTTGAGACAACAGCCTCTTTTAGACAAGCAAGAACAAGCACGAGTACACATTGTTATATAATTTACTGTACATCCCCCTACATTTTCCTTTTTTTTTTTTTTTTTTTTTTGCCAGTCCTGGGGCTTGAACTCATTGCCTGTGCAGTGCCATAGGGATTTCTCAAGGCTAGCACTCTACCACTTGAGCCACAAAACCACTTCCAGCTTTATTCTGTGTGTTTGGTAATGAACAATTGAACCTAGGGCTTCATGCATGCAAGGGAAGCACTCTACCAATTAGACCATGCTCCGGGCCCTCCCCTTACATGTTCTTTTAATGCAACAAGGCATTGTTTAATCAAATCCTGCTCCCTGGAGTATGAATAGACTAAAATACTGAACAAAGGTAAATCAGTGAGTCTTATCTTGAACTTCAGAGTCAGCAATTCAAGGAGGACAAGAAATTGGTCCGATTATACAACTTCACTGAATATCAATGAGCACTTTTATTTCTCTTTATCAATTCCAAGCCAATTTGGTCATAATGAGAAATTATTCATGTCTAACAGAAGGTAAAAACCATAATCAAATATTAGTCTGGACTTGAAACTATGCATAGCATTATTATATCTTGTGATTTATATAAGTATAATAGTAATAAGCCCTTGAAGCCATATATTGAATATTTTTTCCTCAGTATTTTGATGTGTAATATTTTTTTAAAAAAACATATTTCTTCTCTTCTGATGTGTTACTGCACCCTTTCTTCTTTCAAGTGTCCCCTTGTTGGGACTCACAGGATTTGTCCCCATACCTCTGGGAAACAAGTTTTCTAATGTTTTCTTATTTGTGATTTCATAGTACTCCTTTTCTAGACACACATGCATACTTTCATATTCTTAAAGATCAGTCAAACTCCTAGAGCACATATAAAAAAGAGTTGACCAAAAACTTACCTTACCTGAATCTCTTAAATCAGATCTTTTGTTTTCATTTCATTACTCAAACAAATAATTTAGACATTTTATGTAATAAAAAGGTGGAAATTCCCTTGACTATACAAGCTCTTTTTGAAATGTTTCTGCATAATTCATACTGTATGTAGTGCAGAAACACTGGCATTATTGGGGTATGCCTATTAATTTATTCATATGGAAACTGCAGGTCTTTATTCTTCTATATAAATAAATCCTACTGCTTTTTCTAAAGTAGCATTTTTGTACCTCGTTTCTTTTTATAACATTTTCCATTTTGCCCAAATAAATTTCTAATCATATTAGACCTTAACTTTCAAATTAGGTAAAGCAATATAGATGTGAGATTATGAAACAACAATACTTTAGGACTCATTTTTTTTCAGCCCCCAGAAGCAGATATATGTGCCTTGGGATGTTTTTCTTTATCAACTGAATGTTTCAAGCATTTCACCAAAAAGTCTATATACTGGTTCATTTTCTATTTATATCCATTGATTTTTTTCCCTGGAATCCATATTCAAAAAATATAATTCTGAAGTAAAGTTAAAATGGGGCTCATATGATTATGAACTCCAAGGAAGCAATCCTCATCTCTGCGATGTGAGTGTTGCTGATGGAGATAAGGAAAATTGTGATAAAAGCAGAAAAGTAATCATTAAAATCTGTGATCTTAGGGTATCATACAGTCCAGATATCAAAGGCAAGCATTTGTGGTGAAAGAGGGCAAGCATAGTGGAACTGTAGTATTGGTATAATGTCTCATTCTTTTATATATATATATTTCTATTTTAATTAATAGAAGGGTTACATTATATTCCCCAGACAGAAGATGCATTATTTCACAAACATTGATACGCTTTCTCATGTTTTGGTCCCCATTTCCCTCCTCCCCACTCCCAACCCTCATCTTGTTTTTCCCCTTCCCTATTCTATTTCAAATAACCAAATAAACATATATACAATATATCAGATAACAAGGTAAAATACTGTAACAATATGAAATAACCAAGGGACAAAAGAGATGAGAGATTATTATGTCTCATTCTTTTTTGGGGGGGATTTAACTCTTTTTATTACATATATGAATAAAGTAATATAATATTTATCTGATATGCCTATATATTTTATGTCCATAAATAGATACATCTCATATAAGATATATCTTATATGTATAAATATATCTTATATACACATCTATAGATTCATGTATATAAATTATATATGTATCTATATGTACATAAAGATCTTACTTCTACATATTAGAGTATGTGTCCTTGCCTTTGTTGCTTTAAGACTGACTTAGTTCACTTAATGTAATTTTTGCAGGTCTATGTATAAAATAATGTCTCATTCTTAACATTACCAACTGGTCTTTCTAGAGCACTAGTCTCTAAGAGAAAGAGAGAATCATATGAGGAGGAGTTTACCTTGGTAGCCCTAGAGACAAATATTCCCTGAAAATTACAAAATTGAAGCTGTAAAAAATGAGGAAGCAAAGGTTAAGAATATTAGTGTGGCTCTTGCGTTCCAAGAAGCTACCTTATAGAAATGTTGCTAGTATGTGGGCTGGGTTTATAATCCAACTGTGGCTGGACCTCTAAGGGTGTGTAAATTTTGAAGGAAGTTGTCTCTAGAAGAAATATTGCTGTCATTCCACTTTATGTTTTGCTTTCTTCTTAGGTGCCTTGCCAGTTTCCCAAACTCCTGATCACTTTTTCTTGTCCAGCAACCTTTGGTTATCAAAACCTGTATCCAAAGAAAAAATAAAATAAAAAGTTGTTCTTCAACATCAACTCAGATTGAAATATATCACTTATCTAACCACTTTCCTTGAAATGAAAAGAAAGAGCAAAAAAAATAGCTGGTTTGGTGGAATTCCAAGACACATCAGGCATGAGAAAGTCACATGCTTTACTCAGATTTAACATACCTGGGTGCTTCCATTGGGGTAGTTAATCATAAAGAAAGATCTGCTCAGGCAAAGAAATTATTCTTGTTACTAAGACATACTTGTATTAAGGTCAGTATGTCTTGATTTGTAATAGTCTAGGAATGATGGATTTTTATGTACACATAATCTCAATTGAATTTGGAAACTCAGTTTAATTTTATATCAGATAGGAAAAGGATAAAAAGAAGATAAATTTAAAATAATACAGGGGAAATACAGAATGTTATCCCATTTTCTCTCTTAGCCATATCTTCATCTAACACTAGGGGTGTGTTCACACTTCTGATGGCATCTTCTTTTTACGACAAAACTAGTATGGAAAGACCCGGAGAAAAGTATGTGAAACAAAATATGTCAAACTTTGAGAGGAAGGTTGCATATTTTCCTCATATGTGGAAGTAGAATTAGCTTATAAACTAATAAGTAAATGCATTAAGCGGTAAGCAAGTGTATATAAAATATATTAACTAAAATACAGTGGATTTGAAGGAAAACTCAAACAGTGTAATCCATTACAAAGGCAAATTTAAAGTTCAACAAAATGAGCCAGGAAATGGGTATTAAAAGGGGTGAGGTGGGGTCATGGGGGGAGGAGGAGATGAATTAAGAGAAGTAGAGGGAGAGTGTATTCAGGAATTCAACAAATATCCTACAAAATTAAGAAAAGTAAGGAATGGTAGGGTTGGGAGGGATAGGTGAGAATGCTCAAGATGTATTGTATTCAAAAACTGCTTTGTTATATGGCAACATTTTTGTATAACTACTTAAAGCTAATTTTAAAAAAATATGTTTCAAAAATATTCATATGGAGCCCAAACCTTCATAGTTTGCCAAGAAGCCTCTCAGTAATCCTCAAACCCACTGCCTTGATTTTTATTCTGTGGAAATATATCTGAAGGTCAATAAGAGACTGAGAAAGGGAGAATGATTAACAAGAAAGTAGATTTCTTAACTAGTGACAATGAACAAGTGAATCCACTAGTGGCAAGTTGACGGTATAGCAGGCTCTGCCTCTTGTTCCTGCTTTTGATTATGTCATTGCTAGCGTCTTCATGGGGATGAGATTTCACGAATTCTATGTTTGGTTCTGGTTTCTAATTAGGCAATTCCTTCCTTCCTTCCTTCCTTCCTTCCTTCCTTCCTTCCTTCCTTCCTTCCTTCCTTCCTTCCTTCCTTCCTTCTTTCTTTCCTTTGCTGTTGTTGGTAATGGGACTTGAACTCTTGGCCTGGGTGCTGTCCCTGAGCTCTTCAGCTCAAGGCTACCACCCTACCTCTTGAGCCACAGCACCACTTTTGGTTATCTGGTGATTAATTGGAGATGAGTCTCGTGCAGACATTTTAGTGCCTGGGCTGCTAGATCCTATGATCTCGGCCTCCTGAGTAGCTAGGATTACAGGTGTGAGCCACCTGGCCCAGCTTTGTTTCTTAATTTCTTTTTTTTTTTTTTTTCTAGTCCTGGGCTTGAGCTCAGGGCCTGAGCACTGTCTTTGGACTTTCTCAAGGCTAGAGCTCTACCACTTGAGCCTCAGCACCACTTCCGGCTTTTTTTTTCTATGTATGTGGTACCAAGGAATCGAACCCAGGTCTTCGTGCATGCTAGGCAAGCACTTTAACCACTAGACCAAACTCCCGGCCCCTGTTTCTTAATTTCTTAATAATGTATTAAAACCAAAGATAAGTTGACATCTACAGGAACACCTCCAGCACACAAACACACACACACACACACACACACACACACACACACACACACACACAAAAACAGACACCAGTAAACCAGCTGAAAATACAAAGAAGTATTTGCACTGCGGACTATGTGGAAGGCAGAATAAAACATACTAATAGTGTTCTAATTTGTATACTTATTTATAAACAGAATGTTATAAGCAAAAGCATAATGCTTTGGTCCCCTCTAATTATAATTTTCTCAACTGCTGTGATAGCAATACTTGATAATATCTTAATTTGTAAAATGAATGAGAGCTAAATTATCTTTTATTTTTATTAAATTAGATCTGATTCACACTTCCTAATACATCTAGACACCAAGCAACTGTTAGTTATTTAATTCTGCTAAAAGCTTCCTTCTAAAGGAAAACACAGGTACTTTTACATTTTATTTATTTATTTGTTTGTTTGTTTGTTTGTTTATTGCCAGTCCTGGTCTTGGGCTCAGGGCCTGAGCACTGTCCTTGGACTTTCTCAAGGCTAGAGCTCCACCACTTGAGCCTCAGCACCATTTCTGGCTTTTTTCTATGTATATGGTACCGAGGAATCGCACCTGAGTCTTTGTGCATGCTAGGCAAGCACTCTACCACTAGGCCAAACTTCCGGCCCCTATTTTATTTTTTTATTTTTTAAATCTAATTTTATTGTCAAAGTGATGTATGGAGGTAGTAAGGTAATGAATGCATTTCTTGTGGCACATTCTTCAATTCCTCTCCCTCCCCACAAGTTGTAAAGTTTGTTCCCAACATATTGTCTTCTGAATATCACCATCTCCGTGGTTCTTACTTTGTCATTTGTCTCACCATTTTGTTATTCCCCCTTTGTTCTCCAATTCAGATAAACATATATACAAGACACAGTGTACCATAATCAAATATAGTAGCAACAGGAGATAAACCAAAGAGGAAAAAAGGAAAGAAAAATAATAACCACACACAGTACATTGAAATGAAGAACAACAAAGGTAAACATCTCATTTACATATCTTGGAGTTCATTTTGCTTAAAATCATCTTATGTGGTCATACAAACATAGCTATTGAGCTATTGTGATCCTCTTCTAGGACTATCCTAGACATATACTAATTGTTACAAATGAGGGAAACCATGAAGTCTGTTTCTTTAGGTGTGGCTTACTTCACTTAATATTTTTTTCCAGGTCATCCTGAGCACTCTGAAACAGCTTCTCCTTTGCTTTCTGTATCTTTTGAAATAGCCTTAGTTCTTAGTAGTCCTCTTTTTCTTCTTTTTCTTTTCTTTTCTTTTTTTATTATCGAGTTAATGTATAGAGGGGTTACAGTTACATTCACCAGATAGTAGGTACATTACTTCTCACACATTGATACTCCTTCTCATGTTTTTGTCCCCGTTTCCCTCCCTCCCCCGCTCTCAATCACCTTGTTTTCCCTCCTCTTTCCTATTTCAAGTGAAAAAATAAATGTATATACAATATACCAGGTAACAAAGTCAGGTATAGTAATAATATGAGATTATCCAAAGGGCAATAAAACCTGGATACAGAAGCTCATATAGGATGAGACTAAATGAAAGGGTCTCTAGGATATGGAAGCAGGAGCTTTATCTTGAGTGATTGCTGTTCTTAATGTTCTATGTTATTTCTCTTCTCTTGGTGCCCTTTGCTTAGTAGTCCTCTTCAACAGTACAACAGTACTACAGTCACCTCTGGCCTGTCTGGATTCATCTCCTCAAGCTTTTGCTAAATATTGTTTTAATTACCTGATTTTGATAGCATGTTTCTAAATGAATACTCCAAGTTATATATAGTTAATTTGTATATTGTTTCACAATTACACAAGACTGTTCTCTGCTTAGCAGTTTTATGGATGACATTCATAAATATACATTTAATTCTCTGATTCTTAGGCTTCTAGAAAATGCAAGCATAAGCCAGAGCCAACCATACTAAATAATTCTATGGAACAAATGAAACTTAAAATTTGTAAATAATTATAAACATTACACTTCATAAAATTTTGTCACAGACACTGGATCATCTTATTAAATAATGAGCTAATTATTGGTGAAATTAGCTAATCAAACCATAGTATGTTTGTAATTGTGATAGTCAGAAAGGAAAAGAATAATTTAATGTTTAGGTTTCTTCCATGGAAAGCAATGTTGCTGCTATAATATTGAGTTGCTGCCAACTTCCATGGCTTGGAGGTATACATGGAAATATATATTAACTGTCTGGAAAACTTGGCTTTGTGTTTTAATATCAGTTTTCTAATAATCACACACCTTGGGGCTTAGTAATCAGATCCAGTGTTTCTGGACAAAGGTTGAACCGCTATCTCCTCAGAAAGAAGAAAAGTTCTTCATCTTTAACCTAATGTGTGATCACTAATTACAGAGAAATCATATTTTAAAAGATGGAATAGTTAGGAAAAATAGATATCTAAAGACTAAAGCTATTATCTGAACAGTAGGATGGATCAATGTGTAATTTATATTTCTTTAGAAGATTTGGATTTTTCAATTATAATTACCAGTTGCAAAGTACATAAGAAACATCTAAAATGCAATGTTTCAAAAAGAATTTTTGTTGTGTGTACTTTCCACTGAAATGTTTTCCCTTTCTCTTGACATCTTGTGGGTTTTACAGTACTTTACGATATTTCCTTTCTCCAGGAAACAACACTAAAGAAACATTGAGGGTGTCAAAACCCAGCTGAGTTTTATTCACTTGGACTTACCCCATGGCTAGCATCAATGTCTACAAGCAACATAGATTTGAAAGCTGAACAATTAGCTATTGAACATTGTCCCTGAAGCCACCTCTCTCCCTGTTGTTTCTTAGTGTCCTGATTATCAGAGCAATTACTTTGTCTTTTCTAGTGTACATGTAACAGTGTCCACTCTCTGTAGCAGAAATATTTGATACAAATGATCTTAGAATCGTAGAATTACATTGCTGGGAAAACTCAGCCTCTGATTATACTCCTCATATAAGGCAAAGATTTCATGTACATTGATAATATCTTGCCTGAACGCTACAAAAGGATGATTTATAATTTCAGACAGGATTTTTCAGTTTATATCTCTGAGTATACTTTCAAGGGAGGAGGAAAAGACTTAAAATTTGTGTGGCCGTTATTCTGTGGTGATAGTAGAAAACCTTTACTACTCAAAGTTGCAGGTCTGAGGAGGCTTAATGTTTACAGCATGTGTTTGTTTTTGGAAGCAGGTTTAAAGTGGCATGGGTGGACTGGGCCTTTATGGTGATTAAGGCTGGTGCTTAGGATAAGCACCAGCTGTTTCAATGGCAGAAGCAATTGGTTTTCATAAAGTCCTAATGTCTGACAGGAAGGGAGAGGTACGGTTTAAAAGCTCCTTATTTGTTCCTTTCCATTTGAGATGCTTTCCCTTTCCAGAATGGACATCTTAGGGAACGTCTTAAACATCATTTCCATTTTAGCTTAAATATTTAAACTCTTGGGATATTGCCATTTCTGAAGTCTCAGAACATCAGCTGTATTTTCAGGATCCCATATTGCTCGATTCTGCCACTATTTCAAAAAGAAAAAAATTGGGGACATTGATAGTAAACCAGAAAAGGAACTTCAATTTCATCAAGTTAGCATGGAAAGTCAGATGCAAAGATTGTATTTGACATCAGTGGCAAAGTAAGCAAAGGACGTTGATGAGTATATTTGTGTGACAGAAATTTGGAAGATCAAAATCCTTATTTTCTTAGACATACAATCTCCTTCCAAAGAAATTCATTCTCCATTTTCCCTTAAAGATTTTTTTTTGTAGGAGTCATCTATTTCTCTGAAGAAGACAGTAATGAATACCTACAGTCTTTAAAAGCTGAGACTTTTGAGTCCTTCCTCTGGAATATAAATTCTCTGAATGCAAAGTAGACATCTGTGCTCATTCCTTTGCTCTGGGGAGAGAGGAACATTAGGAACTAGAATTATGATATTGGTTTTGCAACTGTTTATTTTGTTTTGTAGTAATAAATTGTTTCTCTGACCCAGGACCTGTTATTCTTCCATCTGTGTATATAAATACATCCTGCCTAATTTGTTAGCTTATCAGTGTTCTCAAACTCAGAACCTTCATAATTTCTAATTTTATAGCCTCAGATCTTACCTTAATCCTTGACATGCCAAAAGTGCTTAATAAGTGCATTGTATTTCAGAATAATATGAATAAGTAGGAAGATAATCACTAAAGTGTAGAGGAAGATATTCAATGATAGTAAAACTTGTGAAGGACTTTAAAGACCACAGGGATTTCTAATGTCCATACTGTTCAGTACACCTTTCTCGGAGAGCTGCACTTATCACTGGCTATTGAAGCATTTGGAAATGGTATGAGAAAACTGGTAGTAATGCAAATGCTATCTTTTTCATAGACAAACAAATGAAGTTTGTCTTCATATAAAATCAGTATTATCTGCTTGTAAAGTGAAGTTTGCTCTGCAAATTGCTTAAATTATGTAATGTGTTTATTGTCTGCATTTACACACTTGTTCTTTGGAGTTTCCTTTGAACTGCTGTTAACATCTTAATGGTTCCATCAATAATTAGTTTGGTGAATAAAAATCTCAGATGTATATGCATTTTATTGTTATATCAACATCATGGTCTGAACTTGCTTTAAAAAAAAAGAATCCTCTTTAGACAGACCCGGTGGATCACACCTGTAATCCTAGTTACTCAGGAGGCTGAAATCTAAGGATCTTGGTTCAAAGCCAGCCCAGGCACTAAAAGGACTGTAAGACTCTTCTTTGTTTTGTTTTGTTTTGTTTAAATTTTATTATAAAGGTGATGCACAGGGGATGACAATAACATAAGTAAGGAAATGCATACATTTTTTTGTCTAACAGTGCTAACTCCTCCCTTATTTTCCCCTGATTTCCTTTCCCCCAACTCCCCTCCCTCTCAAGTTGTAAATTTCATTTCCAGAGTACTGTCTTGTGAGTATCACTGTTACATTGGTTCACCCATTGTTCTTAGTCTCACCATTTCTATGCTTCCCCTTTCCTTCCCCAAATCAGATAAACTTATATATAAGACTAAGAATACAAAAATAAAAAAAACAGCGACAATAGTATAAATTATAGAGAAAATGAAAGAAAAAAGAAATACCTTCTGGGTGCAGTGGCTTAGGTTTGTAATACTAGCTACTCAGGAGGCTGGGATCTGAGGATCTTGGATCAAAGCCAGCCTGGGCACTAAAAAGTCCCTGAGACTCTTTTTTGTGGGGGTGGGGAGGATTTTTTTTTTAAGGCTCTCATCTCCAATTAATCACCAGAAAACGGGAAGTGGCACTGTGGCTCAAGGGATAGGGTCATAGCTTTGAACTGAAGAGTTCAGGAACAGTGCCCAGGCCCAGAGTTCAAGCCCCAAGACTGATTAAAAAAATCCTCTTTAATTGCTAGTGTTGTAACTTTGACATCAAGAAGTTTGCAAGAATTCTTAGAAGGTTTGCATGAGTGTGTGTGTGAGATTCTGTTTCTTATTTTAGATTATTTTCCATTTGCTTTTTTAAAAATATTTTTATTGTAATTAATAGAAGGGTTACATGATATTTGCCAGATAGATGGTGCATTAATTCCCATACATTGATACCCTTTCACATGTCTTGGTCCCCATTTCCCTCACCCCCCCCCCCCGTCCCCACCCCTCATCTTGTTTTCCCCCGTTCCCTATCCAATTTCAAATAACCAAATACAAATATATCCGATATATCAGGTAACAAAGTGAGATACTGTAACAATATGAGATAACCAAGGGACAGCAAAAGAGATAACATAGTACCTTAAGAACAACAATCATTAGGCTCAATGGTTTCCCTCATTTGTCCATTTGCTTTTTATTTAAATGATATCTCAAACATGAATGGTGTATCCTGTTTATAATCATGACACTGTTTGGCTTACCCTGCCCTTTCTTAGTGGGTATAGATTTTGAAGAAATGGATATGATAAAGATTTTCTTTTGATTCAAACTGTGACCACCATTTTGCATTATCAGAGTAAGAGAAGTTTTAGATTTGTAAAATAAATAACAGCATGATTTTTTGCTGTTATTTTTCTTAGTTATAGCCAGCATGGGGATATGTTGCTGGAATAAATCTCACATACCATGGCATGACTGCCCAAAAGGGATGAACATTCGAAAAACTCTTCAGAGGCTTCACCTTGCTGTCTGCAAATCCTGACAAACATGAACTCACCGCCAGGAAATTGTGAAGTTCTTTTTCCAAAATTCCACTAGAAAATAATATTTTCCAAAAAGCTACTTATTCAGAACCTGGAAATAAAGGGAGCCAGTCCCCTAACCACTGTCACTATTCAAATCTATGCCTCTAGGTATGAGAAATATAATTTCATTGAAATCAAAATTCAAATATACAGAAAATTTGTATGGCAAAGTGACAAGAATGTCGCAACCACCTTTAAAAATAACAACCGAGGTAGAACTTTTATTCAGATTTCACTAGTTTTATCATGTTTATCTATTAAAGAACCCCATTCAGGTTCTGAAATTGCCACGAGGGTTCAAGTTTTCCTTGTGTTTCATTATTTGGACATTTTCATTATGTGGATACTTTTTGGCCTAGCTTTTTATGGAATGTGCCTTGCTCTGAGGCTGTAATATTTTCTGATGTGCAGTTCCAGTCTTCCGAATGTACTGCCTTGTTTGGTGGGGGGAGGTAGTAGAGAGAGGGGTGTATTACCACAGGTAGGTAATATAACCCCTGTGTATCAAGTCAGAATTGTACGGTGGTATTTTCTTACTTGTGATATTACCTTTAATCATTTGTTTCCAGTAGTATCTGCTGGGTTGTTCTATTCTATACCTGTCTCTTTGTATAACAATTAGGAAGATAAATAAGAGAATTGATATAGGATCTATACAAACTACCCATTTCTTTTTTACTCTCTTTAGTATCCTTTGGTAGAGTTTGTAATGAATTTCCTTCAATGTTGTCAAACAGGCCACCTGGCTCTTCCTGTCTTTTTACTCTGCTTCTTATACTCTAAATATACATTCATATATATATTTTTATACAAATATAGATATAGACCTATATGGCAGGATTAAAATAGGAAGAAATACAGAAAAGAGAAAAATATTTTCTGCTGCACCCTCACATACACAAGAAATTTTGAGTTAAAGACTGCCCTTCACAGGTATTAAATGATCAGAATCGCAGCTCTAATAGCAAGCAAGTTGTTCTAGAGCAACTCTTGTGGCTCTAAGACTCCAGTAATTCTGATTCTCTTATTTATGAGGCAAACATCATAATCAAATGCTTTTACTCCTTGAAAATTAAAATTGAGTCTATAATGTACTTTAATATTATTTTAAAAATAAATAGATGTAGCGATATCATCAGTAGATTTTGATGGCCTCTTTCTTTCTATACTACTGGTATCATTTTTTTTGTTGTTTATAGATATCTATAGTTGGGCAGTCTGGTAAAGAACTAGATTAACTACAGTATTACCTAGAAACTCAAAAACGTGCATTCAGAACTAGAGATGAGCAGGACACAAATTCTCCTCCAGAACACACAAATAGTCTTAGTGCTTTTGACAATGGAGTCCTGATGATTGTGTTGAGCATGGAGTCCAAACACAGAAATTAATATGAGATTAGCTGTATATCTATTTAGTTGCTGATTTACTTACCTTACTTAATGGAGTAAGTTTATTAATTTATTATTTAAGTTACTCTTGGATTTCTTTCCTCTTTTTGTCTATAATTACTATGACACACTCTCTGTAATTCTAATTTCAACTCAGTAATGATTTTAAAGTTTTCCTTTAGTAAAACTATCAGATAAAATACCAAATAGTCACTGAAGTTTAAATGACAGATTAACAATCATTTTTTTTAGCATTTGTGCATTTCTTGCAATGTTTAGAAATATATTAGGAAACTATTCATTGTCTCTCATAACATTTTCAGAACTTTCAACTCTAATATTTAACACTTAAATTTGCTTTTATTAATAATTTTATTCTCCAAATATTCTGTGAATGCATTATAGCATCAAACACGTTACATATTTCCATCTTTATTGGACGTTACATATTTCCATCTTTATTGGACACATATGAAGAGTGCTTAATCATTGTTTTCTTTGTGAAGTGAACTTCTAAATCAGTTTGGAAGTGTGTAACTGAAATGAATTGTAGGAAACCAAACTGTCTTCTAAGCTAAATGAAACTAAAAAAATATATTAGAATTCTCTAAAAGGCACGTCATAAACCCAATTTGCTGATCTGCCCATTTAGTAACAAAATGTTACATGGAAGATTGTGAGTGTTTTTTGTTTCACTTTAAGTACCTAATTGGAGAAGAGTTATGCTTGCTTTCTGATGATGATATACAGCTACATACATTTTCAGTTTATACATACTATTGCTCTTGTGAAGGAATTTAGCACCTAATTTGCCTGTTAAGATGCCCTGGAGCCACTAGTGCTCTCCTCCAAGAGGGCCATGCTTTATTAAGTACACACAGTTCTTACCAGGGGTTAAAAGTCAGACTACATTAGCAGGCCCCTTCTAGCAGGGAGCTCACCTCTGCTCTCTGGTAAAATGCATACCAAATGATCTAGTGTCTTTAATTCCAGAGTGACATTTAAATGCTTGATTTAGGAGAGTAATGACAAGGACAGTGATCTTTAGATTACATTATGGACATTACAGACACAATGCAGGACAGTCAAGGAGAAAGCCCTCCGACCTCCCAGGGGTCTGTTCTCAGAACAAGAGCAACATTAGAATTAGAATCTAAGACCTAAAGGGTTTACCGATTACATTTCTGAACAGGAAGGAAAAAAAACTTTTCAACATAAAAATAATAGTTGGACAGATGGCCCAGATGTTTGTCTGGAATTGAAAATCAATGTTTCATGGGAAAAGAAAGGATTAACCATTGCTAGTAAGGTTGTATTTTCTTTAAATTGAAATCTTTAAAAAGAAATCCAATGTGAAAACTTGGAAGAAGCTTTATGCTCTCTTGGGCAGGGCCACTCACTTTTTATTCTTCAAGGACACCCTGAGGTTAGTATCTCTTGCCTCATTCTCTTGGGATACACATCCCAGGACACCATTTCTCCTGCAAGTCCACACTCCTGTACTTGGCTCCTAAGACAGCAAAGAGTCCTTGCCCTCATATTTCAATTTCAATGATTTTATTAGCCAAATATATTAATCAAATTTTAAACCAAATATATACATGTGCACATGTGGCAAAAAGATATATTCTCATACTTAGGTCAATGAAATAAAACAAGCAATTTGAATGTAATTTCCATCTGCCATCCTTTATGCTAGTTAGAGCTTTTAGTCCACATTTCAACATCTCTGCAGTTTCTCTTGGTTGTGTGTGTGTGTGTGTGTGTGTGTGTGTGTGTGTGTGACTTTCTGCAGTAGTCTCCCCTGATTTTTTCATAGAAAAATAGCACTAGATATAAAAATGGAGATCATAATAATGAATAAAATCCTCTCTTGTTTAGAAATAAATTGCCTCCAGTGCAGATTTTCTCTTATTAAGAGCTGCTAATTTGTTCCCAGTAGTGTTTGATTAGACAGAGAAATATGAAAAACTTAATAAATCTAAGTAAGCTTTGCTTTTCTAATTCCTCTTTTTGTATAAAAGACACACGATTACTGGTGAGCTGGGTTGAGTCTCGTCTTTCTAGTTGGCACTATAGTCAGAATGAGTTGAAAAGCAAACACCCTTTGCTGCTCTTTTGCTATTTTAACAAACTGCCTTTTGTGTGTGTATAGGCACATACAAAACTCCTTTTGGCATGATCAAAACCTAACAACAAAAGCCTGTTGATTGACTTAAGTTTTTCAATTTCTAATTAGCAAATTTTGTTCCTACCTTTGTAGACAAACCCTTTTCACTTGGAAACTTAAAAAGTAAAGATCCTTTGAATCTCTAAGTTATGACACATACTAAACAAAGCCAGAGTAGCTTTTTGATGTTTTCTGTGGTTTAAACTGATGCTGCGAATAAGAAGTAACACATCAGTCATTTTTTCTGAATCTTACTAAATTAACCCCTTTGAAAAAGGACTGCTAAATTCTCCCAGTGAAGGTTTTTCACTGTAAAGAAATTAAAATGTTATATTAGAAGAATATAGACATAAGATTGAAACAAGGAGGAGAAAGAGAAGAAGAGGAGGGAGAGACGGATGAATTATAGGGAAGAGAAAGTAAAAAGAAAAAAGCAGGAAAAGAAATTTACAATGGATTATTTTTTGAAATCTCTTCTTGAGACAATAGAGATAAATAGATGAGAAACAGAGGGATATAGATAGATAGATTGATAATACTCTTTTTAGTAGTTAAGTACTTTCAAACCTAGTAGGAAGTCAGAGAAGAAAATGACATTTCTGGTGAGTTATTTTCTAACCAGAAATTACACCTTTTATCCATATGTTTTGAATAGGTCTAGGACACTCTTTTCCATTCTTTGAGTAACAATGAAACTCCACTATGTTTTAAATAGCATTGTGCCACTTCTTCGAAAGTTGACAAAATGATCCCAGGTTGGCATGTGATTACATGGGAATTCGAGATGGAAGATCTAGATAAATACTAGAATACTAAAATCCCCATCCTTGCTTCTTCGCTCCTATCCTGTGTGCCAGCTTGATGTGCATTCTTGGTCTTTAGTATTTCTTCCTACTTTGACCTGTTTTATTAAAAGAATACCTTATTGTACTTGCACCCCAGAAATGCTTGTTATTAAGGATTTCATGTTCCTGTAATTTTCAAAGACATTGAGAACCCGTTAGTTCTCTAATTCATTCCTTTTTTCCCCAGTCACATTGCTGATGTTTACTTTACACTATACAGAACCATGCAATGGTGCATAAGATAGAGATTTCAGTTTCAGTAACTAAATGACTTCTTTTCCTTTCCACTAATTTTCAAGGATATTGAATAAAAGTTAGTACAAGTTGAAACACAGCTTTCTCTAAATGGTTGTAAAAGAGAGTACTGGAGTTAGGAGTTTTACTTTTTGGTGGTAATATAGAAAATTATTATTATTGAAAATGTCTCCATGAGATTTGCACTTTTAAAATGTTTGAAGTGTTGATACATATCCAACATGAGGGATGAATGTAATATGTCCAAGAAGGACAAAAAGGTTCTGGAGACGATGTTGATGTTGGAAAATAGCTAGAGCATTTAGAAGATACTTCTCAAGATATAAATTCAGTGAAGCCACCACTAGAAGCCGGATCTTAGGAAGCACCAATGCAGAACAGTCATTGAAAGGGAGAAAGCTTAATTCCTCAGAGTTGTAGAAAAATAAATATCTGAAATTTGATGAGAAGGGATTTGTTGAAAATGATTTGGTGTTTACTCATCTTACAATCAAGAGTTAGAACTGTGCATTTTTTGATTTTCATATGTAGTGATATACAATTTCATTCTTTGCTTATAGATACCCAGTGTTTTCTCAGCATTATTAATTGAACTATCCTTTATCCTTTCCCTACTGTGTATTCTTCATTCACATGTTGAAAATTAGTTGACCATGTGTGTATGTTTATTTCTCAGATTTGTATTGTTCTGCTTGTCTTTCTGTATATATATATATATATATATATATATATGTATTTGTTGTTGATGCTGTTGTTGTTAGTACCATTGTATTGTTACTACAGCTTTGGAGTGATGCTTCCAGTCTAGGTCTGTTCTTATAGACTATGATTATTTTAGTTATTCAAGTATTATGATATTTACCTATTTTATATAAAAAAATCCTCTGAATTTTTTATAGTGATTGTATTTGCAAAGACAAGATTTCTTTTCTCATCCATTGCCAGATTCATGGCTCCTAAAACAAAGGAGTATAATCAGAACAGAGTATGATCAATTTGGAAAAGTTTCTACACAATGAAATATCTTCAGAAATGAAGATCCACAATAATTTGAAAAGTTATACTCTTTTATAAGACTACCGTGAAGTAATATGATAGGTAATAAAATGGGCATGCTTGGCAAAGACTACTACTTGTTCATAGTTTTCTCAACAACTCAATGTTTCCTTTCCTGTGGAGTCAGGAGACTCCCTCTGGAAAGAGAGCCAATGGTCTATTTAGAGGAAAATTCAAGTACTATGTTATCGAGTGTTTCTGAAGAGAATGAAAGGAAAAGATCACAGATGATTTCAGACTCCTGAGACTACCAAATATCAGAGTGCCACATGTGCTTCTGTGATGACCAGGAGTCTATTGTTTTTGGATCTCTAGGTTGCGTTGTTTGATGTAGAGGTTTCCATGATTTTGATGATTCCAGTTCATAACAAATACAGGATATGTTGCTCCCATTTATTTGCGCATACTTTAAATTTCTTATCAGTACTTTAGTCTTCAGTGTACTGATCTTTTTTTTTTTTTTTTTGCCAGTCCTGGGCTTGAGCTCAGGGCCTGAGCACTGTCCTTGAACTTTCTCAAGGCTAGAGCTCTACCACTTGAGCCTCAGCACCACTTCTGGCTTTTTCTATATATGTGGTACCAAGGAATCGAACCCGGGTCTTCGTGCATGCTAGGCAAGCACTTTTAACCAAAAGGCCAAACTGCCAGCCCCGTAGGCCAAACTCCCAGCCCCCTGATCTTTTATTGATGAAAATTGATACTAAAATCTCTCATTGTCTTATGCTTTTGTAAATAGGATTGATTTCCTCAAAGTTTTTCATGTAATTTATTTTTACTGTATAGACTGAACTTGTATCCCAAAACTTACTGAGTCATGTATTTTTACATTTTTTGTCAGTTTCTTTAGTAATTTCTCTATATAAAATCATATTGTCACAGCAGAGTGATAATTCCATGCTTTTTCATGTTTTCCTTTTTGACTTAGGTGCCTTTTATTTATTTTTCCTTGCTTAATTCCAGACTTCTAGTCCGATCTTGAATGCAAGACATCTTTTTGAATGTAGACATCCTTTTTTATTCTTGTTCTTAGAATAAAACTTTGTTTGTCACCATTGGGTACCTTAACTTCTGACTTTTTGTGCATAGACTTATTATGTTGAAGTGTATTGTTTTTTATTTTAAAAAATTAATTTTATTTTCAAAATGATGTAGAGAAGGGTTACAGTTACATATGTAAGGTAGTGAGTATATTTCTTGTCATTGTTACCTCCTCCCACATTGTTCTCCCACTTAACTTCTCACTCACTCCCCACTCAAATTGTAAAGCTCATTTCTAACATAGTGTCTTGTGAGTTTTGCTGTTGCATTGGTTCACTCTTTGTCCTTTGTCTCAACATTTTGTTCTCTTTCTTTTCCTTCATTTCAAATAAACATTGCCTAATTTGTTGAGAGTAACCACATGTTATTTTTTTTTCCTAATCAGGGGAATCATTAGTTTTCCACTCATTTTCCCCTTCATTCTATTAATGTGATTGATAACATTTATAAATTTCTATATAGTGACTCATCCTTGTTACTATATGCAAATCTCTTTTAATCATGCTGTTTGTGCTGTTGAATTCCATTTGCTAGAGTTTTGCTGAGGAATGTTGCATCTGTGTTCACCAGAAATATTGGCATCTGGTTTTCGTTACTTGTATTACCCTTATCTGTCTTTGAGGTCAGCTGAATGTGGGTATCACAGAGTAAGTTGGGACTTGGCCCCGATTTATCGATGATTTGTATTGCTTTCACACCTGTCATAGTTTACTCTATTGGATTTTAAATTTATTTATTCATATCGTCTTCATTTCTTTAGACTAGCTATTTTTTTTTTCAATTTCGCTTATCTTTCCTTTTGACGCAGACCCTCAGTAATGTCTAAAGCCAGCTGTTCTGCAAGCAATGCTGGTTGCTGCCTGTTTCTCTCCGCCCCCCCCCCCCCCCACACACACACACTCCTAGACCTCCCTCATCATTCATAGATACTGCTGTCCTCACTACTGAGAAGCAGCACTGGGCCTCCTGGAGTGTCCTGCAAGGCTTGGGAAGCAACTTGGTCACTTGTCTCTTACTTTATAATATGGAAAATAAAATCAGCAGACCAGAGTAGAGGGCTTCTCAACCTAGAACTGCTGTCCTTCCGGGTAAATGTAGTACGCGAAAAGTGAAAGTGGTCTTCACATCCTCTCAATGAGTCCACTCTGACTTCTTCGATTAGGATTTCTGCTCTTTGCTTTGCTATTTTGTTTCTACTTCTACTGGGGTGATCAAACCTCAATATGGTTTTAGAATACTTGGTGTGTCTTACGTGTCCAGAAATAGTTGACCAAATCAGTCAAATTTGGCCTGGAAGCAGCTATTTATCACCTTGCTGATGCTATCCTTCCTTCCATTTTCTATCCTCTTTTCCCAATCAGTCATTACTGTTCTGGGTATATTAGATACTGGAAAATAATGTATCCTATGTATTCCTGATCTTAGTGGGTAAAACTCATCATTCTCTATTTTGACCTCCTTTACAAGTAAAATATCTACCATTTTTTAAATATTCATGATTGTCCAGTTAATTAATTTTTATTTACATTCTAATACCGGACTACCATGTTTTGCTTTAGAAAACATTTACTTGGTAGTTTTATGTTTTACTGAATTGAATCTGCTCTGCGAATCCATCAGCAGTTTGCCCCACCTCCTGGGGTTTGATTGGCAGAAACATGTTTGCCTGTGGAGCTCTACCAGTTGCATTTGTACATAACAAACAAGGCCGAGTCTGGGGAAGGGTCTAGGCCAGATGACATGACAGACATTTTGGCAGAGCTTTCATTATTTAGCACTGCATTGTGAATTATTAATAAAATTCTATTGTGAGTACCTTGGAGAATTGAAGTGGTACTTTGAGTCTTGCAAATGCTTAGGTTAAATATATTATTCATCAGATTGTAGAAGAAGACAATATGCAAAGTGGGAAATAGCCAAGGCCAATTGTAGCAAAATTTACTTGATAATTTGCATGTTGTAACATCACTGTAGAAAGTAATAGATCAGGAGTGGTTGGTCTTGCTACACAAGAGAGAATTTTAGAAACACAAAGCCTAGGAGAACATATATCATGCCCACAACGTAAATATGACTTCATAGAGACCTTTTCATAAGAACAGAGGAGGTTTATGTGCCAAAATGGACTTCTTATTAACTAATTTGACTTTTGATTCTTCCCATACTTTTCTTTTTTATAATTATTTAATATTAATCATGTAAAGAAATGGGATTTGTTCTTGTATTTTTTACAAATAATGTAGTTTTTAATCATCTTCATTCCATCTATTATTCTTTAATATGTGCTTCTCTTCCCCTACATTCTCTTCTCTTCTACCTCCTCCATTGGTTTCTGTTTTTCTTTCATTACATTTTTTTCAACCCCTAGCTTCTGTGACTTAGAGAAAACGTGCTGTTTACCTTGGCTTATTTCACTTTATTTAATTATCTCTAATTCCATCCATTTCCAGCAAATATCATAATTTCATTCTTTTTTATGGCTGATTAAAATTCTATTGTGTGTATATGTATATTATTTGTTTATATATTCATTAATTGATGGATGTCTTTTAAAGCAAAAAGAAAACCCATTGTACTAAATTCAGTGTTCTTTTCTAATTTCATTGAGACCAAGAAAAAGATATTACATCAAAGACTAGATGTAAAAATTTGTCACTCATTATCTAATACCTTGAGTCTCTACTTCCTGAGATGAATAAACACATCATCTGTCCTTCTGCCTATTATGAAAGGTAAGTGTAAAAGTGGTAAAAATGTACAAGCTTACTATTTACAAAGCATGAACAAATTTAACCAGGTCTATCTTTTGTTAGCACTGCATTCAGACTGCTGATCTCTAATCAAAATACTTGAATGTGCTTATTGGTATTCAAAAATGCTCACAATTCCAGACCAATAAGCAACATCATCTCATATCTATAGCCTTAACTTTCTCATTCCCATTTGAAATTGAATTTCTTAAAAAAATAACCACACAGCTGAAGCTTTATCTTCAGTTCCAAATTGACTTCTGCTTCTATAATTTATCTGTTACAATGGCTTTTACTAAGGTCATGAGTGATTTTTCCACTGAGCCACATTCTCAGCCCAACAACCCACTCATGAAAACTAATTCCCACCAGGAGACCAGTGTGAATATCTTTCTTAGGATAGAATTTCTAAAGATATAATCATTTCACACTCACACTAGTGTGTGATAAAGATAAAAATGAAAGATTCAGCAGATTTTTCATCCTGACACATTGTGAGAGTCTAGTCTCCAGCATATGAATTCTTGGAGGACAAAACATAGCTAGGCTGGTGTTAAGATTCCCAGAAATAAGAGCCCAGCATCCATGACTGCGGTTATCTATAATCTGTTTTAATCTCACAATGATAAATACATGTGAAAATACTCATCTTTGATGGAATGTTAGTGGTGATCTTTAGGGTATCTTCAGGTAGGTGTCTCTTCTTCTTCTGTGTCCCTTACTCATACTAACTCCTCATAGCTCCTCATACTTAATCTAGCTGCCTCTAAAAATCACAAAGTTGTAGCATCTTTGATATGCAAAATAGGATATTCTACAGCTCCTGAAATAGCTGACAAACCATACCTGAAAAAAGGCCACAGTTCAGTGCTTTGCTGAAGATCACACAAATATTTAAGGGTAATATTTTCACTGAAGTTATATACTTACATTTCTTGGACTCTTTCCTACATAGCAGTTTCCTTTAATATATCTGCAATTTTTTTTACTTGCACAAATGGGTTACAATAGATTACCTTATACATATTTTTTTCAAGTACTAATCTTTGGTTTCAAATTTTCCTCAAAAGAAAATAAACGTGGGAAGGGGTATCAATGTGTGTGAAGTAATACACCTTGTATCTGGTGAATATAATTGTAACCCCTCTATTAATTACAATAAAAATAAAATATTTAAAAAAAGATAATAAATGTGGGGCTAGCACGATTGCCTAGCTTACATGAAGCCCTGGCTTTGATTCCTCAGTACCACATGTACAGAATAAGTAGGAAGTGGTGCTGTGGCTCAAGTGGTAGAGTGCTGGCCTTGAGAAAGCCCAAGGACAGTGCTCAGGCCCTGAGTTCAAGCCCTAAGACTGGCAAAAACAAAACAAAACAAAAAATTGTGTATGATGAAAGATTCAGTATATATGTGCTAAGTAGCACATAAATATTTAAGGGTAAGCTTAAAATTTCATTTTCAGTGTAACTTTTAATGAAGATCACTAGAGAGAGCAGAAACTTGGACTCAGAACATTGTAGCAAATTGAATTTTATTTGAATGATCACAGAATTTCCTTTTTTTCTAAAGAAACATCAGGAGCAGAATTACTTCTTTTAGATGGAAAATTTGGAATGGTTCTCCTGATATAAAATGTATGGAAACATTTTTTTCAACTCATATTAATGGATTGCTACCCACAGGAAGATTTGATAGAAGTCCAAAGCAATCACAAGGAATAAGTTACAGCCCCAATACACAGTGACCAACACAAATTGCAGTTTCCTATTAGGCTTTAAATTATAGATGGTAGTTGTCTATATCATACCCATAGACTTCCTCATAATTATAATCAGTTTTCTCAGTTCATAAATACTATGTATTGATCAAATAAATTCATTTTGAGTAGTTTAGTGTGTACAAATATTTAGGATTTGTACGATTTTGTTCCCTTTACTTTTTCAGCTTTTTAATTAACATATAATGATTGTACTTATTTCTGAGTACTGTGATCTTCATACCAGATATCTAATTATCAAATCAGGTAACTAGTATTTCCATCTCCTTAAACATTTATATTTCTTCATCAAACTGTTCCTTTCTAGTTCTTTATCACATGTGTAAGACGTTATGAGCTATATCCTGTTGTATTACAATGTATTGGAGCTTATTCATCTTCTGTAACTGTATTTCCTACCTGCCATGTAGGCTTTCTCCATTGTTCTTACCCACTGCCCTTCTTAACCTCCAGTGATTACTTTCGCACTATCTTTTACAAAGTGAAATTGTCAGTTTCCACATATGAGTAAGCTATTTGCATTGCTATTAGACATTATATTTAGAAGCAATTTTACACTCACAGTAAAATGTATAGACTTATACTAGTAAAAAAGACATTATCAAAAATGTATATTGCAGCATATGTCAATAGTTAATTATTAAAATGATCTCTATTCTCAATAGAGTATCTGAACATAAACAAATATTTAGTCAAATGGTTGTTAAAAATGTTGAGTTGTACCCTTCTATTAATTACAATAAAATATATGAAAAATGTTGAGTTGTAAATTGCAGGATCCTGTTTTCTAAGTAAAGCAGTATTGCTATTTCAAAATAGAGTAATTCAGTTAGTATTGAGTTATTTTAGATAAATTCTTTTGGAATTTAGTAGATTTTTTTTTAATCTTCCAGTGACTTCTTTTTTAAGTAAGTACTCTTGGTTCTTGCACTTTAACTATTTGCATAAACAACTATTAAAGGCATTTTATATACTGTGCTAAAATCCATGTATTTCCAAGTATGAAAGAATAATTCAAATTCTTGTATATGGTGAAAACCTCTAGCAATTATATGACAACTTTCAATAAGAAACCTACTCATTACCTTACATACACAAATGTAGCCCCTCTGTAAATCACTTTGACTGTAAAATTGAATTTAAAAATTAAAAATGAATGGCAAGTAAAATTGGAAAGTAATACATAATTGGACTTTTTTTTTTTTTTTACCAGTCCTGGGCTTGAGCACAGGGCCTGAGCACTGTCCTTGGACTTTCTCAAGGCTAGAGCTCTACCACTTGAGCCTCAGCACCACTTTCGGCTTTTTTCTATGTATGTGGTGCCAAGAAATCGAACCCGGGTCTTCATGCATGCTAGGCAAGCACTTTAACCACTAGGCCAAACTCCCGGCCCCATAATTGGACTTTTTTTCTTTGATTTCTCTCACATCAAAAACCAATGCCAAGTTGTTAAACAGAACTATGTTCTCCTTTTATTTCATCTGCATGATAGTGTTCGTATTGTTTGGTTTTGTGCTTGAACTTGCGGCCTGTAAGCTGTCCCTATGCTTTTGTGTTCAAAGCTAGAGCTATACCTCTTGAGCTATAGCCTCACTTGCAGCTATTTTTTTATTGGATAACTTGAGATAAAAATCCCAATGATCCCTCTGACCAGGCTACTTTAAACCTCAATGCCTTCATCTCAGTTTTGAGAGTAACTAGGGTTACTACAGGCGTGAACCACTGGTGCCCAGCTTTGCATTACAAGGTATATTCCATTATGAAATTCACGAACATCTTCCCGTCTATTGTTTAATGTTAAATTTCAAAGTTAGCACATTTAGATCCTTTCCATTTGTGTCTCTACTTCTTTCACATGTTTATGGGATTGGTTCCTTTGTTTTTACATTTTAGGATTTGTGTCTGGGAGTTAGATTCTTTGAGAATCATCTATTGACTTCTAGCTTAAATGAGAAAACGTGGGGATAGGACACTGGTAATAATGGTTTGTGGAGTCTCCAGTTGGACTATGGCTAGAGGAAGTGTCCTATGAGAAGTTTTTATCCTTTATTTACTCCAATAGTGCCCGCAGAGGAGGTGAGTACACAAAAGAAGATGATTTTTTTCCCCAATATTTGGTGAGGCAAAGGAAAAATACAACTATCTCTAGGAGGAAGGAAATGACCTGCGGAACAGATCACTGTTCCAAGTTAGGTCCCTAATATTTGTAAAACTTTAAAGCAAGCACTTTTCCTTTCCTGCTTACTGTTTTTATTTTATCTAAGAATAGACCATGTGTGAAGAGGTTATATTGCTTTTATTTTAGTTGGATTTTATTTAATAGTATACAAACAAGCCTAATGTGGGTTTTCACTACATGCATACATTATTTTAGACTGGCTGGTTATGTAACATAAAATACACAATCCGGGCAGGTTATCATTCCTCCTCTTGGTATTTCATTCTTGAAAATTCCCCACTTTACCCTAGCTTCTGTGCATTTTTTGTTCTCATTTTGTTGTCTTCTCTAGATTCCCCACTCCATCTTTGCTCCTGTGCAATTTTTGTTCTCCATCTTGGTTTTTCTTCCCTGAAACTCCCCAGTTCCAAGCCCAGCTCCTCTGTGTGTTTTGAATGCCCCATGGATATTCTTAACCAACTGTTACTATATTGTATATACAGAGAGTGTAATTTACATTTCTTCCCTCTAGTGATATGTTAATGGATTCTTTTTACTTAAATCCATAGAAAAATCCATATAAGGCACTGTTTTGTCTCTCTCACAGTGGAAGAAAAAAATTCAGTAGGCTAACAAATAAATGCTTGATTTTGATTGTACTTGTTGCAGTATTTCCATAGAGATCTAAGTTGCCCCAGGGAGGAAGTACTGTTCAGGAAAATGAAAGAACAAGTGCTCACAAAGACTCTTAGATTTAGAGAGAGAATCTAGTTTATATTATCTGGGCAGAAACATACTAATCAAAACTTATTTAGTGTTAAAAGGAAACTCTCTTCCCTGGTTCTTAATACCATGGATCCCTACTGTCCTTTTCCAATGGAGATGAGTGGGCTAAAGTCACTTTCTTTGTATTTTTACAAATGGGTCTGTGAGTGTGGCATAGTGGTAGAGTGCTTGCTCATCTCTGGGTTTGATTCCTTGGTACCACATACACAGAAAAATCCAGAAGTGGTGCTGTGGCTCAAGTGGTAGATCACTAGCCTTGAAGAAAGTTCAAGGACAGTGTCTAGGCCCTGAGTTCAAGCCCCAGGACTTGCAAACCACAAAACTAAATCAACAATATACCTGAAAAAAAATAATACCAAAACACCTCCATTGCCCATTCAACTATTCTCTAGTGAGGTTTTGTTATTAGTCCCTAATACTTTTTTGACAAGGCAAAAGCCATCTCTTTGGCTGTGGACTGAGGAATATTAGCCACAGACGATCTTTCATTTTTGAATTGAGCTAAAGATTTTTACATTTCAGAATTTCTTCAAATGAAATGATGCTTGATAGATGTAAAAAGGAAGCACAGTTCTACTGATACTTTGATCATGCAAAAAGGAAAAGATAATTTCTTAAAATGACAATAAATAAATGTATATAATCATTTTGACTAAAACTGCATGAGAAAAGACTTGTGTCAACTTTGTTGATCACTTAAGACATTGGTTTTCTTACCATCATTAAAACTGTGCTTCTCTCAGATATTGTGTCTGAAGTATGTAATCCATGCCAGTGGGGAATTGGAGATTGTGAGGACTGTGGTTCCAAGCCAGACTAAGGAAAAAGTTCATGAGTTGCCCATCAAATAACTGGATTTAGGGTTACACATCTTTCATTGTAGCCTCATAAGAAATGTAAACTTAGGACATGGAATCCTTGTGAGGCCCTGTTTCCCAATTTCCCAAGCTAAAATGGTTTGTTGTGTAGTTTAATCAGGGAGCAGCTGCCCCTACCAAGTGTTCGCTATATATTCACTACATATTTTGAAATGCGCAAAATGTTAAATTCCTATGGTGATTCTGAGTTGAGAGATATATACACAGACATCAGTAAGGATGAGAAGAAAACCCACCGACATATTATGATTGCTATTTCTAGATGCAAATTTTGAAATAGTTCTGTCTTTCCTAGTTGCCTACATTCTCTAAAGACTCTACCTTCAAATTATCTTAGGTCAAAGCTTGAACATAAAGTTTCTCTTATGCAAATGAGTAAGTTTGGAGATTTGTTTTTCAAGATTGTACTATTGTTCACAATATTGTGTTGTGCATATAAATTTTTGTAAGGGGTACAGTTAAGTACTCTTGCTAAAATAAAATTATAAAGCATAGTCTGGGGCTCTAGAATTAGCATGAATGACTAATCCATCCTTTTACTGAGGATGTTGCCTTTTGCTTATTTTGCAGCAATGCTAGTAACATCCCAGAAGCATAACTGAGAAAAATGCAATTGTGTAAACAGCTCACTAAGCACGGTGACACATATTTATTCTCAGTAAACGTTAGCTATTTCTGCTATAATTGTTAATTAGAAATATTTATCTTGCAATAATGTGTTTTGCTCAGTAATAAACATAAGTACATTGCCTAATGTAAAAGAAGCCACTATTCTTAAATTTCTGGGAAATTAAGCTGTTCAATATGAATTAAGCCCCAAGAGCTCTGCTAGGAGCTGAACTGAATGCAAAAGTTCTATTTATTTTTCTTGGACCAAGGTTTGAACTTGGGGTCTTGTGCTTGTTTGGCTTACACTCTTTCACTCCTTGAGCAATGTGGCCAGCCTGGGTGCTAGTTATTTTGGTGATTGAATCTCACAGAGTTTTCTTCCCATCTTTCAGATCTCCATCATTGAGCTGCTAGGATTGTAGGTGTGAGTCACTGGTATTCAGTTGTGAATGTTGTGAAGTCTAGAAATAGATCTGAATGGAAGCTACATTTCCTTACAAGATGCAAAGTGCCCTGTGTAGATGGTGCTTGTTTCAGTAAGAATAAGAATAAGATACACTCTCCATTCCCCAAAGAACATGTGTTGCCTGAAAATGTTCTGTGTAATGAATTGTAGATTTGCAAGGCATTATCCTGAAGAAGGAAGAAGAAAAGTTAGCAGTAACCTGAGTTCAGGAAATATGACTAAGTCATGTAGTTTTTATGTCACATCTGAACTCATTCAAGGACTGGAGGAGCTATAACTGAATGAATCTGAAAATACTGAGGGAGAAAAATCTTCATTATTATTGCCAAATCCTGTTCCAAAGCATCATATCAGCCATGTTTTCATTTTAATTTTCTATAATTATATAAAAGTCTGGCAATGAGCTTTATTCATAAGAACAGTTTATGGAACAGGAGCAATGGTTGAAGTGGTACACTGCCAGGATGGGGAAAAAAAGCCACATGAGCACAAGGCTCTGAGTTTTTATAAAATGGCTTGCACTTGTCGTTCACAGCTATAATCCTAGCTACTAAGAAGGCTGAGATCTGAGAATTAGGGTAGTCTAGTGAGACTGCCTGGAAAAGTCTATGAGACTCCTGCCTCTAACTAATCAGCAGAAGTTCAGGAGGGGTTTGGCTAAAGTGGCAGATTTCTTAACTTGAGGAGAAAGCCAAGTGAGAATATGAAGCCCCGGGATCAAGCCCATTGCAGAAAGAAGAAGAAGGAAAAAGAAGAAGAAGGAGAAGGAGGAGAAGGAGGAGGAGGAGGAGAAGGAGGAGGAGTAGGAGGAGAAGGAGAAGGAGGAGGAGGAGGAGGAGGAGGAGGAGGAGGAGGAGGAGGAGGAGGAGGAGGAGGAGGAGGAGGAAGAAGAGGAGGAAGAAGAAGAAGAAGAAGAAGAAGAAGAAGAAGAAGAAGAAGAAGAAGAAGAAGAAGAAGAGGAAGAAGGAGAAGAAGAAGGAGAAGAAGAGGGAGAAGAAGAGGGAGAAGAAGAAGAAGAAGAAGAAGAAGAAGAAGAAGAAGAGGAAGAGGAAGAGGAAGAGGAAGAGGAAGAGGAAGAGGAAGAGGAAGAAGAAGAAGAAGAAGAAGAAGAAGAAGAAGAAGAAGAAGAAGAAGAAGAAGAAGAAGAAGAAGAAAATTACATTATGAAAAGAGTTTAGGCCAGGTGCTGGTGACTGACATATAACTTATCTTTTAGGTGGCTGAGACTTGGAGGATCAAGATTTAAAGTCAGTCTAGGAACAAAACAGCAACTTTGTAACAGTTCACCTAAAATAAACTAGAAAAATGCCAGACAAGCCTCCTAGAGCAATGGCTATGACATATAAACAAGTACAGCTCCTAAGTTCAAATCTCAGTATCAGCACACACACACACACACACACACACACACACGCACGCACGCACGCACGCACGCACACATGAATATGAAAAGGAAGTTGACATATTTTTATATCCTTGTAATTAGTTATTTACTCTACCTTTTAGGTACTTTTATATATTCCTATTATGCAACACAGCTTTGACGATCCAACTGATAATACGTTGATAAGATGTGTTGCTTCATTTTAATTTCTATAGCACTGGATTAGACAGCTGGAGGGTTTAAAACTGTATAATAAATTGTGCTCATTTATTCTGATCAAAGTTATCTATTCATTTTTTCCTTTTTAATATGACTGATGATTTTTTTATTGCAAGCTAGGTGTGATCAGAGGGATGGAAACAATGTCATTAAATAGGGCTCCTGGGGTTTCTGTGATGTGATGGGAAGGAATGGAGACAGGAAGCATTGCAGTGACTTCCGGAAATGGTCAGAACACTGAATTAACACTCTAGTGTGTCTCACTGCATTTACTTTTAGTTTTAGGGTTTTTTAAAATTATTTTTTCTATTCTTCCTAATTCTCCTTTTGTCATTTATTTGATGTTATTGTAGAGGTGAGCTACACAGAGGGGATACAGTTACATAAGTATAGAAGTGAGTACATTTCTTTTTGGACAATGTCACCTCTTCTCTAGCTCAGATCTCTCAGTTTTTCTCTCCCATACCCAGCCATAAGTTGTATAGCTCATTTTCAAACTAGTTTCTAGTGAGTACCACTGCTGTGTTTGGCCACTCTTTGCCCCTCCATTTCTATGCTTTCCCTTACTCACCCAAAGACAGATAAGCAAACAAACAAGACAAAAGGAAATGAAACATAAATAGCAACAAAGGAAAAAAAAACCCTCCTGTTCCATTTCCTGGATTTCATCTCAATAAATACTATTTTATGTGGTCAGATGTACATAGCCATTGTGCTTATGTGATCCTCTCCCAAGAAGCACTCTGCATTTAGTTTTAAGCTCCACAGATTTCTTTCTCTTGACCCAGTTCCTTCTGAGAAAATTCTGGTAGCCAGCTTCCTAAGCAACACTTTAATTTAAAAATATCCCTGGAATTCCAGTATTATCTTAGAGCTTATATTTTCAGGCAAACTCTATTGCCAGTAAGACCTTGCTGTTTGAACCTATATGTGATGTCTGTGAGATTTTGCTAGCCAGTTGTTTACTTCATTAGTATTTTCCTTCCCGCTGGTCTTAAGTTAGCCAAATAGCTTAATTTTATCTTTATATTTATTTTTACTTTTCCCTTATCTTAATTTCTAAGTATTTTTTCCTTTCTTTTTTTTTGTCACCAAATATTTAAAACTCCAAGACAAATTAAGATCATTAGTTGGTTTAAAAATATCTCAAAGGGAAAAAAAACCAATTTATTCTGTTATTCAAAAGCAGCAGTATCAATAAAAGATCTAAAATTCTCTATGAAAAATAATGAAACCTCTGTTAATGCAGCAATTTTAATTTTGATCCACTAATTAACTCTTAATTTGAAAGGTGGTGAATTGCCTTAAGCTTCAAAGGCTAAGCAATCTATAATTATATGTTTTAAGAAATATATAATAATTAACTTTCAATTCAATAATGTATTCTTATGGCAAAGTTCTTCTTAATATTCAGAATACATTTAGACTCTTTTCTGCTTAAACAAAGGAAATAATACTTGTTGCAAATAAATGAATGCCAGATGTTTAATTCAAAATTTTAGTTGTAGCTCAGTTCATAATGTTGAAATAATATTCTTACTGAGTGATTTATGAGGTAAAGTTTACATTTTAATTTCCCTAGAATTTGAAATATTTGATTGCTCTGTTTAAAAAAAGAATAACCAAGTTTCATTCTCAGTGTTTTGGAGCTGATGAAATACTGTACCGAATTTAAATGAAGCTATTTTTATTTCTGGAGCTGCTTTAATAAAACTTCAATGGTTCTTATAGTCAACCTTTTCATTATACTCCAACATAATACTCAGCTAGGAGGAAGTGTTCCTGGAGTGGTAAAATTTCAGCCCACGAATCCTTTCCATTTCTTTTCTTTTTTTTTGTGCCAGTCCTGGGACTTGAGCTCATGGTTTGAGCACTGACCCTGAGCTTTTTTGTGCTCAAGATTAGCGCTTTACCACATAAGCCATAGCTTCAGTCCCAGATGTTTGGTACTTAACTCGAGATTAGAGTCTCATGGACTTTCCTTCCTGTCTGGCTTTGAGTTATAATCCTCAGATCTCAGCCTCTTGAGTAGCTAGGTATAAGTAACTCTTGCCTGGCAAGAATAATTTTTTTAAATACTAAAAGGCTCCTAGGATTGAGGTCCTTTATCTACTCCCAATGTGTCTCAGATTATAAAATATGTAGCCCACCATTAGTGGTTCAAACTCTTTTTTAGAAGCATCTACATTAATCCTTGTTCATAATATCTTCCCACCCTTCCATGCCCAGCCACCAGCGTGTGTCCCGTGTGTTTCTACTTCTTACTTAATGGCCCTATCAATAGCATCTTCGAGTAAATATCAAATACGTTTTCTTTAAAAGGCCTGTACATCTTCTTAAATATTTTTTTATTGAATTACTCTTTTTAAAGAACATAGTAATTTCTTTATTCATTACTAATTAATTCCAAGGCAATCATATACTCTACTTGAAATCTTTTTCCTTATCGCTACACTGATGTCCTGTTTACATTGAAAACTAAGACACATTTATTCAATATGTATTTCTTTTGCTTTGTTTACTTTCTTTGTAATTTCTCTTGAATTTTCCAAGTCAAGGCCCAGACCAGAAGATTTATTCTGGAGGTTGTTTGTATGTCTTTGCAATTTAATCCATAAGTAATTTCACTAGTCTGGTTAAAATAAACAGAAGAATTAGATAAAACTTGATAAGCATACCCTCTACTTATTTCTTCACTTTTCCCTTCCTCCTCTCCTCTCCTTCCTTCCTTCCTTCCTTCCTTCCTTCCTTCCTTCCTTCCTTCCTTCCTTCCTTCCTTCCTTCCTTCCTTCCTTCCTTCCTTCCCTTTTCTTTTTTTGTCTTTTTCCATCTCTTCCTCTTCCCTCTCTTTTACTTCCTTCTACTATGAGGTCCATATGGATTATCTCCTCTAGAATTTTACGTTGAAATTTGGTTCCCTAATGTGGCAGTATTAAGAGGCACCTATAAGAGGTAATGATGTCATTAGAAAAGACCCAGATGATTATAGCAGTAGTGAATAAACTCTTCCTTTTGCAGGACTGGATTAGCTGCTGCGGGAGTGGGTTGTTACAAAGAAACTCTTCCCTTTTGTCAGTCTGGTCTTTACCACATATGCCTACTTGTCCTTTCATCTTTTGCCACCTTATGAACCAGAAGTAGAACTTCTCCAGACATGGCTGTCAAATCCTTAATCTCTCATTTTCTGGAATTCTGAGCTAAATACAGTTCTTTGCTTTCTAGCTTCTCTAGTCCCAAATGCCGTTTTAGACACAGAAAACAGACTAAAAAACCTTATTTATGTTGATCATCTTTTCTGTCTCCATTCTTTTTCTTCCACCTACACTCTTCATCATATGGAACTGAAACAATTATGTATTGAAAATGTCATAGTGTGCTATTGTCTCCTGATATCCATTCTCTCTTTTGTCCTTTGGCAGGGTCATTTGAGTTCTAGATATTTATAGGCTTTGAGAAAGTTCCAGACATAAGAATATGAGAATGACATCTAAGGATTCTAGACTATATTATTTTACTTGGGTGCTTTCTTCAATCCTTTTGGTTAAACTTCTCAGTTCTGAGGCTACTGAGTCAACTTTATTCATTCATAGAGGAACAAACTTATGAACGAGTAGAGATACTTTCAATTTTGACCTGACAGTATTATTCTTCTCTATTTATACTTTGATACCCAAATCATATCTTCTTCAATATTTATAGCTTGTGTGCAGTAAAATTTTGTTTAAAATTATTTTCACATACAAAGGTATACTGTAATATTTTTTATTCTTCATTAAAGCTTATATGGAGGCATGCTAGTCATCAGATTTTCAAGATGGAGTTGGAAGATGGAGTTGGTCAGTAGCAGAGATTTATCAGGATAGACAGAAGCAACCAACAAGCATTCAGTACATACTTGCTGCAATTATAAGGGATATTTTATATAGTAAAACAAAACTTGTGAGATGCTGAGGTTAAGAATTTTCTGAATGTCATAAGTTAGTCAGAGGACACAATGGGATTTGACTTGCTAGACCCAAAGTCCACTACAGTACTGTATAACCATTAAGTAAATTATGCCCTTTCCAATATCTGCAGGACCCAACTACACAGGCAATTAACTACTCTACTTATGTGACCTGCTCTATAAAACTCCAGATAAGAAAATATACCTGTGAGTAACATCCAGAGTTTTACAAAATCACATTTTGATTCAGCAAAGTGAAAGCTGAGGAAATAAGATTGAATTTTTTCAATACCCATTCTTAATTCTTTATTACACCCATAAAAATGCGAGATAATTGCCAATTTAATAAAATCTATGTATGACAAACCTGTAGCCAATATTATATGTAACAAAATATTAAAAAAATTCCCTATATTATGAATGAGGCAAGAATGTCCATTCTCTATTCTCTTCATTATAGTACGGATTTCCTTCTAAGAGCAATAAGACAAGATAAACATTTAAAGGGGATCCAAATGAGGAAGAAAGAAATAAAATTAGCCCTTTCTGCAGATGAAATGATCCTGTACTTAAAGGATCATATAGACTCATTTCCCAAGATACTAGATGTGATTCAAAATTTTGCTAATCTGGAAGAGTGTTGTAAAATCAACCAACCAACTCACAGAATGTAAGATTGAAATTTATATTGTTTGAGACAGAAAAAAAATGTTTGGGATAGTTACTTATGGAGATTTTTTTTCAGGTTTCTATTTTCCAAAGTTACATCATAGTTAACAGTTTAGTTAGTTTGGGAGATACACCATAAGCCCTTATATAATCAACCATCTTTCATTTTTTAAGCAACAAATTCACATTATGAATCAACACATTGTTGAAGCCATTAACTTTAGAAGGGAGTTGTCCCCTAATAGACCTTTGATTCCAGACTATCATTGTTTGCCTTTCACACAGGCTGTGTGTGTGTGTGTGTGGGTGTGTGTAGCGGGAGGCATCTGTACACAAGTACCCTCTGAGGGGAAAGGAGATAGCAAATATTGTCATTTTAAGGGATAAATACTAAAATAAAATGTGCTGATTGTACATAGTCAATATTCTGATCTTTCTTTCCTCTATTGTATTGAAGACTAATTCTCCATGCATGCAACTATTAAATTTTAAATATTAATCACTTTAAGATAAATTCACTTAAAATTTAGTTCTTCATTGGCTCTTGCCCCAGAATCACATCCTTAATAGTCCCATGAAGCAAGGAATTCATGTGTTAAACAGCACAGATGAACATTTCCGACATCGTATGTCAGAAAATTCTGTCCAATAGTACTGTTGCAGTGCTATGTTTCTTTGTTGTGTTACGCATTAGATTATTTTTTAAAGGAGATTTTTCTAAAATACAGTTTCCCTGAGAGTCCTTCAGGATAATTTAAGCAAAATTTCTCATGGTGGTTCTAGGGAAAGGGTGTTTTCAAAATTGTGAGGCAGTGATTTTTTGAGATTCGTTTCTATATAGGCAACTATCTTTCCTCAATCAACGTCTTTCTTTGGAAACCAACTTTTTAAATCAGTCATTTAAACATGGCAGAAAAAGTCTTTACTCTCTTAAAGTCTATCAAATTTCCCCCAACTAACAATAGTTGTAATTAGTTATTTGTCTCTTGAATTTCATACCAATTTTATTCCCTCAGTAAATTCTCTTCCTAAAGAAGAGATTCATCATTGTATGGGCTTTAATCTTGTAGTATCAGGGGTATTATTGTGTAAATCTGTTTTGACTTTCAGCGTTTCATGGATAATCTTGCCTAATCTTGAGTATATACAAAGTCTGTCTATAGCTGGAGCCACTAACCACTTGTGTAGCTTGGTTCCAGGGGTATTGGAAAGGACATAATCTACATATTGAACAGTACAGGACAATAATTAAGACTGTGGACTTGGAGGATAACAATAGAAGTTTAAATCTCTCTACTTCCACTAAATTGATGACATGTGGATATTATTTAGTATTTATGAATTATACAGAATTGAGTTTTAAAAAACAGAAGTTGTATCATAAGAAAATAGAAGCATGAAAATTCTGAAATTTTGGGACAGTAGTACTGATTGCTAAAAGTATTTTTAATGGCCTAACCAATATGCCTTTTTTTTAAGTGCATGATTTAGACTAAACCTGGTTTAAAAGTAGTTTATTTCTAAACTTCCTCTGCCGACAATGGTAAAAGAGTCCTTGAATCAGCACGAAGTCTGCATGGAAAAAATATCTACTTGAAAAAAAGAAGGCTGGACATGGTCCTAATTATAGAAATTCACTGCCTTGGTGTCCAAAATAAAGCATTTTTTTTACCTCTTTCATGCACTCAAAACTAGCATCACTTTTATCACACATAGAGTAAAAATGTAAATTAGATTCATATTATGTATACTGCTGGTTATTTAAACATAGTTCTAGCAGCTGGTTTGAAAGATTAAAGTTTTGGCATATTTGGTTCCTGGGGGAGACCTTGTTCCTGGTTTCCAGAAAGCTGCCTCCTATTGGTATCTCTGGTGGCAGAAAGAGAAACCCTGAAGTCTTTCCCTATTTCTAAAGAAGTCATCAGAGTATCATAGAGGTTCTGTCCTCATAATATTATTTTAATCTAATAAATTTGCATAGTCCCTAGTTACTTATTCTATCTCATTCAGGGTGAGCACCTCATTAAATGAATTTGGGGAAACACAAATATTTATTCCTCAGAAGCTTTCTGTCCCTTGTCCTTTGAAATGTATGCCTTTGAGTGCAAGGAAGACACATTTATTCTATGTCAACAGTCATGTTTTAACTTGCTCCTGCACCAGTATAAAGCTTACAATTCAAATTCTCATCTAAATATAGAAATCAAATATGAGTGAGACTTGAGTTTCACATCCTCCTGGCAAAAAAAAACAAACAACCCCCCCCCAAAAAAACCTTATGACTTAAAGAAACTTACTTGGCTCAAACTTCTTTTTTCATATATTTTTATTGTAATTAATAGAAAGGTTACATTATATTCACCAGATAGAAGGTGTATTACTTCACAAACCTTGATACCCTTTCTCATGTTTTGATTCCATTTCTCTCCTCCCACCCCTGCCCCTCATCTTGTTTTCCACCTTTCCTTATCCTATTTCAAATAACCAAATAAATATATATATATACATTATATCAGATGACAATGTAACAGTATGAGATAACCAAGGGACAGCAAAAGAGATGAGAGATAACATAGTACATTAAGGACAACAATCATTATATGGCTTTTATTTCTATATCCTGGAGGTCCTTTCATTTAGTGTCATTTTATATGGCCTTATGTATCTAGATTTTGTTCTATTGTAAATATCTGCCAGGAGAGTCCAAGGTTTCTACTGATTATGACAAATTAGGGAAACCATTGAGCTTATGTTCCTTTGAGTCTGACTTACTTCACTTAATATGATTTTTTCTAAGTCTTTCCATTTCCTAACAAATGGGATGATGTCAGTTCTTTCTGATGGCAGCATAGAATTCCATTGTGTATAAAAACTACATCTTGTTGATTCAATCATCAACTGAGGGCATCTCGGTTGGTTCCATATCATTGCTATGGTAAATAGTGCTGCAATTAACATTGTTGTGCTAGTGGATTTACAATGTCCTTGTTTCTGGATGAGTGGGTAAATGCCAAGGAGCGATTTGCTGGGTCATAGGGGAACTCTATGTTTAGTCTTTTGAGGAACCATTTGGCTGAAACTTATTCTGGCCAAGTCAATTTCAGTTTTGGTTGTTGTTTTTGTTATTTTGTGTGGAACTTGCATTTTCCTTTAAACTTTCATAGAAATAAGATATTTTTATCTGGGGAGAACTGTAACTATATGATTTAGATTTTTCTGTGGATAGTCTCCTAATACACTGAATGTAGATCCAATTTCTTTCTTAAAAATGATTTCCATCCACTCATTTTGTGGTGAGTTCTAGTGAAGTTATTTCCCCCAAACACATTTATCTATCTATCTATCTATCTATCTATCTATCTATCTATCTATCTATCTATCTATTAATTTGTTAGTCCAGGGGTTTGAACTCAGAGCCTGATTGCAGCTTTTGCTCAAGGCTAGTACATTATCATTTGAGCCATAGCTCCACTTATGGCTTTTTTTTGTTAGCTTGAAGATAAGAATCTCATGGACTTTTCTGCATATGCCCATTTCAAACCATAATCCTCAGGTCTCCACCTCCTAAATAGCTAGGGTTACAGAGGTGAGCCACTGGTAGCATGATAAACCATATTTTTAACAGGTAAGTCTGAGTTGGTACCTTAGTATTAAAGTTTAGATGAGAATATTTACAAGGTATGCCTAGAAATAATGTACTTGGTATCAAAAAATAATGTGATTTTCAGATAAAGACACTTTATTGCAGTGCTTGGAATGTTGTCCTGGAACAGGTTACTGACTCAAAGTTTAGAACACAGGAATGGTCGGTCCACTCTCACTTTTCTAAGACAATTTATTGAAGAAGCCTGGTATGTATCAAAAGTCTTGTTGTGATGAAGGAATTAGGAGAAACAAGAAAATAGTTAAGCTACAGACATTTGAATAATCAGACACAAAACCCAAAGGGAGACAAAATAATTGTGGATTCTTATTCTTCCAGTGACAGTATCTTTAAAAGCTGTCATAAAGGAAGCTAATTAAAAATAATCACCTATCAATGCACAAAGCACGAAAGGAACTTAAGAGCATTGTGTCAGAGGAACATTGGTACAATGTGAACTGGCAGAAGAAACTGTTCTTTGTGAGACACTGCTGACTATTTTTAATAATGTCTGGTCTCCCTTAAGCACTCACATTGGAGCAAAGCCCAAGTTTTAATTTAGGGATCATGATTGGAGAGATAAGGTAAAATATACCTTATTTGGTCAAGACTGGATCAAAAGAAAAAAAGACCTATAATACTCTATAGAGCATTTGAACCTTGATTCTCTTTTATGAGATGGATGCACTGGCTGCTGCACTAAGAAGGTGCTTGATTCTCTTTTAATGATGCTACATTCCATGGAATTGGTCCTTAGGCAAGCAACTTCTATTGTTTCTGTGCTGTGTTTCTTATATCTAAAGTGAATTGTTTCAATGGAATCCAGGATATTTTCCAGCTTGAGTTATTCAATCTGCATGTCTTTTGGCCATGTCTGTGGATAGGTGAGCACCACCAACCACAGTAGCTAACTTAGCTTTGGATACCACTTTTGTCATTTCATCACGTGACCACTTCAGGTTTGACTCTTTACACCAATTCTTCAGGGCCACCTTAGAATAGTATTTATATTTGAAAGGTATTTATATATATTTTGATTCAGACCATGGATTAAATAATTTTAATGTACTCCTTGCCAACAAATATATCCCTCAGTCCAAATATACAAGAGCAAGAACATAGCATTATAATGAGAGAGCATGAACGTGCATATACAGGAAGCTCAGAAGGGCTTACACATTTTAAATAGCAAATGAACTTCTCCAAGACTGAAAAGAGGACCTCAAATCCTCTTTAAATATTTCCCCTGAGGAACCTTAGAGTTAGTACACTTACTTAGAGTTTGTGTGCCCCACAACTTTCAAGGATAGCTTTGCCTTAGAAAATTGGTAGACTCACTGGGCACCAGTGGTTCCTGTCTGTAAGCCTAGTTACTCAGAAGGCTGAGATCTGAGGACCATAGTTGAAAGCCAGCCTGTGCAGGAAAGTCCATGAGACTCTTATTTCCAATTAACTTCCAGAAAACCAGAAGTGGTGCTGTGGCTCGAGTGTTAAAGCAGTAGCCTTGAACTGAAAAGCTCAGGGACAGCACCCAGACTGAGTTCAAGCCCCACAACTGATCCCAAAAAAGGGGAGAAGGGAGAGGCTAACTTTAATCTCTAGAAAAATTCATCTTTACTTAAAAGGTTATCATAAAGAAAAATTTACAGCATTTCTAAGGAAATACTCTAAAACAATGAGAAAATAAATGGTCTGTTCTTTATAATACATAAACTTATTATAATTAACTCCTATTTTGAAACTGCAGGGCCACATATGGCTTCACTTGTCTGAGTGTCAGCAACAGAGACAACAAAAATTTAAATACTATAGATTCCTGTTTTGAGATGGGAATTTTATTGAAACAGCTATGTATAATCAGTGCAAACTGCAAAGTTCAGACAGATCATTAGCACAATCAGAAATGTCAATTAGAAATCAGTTGTAGGAAACAAATAGTAGTGACAATGATTAACAATATATTTGCTCTGTTTTCTTAATTTTCTTTTAATTACATTTGACTAGAACCTCCCAAATGTTGACATTGTCCATAATATGAAAAAAATAACACCTTCTCCAGTACTCTAACTCAGTACTCACCAACAGAAGTAAGTAGATTTCTTTTTCTATAAGTAGAGATCAATGTGAAACTGAAAAATATTTGGATCAAGTTTTTAAAGATGGCAATGTATTTGACATCCTTAGCTTTGCATTACTGCTGTGTGCTACATACTTATAAAGACAATAATTATATCTATATATTGTTTTCATTTAGAGATAAATGACTATGAAGATAATAACCTATGTTATCAAGAATAATGGTTCTCTAATTCTTAACAGGGTATGAATCCAGAAGTATGTGAAGCATCACAACTTTTATGATTTGTTTTGGTTATTCTTTCTTTATATACAATTCACAAACAGAAGTCCTTTACACACAAATTCATAAAAAATCATATGAGGTCTCCATAACAGGAGTAAGTGGCTGATACTATGAATGTATATATATATATATGTATATGCATACACAATTGGATTTTTTATATATGGTATATATATGGATCATACTATATATGTATATATGTATCAGCAATTGTACACAATACCTAAACTGTAAAGTTTATTTGAAGTTGCTAAAATAGTGTTCGGTAACTATGTCTCAATGTATAAATGAAATTGACATTTGGAGTAAGATAAATTTTTAAAGGATTAAACCATGCAGGGTATCTAAAGAAAACTTATTCCTCAGGAAGGCAACAGAAAATTCAAAGAAAAAGGCAGACTCTACAAGCAGCAGGGGTGCCAGCGAAGCTAGAAGGAATGAATGCTGGGGAAATAAAGATGCATGACTAGTAAATGATGGAAGCTAAGTCAAACTCAATGGTTTGCCTTAGAGCCTCTGGTACTGATTCTTATGAATACTTACTGGTCCTCAATCTATAGTCAATATCTAACAGTATCACTTATTGTCTTTATTGTTTGAGGAGTACAGTATCTCAACAACTAAGTGCATATATCCATATAGGATGAGGCTAAGAGATATGAAATAAGGGATTTATCCTTGTGATTGTTGATTTTAATGTATTATGTGAAGTTCTTTCTTTATTTTCTCTTCTTTTTCGTTCTTCTTTCCATTATGGTTTATCCTTTGTTGTTGCTGTATCTGACTTTGGTACCTGTGTACTATATATACATTTATTTGTTTATTTAAATCAAGAAAGGGAAGGAGAGAAACAAGATGAAGTAACAAAGGACAAAGGATGAACTAGTGTAACAGCAATATTCACAAGACAATATATTTGAAATGAACTTTATAACTTGGGAGGGGGTTTGAGGAGGGCAAGTGGAGAAAAACATGGGAAGGAGTAACAATCTTCAAGAAGTAATGTACTCACTACCTTATGAATGTAACTTTAACCACTTTATACATTACTCTGATATTAATAAAAATAATTCACGAGCATACCACCATCCTCAGTTTAGTCAGGAATCAGAGTAACTACTTAATAGAAATGTTGTGAGAATTCCAGAAGGGTTTTTGTAAAATACCTTACAAACAGTTTGATACATTTTGGATTCCTACCTCCCATGTCTACCTCCTTTTTTGTTGGATATACATTGTATTGCTGTATCTGAGAACTCTTAAAAAGATCCTAAAGGAAATCATTTTTTTCCAATTTCCAAATTGAAACCCATTTCAAAATCGAGACCTATTAGCAAATCTAATTTCCCAAAATAATCTCAAATAATTATCTGAAAGATTATATCAAAAATATATTTTCAAGCAAGCCCAATATGAAATAAGCTGGCATTTCACCAACTGCCCAATCAGGGAATTACCAAAATATGAACAACTAATTTTGAATAATAGTTTAAGCCATGGTTGGCCTCAAACAAGCTGAGTTTCCCATTTGGGAATCATCTGTGGCAAAAGATAAGGGCCCAGGGGCAAAAGTAATCCTAATTACAATCCTAAACAGGCCTTCCACATTTAAACTTGGGGGTCAATACCAGTTATATTTGTTGTGCTTATGTTCAATTCACAGAGAAGAAATCTGTAAATGTCTGCTTATGGGATGGGAGATTAACTTTATGAGACAGAATATAGACCTACCACATCAAAATCCATAGCAGTAGAAGCTTTAATAAGGGATTTTGACTTTCTAATAACTCAACATGTTCCCATGTATAATAATAATCCATAATTAGGATCAACATGGAGCTTACTTAAAGCCTTACCATAGACAGAGGGTCATGTCTGTGTTTTATTACAATTGAATGATTTTCCGTGTCTTGAACATGTATATGTGCATTAGTCTTCCTTTACAATTAAAAAGAAAACATGAAATTCAGAGATTGTCCTGTCAGAGCCACCTCCGTTTTCCTCAGCACAAAACCCTGACATCACTTATTATATTTCTAGATATATTGAAGAAACTATAATTTGATTGAATTATTGAGAGAAGTAAATCTATTGGTTTAAGCAAGCATACTGAAAATAAAGACTAAATCAAGCAATAGCAGTCGGGACTGGCATCTATTATACACAGCTGCTCTGGAAGTCCACAGTAGTTTTAGAGGTCAGTGGAAATGTTCTAAGAGTGAAATTCAAATTTCAGGTAGAAAATAATGTTTTAATATTTAAGATTGATTTATTATTTCTTACTAATGAGGTTATAAAATATATTTTTAGAGGGAGGAATCTATGAAATGTAAACAAATCCTAGGTCATTTAAATCATAATGTAATTCTGAAATCGTTATGCCCTACTCAGATTCTAAACATTTCAAGTGCTTTCATGTAGATTTCCACAACAATATTTTTGGGTGGTGCTTGGAGTTTGAACCCAGGACCTGGTGCTTGTTAGGCTAGTGAGCTACATCCCTAGGCTTGATCTTCACTAGTTATTTTAGGATAGGATCTTGGTTTCCATTCAGGCATTATCTGAGGTAAACACCTTCTACTGTAGACTTCTAATGGCTGCTGGGGTCATAGACCCACCCAAGTTCCCTTCCACAGAGATGGAGTTTCCTGGACTTTCCTGCCCAGACTGACATCATACACCTGCCCTCTCATTCTTCTCTTACCTATTTACATAGCTTGAAATGACAAATATAAAGTGTTTACCACTGTGGCCAGCTGAGGATTGAGAAAGGGTCTCAAGATCTTTTCTGAGCAGGCTGTCGTTGAAGGTATAATCCTCCTCTGCCTCTGAAATAGCTAAGATACATGCATGAATCAGCAGCACCTACTACAATGGTCTTGTCTAACTTCACCTTTCTTTCAATGAAACCTTTAGAAAGAAAGAACTATACATCTATTTCTTTAAAGGAGGAAGCAGCAGAAAGCAGGGGCACAGTTGTCCTAGCAGAGGATCTGCCTCATTCTGGCATCAGAACCTAAGCAGTGACTTGATCACAGCATTTCTATTCTGCCACTGAGTTTGGCAGCCTGACTCTCTTACACCACCATTTTAACTTCATTTCAGTTTGCTGGTGTGGGATGGAAGATAAAATCTTACCTCCCTCCCTCCCTCCCTCCCCCCTCCCTTCTTTCTTTCTTTTCTTCTCTTCTCTTCTTCCACTTCTTCTTCTTCTTCTTCTTCTTCTTCTTCTTCTTCTTCTTCTTCTTCTTCTTCTTCCTTTTCCTCCTCCTCCTCCTCCTCCTCCTCCTCCTCCTCCTCCTCCTCCTCCTCCTCCTCCTCCTCCTCCTCCTCCTCCTCCTTCTTCTTCTTCTTCTTCTTCTTCTTCTTCTTCTTCTTCTTCTTCTTCTTCTTCTCTTTCTTCTTCTTCTTCCTCTTCTTCTTCCTCTCTCTCTCTCTCTCTCTCTCTCTCTCTCTCTCTCTCTCTCTCTCTCTCTCTCTCTCTCTCTCTCTCTCTCTCTCTGTCTTTCTGTCTTTCTTGTTTTTGTCAGTCCTGGGGCTTGAACTCAGGGTCTGGCATTGTCCCTGAACTCTAACATTTTGAGCCACAGGGCCACTTCTGGGTTTCCTGTAGTTAGAGATAAAATTCTCATGAACTTTCCTAACCAGGCTGGCTCTGAACCATGATCCTCAGATGTCAGCTTACTGAGTATCTAGGATTACAGGTGTGAACCATCAGTGCCTAGTGTCTTTGTAGGATGTTGTATAGTACATTTCTGGAGTAGCTGCTGGGTTTCCTCAGCTCCAGAGGGCTTTTCTCTGCCATATCCATACCTTCCAAACTCCTATTCAACCTTCAATGAGGCAAAACTTTCTATGTAATTATTTTAACTTTCTAATTCTTTAATTATTATTCCATAGTCCTAGCCCTGTCCTTATAGCAGATGAATTAGAGATAAAACAGAGTAATTCACTTACATGAGAAATGGCTATTGTGTGCCTGCAATTAAAGCTACTTTGGTGTCTTACATTTTACTTGGCAGCCTTACTATGGAGAAAAGGGGCCTTTTAAAGTATTACTAATGACTAGTTCCATTTTCTAATCAAATTCTTTCAGATATTTACTTTGGTCAGATAAAACATTATCCTACCCTAGAAAAATCCTTCTGGGATACTCTCAAAACATACAACTTTGGCTCTGTCTTGGGCCACAGAAGAAGAATGTACACAATTTTTATTTCCTAACTCCTTTGCTGTTATTTTTATATAAAAATCACAGTTTACAAAATAAAATTATAGCTATGTGTAAGGAGGTAGAGCAAATTTTGTCTGTTAAAGTATATCCTGAGGTGTCTGTAGGCCATGGTTGTTAAATTTTGTTGAAGGACAGGGTTTGACTCAGAGAAATAGCACAATTTGCCCCTTAGGCTATATTTGATGAACAGAGCAAAGTTTAGGATGGATGCACAACTTTAAAGATACACTGGAACAGAAGCAATAGTCCAGGGAATCACACTTTTAGAAACTAACTTTAAAAAGCTGACCCAAGGAGATGTACAGGAATGTTTATTTTAGGAGAAATGGTTTGTGCACAGAGGAAGTGATGTCTTGGGTATAGAGGTGAAAGGACAGGTCATGAATTCACTAAAGTATATACCAAGACTATTTCTGTTTGAGAGAGGATTAATTCATAAACTTTAATAATTGAGTGAGACAAAATGAACACAAAGCAAAAGTACTTGGTTGCAGAATTGAAACTGAATATATAATCTGCTTAGTTGAGGAATGAATTAAAAGTCCTTATTTCCCATTATTATTTACTTTAATTAATTTGAAGATATATTAAAAAGTCACACTAAGTTCTCCCTTAAATTCACATATAGTTTAAAGCTTAGGTAGTCTTAGTATGGTTTCTTGCCAGGTATCATTATGACTTATGAGTACAATAAAAACTTTCTTTGACACCAAGAAATGACATCAATGTGTCTATGATTAGGTAAAATGTAACTGATAACAAATATCGATGTGTGGAGAGAACAAATAAAATTTTATGATACCTGTCCATCCTAACTATGACTAAAAGAATATTCACACAACAATCCTTTCTTAGCCCCAATCACCTTTTGGGAAAATGTCGACATGTAGGTAAATCTGGAGACAACAATAATAAGAAGCTGAAAATCAGAACTGCAGGGACTGGACACTATAAACTAAGTTTCCTCAAAGCTCTTACCTTGGAACTCTGATCCTCAGTGATGTAGGATCACAGAGGTGATGTCCTCATGAAAGAATTAATATGCTTTCAAAAGAGACCACAGATAATTCCCTCCTTCCTTTCTTCCTTTCTATTTTTTTGTAGTACTTAGGCTAGAACTCAGGGCCTCATGCTTGCTAGATAAATCATCTCTCTCCATACTGAGCTAACATTCAGATCAGTTCTAAATTATTAAATTATGCTGCAGGTTTTAGAGTTCTAAATTTCTTTTCTTAGCCTAACACAAAGTTCTGCAATCTTAATCAGATTCTACTTAATCTTTGAGTAAATTCTACATGCCACAAGTAGTGAGGTCCACCCTGAGATACTGAAGGTCCTCAGGAGATATCTACCTCCTCAATTCAACTTGGTGACTATTATCGACACATTTAAATTTTCCCATTACATAAGCACTAACCAAAGTCTTTCATGTCTCTCATTTATAAAATGGAGAGCCGGGCACTGTGACTGTAATTCTGGGTATTCAGGAGGCTGAAATATGAGGATAGCGGTTCAAAGCCAGCCCAGGCACTAAAAAGTCCATGAGATTCTTTTCTCCAATTAATCACCAGAAAACTGGAAGTGTTGTTGTGACTCCAAGGGTAGGGTAGTAATCTTGAGCTGAAGAAGAGCTCAGGGACAACACCCAGGCCCAGATTTCATGTCCCACGACTGACAAAAAAAAATAATTATAAAGATAAATAAATAAAAAATAAAATGGAGATAATATTGCACATATCTTAATAAATGTGAATATTAAGATATGAAACTCCTTAATACCCCAGAACTATTAAATGGATATTAATTCATGCTACATCTTTGTGATAGAAATAAACTCAGAAAATATATGTATATTTCACTCAAATATATGGAATATATATACTAATACATATATGCACTCAAATATATATAATATTATATATACATATGTACATATATATGTACAGAGAGAGAGAGAAAGAGAGAGAGAGAGAGAGAAACAGAGAGAAATCCTGTGCATATGATCTGTGTGCTAATCTTAAACTTCTTTAGCATAAGGTTAGCTGCCTGACACTTGAACCACAGATCTAATTTTAGCTTTTCTTATCCTTTTTTTTTTGGTGATTAATAAGAGGTAAGAGTTTCATGGACTTTCTTGCCATGGGATGCTTTCAAACTACAATCCTCAGGTCTCAGTTTCCTGATTATAGGCATGAGCCATGGGTGGTAGATTTTAATTATATTTTAATTGTTCAAAAAGCAGCAAACAACACTCTATTGTGTATATCTGCTTTAGGTTGTAGAATCAGGCTTTGTATTTCATATATTAAACCAATTCTTGTAGATTTATTAATTTGAAGATTTAAAAATCCTCTGTCTGGCCTGGAATCATTGTGATGATATAAATGTTTCTTGAATTTGTAATATCAATATCTTGGTGCAAAGTTGTTTTATAATTTTGTAACATGTTAAATCTGTAGAAGAGGTATAGGACTTCTCCATTTCATTTCTTTCCACTGCCCTTGAATCCACAATTATCTTCAAGCAATAGAACAAAATCTAGAGACATAAGGCCAAATAGTATGACACTAAATGTAAGGACCTCCAGGATAAGGAAACAAAAGCCATATAATGAGTGATTGTTGTCCTTAATGTAATATGTTATCTCTTATCTCTTTTGCTAGCCCTTGGTTATCTCATATTGTTACAATTTTTCACCTTGTTACCTGATATATTTTGTAGTTGCTTAATTTGTTATTTGAAATTGGACAGGGAAGGGTTGAAATCAAGATGAGTGGAGGGAGAAGGGGAGGGAAATGGGGACCATGCCATGAGAAAGGGTATAGATGTTTGTGAAGTAATGCACCTTTTATCTGGTGAATATAATGTAAACCTATTAATTACAATAAAAATATTTGCAGACTAACTAAAGTATTTTTTCTTTGTGTTAATGCTGGTAGTTTGTTTATTATGATCTGAGGAGTTACAGTTACAATTCCTTTCAATAAAATAAATGAAAGGAATAAAGCAAAATGATTTAAGAACTGATGCCTGTAAGTACATTTGCCTATTTTTGTAAACTATTAAAACTGTTTAAGCCATGGAAAATTGTTGGACACCTGGGAGTTGCATGTACTCAGTGGCTCTAGTTAGAGCTTGTGAGTTTTAATTCTCACTTCCTTTGCCAATTTAATGCTTTGCTTGTTATTACTGGCTCCTCTCTTCAGGAGTCATTTCACCTTCTGAGGCCTTTTGTCACTTCACACACAACCTGTCTCTGTGTTTCTGGCCAAGTGTAGCAGAAGAGAGCTGTGCTAAGCCCTCTGTGGATTTAGGGACCTTCCCTTGCCCTTGAGCACCTGGGCATTTTGGAAATGACTTCATCTGTCTTCTTTTTAAGAAAAAAAATATTCTGACTAAGATACAAAATCTCTTTAATTACCCAGTTCTGAGGATGTGAATAAAAAAGCCCCAGTGATTAAAGGACCACTTACCCAGGATCTCAACTGTCACTTCAGACAGCCAGATCCCAGGGACTTAATTGAAGCTGGAGCTAGAAGGATGCTCTCTGGGCCTTTGTGGGCTATGAGGGTAGTAATTTGATCTCAAGCTTCATCATATGGATCTCTGGGGTGCTCTGTATTATTATTATTTCAACATTCCAGGGATGATCTTCTGTACTGAGGCTTGAACTCAGGGCCTTATGCTTGGCTTTTACCATTCAATGCTGGCTTTGTACCATGTGAGCCACACCTTGACTTTCTGGGTATATTTTTTTTCTTGTTTTTAGATTTTGGATTGCTTTTGTGGCTAATTAGAGATATGAGTCTCATAGACTTATTGACTCCTGCTGATTTGTTTCTGTTTTGCTTATCCAAATGGAGTAGACAACATCTATAAATAAGTAAGCAAGACTACTTGAACTCAGACACATATCCGTACTTTCCTTCTCTTAAATCCTACTCCACTGAGACAAGACATATTTCAGGATCCTACTATTCATTTTTAAAATTTTCTGCTCATTGTTCTAACAAGAAAATCTGCCCCCGAGTATCCCATTTGTTAGTCAATTTAATCTTGTGCATTGCATATGATGTTTTCTCATATATGTTTATTTCCTAGATCTAACTTTGACATATGAAAGAAAACATGTGCCTTTTGTTTCTCTGAGCCTGATTTACTTCACTCAGTGTAATTTTTCATAATGTCTTAGTTCCAATATAATGAATGTGCATATGCATAAAACTACTTTCACTAGTATTGTGTATAACTGCAAAACAAGGTAGATAACCTCAATGCCTTTATATGAATATTTATTCAACCATAGCATATTCACAAAAATAGTAGTACAATGCTGTTTAGAATTGGAAAAATTCAAAGTAAGTGAAAGTAAGCCAGACCCAAAGGAATATAAGCTCAATGGTTTCCCTCACTTATAATAATTAGTATACACCTAGGACCCTCCTAGCAGAGGATTATAATAGCTCCAAACCTAGATACATCAGGCCAGATAGGATGAGGCTAAATGAAAGGATCTCCAGAATATGGAAACAAGAGTTTTATCTTGAGTGATTGTTGTTCTTAATATACTACATTGTTTCTCTTCTTTTTTGTTGCCCTTTGGTTAATCTCATATTGTTACTGTGTCTGACTTCGTTATCTGATATATTGTATATATGTTTATTTGTTTATTTGAAATAGGAAAGTGAAGTGGGAAGAGGCAGGGGGAAAAACATGAGAAGGGGTATCAATGTGTGAGAAGTAATACACCTTCTATCTGTCAAATATAACTGTAACCCCTTTATATATTACAATAACAAAATTAAATTTAAAAAGAAAACATGGAGTATATTTCAATGAATTCCTTCATAAATTAGTGGAGTATTAAAAAGATTTAGTAATAAGAGAGATTAACTAATGGAATAATGCTGGCATTTATTAAGTACAAAACTCAAATGCAAAAAAAGCCCATGTTAAGTGTACCTTTTGGGTAGAAAAGAAATGGATATAAGAAAATATGGACTTGTTTTCTGCTTTGTGCATAGCTAACCGTAGAAAGCATGATACACATGTTAATGAATTTGGTTAACTATGGGAGAGAGAAGAAAACAATGTGAAAGAAATTGGAATGGTACAATTAATTCTTTGCTTATTGCTTTTCATATAGCTTTGACTTTAGGAAGAAGAGAAAAAACTTATCCTTTTACATAGCTGAGTAGATGCAGCTTTGTGCTCACATGTTCATCAAGTTCAACATTGAATGCCTCAAGGAAGCAGTTTTGGTAACATCAGTTGTCACAAACAATTGATGCAGAATTTACCGGGTAGTTAGTTGGCTTTATGCAAGCAAACATAAATTTCTCATATGCTTAGCAACTTGGAGCCAGATGTATGTTCCAGTTAAGCTAGTCCAATTCTCCTATAGAAACTGGCACACTATCTCTCATAACGTTTGTTTGCCTTTCAATGGGATAGCTCCCCTCTCTCTGTGAAAGACCTACCTGGATTACAAAACTGGCCAGAAAAAAATTTTAAACAAGCAGAAGATTTTAGCTGAACAAAAACAAATTCATATACATTTACAACCACAAGTTTACAGAAGAAAAGAAACTCTAAGAAATTAGTTGGGGGTATTTATTGCTGCCCCTGCTTTTGCCACACAGAATTAAGGCTCTTCATTTCTACTTGTCCTTGGCCTATGCACTGTCAGTGTGAAGAAAATAAGAACCGGAAGTAGGTACTGAGTTAGAGCCGGTAGGTTTATTTATTTCACATGGTAATGGAACGGGATGGAAAAAGTAATTCTGAAACTATTTTCTGTGTTTTCTATGACTGAAATGACAAGCACATATATGACGGATAATGGAAATCAGGGTTGTCACTGTGAAGAAAGAAGTAATACATACGGAAAATGGCAAAAGCTACCATGCACCCGGCGATACTGGATATCACTCAGTACTGGAGATCAGTCTCAATATGAAATGTTAGTGTACAAAGACAGATGTAGAAGAAGATACATTTATCTACATTTCAAAGTCAGTAGGTTTAAAGATCTTTATCATAAAGACATACACTATTAATCAGGACCATGATCCCCAATCTAGATCATAGTGTATCATCAGTCTATATGAATGATGTTTGATCTGCTTAGAAGACTGATTTCAGAGCTGGATTACTAAAGGGCAAGGCAAGGCAGAAGCCTCTTTGTGACTAAGAACCAAAGAGAATACTTAAAGAATGTCAATAGTCACATACTCACCAAAGTTTTAGACGACTTAATAGTCCAACACTAAGACTGTAACCCAGGAATTTCACAATATAATTGAGAGCATTCACCTATGAACAAACACACAATATAACGTTGTGTGTAATGGGCTTACTTTGACATAAAAGTACAATGACTTCCAGTACAGAGCAGAGTGGTTGGAGGTGGAGATTCTGCATTTGGATGCCAAGTTGGAGCTTCCTTTAATGATTGAAGAGATAATAAAGAGATGGAGTTGGAGAAGGAAGATGCCAGGAGAGGTGCCGCAGCCTGAGGGCATTTTAAATCTTGAAGTAAACTTCTCATTCAGGAAAGCAGGAAATGGTTTTAGGAGCTTTATGTCTCACACATAGCTACACTCAAATTCCAAACAAGTTAACCCAGTCGGCAAGATGGACTCTTTCTGTAAGAACAGAAGGAAATTCTGCTTTAGAAAATGGAACTGACCAGAAATGTTTAAATTAAATTAAATGTTTAATGTTGAATAAACCACCCATGTCATTGTGTGAGGGCTATGCTCTCTGGTAGTATTTCAGCTGAGTTCACAACTGTAATATCCTGTTTCCACATCCCATTTGTTAAAGACCGAGGCTCAATTCAGGGACATATTTGTTTTAGTACTTACAATCTGTCCAGAATTGTATAAAGACATTGATTTTTAAAAATAAGAAAAAGTGAAAAAATGATATTCACTGTCTTCAAATATTCGAACTGTCAGTTTGGGTTAACTTAAAGTGTTTCTCAAAGTACCAACAAAGAAAAATTATACAAAATAGCAAGCTTACTATATCATAAAAGATATCATATTTTGGAAATAATTAGAATGGAATAATTAAGTTATAATCACTTTCTTATTCATTCTTTCAGAATTTTACAGACAAGAAAAAATATCTCTCAGATGTAAGAGTTTTGAATAAGAAAAATTTGTACAATTTGTTGAGTAAAATAAAACATGTTAGCTCTATAGAATTTGGGGAGTGGTCATAAATGGGACTTGGCGCTGGGCCTGGGTGCTGTCCTTGAGCTCTTCAGTTCAAGGCTATCACCCTACTCTTGAGCCACAGCCCCACTTCCTCTTTTCTAGGTTTTCTAGAGCTTAATTGGAGATAAGAGTCTCAGATCCTTTTGTGCCCAGGTTGGCTTTGAACCTTGATCCTCAGATCTCAACCTCCTGAGTAGCTAGGATTACAGATGTGAGCCACTGCATGTGGCAGAATTGTGTGATTTTCATTATGGTAGTAAATACTTTTAAGCCAGCCATTTAAATTATTTCAACATATTTTTTACCCCAGATTCATTGAGATAACTTTCAGGCAGGGGCCGGTGGAATTTAGATTAAAATGGCTCAAAGGAAGAAAATGTTCTGAAGGAAAATACTAATGTAAAACAACTACTCAAGACAGGCAACATTAGCTTTCAAAATACATATTTTTGTTGTTATTTTGAGTTTATCATTACAAAAATGTTCCTGCCTATCATTTTGAAACAGTTATAATGACACTGTTAACACTTGACAGTGAAAAATTTATTCACAATTAATTTATTTTTATGTAGGGACTTCCAGAAGATTACACTTTAATTCAGTATTAACCATGCTATTATTGTAAAATACGTTCAACTTGGCAATAAATGGTGGTGATTTAGTTATAATTAAATAGAAACGAGAATATGAAAACCTAATGAACTTCAAAGAGATATTCATTATGTTTCAATACATTTATATTATCTATTCTCCCAATAAATTGTTCTACCTCTATTATAATTAAGTAGGAATTAACTCACTTAATTTAAAAAAAAACAGTTTCTGATCTCAAAATTATTACTGTGTTATATATCCATTGAAAACCTAATTGAGAGTGTAAGAAACATATATTTTAATGAATCAAAACAAAAATATTTGCATAGCACTGCTATTGAATCATAATTGACTGAAACTGTTTACAGAGTTATGATTTATTTATAGAACCTAACATTTTTCTGCATTTCCTGTCTCTGATATGAAGTATCTTGACCTATTTTACAGATTAGTACTTATCAACAAAGCACTATAATCCCATTTCTTCCCTGTCTTTTATTTATTTTTTTATTTTTTTTGCCAGTCCTGGGCTTGAGCTCAGGGCCTGAGCCCTGTCCTTGGACTTTCTCAAGGCTATCTCTCTACCACTTGAGCCTCAGCACCATTTCTGGCTTTTGTCTATGTATGTGGTACCAAGGAATTGAACCCGGGTCTTCGTGCATGCTAGGCAAGCACTTTACCCACTAGGCCAAACTCCCGGCCCTTCCCTGTCTTTTATTATCTGATAGAAAAGAGTTATATTACTTGTCAGTGATTCATTTTTAATTTCTAAAGATGGTGTCTCTTGATAGAACAAAGGTGACATTTGATAGGTCAGCCATTCATAACTACCATCAAGGCAAAGACTTTAAAGATGTTGAAGGAAAGAGATATTCTAAGCTTTATAACAACCAGATATGCCTATTATTATTTCTCACACATAACCAACTATTAGATAGAATTGTTAATCACATATATATATAATTATAAATAAATAGCATATGCATTTGTTCATAAATTACATATACAGTAAATAAGAACCTCAGGTAAAATGGGTTCAGTAGTTGAGTCAAAGGTAGTTGTGAAGCAGGGTGATTTTGTACTCATGTGTACATGTTTCTCTGATATATTGTTTCCACTCTATCTGAATCAGCGGCCTGCAGTAGAAGCCATGATTCTATCATAAAGCAATACAGATGATACTTTTTCTCTCTGGCACTTAATGAGCTGACTAAAATTCTTGCATAATATTCAGATGTGTTGTTTCTATACCAGTCAACTGATTTATTCCAACTACTGGTCATCTCTGAATGATTATTCTGAAGGCGTATAGTTCAGAAATGGTGGGCTTATATTTGTGATGTTCACAAGGCTCTATTGTTCTATTATTACGTAGTTTTCTTGGATAGTTTTCAATAGGTCATTATCCCCTCCATGTGTAATCTGTCAGGCAAAGACTCTTTGGATTTAGCAAGTACCCCAAACAGCCTAAATGGAATTTTCAGTTACTAGTTTCTACATCTTTGCAGTTTATTGAACATTCTCAGTACTTCACCCATCTAAATTGATGAATATGTATATTTATAGAAACTAACTTCTTCAGTGTAGACAGTTTCTTGACAGGAAATCTATTTTGTTCAAAGCCTATCCCCTTAGAGTTTTGGTCTCATATAGAATTTTTAAGACTATATCTCAAGTTCAAGTCTGAACTGAAAAAATGAGTGGGAAAAGGCAGTCAATGTGCTAGACACACTGTCTTACAGATGAAGCCCCTTTCTGAGTACATAGTACCCTCAATCATCATATTAGAAGTGGGCGTCATTGTGCAAAATGGGACATGGTTATGATGACATCAAATAAAAGCCAAAGTGTGTGTCTCAGAGGATGTTGACAACGTTGAACCATCATCAATGCTTAAAATATTTCCTGAAATTTTAGTTAGCTTATTTATTTCAGAACTTGTCACTGCAACTGTGACACCCTCCGAACAAAAAGAGGTCCCAATATTTCTCTGCTGACTACATAACCTTCTTTCTACCATGCTATTGATTTTATAGTGCTGCTGTTTTACCTCCCTTCAGGCTATTTCCTCCAGGCTACCGTTTACTTCCTAAGGCAATAACCATTTTTAATCTTGCCAACCAAGCAAGAGATAGATGGCTTGCTGACAAGACTCAGCTGCTAAGCCCTCAGCATTATTTGGGTTCTTTTGCATTCAGAGAGCAACATGACACATCTACAGCAAACTTCTAGTTTTGTGTTCAGATTGACCTGAATTTATACTACAGGGCAAGAGAAATAGTTTGTATTTGAAAAGGAGCTAGGAACATTTACCTTGGATGAATTAAGTTTGTTTCAATCTGTTTGTTTTCCTCCTTTCACTTGTATAAATCCTGTTTATTTCTTCTTTACATCTTCCTATAAATGGCTTTTCATGTATGGACAACAGTAAATAGAATAACCTTCTCTGAATTACAATTATTTTAATTTTTAAGAGACTTGATGAAGGTAATAACTTGAGATTTTATACTGATAACTTTATAAATGGGAAGCATGAATTTAAAAATCTGACTTTATAATACTAACTCTATAAATAGGAAGCATGAGCGAAATAATATGAGCAACTATCATTCCATGGAAGTGGGTATGGGGTTGGTGAGGAAGATTATTTCTTCTACTTTGGTCTGAAAGAGACTCCATAAATTTACAGATATAAATTCTTGAAATTATCCAGTGAAAATATTGAAGCCTAGAGGTTTTTCTGGGGTAAGAGTTTTTTTTTAATTACGAATTAAATTTCATTAGTAGTAATAAGAAAGTTCAGGTTGAATAAATTATTGATCTTCCTTCAAGTTTGCTGATTTTCTACTATGTAATTTCTACTGTATTTCTGAGAATATCCAATGCTGTTTTCCTTTTTTGTGTGTTTTTTTTTTTTTAGGGTTTTTAGAACTTAACATAGCAGGATGGTTTGCCTACTATGCAAGGTAGAGCCAGGATACCTACACTTTTTAAAGCTCTATGAATGCTCAGATATATTTCAAAAGCTAAAATTTCTGACTAGACTCATATAGAATCACATGTTGAGATTGTCAAAAGTGTATGCTGCTTGGACTTAGTGTTTAAGGCTTCCTGGTATTGGAGCATATTGATGCACTGGGAATTTTCCCATGTTATTTCATTTTGCCATGCCTTCCTTCATTTCAAATCATTTTGATGCTTTCCTGTATTAAGAGAATTATATTGTGCTGGGACCATCCATACCTTAGATTCTCCAGGAGTCTATAGTCTATTATTTTCTGGATGCTACTGAAATAAGGAGCTATGCATTTGCTGTGGCTCCTGGGTTTAAGACTGAGTTCTGTTAGTAATACGTCGTTGGGTCACTAGGACCTCAGTTTCATCATCACTCGAACAAGGATTATAAGAATTTCATGACTTTGTTAAAATGCTAAATATGATACTTGACATAATTTTACATTAGCATACAAGGCATTACTTTTATTGATTCTCATTCAGATGCTTTTATCTTTTCATCTTTTCTGTTTTTTTTACCAGTCCTGGGGCCTAAGCTAAGAGCCTGAGCATTGTCTTTGGACTTTCTCAAGGCTAGCACTCTATCACTTGAGACACAGCACCATTTCCGGCTTTTTTCATATATTTTTTATTGTAATTAATAGAAGGGTTACATGATATTTGCCAGATAGGTGGTGCATTAACTCCCATACATTGATACCCTTTCACATGTCTTGGTCCCCATTTCTCTCCCCCCGCCACCCCCACCCCTCATCTTGTTTTCCCTTGTTTCCTGTCCAATTTCGAATAACCAAATACAAATATATCCGATATATCAGGTAACAAAGTGAGATACTGTAACAATATGAGATAACCAAGGGACAGCAAAAGAGATGAGAGATGTGTTTTTATGGTTCCAAAATTTTAATTTTTTTTACATTTCCTTTCTAAGATTTTCTTTTTTGTTCATTTTTTGATAGAATGTGCAAAAGCTTATTAAAGCATTTTTTATGAGGACTACTTTAAAAATCCCTGTCACATAATTCCAGCCTATGAATAATCTCAGGTTTGATGTCAATTGATTATGTTTTCTCTTTGGAGTGTCTTCTGCAGAGTTCTTGGCATTATAAGAGATTTTCAATTGTATTCTTGACACGCTGCACATTATTTTTGGAGACTCTTAATCCTATTTAAAATTTCTTTTTTCGCAGGCAGTCACCTTATTCGTCTTAGCCTCTCAGTCTTAGCCTGCTTTTGGAAACTCCAGTTCAATGGCAATTTACTCTTCAGAGTCTTGGCAATGGTATTTCTGCTGTGTGGCATTCTGTGCTGCCTACATATTCTCATGATATTTCCTAGTGAGAATGAACTGAGAGTAGGTCCCACCTAAAGACTGTGAGTGCTAACTCTGGGGATAATTGCCCCCCTTGTATTTATAAGTGTGCACACAGCCCTTGCTGGGGCTGCTATTACAGCAACTCAGCCTGTCACCATGGACATGCCATCTGTAGGGTACCATGCTCTTGATATTATTGCTGAGATGGGTATGGGTGTAGGAGATGACTTCGTACTAGTGTTGACTTTGCTGTCAGGAGGTGTGGTATGCGGAAAGGCTTAGCTTGCGCAGCTGTGAGCAAATCAGTTGCTCCTCCTCATTCAGGTTGCTGTGGGGGATGGATTGATTGGTTTTCTAAGCATAAACACATTTAATTATGTAGACATGACTACCAGTTTGCATTTTTAGGTCTTCCTTTATCCATTCTAATTGTGACACTTCAAGAGTTCTTTAACGGAGTAACTGTACTATAACCAAATAATTAGTTGTGAAAAGTTTGCATTATTCGTTTGACCTTTTATTCCACTTCTAAGTATCAATTAGCATCTACCTCAATTGGCCTATTTGACGTTGCTATAACAACATACCTGAGGCTGGGTATTTTATGAGTCCAAAAAGTATATTTAGCAAGAAAGTTCAAACAGTGCTGACCTCATGGCAAGAGCCTTCTGACTATGCTCCAACATGCCAGAGACAAAGGGAATGTGATATGTACAGAACCTGACTTGAAGCACATGTGTGAGCAGGGCAACTCACAAGTTCACAAGTTTGCTTGTAACTCCATACTCTAACAGTACTATTGAGAAAAAAGCAGTCACGCCATTTAAAGGCTCTATCAGTGTTGCAGCTGGCCCTTCCTCCTGATGGGTCCAGATCTTCTCAGCATCTCCCCACTGGGGCCAAGCTTCCAACATATTAGCTTCTGAGAGACAAACCACAGTGCTTCAGAGAAATTGTATTTTCTGCATTGTCATTCAGGATATTTGAAACCTCATACTGACCAGTTCTTCTGCTCTAGCTCAACACAAATACTGGAGTTAACATAGAAACCACAAACTGAGGACTCTTAGTCCCTCAAGGCCTTCCTCAGTTCAGATGTCATTATGGAGTATAGGCTTCTGACAGTTATGATTAATTGGCAATAAAGTGAGATTTTTCACGGCTCTCAATTTGGATGTGATAATTTTCTAGAGACCAATGCTGAAGAGACTTAAGGTAGAAAAAATTTGAATTACATTGACTTCATTATAAACAATGAGATCAAATGAATAATAGTATGATAAAGCTAAAGTTAAAAGGAGGAAAAAGTAATTCTTTTAGAAGTACTTGAGGAAGCCACATAAATGTTTTGTTTTTTATTTTAATAACTTCATACTTATGGGAATGATATGATTTGCTATTTTAGTTTATACATTTTAAGTGTAAAATATATGTCATCTCTGTTTAAAAAAACAATAACTAATAAAGAAAGATAAATATGAATTAGAAAGCAAAGTAAATTTTATTGTCAGTTTTACTTATTTATATTTCCCATTCTTGAGAAGCTAATTACAGAATATATTAAAATTTTCCAAACTTCTGTATCTGCTATTGGAACTTATCTCTGACATGGCCTTTTGAGCACCGGCTAAAATGTCACGTGCACAGGAGACACTTCTTTTGTTTAGTATAGTAGGGAGAGATTTCTTATAAATCCTTGAATCATTTACTTTCTGCTTCTCTTTTATCAGGCCTTTTATTTACACATAGCCTATTTATTGTGGCTATTTCTGGCATATCTTTATTAAACATTGATAGTGAAAACTACATTTCTGTTTTATTCTTTGTTTCTTTTTCTTTATTTAAACAGTTCTATGGTGCTTTCAGTTCTGACTCTGCTTTTTAGCTCACATCTGGTAGTCACAGCTTACTTCCAGAGTTTTATGTATGTGTATGTGTGCAGTTGTGTGTGTGTATTGTGTCTGTGTGAGTTTCTGTGCATTAATTTCTTCTTGTGTATCATAAATTTCCTCCTAGTTACTTAGTGATGGAGTGATTTGTATAGAATTTGGAAGTTAGCACAGAATTTATAGAATTGTACTATGATTAGAAGAAAGTATATGAAAAGCATAACATGACCATACATGGTGTAATAAGAACAACGTACATTAGAATAATGAAAAAACATATCTAGACTTGCATGTCTCCCAATAACCAGAATGTGCATAAGCACAAATCAATATTCAGAAATGTTTCTATACTCTATCTCTTTTCTGGCTTAGTCATAGCAAAAGTCTCGGTGTGGCTTAATGGTTAATAGGAAAGATTTTAAGAACACCTATCATCAATGAATAGTTGTTAAATATTAATTGCATATTCTTAGTATTTTATCAGATGTCTCTATCCCAAATTTTCCTATATGTTAATAGCAGATTGGTCAGGATATTGTGCAAACCAATGGAAGTGTGTGTTAGTCAACTTTCTATCATTGTGAAAACAGGTCCTAAATAGTCATCTTAAAAAGAGGAAAGATGGCCTGGGAGTTTGGCCTAATGGTAGAGTGCTTGCCTAGCATGCACTAAGACCCAGGTTTGATTCCTTGGTACCACATACATAGAAAAAAGATGGAAGTGGTGCTGTGGCTCAACTGTAGAGCACTAGCCTTGAGGAAGCCCAGGGGCAGTACTCAGGCCCTGAGCTCAAGCTCCAGGACTGACAAAAAAAAAAAAAAGGAGGAAAGATCTAGTTTCAGAGCTTTCAGTCTATTGTCATCTGCTCTTTTTGTCTTCATCTATGGTAGCATTTCACATCACAGATCAGAGTGTGTTCTGGAGAAGGCCTGTTAACCTAAGGGTGACCACCAAAGAAGGAAATAAAGGAAGGCTCCAGGGTAGCAACACCCCATTTAAGAATATAGTCTTCATGAACTTCCTTCCTTTGGGTCATATTATTTAAACACTGTGACGTTTGTTAACAGTGTAACATGCTAGAGACAGAGCATGTAATAAATGAGACTTTGGGAGGACATTATATATTCAAGTTATGGCACTGGTCAAACTGATAGATTTAGATACACCTACGTAAAATTCAATTTTCTAAACATTGACTTTAATATAGATAATAATGCCATCTTTGAGGACTCTATTTTGTAAAATAAAATTGGACTTATTTGTGACTCTTTTCATAGACAGATTTCCATCTGGTCAAAATTGTTATTCTCTTGTAATTTTATCATATAAAAATCTGAGATAAAATTAACTCATTCTGAGGTATTTGTTGAATATATTAATATGTGCATATAAAACTAAATGGAAAGGAAAATGTAACCATTTGAAATGGAAAGAAATAGCATAACTGCAGAAGTACATTTAACATACATGCTTCTAACCTGCCATAAAAATCAATTGCAGGGACTGATTTTCAAGTCATGTTAGTATGTTCTCTCAAAGGGAAGATAATTGACTTGGTAACTCAGACTCTTGGTCAATTGTGAGTGGAAAGGTAGGATTTAATCTTTCATTTATCAGTTATTTCATCAGCCCTTAAACAAATGATTGCTCTTAAATAATTAAATCAAATTATCCCATACAGTATGTATGCCGAGTTTAGCAGAAGGAAATTATTAAGTCATGCTTCATACTGCCATCTCCAGCTTATCAGGCCCTTTAGATTTAGTTAAAAGAAGAGTTTGAAAGTTATCATACGTATAACTTATTCCCCATAAAAAGGAATGAAACTGTTGTAGGCTGAAGAGCAGACAAAAGCTGTACTCTGGTGAGAATGAGATTTCAATGAACCTTGAGAGTTAAAAAAGCAATTAAAATGTCTAAGGTGAAATCTAGGTGTGACAATGTAGAATGTAGAGAGAGGGACAGAGATAGAGATGAGAGAGAGATAAAAGTTAAGAGAGATGGAGGTTGAGATAGAGGCCTATATAGAAATATATATATATATTTATATAGAGAGATGATAAAAAGATTGCTAATAGATCGTTATGATAGAATTGCATGTAAGTAGTACAGTCAGTAAGTTTGTCCCTGAGAAAGATGCCATCTTAATGATAAGAAGAATCCACCAGAGAACCCCATATTAGTTGTCCATCTCTACAGCAAACATAAAAGTGCTATCATGAGGATAATCTCAGTATATGTAGAAATAAAAAGGTGATGATTGGCACACAGCCCGGAGACACAAGCAGCCCAGATAAAGCAAATCGTCTTAGCCATTGTAAAATTTTGGGCTTTACACTGATTGTAAGCATTTACCTTATAAAACATACCTTAACTAGTCCCATGAAACACTTGAATATAAAATGAAGACATAGATGTCATTTGGAGATTCTATGAAGAGATAATATGTGAAAAAATTCATGTGAGGATAAAAATATGAGTTTAGAATATAGTCCATCTTCTTGGTATTTTTGATGCAGTTTTATTAAGGAGATATTAGTCAGTTTAAGATTGTAAGGATTATTTGGACTTCTCTGAGCAGTAGAAAATATAGTAGTTTCTGTGAAGGGACAGGTTACTTTTAAAATTTTTTTTGACCAGTCCTAGACTTGAGCTCAGGGCTCAGAGCACTATCCTTGGGCTTTCTCAAGGCTAGAGCCCTACCCCTTGAGCCACAGCACCACTTTTGGCTTTTTATCTATATATGTGGTATTTAGGAATTGACCCCAGGTCTTGGTGTATGCTAGGCAAGCACTTTTACCACTAGGCCAAACTCCCAGCCCAAGAAAGAGGTTACTTCTACTGTAATACTGGAAATACTTAGAAATGTTAACACATCTAGACATTCTTGACTGTCAAGTTTAGAAATGATGATAAGAGTTGAGATGCTGGCACATATCTGTAATTTTGATAACACAGGATGTAGAAGTAAGCAGAGAATGAGTTTTGAGTGCAACTTGTGCGAAGATAGCCTCAAAACACAAAGTAAAAATTAAGACTGGGGTCATAGCATTTTTTTAGTATGGAGTAGAACCACCACCAAAAAAAAACCAAAAAAAAAAAGAAGGTGGAAGAGGAAATAAGAGGAGATATTTTTCTCTTTCACATATGGAGGAAGGACATGAAAAGTTTCCAGTAGGAGACTAACACAAAAGCAGGGTTTCCTTTATCTGAAACTGTAGGATCAATGCAAGCAGCACTTTGAAAGAGGCCTGGCAGAGCAGGGCAGGACAAAGGGTGAGTGAAGGATTTGTGGTGGCAGGGAGCTTTCCAGGCGCTAGTGAGTCTAAACCTAAAAGGATACTTGCTTCACCTTCTCCATTTTTACTTCCCTTCCCACTTCCCTGGTTGATTGTCAGTACTACTGTATATACTGTCAAGTTGGTGTCTTTTGTCACTTTTTTGCATGATACATAAAACTCTTTTAAAGGAAAAGGTACATTCATGTATACTAGGTAAAAAATAACACAACCTTTTTGGCCCTAACTAAATATACAGGTATGGTTTTCAATTTACTGTGATTCTTACACGCAGCCAGATTATTGCTTTCCTCATCCATTACTTATTGGATAACTTCCAGATGCTTAAAGAGTGTTTGTTTCTCTGAGTTTGTTTCTCCTCATTATTGGTAGCCTGTGCTATTTTCTTCATCTGTTGATAAACTATTTGTGTTTTAAAAGCAAGCATATTTAACAGATCCTCTGACATTTTCTAAGCCCTGTCAATCAAGTTCACTTGCTCCTTGCTCTTGTTGCCTCACAGCTAGTATTAACAGAACTCCCATACAGTAGGCTTTTCTGCTCCTCTCCAGCCCAGACTCTCTTACCACCAAGCTCTTCTACAGGACTAAATGAAAAATTGTGAAATAGACAAGGATCATGATTACACACAAAGGTCATTGGCGTATATACCTAACAGGGGTTGAAAAGGTAAACTTACAGCAATTAGCCTAAAAAGACTTTGCAAGTTACAAAATTCAGCTTAGATGCCCAACAGCCATGAATGGATGAAGAAATGTGTTATATGTACACAATGGAGTATTAGTTATTCATCAAGAAAAAGGAAATTATGTTGTTTTCACCAAAATGTAATTAATTGAATGTGATGATGTTTAGCAAGTAGGCCACAAGTTTTTACTTATGTGTGGAATTTAGATTTAAAATGACCAACTTGATGATGATGAAGGTGATAATGATGATGATGATGATGATGATGATGATGATGATGATGAAGTTGATGTTGAGGTTGTTACAACATGGATATGAAAGGGGTACTAGTTGTGGGCAGGGGTGGGAAATAGTGAGAAGGAGAAATTAAAATGGCATCAAATACATCATTTTGTATGTTTTTCCCCCCACTGTCTCTCCTCTCAACCCCTCACAAGTTGTAAAGTTCATTTCCAACATATTGTCTTGTGGCAATCACTGTCACACTGGTTCATCCTTTGTCCTTTGTCTCATCTTCTTGTATTTCCCCTTTGTGGGGCTTGAATTCTGGGCCTGGGCCCTGTCACTGAGCTCTTCAGCTCAAGGCTAGCTGTCTACTACTTGAGCCACAGCCTCACTTCCAGGTTTCTGGTGGTTAGTTTGAGGTAAGAGTCACAGATTTTCATGTCCAGGCTGGCTTTGAATCGTATTCTCAGATCTCAGCCTCCTAAGTAGCTAGGATTACAGATATAAGCTGCCAGTGCCAGGCATATATCTATACTTTACTGAAAAATACTATGAAAGTTATTTTTTTGATAAAAGAGATCCATATAAACTGAAATAAGTTTAGAACATCAATCAATAGCTCTGATTATTATGTATTACATTATGCAGATGATGATTTTGTATTGGATCTATAAGTAATGATATACTGAAGAGGAAAAAATTAAAAATTAAAAAATGTAAATTATTAAATTCCTGAAGGTTTTGTCTTCTACTGAAATTCATGTCACATAAAATTTCATTTTAGTTTACTCCTCTGTATAAATATCTTCTGCTCATCCAATTTCAAGTGACATTTTATTTGCGTATCTTATGAATAGAATTTGACTTTAAAATATATGCTAGTTAACTAACCTGTTTCCATTATATCAATTCCTCTCACATTACAGGTGAATTCATATTCCTGATGTAACATGGAAGGGATCATGATGTTATAAAAGGCTTTATTTCTTACTATTTCACTAAATTCAGTTGAAGAAAGGAGAAAAATCTTTAAAATGATAGTCTGCATGTCTTCATATATGGGCAGGATTTCAACATATTTTTGTTTGAGTGTAAGAGTGAAATGCTTAAATGCTCATTTTTATTCTCAAAAACCAAGTTTGCACTTCTTTTCAGAAATGAAATAGAGATGAAGCCGTGGCTCTTTGAGATTCAAGTAAATTGATCTGTGATACTTAGGGACTTGGTAAATATTCATAGAATCAAAATCTAGTTGCAACACCTCTCCAAATTAATACAAAATGCATGGTGCAATCAACCAATCTGACCCAGAGAAAACTTTATCTTTTGTTGTACACAAGAGATTCAAAGCACAATATGATTAAAAATTATAATCACTGTTGCTGCTAGATACATTTATGTGATTGATTAATTTATGTTTCTGTTTTCATAATATATGCTTTCTACCTATGACAATGGAAAAGCGCTAAACTATGTTCATTACTACAAGTATGTTATTGCTCAAAATGGATAGTGAAATAAATGTAAAAATTTTACATGAAGTAGTAACATTTTGAATTATGTGTTATCTGACTCAACTATGAGGGATTTATTTGGGCATTCCTGCATAAAAACAAGCACATATTTCCTTAGGTCTTCAAATTTTTGGCCTAAACAGGAAACTACACTGTAATTTTAAAAAATAGGGGAAAATAAAGCATGTGTTCCAAGATTAGGCAGAATTAAGCAGTGTCCAAGATGGCTATCCAAATATTTTTCTGGATGCTTGCAATGAATAGAACTGAAACATATGAAATATAAATGAATCCTAAAGAAAACCTTCTAAGCAAAACCAAATATGTCAACATCAAAATTAAATGTAAATGCATACAATAACATAATCAAAGGCAAAAATTGTTAGATTAAATCTTAAAAAAGATGAAACTGTGTGAAGAGACCATTTGAATTCAAAGATGAAAATAAGTTAATGGTAGAAAAGATATGTCATAAAAACAGAAATGATAAGAAAGTAAGAATACTAGCATGCAGAAAACATGGATTACAGATAACAAGTGTTGCTGCAGAAAACAGGCTTAAAAAATTCAGTGAGGGGGATAAAAGAAAGCTATTTTAAGTGTATGTACCTATAAAACGAACCCTCAAATACATAAAACCATGCCAACATAATTGGAAAAAAATATAGAAAATTCAACAACACTGGTAAAGATTTCATATCATTATAGGAAAAAGAATAGAAGATATGAGCAGCAGTGTAAATCAAATTCACTTGGAAGACTTCTGTAATCAGATTATTCCAGTGCTGTGCACTTTCTCCTTAGGTTATCATGGACCATCCTCCAAGGTAGATGATAAACTAGGTCACAATTTTAGTTTCCCTACATTTAAAGGAATGAAAGCTTGTGATGTAGGTTCTGTAATCATTTGTTCTGAGTTCCATCAAAACTAGAAATCAGTAACAAGAGGAAACTGGAAATTCACAAATACGTGAAAATTCAACAAGCATTCACCTAAAAGATAGGATAAAAGAAAAATATAAACAAATGTTATGAAGTATGAAAGTAAAGAACAATATGGCATGAGTTATGGAATGCCGCTAAAGGAATGTTTAAAGATAATGTATTGCTCTTCATGAAATGACTAAACTTTAAAAAAGAATCATAAGTCATTAAGATAACCTTCCCTATTAATGTTTATTTCAAAAGAGACCAACCAAATTTTAGGTGAACATAGAAAATCACAAAGATTCATATAGAAATTGTCAAAGTAGCAAACAAACACAACAGAGAAATAAGTAAAATTGTTTCTTTGCCGGGGAAAAAGAGCAGAATTGACATGTCTCTAGCTAGAGCGAAAAGAAAACAAAAGTGTACAATTCAAGGGAGCAAATAGTTAATTACTGAAGGATGAAATCAAAGTTTGGTTGAATAAAACACCAGAAATACAGTACTGAAAAGTCATAGGGTAGAGTCAAAGGGGGAACAGGGAACCAATGAAGAGCAGAGAGAGACTGCAGTCAAGTATCCAATGAATATCCTACAAAATTAAGAAGAGTGAGGGAAGGAATAAGTAAGAGTGAGATGGGTTAGAGTACTGGAAGGGGTGACATTGATTAAGAAATATCCAGAAAGTGATTTTAAATGGCAATTCCTTCTGTGTGGCGAATTAAAGATAATAGAAAGTAAATAAAAAAGAAGACCCTGACTACCACTATAATCAGAAATATAAGATAAGGTATCAGTACATTATAGATATAATAATAAGGGAACATTGTAGACAATTCTATGCTAATGAAATCAGATAATTGAAATGTAACTGACAAATCTTGAAATAGAAATTCTAAAATTGGCTGATCAAAAGTATAAATATCCCTGTACGTAAAAAGTCAGAATTAACAATTAGAAATCTTTTCTCAGAAGCATCTCAGAACCACTTAGAATTAGTGATAAATTTCACAAATACTTCAGATAAAATAAATAATTAGGTCTTTTTTACAAACATTTCCAAAGCATACAAGAAATGGAATTATGACCTAATTTATTGAGTCCCAATTACTCTGACACAAAATATATGTCCTAAGCAAATAATTATCAAAGTGATTGGATACTGTTACCAAATGGAATTTATCCCAGCAATAAAATGTTCAGTTAAAATAAAAGCTAATTAATTTACTAGGCCTTGGATACAGAAAAAAGGACAAAAACCATGTGGGTGGGAAAAAAAGGCAAAAACCACATCAATTTAAAGAATAACTAACTTTTGAAAAAAATAGCATATGAATATATACACTTCCTCAGTTTTCAAACCTAGGAATAAAAGATATTTTCCTAAATCAATGGATGGAATATGTGAAACACCTTAACAAACATAACAGGCAATCGTAATGGCCAAAAGCTCTTCCATTGGGATGGAGAATAAATTGAGTATGTCTGATCTAGTTATTTTTCATACCTTTGGTACTGGAATATCAAGCTAGTATATCTGGCTAAGATAATTTGGCAAGGCAAATAAGTAAAAGGCATCCAAGTCGTAAATAAAGCTCTTTATACTTGAAGATATCACTACCTAGCAGATAAAGACTCTTAAGAATTCTCATTAAATATTACTAAAACTAATATGAGATTTTTTGGTGATTGACCTGAATATAAAGTACAAAAATCAACAGAACTTCTATATATAAAACTGAACCATCCATAAGTCAGCTTAAGGAAAACAACTCATTTTTAATAATAAAAAATCATGCTTAAGAATGAATTTAAAACATAAGAAAGGGTATCAATGTTTTTAAAGTAATGGAAATATAATGGCAAATATAATGTAACCCTTCTATTAAATACAATAAAATATATGAGAAAAGAATGAATTTAAGTGAAAAAAGAGAAAATAAGTTTTTTCCAGTTATGGTTAATCTCATATAGTTACTATATCTGACTTTGTTACCTGGTATATTGTATATACCTTTATTGGTTTATTTGAAACAACAAAGGGAAGGGGGAAAACAAAATGATTGAGAAGTGGGACAAACACATGAGAAGGGGTGGCAAGATTCTAAAAGTAATATAACCATTACCTGACCAATGTAATTGTAACCCATCTCTACATTATCTCAACAATAAAATAAAATAAAACTAAAAATTAAAAAAGAATACATTTAAACAAAAGAGTATGAAATTCATCCTCTGAAACATATTAAGTATTTGTTCCAGGAAACCAAAGATTAAATAAGTGGAAAAGTAGCACATTTTCAAGGATGGGAAGATTGAATATTATTAAAAGTATTATACCTCAGAACGATTCACAAATCCCAAATGAATTTCTTATCAAAACACCATCTACCTATTTGAAGAAACTGACAAGTTGATCCTAAAATCAAATATAAATTATAAAGTATAGTCCAAAAGATCTTTTGAAATACCGAAGTTGGGAGATTGCTATGCTCCAATTTCAGACCTCAAAGATTAAAACTATCAGTACACTATAAATAGAAATGAAACATAAATTAGAATTCAGAAATAAACTCTCACGTTGACTAATTTATTTTTCTTTAAGAACATGGTTGATTTTTATAGTAGGAGCACATGCAGCCAAAGAAATTTAGTAAAATTAAAAACTTTTTGCTTCAAAAATATCATCCAAAAATGAACAGGAAACCATGTAGTAGGAAAAATGTTTATAAATTATTGCTTACTTCATAAAAATATTCAGAAAGTTTAATAATTACTTAAAAATTAACAATAAGTTGTCCATTATTCATATATGCCTAGTATGGCTCTTACCAGTAATCTTAACTACTCTTAATACTGGAACTTGGAAGATCAAGGTTTGAAATCAATCTGAGCAGAAATGTCTGTACTATACAACTAACAAAAAGCTGGAGTAGAGATATACTTCAAATGGTAGAATACCAGCCAACAGCAAACAAGCATGCAAACATGACCTGAATGTCCACAGAAAGAATACATATAGTACCTAGATAGCAAAAACAATCAAATGTTCACCAATTGGAAAATAGATGCGTGAAAAGGCATATATCTATATAAAATGAAATACTATTCTGCAAAATCAAAATCAGATCCAATGAAGTGTTGATAATAGGCAATGATGTGGAAAAATTCTTATAAGTCTCTTGGTAAATGAGAAACATAAGATAGTATGATTTTACTTATATGATGTATCTACAATATGCACTATCCCTACAGACAAAAGTTGATTTGGCTTGCTTAGATGTAAGACCAGTTGGTCAAAGATAAATGGTAGATGACTGATTAAATTTATGGAGTTTATTGTAGGTATAGATAAAACAACTGTGAATACATTGATTTGGACAGTGGAAATGATGACTTATTTATCAAGTGTATTTTTCCTCAATAAAGCTATTGCAAAAAATACAACATTATAGGGCTGGGAGAGTGGCCTAGTGGTAGAGTGCTTGCCTAGCATGCCAAAAGCCTGGGTTTGATTCTTCAATATGATATACACAGGAAAAAATAAAAAGCTGGAAGTGGTGTTGTTGCTCAAGTGATAGAGAACTAGCTTTGAGAAACCCCAAGGACAATGCCCAGGTCTTGAGTTCTAGCCCATGTCCTGGCAAAAAATAAAATTCAACATTACAATGGCCAAGAAAATTGTCTTTCTTTTGGGGGTGGAGGAATGCAGTCAAGTATGCATTGTGTATTACTTCCCTTACTTTTCTTAATTTTGTAGTAATATACAAAGCATACTTGACTGAATTCCTCCTACCCCATTCTCTTCTTAGTTTGTTTATCTCCCCTATTTCAAGCTCCCTCTAGTGAATACTGTTTTCCTGTGATTATTTTGTAGGGCCTTGACTGTCTTTCTAATGAATTCTATTATTTCAGTTCTTCCTAGAGTATACCAAATTTCAGTTAATACATTTGTATCCATTAGCCTAATACCACCCTTCTTGTTTACTTTTAGATTTATAGGAACATTCTAGCTACTACAAAAGAGGGAATGCATACAACCTTTGTTTCTCTAAGTCTGGCTTACTTCACTTAATATATTTTTTCTACATCTTTCCATTTTCTTATGATTGGTATGTTAACTTTTTCTGTAATAGATACGTAAAATTCTGTTGTATATATTTATATTACATTTTCTTGATCCATTAGTCCATTGAACCTCTGAGCTGATTCCATATTTTGGCTATGGTGAACAGTGCTACAGTAAACATGGTTTTACCGGTGACTTTTTATGTTTATGATATATTAGATAAATGCTCAGGAGTGGAATTGCTGGGTCACAGGAAAGTTCTTTGTTTAGTGTTTTTGAGGAACCTCTATACTCTTTCCACAGTCATTAAGCAAGTTTATATTTCCACCAACAGCGTAGTTGGGTTCCCTTTTGACCACATCCCTGCCAGCATCTGTTATGCTTAGCTTCTTGATAATCACTACTCTAACTGGGGTGAGTTACAATCTCAAGGTTGTTTTGATTTGCATCTCTTTTATGGCCAGTAATGTTGAACATTTCTTCATGTGTCTATTGGCAATTTTTGCTTCTTCTGAGAAGTTTTTCAAAGTCATTAACCCATTTATTAAGTGAGTTATTTATTTGAGGGTTTAATTATTTGAGCTCTGAGTATGTTAGATCCTTTTCTGATATATAGCTGGTGTAAAGCTTTTCCAATTCCATATGCATTTTTATTTTATTAAAAAATATTATTACCAGATGCTAGTGGCTCATGCAGAAAGTAGAGATCTTGAGATTATTGTTCAAATCCACCCTGGGCATGAAAGGAAAGTCTGTGAGACTCTTCTGTCCAATTAACCACCAGAAAACCAGAAGTGGATCTGTGGCTTAAGTGATAGCTCACTAGCCTTGAGTTGTCCCTACATGCCCAGGCCCAGAGTTCAAGCCACACAACCGCCAAAAAAAAAAAAAGAAAAGAAAAGAAAAAGGAAAGAAGCTTTTCTTTTCTTTTTTAATAAAAAACATTTGAATCATTTCCTATATTTCTTATTTTTCATATATTTTTTTATTGTAATTAATAAAAGGGTTACATGATATTTGCCAGATAGAAGGTACATTAATTCACATACATTGATACCTTTTCACATGTCTTGGTCCCCATTTCCCTCCCCCCACTCCCCATCTTGTTTTCCCCCCTTCCCTATCCAATTTCAAATATCCAAATACAAATATGTCTGATATATCAGGAAGCAAAGTGAGATACTATAACAATATGCGATAGCCAAGGGACAGCAAAAGAGATGAGAGATAACATAGTACATTAAGGACAACAATCATTCACTATATGGCTTATATTTCTAGATCCTAGAGATCCTTTCATTTAGCATCATACTATATGGCCTTTTGTATCAAGGTTTTGCTCTATTGCAAATCTCTGCTAAGAGAGCCCAAGGTTTCTTTTTTTTTTCCTTTTTTATTTTTTATTTTTTTTATTGTAATTAGTAAAAGGGTTACATGATATTTGCCAGATAGAAGGTACATTAATTCACATACATTGATACCCTTTCACATGTCTTGGTACCATTTCCCTCCCCCCCCACACCTCCCACCCATCTTGGTTTTCCCCCTTCCCTATCAAACTTCAAATATCCAAATACAAATAAATTCAATATATCAGATAACAAAGTGAGATACTATACCAATATGAGATAACCAAGGGACAGCAAAGGAGATGAGAGACAACATAGTACATTAAGGACAACAATCATTTGTTATATGGCTTTTGTTTCAATATCCTGGAGGTCCTTTCAATTAGCTTCATACTACATGGCCTTATGTATCAAGGTTTTGCTCTATTGCAGATCTCTGCTAGTAGAGCCCAAGGTTTCTACTGATTATGAGGAATGAGGGAAGCCATTGAGCCTAAGTTCCCTTGAGTCTGGCTTACTTCACTTAATATGATTTTTTCTAAGTCTTTCCATTTCCTAACCAATGGGGCGATGTCATTCTTTCTGACAGCACCATAGAATTCCATTGTGTACAAATACCACAACTTGTTGATCCACTCATCAACTGAGGGACATCTAGGTTGGTTCCATATCTTTGCTATGGTGAATAGTGCTGCAATGAACATTGTTGTGCTAGTGGATTTAGTATGCCCTTGTTTCTGGATGATTGGGTAAATGCCAAGTAGTGGAATTGCTGGGTCATAGGGGAGTTCTATGATTAGCCTTTTGAGGCACTGCCACACTGCTTTCCATAGTGGTTGAACGAGTTTGCACTCCACCAACAGTGTAGTAGTGATCCCTCCTGGCCACATCCCTCCAGCATCTGTTGTTATTCGTTTTCCTGATCCTGGCCATTCTAACTGGAGTGAGGTGGAATCTTAGAGTTGTTTTGATTTGCATTTCTTTTATGACCAGAGATGTTGAGCATTTCTTCATGTGTCTATAGGCCATTTTTGTTTCTTCTTCAGAGAAGACTCTCTTTAAGTCTTTGGCCCAATTTTTAATGGGATGGTTGTTACTTTGGAGGTTAGTTTTGGAGTGATTCAATTTTTTGAGTTGTTGATATATTTTAGATATGAGGCCTTTGTCTGTTGTTTGGTTGGTGAAGAATTTCTCCCGCTCTGTAGGCTTCCTAATTAATTTACTAGCTATATCCTTTGCCATACAAAAGCTCTGCAGTTTAACGCAGTCCCACTTATCCAGCCTTTCTCTGATTTGTTGTGATTCTTGGTCCTTATTAAGAAAGTTTCAACCTGTGCCAAGGAGGCCTAGTGTATCTCCTATTCCTTCCTGTAAAGTTTTCAGTGTGTCAGCTTTTACCTCCAGGTCTTTGATCCATTTGGATTTAATTCTAGTGCAAGGTGACAAAGAAGGATCCAACTTTAGTTTCTGTAGGTGCTTAACCAGTTCTGCCAGCACAACTTGTTGAAGAGGCTGTCTTTCTTCCATTCTATTTTTTTGGCTCCCTTGTCAAAGATTAGGTGGCCATAGGTCTGTGGTTTAATATCTGGGTCCTCAGTTCTATTCCATTGCTCTTCAGGCCTGTTCCTGTGCCAGTACCAAGCTGTTTTGAGAATTATAGCTCTGTAATAGAGTCTAAAGTTTGGAATTGAAATTCCTCCGGCGCTGTTCTTTCTGCTAAGAAGTGTTTTTGCTATACGGGGTCTTTTATTATTCCATATGAAATTTTGGATTGCCTCTTCTATTTCTTTAAAGAATGACATTGGGATATTGATGGGTATTGCGTTGAATTTGTAGATAGCTCTTGGCAAGATTGTCATTTTCACAATGTTGATTCTTCCAATCCAGGAGCATGGGAGGTTTTTCCATTTTCTTAATTCTGCTTTAATTTCCTTTTTTAGGGTTTTAAAATTTTCATCAAAAAGGTCCTTTACATTCTTAGTTAAGCTAATTCCTAGGTACTTTATTTTCTTTGAGGCTATTGTGAAGGAGTTTCTTTCCTGATTATGGCCTCGTTCCTCTCACTGTTGGCGTAAAGGAAGGCAGTTGATTTTTGAGGGTTGATTTTATAGCCTGCTACTCTTCCAAAGCTTTGAATCAGCTCAAGGAGCTTGGGAGTAGAGTCTATAGGATTCTTTAAATAGAGAATCATGTCATCTGCAAAGAGGGATAGTTTTATTTCCTCTTTCCCTACTTGGATCCCCTTTATGCTTGCTTTTTGCCTTATTGCACTGGCTAGGAATTCTAGTACTATGTTAAAGAATAGTAAAGAGAGTGGGCATCCTTGTCTCGTTCCTGATTTTAGAGGGAATGGCTTTAGCTTTTCACCATTAAGTGTAATACTAGCAGTGGGTTTGTCATACACAGCCTTTATTACATTGAGGAATGTTCCATGGATTCCTAGTTTCTCCAGAGCTTTTAACATAAAGGGGTGTTGGGTCAAATGCCTTTTCTGCGTCTATTGAGACAATCGTGATTTTTGTCCTTGCTCCTTTTGATGTGTTGAATTATATTAATTGATTTGCGTATGTTGAACCAGCTTTGCCTCCCTGTGATGAATCCTGTTTGATCATAGTGTATAATTTTTTTGATGAATTGTTGTAGACGGTTGGCCAGTATTTTGTTGAGAGGTTTTGCATCGATGTTCATCAAAGATATAGGTCTATAGTTTTTTTCTTTGATGAATCTCTGTCTGGTTTGGGGATGAGGGTTATACTGGCTTCATAGAATGAGTTTGGGAAGGAACCTTCATTTTCAATTTCGTTGAAGAGCTTGAGGAGTATTGGTGTGAGCTCTGCTTTGAAGACCTTATAGAATTCAGCTGTGAATCCATCTGGCCCTGGGCTTTTCTTGGGTGGAAGTTCTCTAATTGCCATTTCTATTTCAGAGCTTGAAATAGGCCTGTTGAGTTGGCTTAGTTCTTCTTGGTTCAGTGTGGATATGTTAATATTGGCTAGGAATTCATCCATTTCATCTAGATTCTCAAATTTGTTGACATAAAGGTTTGAGAAGTATTCCCTCATGATATTCTGGATCTTGGTAATTTCTGTCGTGATATTACCATTTTCATCTGCGATTTTGTGTATTTCGATATGGAGAGCCCAAGGTTTCTACTGATTATGACAAATGAGGGAAACCATTGAGCCTAAGTTCCTTTGAGTCTGGCTTACTTCACTTAATATGATTTTTTTCTAAGTCTTTCCATTTCCTAACAAATGGGGTGATGTCATTCTTTCTGACAGCAGCATAGAATTGCATTGTGTACAAATACCACAACTTGTTGATCCACTCATCAACTGAGGGACATCTAGGTTGGTTCCATATCTTTGCTATGGTAAATAGTGCTGCAATGAACATTGTTGTGCTGGTGGATTTAGGATGTCCTTGTTTCTGGATGGTTGGGTAAATGCCAAGTAGTGGAATTGCTGGGTCATAGGGGAGCTCTATATTTAGTCTTTTGAGGAACTGCCATACTGCTTTCCATAGTGGTTGAACGCGTTTGCACTCCCACCAACAGTGCAGTAGGGATCCCTCCTGGCCACATCCCCTCCAGCATCTGTTGTTATTAGTTTTCTTGATCCTGGCTATTCTAATGGAGTGAGGTGGAATCTTAGAGTTGTTTTGATTTGCATTTCTTATATGATCAGAGCTATCAAGCATTTCTTCATGTGTCTATAGGCCATTTTTGTTTCTTCTTCAGAGAAGACTCTCTTTAAGTCTTTGGCCCATCTTTTAATGGGATGGTTGTTTCTTTGGAGAGTAGTTTTGGGGTGATTCAATTTTTTGAATTGTTGATATATTTTAGATATGAGGCCTTTGTCTGTTGTATGGTTGGTAAAGATCTTCTCCCACTCTGTAGGCTTCCTAATTAATTTACTAGCTATGTCCTTTGCCGTACAAAGCTCTGCAGTTTAATGCAGTTCCCCTTATCCAGCATTTCTCTGATTTGTTGTGATTCTTGATCCTTATTAAGAAAGTTTCTATCTGTGCCAAGGAGGCCTAGTGTATCTCCTATTCCTTTTTGTAAAGTTTTCAGTGTGTCGGCTCTTACCTCAAGGTCTCTGATCCATTTGGAGTTAATTCTTACACAGGGTGAAAAAGAGGGATCCAACTTTAGTTTTCTGCAGGTTAAGCACCTGCAGGAAAGAAGCTTTTCATAGAGTTGTTCTTTTAGTGTGTTAGTTATATTTTACCATGGAGACAGAAGTTTATTTATGTAATTTCTAAGTTATTTTTGAACTCCAATATCAATATTTCCTTTTTTGTCTCATAAAATACTTAACAATTTTCATCCTAAATACATATGATCTGTCTAATTGGAATTTGTAAAGCACAGAGTTCAAGAATATCATTGTCATTATTGCCTCATTCTTGATATTGTACTTGACATCTTCAACTGATCTAAATATTTGTATCAACAGATCTAATGATTCCCAGAAGCAATTTGGTGTGGAACAGCATTTTTTGTCGGAGGTTTGATCCTCAGTTGCCCTGGTATTTAACATCCAGGAGAAAAATTGATTTGCTTTGTTTTTCAGAAATTGTACAGAACTTTTGTGGTGAGTGATCTGAGCTTCCACAATGTGTCTTTGTAGGAACCATTGGGCAGTCCTCAGAGAGATGCTTATGATGGAAATAGCAATCTTACAGTTCAGCAACTGTTTTATAAATAATATGCAAGAAATTATTTGTTGAATCAATAAACTTGTATACAGGCTATCTTCCTCATGGATGTTTTAATTAGAATGCATTGGTTCAGAAGGGAACCAATGCATTTTTGGTTATAAAAACTGTTGTTATCACAGCACGTTTGATATGGTATATCTGCATTTGTGAACCCATCTTGTTAGCAATGTGAGTCTGTGTGAGTTTCATAAGTTGGCAGCTCAGATGGTTCCTTCCATTTAATGTAAGAGATATTTGATTCATCTTGTTTCAAATTATTGAAGAGTACCATTTAATTGGAAATGAATGAAATATTCACTTTCTCACTAGAAAGATCTACCATGTTTTTGTTTGTTTCTAGTGTTTTTATACTGGATGTTGATAATACAGTTGTTATGTTTCTACATATGATTAGCTTAGGTAATTGTCCTCACTAAATTCTCCAGCCATATTGGAGGCCTTCAAATAAATACAAACTTGTAAAGAAAAATACAAAAGGTTAAAGTGATTTATTAAAGAGCAAGTCATATATAAACTATCTGATTATTGCCTATTGCCTTGAGATAGTACCATTAATTTTTAATATAAAAAGAATGACTGATCAATCATAATTTCTGTACTTACAGGTAGCCAAAAGGCTTTCATCCTTAGTTATCTAAAAATAAATTATTCATTAATTCTTATGGTTTAATGTAATGTACGAACATGAAAATCTGTCTTTTTTGGGGGAAATAGAGCAAAATAAGACTTCCTGGGGCCGGGAGTTTGGCCTAGTGGTTAAAGTGCTTGCCTAGCATGCATGAAGACCTGGGTTCGATTCCTCGGTACCACATACATAGAAAAAAGCTGGAAGTGGTGCTGAGGCTCAAGTGGTAGAGCTCTAGCCTTGAGAAAGTCTAAGGACAGTGCTCACCCCCTGAGCTCAAGCCCAGGACTAGCAAAAAAAAAAAAAAGACTTCCTGTGATTGGTTTTGCAGATAGTGTTTATTAGTCCTCATGTTCCTAACAGGAAGACTCACCATTGGCAAAAAAAATAGCACTGCTTTGCTTTTTGTAAGATGATGTCAGGTTCTCCTGAGGTATCCCACACAATCTATCTTATTATACCTGAAAATGTACCTACAGTATTAATTGAAATATAGCAAATCTTTGTGTCTGGCTATTATTAAACAAGGCAAACATATTATTCATGTACTAGATCATGTTTTTTAGAATATGCATTAGTTTTATAATTCCTCTAAAATAAGTTATGACACTACTAAGTTTTTGTATATACTAATGCTAGGTTTATAACTGAGATAGGTTAGGTGATTATATAAATGATTTGAGTACTAGATGATGGATAGAAAATAGATTTCTTTCCAGGAATCTTTGTCTTTAAGATTGTTATTAGAAGATTTAAAAAACAAACAAATAACAATTAAGTGCAAGTGGCCCACGTTTGTCATCTTAGGAACTGATCAAGCTGAGTTCTGGGATTGCAGTTCAAAGCCAGCGTAGGTAGAAAAATCTGTAGAACTCTATGTTCAAGTGACTACCAAAAACCTGGAAGTGGAGCTGTGGCTCAAAATAGCAGAGTGATAGCCTTGAACAAAAAACTGCTCAGGAACAGTGTCCAGATCCTGAGTTCAAGCCCCGTTATTGACCAAAAAAGACCAAAACAAAACAAAACCCCAAAAGGTCCACTAGCATCTTTGAACTTCATAATGTCCATTTTTTGTTTTTGGGTATTTTTTTTTGCCAGTCCTGGGCTTGAGCTCAGGGCCTGAGCACTTTCCTTGGACTTTCTCAAGGCTAGAGCTCTACCACTTGAGCCGCAGCACCATTTCCTGCTTTTTTTCTATGTATGTGGTACCGAGGAATCGAACCCAGGTCTTCGTGCATGCTAGGCAAGCACCCTACCACTAGACCAAACTCCCGGCCCCATAATGTCCATTTTTTAATGCTACAAAATAGCAAAAACATTATATTGTCTTATACCTATGTGGAATTAGGAACATTTGAAAAGATTATTTATTCATACTTCGAAGAAGTAAAATCTCCCTGAGTTTAGGGCATTGTCTCTCAAATCCTAGTATACTTGTCTATTAACAATCTTTCCTATCATGTCAGATCTTTCTAATTTCCTTACATATGTATGGGAGGTTCGATGAGGAGCCTCTCTTAGTCAGATAAGCAATAGTAAGAACATTTATCACCTGGCACTTATTGCTTCCTTTCTCCCTAATAGATTGGAACATTAAGTGAATCACTCACACACTTAGGCCATGATCACGTTAAATACGAGACTGCCAAAGATAGGATCTCAATTCCCATCAATCAGAAGGCCCACATTTTTTAAAGCAATTCGCACACATTTTTGTTGATACATATTCACTAACCTTCTGTCTACAGAATCACCTGGTTTATTTTCTATCTCAATTTCATACTTCTTTTGGGCAAAATCACCAGGGAAATATATTTCAATGACAATATATGATAATGTTTCTCTCTGAACTCCATTTCATTATAGAAGCCTTGTCTTTCTCAAATGGAAAATGGATTTATGTCCCAGTACTATTTCTGCCACACATCAATTCAGTGAATCAGCAGTTGGGTGGATCCAAATAAATTTAATTTTTTTGGCTGCTTCATTGTTACTAGAAGAGGGGAAAGGATGAGGTTTCACACCATTTCCATTTTCCACCGAAATTACTTACCATCTTCAATAAAGAATCTCAAAGGATCTTTATGAAAAGGATTGTTTCACATAGTAGAAGTTATGCTAGATTTTATTTTAACAGAACAGAATGAAGTCAAGAGAATTAGGAAAGAGAGAAACTCTGGGGTCTTTCTAGATTTACAGCTGTGACCTAGTAACCACTAACCATTGGAGATAAGGTTTGGGACCTAGTCCCCCAAATATGTCAAATATGGCTGTTGCTTATTAATGAAAAGCATGGAAATGTCTGGGGTGTGCCTAAAACCCAAGGTGAATAGACAATCTCCAGGACTTCAGTTTTCCAGACAAGCCTTCCTGCCTTTGTAGCCATTGAAAGTGCTTTCAGCTTCAAATTTCTGAATGGGAAGGCAGATATAGAGCGCCCCTTTATAGCTTCCTACTTTTGTAACATTAAAAAAGGAGGTTATAGGAGTAGAGCTTTGCTGCTTAGGGAAGAGTATTTGAATTTATCTAAAACACAAGATAAGGCTAGAGTGTTCTTGAGCACTGGAGAGATCTGGAGGACAAGTGCTAGAGGACAAAGGAGGAAAGTGGGTAATATCATTAAGCACCCGTGCTTGGTAATTGATACTTGTAGATGTTTGAATCCTAGATTCCGGGTCGTAGGGATGGGGGATAGGATCCTGTCTTTTTATATGATTCAAATTTTAAAAGATGGCTCTCTCTGTCTTGGCAAAAGAAATCCCTAGGTTTAAAGTTCTCCAGACATTGGGGGAAGATTTATAACCAAGGGAGTAAAGAAGGCATTTATTTACAACTGTAAATTTTCTAAAGCAATGCTCCAGGATAAAGGAGGATAGGAGTCCATATTCGTGATGTCTGTCTGGAGTTCAATCAATCAAGGGGAGAGTCAAATGCATGGTAGCTACTATCTTTCACCAACGACCATGGGATCCTTTGCATCCTAACCAAACCTACTGTTCTCAATGTCAGATTTAACAATAAATCTTTACAACTATTACTTTTCACGGTTTTCAAACACAGAATGCATGTTTGGAGTACAAATAATGGAACAAAAATTAATATTTTGACACAAGACATTTTAAAATGATATCCTAAATAAAAGTTGCTAGATGTCCTTGTTCCAAGGGGTGCCATCCATAGAAACAAAATGCTTATGAATCGATTCCTTGAATGGTGATCCTTTGTAAAAGAAAATTAAAATATGATTAAATATTTTAAAAATGCTAAATAAAAAACCACCATATACATCAAATCTTGTTTTTAATTAAGAGAATAATTTTCCCCTTCTAAATAGTCACTGAATAAAATATTTAAGAATAAAACCCATGAGGAAAAATGTTTCAGCTACAGAAGAAAGAAAAATTTAGTGTTATGGGTTGAAGTTATTTTTTTTATTCAAGGCTGTAATAATGTCAGTACTATTATAACAACTGTAACCCCTCTGTATATCACCTTTATAATAAGACTTAAATTTTTAAAAGTAAAAATGAAAACTTGTATATCTTTATTAGTAAGATATTACATTTCAGGCTTTGTTTTTATTATTTCAACTAACTAAAATGTATACAAGTATTTTAGTTGCTACAAATAAAATATTTCATTTGCTGCAAATATAAACTGATTTATATTAAATATTTCAGAAATTGAAAATTTATGAAGTCCTCATTTATGACATCATATGGAGAAAAGTATTTACTGATAATATATAGTGCTCTGTATCATCTGTATTAGAGTTATAGTCATGTGATTTTGTGTTTCTTAATAGCCCTAAAAGATAGATCCTATTTTTAATTTTAAATAATAAAAATATAATATGATGAATTGACTTTATTCTACATTATACCCCCATTCTGATAATAATAAATTTTAAAGAGTGAATCATAAAATGATTACTCAATAATGATTTGGGGAAATGAATACCCTAGGCAATGAAAATGTAAAATTTACACTGAATATGTAATAGGGCTTGTCCATTCCCATTTTGTACATTGTGATTTAAAAGCATTACTTGAGAAGTCTTTAGGTCCACTGTGCAGTTACATTTGTTCAAGTTGATGCAATGTGAGAGTAGGTATGACATCTGCCATATACACTTGCTCATTTTCCCTCTTTTGAGAACATTAAATTCCAAATATGAGCTATTTATAGATTCTGAAATTAATGGCCATATGAAGTTCATAGCCTCCAGTTTTCGATGTGAATAGAAATGGATGTCTTTCCTTGTAAACTGTGGGATTGGGAAATTGCTAGTATAGTACTAATACTGACTAACACAGTATATATATTCAATTATATAGATTATTACTGATCTATATATAAATCTATGTTTTAATGTATCCATGGATAGTAGCCTCATTTCAAAATGATACAATACTCTGTTAAGCTGATGTTATTTCTTGGTTTCAATGAAATTTCATTGTATGGAAGACTTCTATCTAAAATATATACATTTAATAATATATTTACACTATAATTATGCTATATAATATTTATCTAAATCAGTAAGAAATCTTTTGAATTGAAAGTTAGAAATTTCAGCATTAGAGTCCCTCTGCAGGAATGCTGATTTTGCTATCCTCTTGATCAGTAAGTACATTAATAATAAATGAGGTTTTTCTCTATGAACATTGGCTATAAATAATTTCACATGAGAAATTATATTTCCACTCACCGATAAATACATGAGAAGTCTAAGGACCAGGAGAATAACAAATACACTTGCTTCAGGTGTTTCCTTCCACTCTGAGAGAGAACCCTGACTGTGTGATCTGTGACTTCCCCAGTCCTGTTCAACATTTTGGTTATTCAGAAGCAGATGTTTGTCTTGTAAACACAGATGATCTTCAAGAGATCTGATTAATGTCAGACAAACCATATTCCTTATCAGGCCCCTTGAAATAAATGGAAAAGGTCAAACTATTGAGGAACATTGTTTCCTTTGGAATAACTAATATTTCTTGTTATTTGGCTAGTTACTGCTATCAGATTCAGTAAATATATTGGCTGGAATTTTTTAAAAAAGTACATAAGAGGATGAGTTAACTTTACATAGCTTTACAATGCATACAGCCACTATACTCAACACTTTCCTGCTACCATTAGTCTTTTCAAAATGCAAGACCATACTGTTTACATTTGGGAAGGGAGACTTATTAATCTAAAAAGGATAAAGCATACAAATTGCTACAAAATCTCAATAAATGGGAAGTAAGACATGTATCTTAGTGGAACTGAATATGGTAATTAGTCTGGCTGAGGTCTTCCTACAAGCACACAGTACAGAATCACCAAATCTCCAAACACCTGCTACATATTTGAGGTGTGGTTCAAATCTATTTTATTTTGTTTCACTTTTAGATGAAAATATCTCTAGTGGACAATGTTGGACTTACCTTAGCTCTTTGGAAAACTTTGTGTTAAAAGTGATTGCAAAGACGTTCATGTAGACCTGATCTACTCAGAGTCACACACACAGAAGTAAAACACAGGAAACAGATTTTTAACATATGAGACAATTGTTGCCATTAAACTTCATTCCACAAAAACACAATGTAGGGCAGAGTAGGAGACCACATAACTGAAAGAGGTAATCTTAAAGCACATATTGATTAGCACAATGTTATTTGTTATTCATTAATTTCTCCTATTACATATCTTGGATAAATCTTGGTGCATATCAGCCTCATTTCAAAATACTTACTTAAAGATTCTTTAAATGATCCAAGCAGAAGATAAATATTATGCTGAAAAATTGTTTTGTGTGCTTTTTCTGTGTGGTTCTTGAACCTTTAAATTAATTTAGTAATGTTTACTGGCCATGACTCAAAGTAATGAAGTATCCTGATTCCAACCATGCAAGAGATGTTAGGAATTTTACAGGGTAAACTACTATTATCAAGCTTATCTATTTGCTTTGCTTCAAAAATCCTTCAAGAATGGATTGTCATTCCATTTATTCCTTCTTCTTATTATGTTTAGTCAAACATGGAGTGCTGAATTAAGAGCGGATTTTTAGAGAATCTCCACAGAAGAGGAACTTTGGTAGCAGGATATGTTAGTTCCTTGTGGAAGGGCGTAAATCAAATAAATAAATAAAACGATAGTAACAGAGTCTAGAGTTTGTGTTGAGGAAAGGAGTAGCAAATATTGGAGAGAAAGAAAATTGAGATCACCCTTGTGGTGATGTGTTTGGATTGCTGTTATTAAACAATATATAGAGTTCTCCACATGGAAAGAATTCATATAGATATAAATGTGATTGTGATATGAACACTTACAGAATGTGTCTAAGTGAAAGTGTATAATGTATATATTCACACACACACATGCTTATTTTCACTGGCTCTGTCTTTTGAGACTAGCAACAGCAATATTTCTCTTGGAAATTAGCATACCGAGTGCCTAGATCTGAGTTTCTGTATGTCATATTCAACCAAACGGAGTCAAAATTCTGGCAGAAATAGTTGTGTTCAGCACTGAAATAGGTAAAGTATAAGAACTTGAGATATCCTTTTCTTTCATAAAGCAAGGGAATATCCAAATAAAAATAAAGAATTACTCCAAGTTGAAAGGAATTCCAAGGAGCCAAACAAACTTGGACAATTTGAGCATCAAACAATAATAGCACTTTATAACTATAAGAGCATATCATTATCCATAAGTCCTTGTTAATATGAATGAATTAATGTGTCTTCAAAATGATGAAGAATAAGATTGAATGTACTGTTAGCAAGTATTTACTCTAAATTACCTCTCATTTAAAAGGATAAAGGAAAGACCAATCTCTTAGATTAGAAACCCATAGTCTAACTTGAAAAACTTATCAAAATTAATTTTATCAGTGATAAGACACATTGAGATTGTCTGCTAAGTAACAAAAGATAAAAGTCTCATTTTGTTGGCCTGAAAGTTTGGTCTAGTGGTAGAATGCTTGCCTCGCATGCACGAAGACCCAGGATCAATTCCTCGGTATCACATACATAGAAAAAGCTGGAAGTGGTATAAGGCTCAAGTGGTGGAGCTCTAGCCTTGAGAAAGTCTATGGACAGAGATCAGGCCCTGACCTCTTGTCTTAGATGCATAATTAGTAACTCCTCATCAAGATCACAGCAAGACAAATTGAGGGACAGTCTACAAAATAATTCCCTGTAAATTTCAAAACTATGGAAAGTAACCAACAAAGAGTAATAAAAGCCAAGAATTCTGGGCACGGTAGCTCACGCCTGTAATCTAAGCTGCTCAGAAGGCTGAGATCTGAGGATCATGGTTCAAAGCCGGCCCAGGCACTGAAGTCTGTGAGACTCCTATCTCTAATTCACCACCAGAAAAATGGAAATGGCACTGTGGGTCAAGGGATAGGGTGGTAGCATTGAGCTGAAGAACTCAGGGACAACACCCAGGCCCAGAATTCACGTTCCAGAAGCAACAAAAAAAAAATCAAGATTAATAGATACTAAGAAGATATGACATTTACATGCCAAGTACTATTTAGTGTTTTTTCTTTCTTTGAATGGTGTAAGGGTGACAATAGGCAAAGTTTAATGTTATTTATGGAGTAAAGCATGTTACTGTGTCCATGCTAATGTCTTGATTTTGATTGTTGCATTGTATTTTCCATAGAAGAAGTAGTTTTATGGAAAATGATCCAAAGTATTTAAAGATGTAAAATTTTATAGAAAGAATTAATACTCAATGTATAGAAAACTTCTTTCAATTGTATTTTATTGTCAGAGTGATGTATAGAAGAGTTACAGTTACCTTTCTCAGGTAGTGGGTGCATTACTTCTTGAACATTGATAGCCCTTCCCCTGTTTTTGTTCCACTTTCCCTCCCCACCTCCTTCCAATTGTCTTGATTTGCTGTTTCCCTTCCTATTTCAAATAAACATGGACAATATACCAGGTAACAAAGTCAAATACAGTAACAATATGAGATAAGGAGAGGGGAATAAAAGGGGGGTTGGGGAGAAAAAAGAAATAACTTTACACAGTAGGTTAAAACCAACAAACACAAAAATAAAAGCCTTGTTTTCAAATCCTGGAGTTCGTTTCATTTATCATCATCCTAAATGACGATTTCCACAAAGCTATTGAGCTATTGTGGTCCTCTGCTAGGATAATCCTGGTCAAGTACTACTTACTGCAAATGAGGGAAACCATGAAGTCTTTGTTTCTTTGGGTCTGGGTTACTTTACTTAGTATTATTATTTTTCCAAGTCTTTCCATTTCCTTATGAATTGTTCTATGCTATTCTTTATGATGGCAGCATAGAATTATATTGTGTATAAATCCCACATCTTCTTAATCCATTCATCTACTGAGGGGCATCTGGGTTAGTTCCATATCTTTGCTATGGTAAATAATGCTGCAATGTCCATGGTTGTACTAGTAGTTTTAGTATGTCCTTGTTTCTGGATATTTGGGTAAATGCCCAGGTCGGGAATTGTTGGGTCATAGGGGAGCTCTATGTTTAGTCTTTTGAGGAACCACCATATTGCTTTCCACAGTGCTTGAACAAGTTTACATTCCACTAACAGTGTATTACTTTCCCCTTTGATCACATCCTGCCAACATCTGTTGTTAAATTTCTTGATAATGGCAATTCAAACTGGAGTGAGGTAGAATGTCAGAGTTGCTTTGATTTACATTGTTTGATGGCCACAGATTTTGGGCATTTCTTCATATGTCTATATTTCCACTTTAAGAACCTCTCAAAACCAAGTCCTCAAAGAAACAACCATCCCATTAAAAGGAGAAAACTTTTAAAGTTTTCCATGAAAACTTTCTCTATGTTTCTTATAGTTGCACAGTAAGAATGACAAAAATCCATTTATCCACATGCTTCAATTCAACCAACTTGGTCAATGATGACAATCTAAAAATGTATGATTATCATTGAAGACAATTAAAAAATTGACAGATATACATGCAAAACTAAAGTAATAGTATCCAATCAATAAATTTTCTTTTCTGTTGACTACATCAATTGGAGAAAAAACTCCATAACTCTGCATTTATTCATTTTGGCCTATGGATTTGACATGTTCATATCCTTGGCTAATCAATTAAGGGATAGTTATTGAAAAAATAAATGAGAGACATCATGCCAATTAAATTATTTTATACTTGTATCTGTATGTCTGTAATATGTATAGCTTTGCTTTATCACAAAATGAAACCCTGAGTAAAGGATTACCATGAAGTTAACATAAACAGGGAATTTTGATTCTCAAGGCATCTATTAATTTCATTATTCTAATAATACACTGTTTGGACTTGCTGTTTCCTCAATATCTCACCCAGTTAATTATGCATCAAGTTGCATATTTAATTTGAGGTTTTGCTCATGCAGTTTGAGACATCATTCCCAGGTGACATGAAGGTATCCATGTGTTCAGTGCAATGATGATAAAACTATTCCAAGGAAATAGAAGTTAAAGTAATTAGTAATTTGAGCTTCACATACTTATTGAAAAGACAATAAGTGAAGATATGTTCAATTTTTTTTTGCCAGTCCCAGGCCTTGAACTTAGGACTTAAATGCTGTCCTTGGGCTTTCTCAAGGATTTAGAGCTCTACCACTTGAATCACAGCAGCATTTCCAGCTTTTTCTATGTATGTGGTACCAAGGAATTGAACCTGGGTCTTCGTGCTTGCTAAGTAAGCACTCTACCTCTAGTCCAAACTCCCGGCCCAGATATTTTCAATTTTGACAACTGTTTTCTGATATTTAAATGAAATGAAATTTCAACTTCTAAAACAGAATTTAAATACAGTTTCTATGGTTCGTGTGTATGTGTGTGTGTGTGTGTGTGTGTGTTTATAAGTATAATATGTTTATATATGTATATGGGTTCTTTCTACAATTTTGCATTTGAAAAATACCTTCAGGTTTGTTTTCATGCATTTTCATTATAAATCAAAGAGGTCTTCCTTATGTTGACTCAACATTTTTTAAAGCTTTAAATTTTATTTTCCTTATATGATGATTAGAATGAATTAAAAATACATTGCATTATAAGGTAATTACAATTTCTCCATCTTTTAAGATATGTAATAATTATGTATAACTTAGTTTTGGTTATGTTTTGGTTCACTGTAACTCTTTTCATGAGTCAGAAAAAGCTTAGTTTTTTTTTTAGTTCATACACAATTCAGAAGAGGTATGAAGAGAAATTTATTAACCTAAGATGTCAAGTTGTAAATAAAGTGTGCTTTGAGTGTTCATTCAGGTAAATATTACACATGTGGGATAAAACCTGAGCCTAGAATTAATTAATGGTTATAAAAGAGAACAGTATTTTTTTTCAAAGTACAAGTAATTATATAGGCATAGATAATTGTGAAAATGGTTCTAGGTTGTTTAACATCCTAATAGATTCCATTGAAAAGGCAGTAAAGATCTATAGGCTTATTCTTCTTGGTAAAATTAAGCATATATATAATTTAAGGTGTCATGAGCCCCAAATGTTATCCTTGTCTCCTGACCAAGATGCCTTAGGAGGTAGGTACTCTGGTTCACATACAACTTACCTTGGTTATACCAATTATTAGAAAATAAATTAAAGATAAAATTAAAGGAAAGTTAAAGAATGGTAGGTGTTCACTCACAGGGTAGTGTAAAATTCCAGACATGTTAATCATTTATGGAGCACCCAGCAGTCAAACAACCTATGAGGGAACCAGCAAAATACATATAGAAAGCTTACATTCTTTTTTATCATATGTTTTTATTGTAATTAATAGAAGGGTTACATTATATTTGCCAGATAGAAAGTACACTACTTTACATACATTGATACACTTTCTCATGTCTTGGTCCCCATTTCCCTCCTCCCCACCCCCACCCCTCATCTTGTTTTCCCCCCTTCCCTATCCAATTTCAAATAACCAAATACAAATATATCCAATATATCAGATAAGAAAGTGAGATACTGTAACAATATGAGATAACCAAGGGACAGCAAAAGAGATGAGTGATAACATAGTACATTAAGGACAACAATCACTCATTATATGGCTTTATTTCTGTATCCTAGAGGTCCTTTCATTTAATGTCGTACTGTATGGCCTTATGTATCTAGGTTTTGCTCTATTGCAAATCTCTGCTAGGAGAGTCCAAGGTTTCTAATAATTATGACAAATGAAGGAAACCATATAGGATATACATTAGGCCTCCTTGGCACAGGTAGAAACTTTCTTAATAAAGATCAAGAATCACAACAAATCAGAGAAAGGCTGGATAAGGGGGACTGCATTAAACTGCAAAGGACATAGCTAGTAAACTAATTAGGAGTGGGAGAAGATCTTCACCAACCATACAACAGACAAAGGCCTCATATCTAAAATATATCAACAACTCAAAAAATTGAATCACTCCAAAACTAATTTTCAAAGAAACCACCATCCCATTAAAAGATGGGCCAAAGACTTAAAGAGGGTCTTCTCTGAAGAAGAAACAAAAATGGCCTATAGATACATGAAGAAATGCTTGATAGCTCTGATCATATAAGAAATGCAAATCAAAACAACTCTAAGATTCCACCTCACTCCAGTGAGAATGGCCAAGATCAAGAAAACTAATAACAACAGATGCTGGAGGGGATGTGGCCAGGAGGGATCACTACTACACTGTTGGTGGAAGTGCAAACTCATTCAACCACTATGGAAAGCAGTATGGCAGTTCCTCAAAAGACTAAACATAGAGCTCCGCTATGACTCAGTAATTCCACTACTTGGCATTTACCCAATCATCCAGAAACAAGGACATCCTAAATCCACCAGCACAACAATGTTCATTGCAGCACTATTTACCATAGCAAAGATATGGAACCAACCTAGAAGTCTCTCAGTTGATGAGTGGATCAACAAGATGTGGTATTTGTACACAATAGAATTCTGTGTTGCTGTCAGAAAGAATGACATTGCCCCATTTGTTAGGAAATGGAAAGACTTAGAAAAAATCATATTAAGTGAAGTAAGCCAGACTCAAAGAAAGCTTACATTCTAAACATAAATGTAGTCCTCAATGTTAATCTGCTAATAAAATGAACCTCTGTGTCTGTGTCTGTCTCCATCTCGGTCTGTCTGTCTTCCTCTCTCTCTCCTTCTGTCTCTTTGTGTCTCTTTGTCTCTTTCTGTGTCTCTTTCTCTGTCTGTCTGTTCCCTCCCTGTGTCTCTGTTTCTGTCTCTCTGTCTGTGTCTGTTTCTCTGTTTCTCCCTCTCCCTCTTTCCCTCCCTCCCCCACCTCTCTCTCTCTGTCTTTCTCCATCTCCTCTCAGAACATCGCTTTAATTATGACCATAGGCTTTTTCCCATTCAAGGACATATGAAGACAGACTATCTTACCATGACTAATAAGAGTATTTACCTCAGTCAAAGGCAGATGAGAGTTTCGCACAATGACATTTTAATAAGGAGTTATTAACATTGATTTTAGGCTGCAATGTACTATTATGGTTGTTTCCTTAACCACAGAATTCTATTTCCAAGGCATTTCAATATTGCAGAACATCCTAAAGACCAATTAATTCATTTACCAACTCATAGCCTAAGCCAGGAAATTACTGACTGGATAGAGGAAAAATAGAATAGGATACTGACTCTTAGGAATTTATGTTCTAGTTTAAGAAACAAGAAAATAAGCTACATACATGATTATATTTACCTCCTGGGTATCAATTAGCATCCTCTCTGCTCAGATATTTTATAACAAGATCCCTAGCTCTAGCAAATGCATAAGCAGACAGAATTATCATGGATTTGGAAAACTTGCCTATTGACAGTTAACCTGTTGAAGCACAAAATTCAAACAAAAAAATAACCAAACAAAATAAATGCATCTAGTTAACTCATTAAGCCCAAAACTTTTGTGTTCATGTGAAAATGCTGGCTTTTCTATTATGAATACCGTTTACCTGCCCATGCTCTCAGTATCTTACATGTACTGACCAAGGGTTTCCTATGACAAAGTATAGAAAAATCAAATTCAAAAAACTACCTTATATTGTCAGGTGCCAATAACCTAGGGGAAGAAAGATTTATAGTGGAAATATGTAGCCTTACAAGAAATAACATGTCATTTAGATCTAAGACAAACAATTTTGACAGTAGAGAAGAGATTGATTCTACTAGCTGATGACATCCAGAGTCTTAAATCTGATATCACTTCCTATTAGCAATCATTTAAAAAGATAATGGAACCTACTTGGCAGGGGGAGAAATACTTAACACTTTAAAAATTAATTTAATTGTAGCCATCTTCTACAATAGTATTTTCATTTAATATTGAATATATTTAATCTGGCTTCCTGCAAACACTTGGTAAGTGAATTTATCCAAAGAGAATAAAAAATTTCTTGTAGGGAGATTCTGTATCTTTCTGAAAGTCAATCTTCTGAAACACTTCTGACAAATGAGATCACTCTGAATATTTTGGTAGATGAACTCATCTATATCTATGCTCTATAAATACACAGTAAAGACATGGAGAAGGAGATGATGGGGGAAAACAACCCATCCCAACTGAAGCTATCAATTTCTGATGACTTACGTAGGCAACTCTAATTTTTTTTGCACTGGTTATTGCTGGCTTTTCTTAAAGCGATGAGCTATTGTGTTGAAATTGTCCACACTTTAGATAAAGGTGTATTTGCATGTTCCAACAGTAGAAAGTTAACAAGAATACATTCTAAATGAATTATACCATCCTGGGGACCATTTGGCCCTTCGTTTCAAGTTGAGAAGATGAAGATTTAAAATCATTGTGATTCTGCTTTTAAAAACATGACATTGTTCACAAGACATGCTGGCTTATGCCTGTAACCTCATCCACTCAGAAGGTAGAGACTGGGAAGATGTAAGTTTGAAACTAGCTAGACTAAATCTCAGCAAAAGGTAAGGCAATTCATACTTGTAATCCTAGCTATAGAGTAGCTACATAATCATAGCTATGTAGGCCTCAGGTAGAATTAACACAGTCCAAGCCACATAATGATAAAAAAGGGACTGTATTAAAAAAAAAAAAACAACAACAACAACTAAAATTTAAAAGGGCTGGAGATGTGGCTGAAGTGTCAGAATGTTTTCCTAGTGAATTAATCACTGAGTTCAAACTCCACTACTCTCCCCCATCAAAATGAAACCAACATATTCCTTTACAAAGTTAATATATTTCTAAGATTAGTATAAATTAACAATAATTAATCTATTACATAATTTACTCAAGATAGATTTAATAGAAGAATACTCATGGACGTTGTTGAGTTAAAAGAAAAATAGGAAGTTTTTTTTTTTGTTTTTTTTTTTTGTGGGTCATGAGGCTTGAACTTGGCCTGGGTGGTGTCCCTGAGCTCTTCAGCTCAAGGCTACCACCCTACCCCTGGGCCTGGGTGTTGTCCTTGAGATCTTCAACTCAAGGCTTCCACCCTACCCTTGAACCAAGCCTCACTTACAATTTTCTAGAGGTTAATTGGAGATAAGAATCTCAGGTCCTTTTGTGCCCAGGCTGGCCTTGAACCTTCATCCTCAGATCTCAGCCTCCTGAGTAGCTAGGATTACATGTGTGATCCACCATACCCTAGCTGGAAGTTTCTTAAAGTAACGTCACCAAATAGAAATATGACATGAAGGATTTTATTATAGACAATATGCATGTAATGAAAATTAGATAGTTATGTAAATTGTTCCATATGCTATATCCATATGTAAAGATCTAGTCAAATCTTTTTCAATGTCACCTAGTGTTTCTTAGAATATGTGAATCATCAGTAGTTTATTTCCAAACATTTGTGTTTGCAATAACAAAAGAAATGGCTTCATCTTATTCTCTTCTTTAGATGCTTATACATCTGGTTTACTATATACTGAATTTTTCTCTTTGTTGTTTGGTACTAAGGACTGAACTCAGACTTTTATGCTCTCTTTGTCTGTCTTCATCTACACACATATATGTATAACTACACTCATATATGTATATATATAATATACACATATATACACTCATATGTGTATAAAGTTATCACTTTGTATTTATTGTGAGAATAAGAGGAAAAGTTTAAAGTTATTAGCCACTGAAAGATTTTAAAACCACACTAATGTAAATGATGATAATAATGGATTTAAACTAAAGAATTATTAGTTTACAATTGTTAACTTTCCTTTCTATTTTGTTCATACTTAGTGAATTTTATATTAAAATGTTTTATACAAAATTAAAAAGAAAACTTCATAATCTTGAATACATAATTCAGACTATATTAAAATATTTATTTTCAATCTTTTTAATAACATGTAGGTGAAAGTATTTTTTGTCTGTCCTGGGGCTTGAACTCAGGGCCTGGGCACTGTCCTAGGGATTACTCAAGGATAGAGTTCTATCATTTGAGCCATACCACCACTTCCTCTGCATGTATGTGGTACTGAGGAAGCACTCTACAACTAGGCCAAACTCCTGGCCACACATATAGGTGAACCTTTATCCAAACTATAATATTTATATGTGTGTATTTATGTGCTTTATATATATACATATATGTCTACACACATATACACATACATTTATACATATACTCATATGTGTGTGCATTTTAATATAAAATTAGATTCATAAAACAACCACACTCAAAACTTGCAAATGTGGTATGATATGCTTAGAAACAATAAGTGATATTTATCATGTAAATATTATATGAAAAAATGTTGTAGTTTTCTAACTAAATATAGAAATGAAAATTATGGTAACAAATGTTTTATATGTTGTATTTTTTGGTACTCTTTAAGATTTGTTATAGTGCTTATCTTTCTCTCCAGTGCTATTTAATATATTGGGAAGTATCTACATGAAGTTTCAGTGATTTCTATTTTTAGCACATTTTTGGAATTTAAAATACTGTTTTATGAATATTCTATTATTTTAAAATTTGTCCATTTTGCATGTTAACTCCATTATCTTTAATTGTTTAAAGCAGTTACAGTGATTTTTTTTATCTCTGATTATTTGAAAGGCATGAGAGTAAAATCCTATTGGTTCATTTCTGTTGACAATCACTCATGCCACCTGTTACTCATTTAGGTTGTCAAAGTGTGAGTAACAGCCATTAGAGTATGTTTGACATATTTATTATGGTCATTTCAATGTTAATTCTTTTCCTTTCCCAAACTTACAACCTATTCACTCTTCTAGTACCTCACTGGCCTTTGAGAAATTGATGAGAAGTACCTTCCTATACCTTCTCTCTTAATTTGCATATTTAATTATTTGATTACTTTTTTAGGAGGTACTAACATAGATTTTTTTTTTTGCCAATCCTGGGCCCTGAACTCAGGGTCTGAGCACGGTCCTTGGCCTTTCTCAAGGCCAGGGCTCTGCCACTTGAGCCTCAGCACCACTTCTGGCTTTTTTTCTATGTATGTGGTACCGAGGAATCGAACCCATGTCTTCATGCATGCTAGGCAAGCACTCTACCACTAGGCCAAACTCCCGGCCCCCTAACATAGATTTTTATATAACACTTTCCATGTACAAATCAAAGCTTAATGAATTACAAGTCTTACTGGAGAGTGTAACCCAGAAAAATGACATGTTTATATTACAGCCTTGGGGAAAAAGGTAAAACACCAAAGAAGCTCTCCCATTCTAAAGATGATCAAAAACTGTTATCTCATAGTATTTTTTAAGGATATCCTATTTTTTTTTAACTAAAGAAAGAACATTACAGCTGGTGAGGATTCAATCTGATATTTGTCTTTATAACAACTCTCCTGTTCTATAGTGGGACATACATGGTGGGACTCTGTAAACATGTGCTGAGTATAGGTCTTGTTAAGACACAGCAAGCAGATAGCCCACCAGTAGGTCAAGGATAGAGACCTCAGAAGAAACAACCCTTTCAATACTTTCATTTTGGATTTTTGGCCTCCAGTACTATGAGAAAATAACTTCCTAATTTTTAGACAAAAAAACCCCCAAATTACAAAGAATATTATCTCAGTCTTAGGGAATGGGGGTGTAATGTGGAGAAGAGAAGTTATTTCTGGAATAGAGGAAAGCATGCCAGAACTTTTCTGAAAGTATCACTAATTATATTTCCAGGTAATGAGGCCCAGATTTACATGAAACTATTAAATAGCTGTCACATCATCACCTCTCGGCCACACGGGTAGCAGAGCCTACCAGCATCAAGTTTATATTTTCAAACAGGGCCTACCTGCTGGCTCAGCAGCCTTTACAGTTGCAGATGCATTTGCAGAACAAATCAAGCTTTGAGTAATTATCCTGGCGTTCCATAGTAATCATTCAATAACTCAATGAACAATCAACATTGACTATGTAATTAAAAAGTAGTTACATGATATTTCAGCCCATAATTTAGTAAGTAAAATTGGTGCCTCTTGCAATTGTTTGTCATTGTAGACATAATTTTTCAATATACACGATCTTATTCTTGTCTTTCAAAGAATAATTTTTCTTCATAACATCTTCATTGACATTTTAATAATCATTAGGAAACCAAAAGTCCAATGATGTCATTTATTCCTGGCACCTTTCCTCAAATTCTGGACTGCTGCATTTGCTGTTTTGGAAACAGGCCCAGGAGATAAACAACTTGAGAAGGTATACTGTACTTTAGTGGGTATTGCTTACATCTCTGTATCTCATACCAAGAGCTAATTAGTGATTGTTTACCAGATTATCATTTCCATAGCAAATAATACTATATTGGTGCTTATAAAAAGAAACTTCGGTCAACATTCTGGAAAATGAGAAATGGGCACAAAGTGATCTGATATAGACACAAATGTGTATACATATGTATTCTTATCTATATTTGTATGTGAGCATTCATGCATTATATTCTTTTTTTTTTGGCAGTCCTGGGGCTTTAACTCAGGGCCTGAACACTGTCCTTGGGCTTTATCCTCGAGGCTAGCACTCTACCACTTGAGCCCCAGCACCACTTCCAGCTTTTTTCTATGTATGTGGTACTGAGGAATTGAACCCGGGTCTTGGCTCATGCTAAGCAAGTACTCTACTGCTAGGCCAAACTCCTGGTCCCGTGCATTATATTCTATACATAACATCATGTATCAGAATTTATGTATGTCTAATTTTTAGACTTATATTCATAGCTGTGATGAACAGAAACTTCTTTTCCTGGAAAGTAGCATTATATTCTATAATGCTTTTCACCAATTAAAGGTCATTTATTAAACTTTAATTTCCTCACCTCCAGGGCAGATGCTGAATGTGCTTCTTTCTTTTCAGTAAACCTTTCTCTGGAAAACCAATTAATTGGGACAAATGTCTTATACCACAAGACTGACACGCCTCTAAATGCGTTTTCATGAAACAAGACCATTTAAGCTAATACATGTACCATTTTTACTTAAGAAAACAAACTTTATGCTTTGTGATCTAATCAATTGGCCAATTGTAGCAAGATACAGAACATTATCTAACTTCCCGTTCTCATACAGACTGGTTTTCCTATATAATTGGTGACTACATGAAAACAAACTACCACTGCACAAATCAAAACCACCAAAATACCAAGTAAAAACAGTCTTAAATCCGTAGAATATTTTACATCATATTCTTTTTGGTAGAAAGATAGAAAAAGCTTTTAACATCATTTATATTCTTTTCAACCAGTTTTGATAACTATGTCAGTTCAATAATGTTAGGAGTTTCTTCACACCTTGATGAACATTGCCAGAGCTAAAAAAATATACTTGTAACAGAACCCTGCCACGCAGAGGGCACTCAGAACCTACTATCATATACCTTATCTGTGGGGCTTGGCAGAATGCCTCTGGTTCCACTTCAGACTTAGGGATTTTAAATTTACATTTTACTAAGAGTCCTGAGTGATGGGTATCCTAGAAGCTATCCAGAAATGCAGATTCTACACCTTTCTGTGGATTTCGTCTATTGCAAATCAATGACATGTCTCCATTTCCAGGTGGCCTTCCTGCTCTTTTGTTTACAAAAATAGCCCTATACCCACTTATTTATTCTCTTCTCTTTTGTCTAGGTTCCCAGACTTGTTTTCCTATTACTATCAGGTCCAAAGCCATACCCTATGCTGGATTTCTTTCTCGTTATATTGACTCCTGTTGCTTTGCCTCACTTCAAACACACACCCAGGCATACTTACATTGATAGACTTACTTGTCCCACACAAGACACTAATTTTTTTAATTAAGGTCATTAATCCATGACAATATTCATGTACAGATAAAGTATCTGAGAAAAAAATTAAAAATTAGCCTTTTACATATACCTAATGATTTGGGGGGAAACTCAGGAGTGTGCACTACATTAAGAATGTTGAAGGGCCATTTTTCAACCATATTTCAATATGCAATCACATTAATGTACAAATGTCAAGTAATATTTAAAATATATAATCACAGATTTTCACAATGATATTGTTAAGCTTCTGTTAAAGATAATCAGTGTTAGCTGGATAGACATGCTTTTGTGCCTCAAGGATTTTCAGAATTGGATAGGCTGATACTGTCTGGGGTCAAAGAACTTACTAATATAAAGCTATTTGTCAATAGCTACTAAAATTCATCATCACAATTCGGTTTATGGAAAGCACATTTTGTTTTATTGTTTGAAGAAAGGAGATTTCCTTGTCTTGTGAATCATTACGTTAGTATCTTGAAAATAAAACAATTAACCTTTTACTAATGTATATTTGCACAAAATGTTATATATTGTGAGACACATAATACAGTGATATGGCTGTATACCAGTTACTTTCTAAAGCATATTTATCAGACTGACTGTTCTACGTTAATGATTTTTATCAATGTCTTCATTTATTCTAATCCATCTAAATCTGGCTACTGAAGTTTATTTGAAGTCATCAGTGAAGAACATTATATTCTAGATCAAATTTTTTTATTTAGATAATACCATGAACTGGCAGCCTGTTGCCTGGAATTCTAGTTCAGACTTTGGACTGTCCTTAGTAGGACATAATTTCTAAACATTAACTTTGTAATCCTAGAGTTATTTTGTGGAAGCTCTTCATTTCCCTACAACATTAAAAAAAACTCAGTCCTCTTTCAATTTCTAAGAAAATAATGCTCAATTACACAGTTTTTGTCTGTAAGTAGTTGTACAAAGGCATTGCCATTCGACAAATCAGTTTATTTATTTATTTATTAGGCTTTTTTGGCTTTTTATTGTATTTTATTGTCAGTATAATGTATAGTTACATTAATCAGGTAACGGTGCATTACTTCTCATACCTTAAGACCCCTTCTCATAATTTTATTCAGTGCATCTTGATCATCATTCTCTTCTATCCATCCCTTCCAACACAACCTGTCCTCTCAATTTTACTACTTTCATAGGATATGTATTGGATATTATCACTGCATCTGAGAATGTAATTTTGAGGCACTTTTGTGTGTGTGTATGTAATATGTATCTAAAAACTCTTCCTTTTTAGAAATATTTTCTTGCTTCATGTCGTTTATTGCTCTGGATTTCTGGGCCCAGAGCCTACTTTGGTTTTATTTTTGTTTATGTTCTTCGTCTTATTTCTATGTTTGAAGCTGAGTCTTCATAAATATATCATTACACACTATAAAATGGGTAATAATACTATAAAATTAATTTTTTATATTTGCACATTCCTTGAGAATCTGGGTGTTTACTACAATTAGTCTAATTCTTCAAATTGGTGCTGTCACCTCCCTTGCCTGAAGCAAAGCAGAAGGAAATACAAATCACAGTGAATAGTTTGACACCAGGAGGAGGAAATAAATACCTCTGCACAGAATTTATACATCTGACAGTGTGTCAGCCATGAAAAAAATGGGAAAAGACTGTTTTAACATTACAGATTTTGAAATCCTTCCTAACCATTAGAACAGCAAGTTGGCTTTTTTTTTTTTTACTATTACCATTAAACTGGTAGAGTAGCCAGTACTTAGCAGGTTCTCAATAAATGTTGCCTCATCAAAGGAATCAATGTTATTTCTAATAAATCAATTAAAACTCAATAAAACCTCATGCAAATCATTTGAGAGTCTTAATCAACAATAGCCAAAAGAAACTGGATGTAATAAAAATCATTGACTTAGGTTTATCAAAGATCTGCTATTGCAGCAAAAATAACTCCCCAGATAGCTCAAAAAACAGGAAAACCCAGTCACAGCTGTGATATACTTTGTTTAGATAGAAGTAAGAGAGTTATAATCTGCTGAAATACTTACAAAATGATATCGACAAATTAGTGAAGTATGAATGTGTGTGATTATAAGAACAAGAAAACTGAACACTGAAATTTATGTGGGATCCCCTTACTTCCATTTGCTTTGCTCACAGAACTCTACTAGATTCCTAATATGCACATTTAAATGAGTATTGGCATGGGAGAGAAAATAGCCCAAATGAAATATTCACACAGCAGCTTCTTTAACAAAATTTATTTTCCAGGAAAAATGCTTCACTGGAAACGTGTCCCAGAACCATGCAAAAAGAGCATTGTTTTCATTCAAGTCTTCCTGACTAAGCTAATAATCTAACAAGGGAGAAGCAATACAATGGGAAATACATGTAAAGGACAGAGTCCAAGATGCACAAAAGCACAATAAGAGGTTGAAATGAAAGACTGTAGGACAGGGGCCCGGAGTTTGTCCTAGTGGTAGAGTACTTGCCTAGCATACACAAAGATCAGGGTTCGATTCCTCGGTACCACGTACATAGCAAAAAGTCGAAAGTAGTGCTATGGTTCAAGTAGGACTGGCAAAAACAAGAAAAAAAGAAAAAAGACTGTAGGACAATTCTTCTCCCCTACTTAACCAACCAGCTCACCAGGATTACAGTGTGAAGTATGAATGCTGAATGAAACAGGTCATTTGAAAAGGAAACCCAAGTCAAGAGGGGAGATAATAAGATTATTATTAAAAAAAACCTTAATACCTAAGAATAGAAAGAGATATAGTGTTTAATCTGTGGAAATACAAGATAAGGGCTGAAATATAGAGTAAGTTATTTCAAACTGAAAAATCTAAGGGATTTAACCAGAGAATCAATAGCAGACTGAATTAAAAGTGGGAAACATGTAGGAGAAGAAATAGGCACACACACACACACACACACACACACACACACACACACACACACACAATGCACTTGTAAAAATGGTGATAGACTATTCTATATATTTTTTATTCAAACCACAAATAATTGACATGCTGTTTCTCAATATCCTACAAAGAGCGATAGGATGTACTGAAATATGACATAAGAAAAGATGTAGTTGAAGAATTCTAATCTATGGCTGGCATACATCCGAAAATGTTTCAATGAAGCAACAGTTTTGCATTAGAAGCTTTCTTCTCATACAGTGCAATGCTATCCAGCTTCCCTGCCCCTGAACTTACTCTGCCTCCAAGGCTGAAATACCATCCCTCAATTCTCACAGCATTTCTTAAGACTTTGAACTTGAATGATCCTGATCTCTACTCTAGCCTTGCTCTTTATGAGTTAGCAAGAAGATACACCCTCTAGCAATTCTTTCCAAAGGATATAATTACAAATATAGCATAAGACTCTCCACTTCTAAGACTTTTAACATTGTTGTTGTTTTTAGAAAGTAATTGGTTTTTCTTTTGTGTTTTCCTTTTTTCTTTTTTTTTTCCCTCTTCCCAATGCTCAATGCAATCTATACTGCCTGGAAGCCAGACTTTAAATGAAGCAGATGCTCCAAGTTTAAACTCTGAGCTGATGGCAAAGTTGTTTCCTAGCAACACAGAGTTATGAAAACTTCAAGAGCTCTACTTTGCTCAATATGGTTTCTCCTATTTAGTTTCATGTACTCAGTGGTTTATTATAAAACACTGAGTACTAAATCAAAACCAACTTGATCCTGGATTAAAAAGAATGAAAAAAAAAACACATTCCATTGATTTTAAACTAGTGAACTTCTGAAACTTTAGGTAGACATAATCAGGTTTCATACTTAAAAAAGATTTTTCACAATGAAATTTAGGAAAGATTTTATAGAAATATGATAGTCTTAGTTTGTAAGCTTATTCAAGCAAACATTAATTTAGCACAGCTGCATTTTCTAAAGAGCTGGCTAATATGACCTAGGCAAAGGAAATACTGTCTAATTGAATCTATCCTATGGCAGTGCTGCGGGAGAACTTTTTATTTTCTCAAAAAGCATTGGTCTTCCCAGATACTTATTATTTGTTAACAGTTACTGTGTTAGTAACTAAATATAGAAATTTGGCTTTGTCTTCTTATAAACAAAGACATTATATAAACAAATACATTATATCTTAACAAAAGAATAACAAAACTACACCAGAGAGATTAGTGAAATTGTATTACACTGTAATAATTGTCTCTAGTGTATGGCTTCTTAGATGAAAGTTAGGTTGGTATATCTGTTTAGCATTTGTTCTATTCTAACGTGACACACTGAATAGCCTCTAGAAAATTCTAGAGAATGACAGGCCAAATAATAAATAACCTGTTTGCTCTCCTTCTTCATCTTCTGAAATTACTTTAGACTGCAATGAGAACTGTTGTTCATGAGTCTGTTGATTCAATGCAGAAGTCCATTTGCACAATTTTCTTTTTTTCTTAAGAGTTAACACCAAGAAGTATTATAAAATGGTTACGTGATAAAATTTAAGACACATAGTGAACTTTCTAGAGTGTGCCCCTAGTTTTCACTCTTGTTTTATATTCTTAAAGAAGTCATGTCACCACAGGTGAAGAAAGAAAAGAAATGGAAGACTTTTAAAGGCATCCTGTCCTTAAAGTAACCACCTAGTGAACACTAGTCACATCTCTGATACATAGTATAGGCTTGCTGACTTCGCTCATTTTTGAATCAAATCCATCCACACCATTAATTATATACTCTTTCCAGAGTCATTGCAGGACCAATAACATTTGCAGAAGAATTTGCATCATCTTTTTTATTTTAAATTTTATTTTATTATCAGAGTGAAATTTAGAGGGGTTATAGTTACATTCATAATGTAGTGAATATATAACTTCTTAAACATGGTTATCCCTTCTCATGATTTTTTCCCCCAATTTCCCTCCCCTTATGCCCTCCCAAGTTGTGGAGGTCATTTCCAACATATTATCTTGTGAATCTTGCTGTTACACTGGTTCATTCCATTTTCTAAAACACTTTCAATGTTCTCTCAGACCTCACAACTTTGTAGCTAGATATATAGTAAATATTTTTTCCTTCTTTTGCCTTGGGACATAGTTGAAGAGTATAAATGGTCTGAGATCACGCAGGGTTTTGCAAAGAGCTAATGAGGGAGTCCTGTATTCTACAATAAATGTCACTGCCTTTAAAGAAGAATAAATGGACACTCTTGAAATTCAAATTTTAAAATGGATGTTGTAGGTTTTTGAGCTTTAAACACTGGTGAAATCTGACATGCTGGACAGAAATGCATCAAAACAATCAACAATCATATTCCATTCATGCTGCTCATTTTAAAATATGCTTCTGCTTGTTTTATGCTAAATCACTTATGATAACCATGATTGTGTAAATTAGTAGTTATAAGTCTGAAAGCTGAGATTTCTGATTTGGGAATAATTTACAATGCCTGGGCACAACATACTCTTTCAATTTCAAAAAATGCTTTTGTCTGTCACTGTGGTAACTTTTATTACATAAAAGTGGTGAAGCAAAAATAATTGATCATTAAGAAAACTTACAGATGGGCTTTTGCTTATAATCTTAGCTATTTAGGAAGGTAAGATCGGAGGATCAAGGCTCTGAACTAGCATAGAAAAATGAATCTGAGAGACTTTTTTCTCCAATTTACCAGCAAAAAGTATGAAACTAGAAATGTGGCTCAAGTGGTAGAGCACTAAATTAAATGAAACAGCTAAGGGAGAGCATGAGGCTCTGAGCTTAAGTCACTGTGTACATTTTCTCAGTGTGTTTTCCCTGAAATAAAATTTGAAGTATAATGCCTCCTTGCAGCAACACTGATGAGAAGCACTGTGTTCAGATCCTCATGGCACGACATGAACGATAAAGAGAGCAGAGAGAGAGAAAGAATGAGGTAGGGGAGAGAGAGAGAGGGGGAGAGAGAGAGAGAGGGAGAGAGAGAGAGAAAGAGAGAGAGAGAGAGAGAGAGAGAGAGAGAGAGAGAGAGAGAGAGAGAGAGAGAGAGAGAGAGAAGGAGGAAGGTAGGGAGGGAGGGAGAGGGAGGGAGGGAGGGAGGGGGAGGGAGGGAGAGAGAGAGGGAGAGAGAGAGAGGGAGAGAGAGAGAGAGAGAGAGAGAGAGAGAGAGAGAGAGAGAGAGAGAGAATAGTAGAACCTAATGAAAGATCTCCTAGGCAGGTTTGGTGTTCATAATTATGAGAAGAAACCATACAAACATATAAGTAATCACTGTGAAAGAATAGATATGATAATGTGCATAAATCAAAAAGAGCTAGAGATAGTGTTCATGAGTGTTATCTTGGTAGAAATTCACCCACATTATCTTTCTTCAAGATACAAATGAAGAACAAAAAGAGCAATGAGTCTACCAGTGCCAAAAATTTAACTATGTTCTAGAGTACTGTATATATAACTCTATAAAAGTGCAACAAACCAAGATCTTTCTCAACAAAATTCAGTTTACCTCAGGCATTCCAACTATTATTTCCTCATTTTCATGAAGTATCCAAATTAATATACAATTAGCGACATGACAAAATGATCAGAGAAAGTCATAAATATAAAATAGAACTGTTTAAATTATATCTATCTATCTATCTATCTATCTATCTATCTATCTATCTATAATGTTGGATAGTCAAAAGGATGAAAAGCAGAGTAGGAGTATGAAGATTAAAAAGGAAAATGTGAGTAGCAAAATTAGTAGAATAGTTTACATAAGTAAATTGGCCAGAGATTCCAGGACCGAATCTAACAACTTATAATGAAAATTCACTACTGTTTTAATGAATAAAGACCAAACATTTGTTTATTTTCCCCCCAAAAATACCATCCCTAGGGAATAGAATGTCTTGTATACATCCCCTGAGTTTTGCATTCTCAGTTCTATTAGTCTTTGTGTTTTCCTGAGGTGAAAACTGAGAAAAATACTGAGTGAGTAGTAAAACTTCAGGTCCACAGTGATGTTGTATCTTTTCACTCATTGATTGGATGCCCCCCCACCTTATTTGCATATAGTGCTGGTAGAAAGGAAAATATTCTACATGCTTTGTGACTTAAATGATTTCCTCAAGTATAATTGGACACAAATAAAAATACCACTGGAGCATAAATTTGGGGAGGTTAAAGAATTAAGCCGGGTGAGGTGGCTCATGCCTGTATTCCTAACTATGCAGGATCTGAGGATTGTGCTTCAGAGACAGCCCAGGCATGAGATTCTTATCTCCAGTTAACCAACAGAAAACCAGAAGTGGAACTGTAGCTCAAGGGTAGGATGGTAGCCTTGAGCTGAAGAGCTCAGGGACAATTTTCAGGCCCAGAGGTCTCCTAAAAATGTTTCAGCAGGCGAGAAGTGTGCATGGGGCAGAGAATTTTGTCATTGATGCTTGTTTTAACAAGAAAATCAAGTAAAAACAAAATCAGGCCCTATAGATTATATTCTGTCAAAAACATAAAGCCTGAAAAGCCCTACTTTTATGTATTCACTGAATCCTAAAATAAAAGGAAAACTGGTTACAATGGCACTTATAAGTGTTAATTAATTCATTATATGCTGTTTTCTACAAGACAGCAAAGACAAATATAAGCAGCGATTCCTCCAATTGCTTTTTTAGATTTAGGAAACATTTCTACCTCCATTGACTAAAAGAAGGAATGCGATTGCTTTAGACATTAGCAAGCCTAATGAGAAAGGTGTGCTCTTCTCACTGGAAATGGTTCCACTCCTCTTCTTCCATTTCATCACTGTCACTGATGTCACTATGAATGCATTATCACCATCAGACGTTTATCATAGAACTGATTAGCTAATACAAATTGTTTATTAGCAATTATTAGTTCATGTTAAACCTTTGAAAATATATTACTAGTGAACATTTCTATTTTATGAAACTATTAAAATGCTGCTTGTAAGGCCTCTCATAAATTAATTCATAATCATCTTTTTCATATTTTTATCTTTAAATTATTTAACCATTATGCATTTGTCATGAGTTGTGGAAGGAGCCTAAAGGAAGGTTTGGAAGGTATTTTATCAATAGTAAATGGTTTCTCATAATTATGTTTTAATTTAGTTTCATTTCTGTTTTGATTTTTAAAAGTCTAGTTTATTCTTAGATATTCACTAGAGATTAAGGACTGAGTTTATAAGAGTGAATGAAAGGACCCAGGCTAACAGTGGCTTCATTGTGAGAGCCCATTACACAATGCCAGAATTACCAGCAAGAAATGGGTTGACAAATGTCCCTCAGTTGATGAGTGGATCAACAAGATGTGGTATTTGTACACAATGGAATTCTATGCTGCTGTCAGAAAGAATGACATCGCCTCATTTGTTAGGAAATGGAAAGACTTAGAAAAAGATCATGTTAAGTGAAGTAAGCCAGACTCAAAGGAACATAGGTCCAAGAGTCTCCCTCATTTGTCAAAATCAGTAGAAACCTTGGGCTTTCCTAGAAGAGATTTACAATAGAACAAAACATAGAGACACAATTTTTTAACCTACAGTTAAATTTCATGGGTGACTATGAAATCAAATTAAAAATAAGAAAAGTCAAAAATGAGAAGCCAATATAATACCTGTGGAAATGAACAGGGGTGATTTTCTTCCAGCATGTAGTGCACCAGAGATACACAAGGTGATGTTGTACCCGAATTCCTAGAACCCCGAAAAGACCACCAGAGGCCACAGTCAAAGCTAAAAAGCAGGGGTCGTTTTATTTACGAGTCTAGACTGGGGCCTCCGCGTACCAGCAGCTGGCAACGCTGAAAAGGCCCTGAGCAAGAACTTTACACTGCTTTTATAGGACAAGTACAATTACCTGATTGGCTATTTAACTCAAACCACTGGTCGAATCAGAGCTCAGGTGTCTAAACCCTGAGCATCAAGCTGTTACCACCTGGGGTTCAAGTACATGGGCCCTAAACAAGGGGGGGGAGGGTGTCATTCCCAGAACATGGAACAATCTTGGCACAACAGTGGACAAGTTAGCTCTCTGTTACTGTAACCCAGTATATGAGATAATCAGCTTACAAAAATATAGTTCATTTTGGCAAATAGTTTCCAAGATTCCAGTACACTCCTGTATGCATTTAGAGTTATGGCATAGCAGAATGTGATGAAAAGAACATGTTGTAGGATGAAATTACTAGTCATTGTTGAGACATTGCATTAGTCTCACTAATGCATCACTGTGACAAAAATACCAGAGATGACAAATTAAAGAAGGAAATACATATTTTTGTTCATGGTTTCAGAGACTTCAGTTCACAGTGACTTGACCCTGCTGATCTGTGACTTAAATAGCTGCTAGGAAAGAGAGAGACAGAGTTAGATAATTGATTTATAGATAGATAGCAAGTAGGTAGATAGGTACATAGGTAGATTGATAGATAGATAGATAGATAGATAGATTGATACTCATACACACATGCATGCATACATACATACATACATACATACATACATACATACATACAAAAATACATTCAGATGGGTAGGTGGATGTAATAAGGAAAAACATCTATGAGCATCTGCCAAAGAGCCCAACTTCCTCAAGCCGGAACTAACCTGAAGTTTCTAGAATCTTCCCCAAGTGCCCACAATTGGTGACCAAATATCGAGTATTTATGGGTGATGCTTCACATTCAATCAGCAATAGAAGTGGAAGGGTAAAAGGATGGAAAATGTCTCAATGTGTCCAGGGCCCATCTCTTACAGATTCTAACACCTCTCAGTAATTTTATGTTGAGGCTAAAACCTTTAATATATGAGACAATGGAGCACATTGCATGTATAAAGTACAGCAAATAGGCTTATCAAGCAAGCAATGATTAATGACTACTGTTTAAGAAATTATACATTTATTTAACTAAAATTTAATTTTTCTGCAAATTGCACATCGCCCAATCACACAGGATACACACACACACACACACACACACACACACACACACACACACACACACACATATATACTGGATCATGGGACTTGAACTCAGACTGGGTACTGTCCCTGAACTCTTTGTCTCAAGGCTACTGCCCTATCCTTGAGCCAAGCCCCCCTTCCTGTTTTCTTGAGGTTAACTGGAGATAAAAGTCTTAAGAGTCTCGGGTCCTTTTGAGCCTTAAGAGTCTTAAGAGTCTCAGGTCCTTTGAACCTTGATCCTCAGATATCAGTCTCCTGAGTATCTAGGATTACAGACATGAGCCACTGTGCCCATCCCATGTAGTTTGGGAAGAATCAGTTCTTTGTATGGTGATGTAATGGTTACAAACTAAGTATTACTGAATGATTCACTAAAAGTGTATGATACATGTGGATAATTGAGATAGTTTTGTCATTGTGTTTCTCTTGAGTATATTGACTCCACCATTGTGGTATTATGTTCATTTTGTTTAAGTCATGTCTGCAAAGTCTCCGATTTTCAGGAAGAGAATGGGTTCTAAATTAAAATGTCACTTAGAACTCACTGATGTTTTCTTTAAATTATATTCTATACAATAATAAAATAACATGGAAAACAGATTTTTTCATCTCAATGTAGTTCTAAATTTCTTTTGCATGTACTTAGGTTAACTAACTGAATTACAAATACACAGCCTTCTAATTCAAACTGTGTTTTACTTGATCAAAAAAAAGACACAAGGAGGCAAAGTCTTCCATGTGGCATTTTAATCATGTCAACCAGATGGCTGCTTATAGAGAAGGTGAAATCACCGTGAAGTTTGTGCACCATTGCTCTTCTTCTGACTTCCAGAGAGGTTACTCAGCCCTTAACAATTGAAGAATCACTTCACTGCTGAATAGAGCCACAGAGAATCCCAGAACTGTAAGATTTGTTTAACCTCCTGAAAGAGCTATGTGGTTGGAGAGTTTGGTAGTAACAGGAAGTCACCAGGGAGTATATTTAGGGATAATGTCCTGAGATTTGCACTGAAGCTTCAGCAAACAAAATAGATGGGAAGCATCTCCAGTGTTGAGTGATAGGATATTCTGCCTAGTATCACTTCATCTCTCTGTCTCTGTCTCTGTCTCTGCTTCTCTCTCTCTCTCTCTCTCTCTCTCTCTCTCTCTCTCTCTCTCTCTCTCTCTCTCTCTCTCTCTCTCTCGCTCTCTCTCTCTCTCTCTCTCTCGCTCTCTCTCTCTCTCTCTCACACACACTCAGCATGATACATACTTTACTTTAATAAAAGCTGGCAACTATTGTTTCTCATAAAAGAGAACCAATATCCACAGATTCTGTAAACTTCAGGAGAATGTTACAGGAGCAAGGATATAGTCAAAGACAAAACATGATCATGATAATAATAAACTTAGTCATGATATAATTTATTAATTCTAATAATAATTACACATACAATAATAAGTAATATGACTATAATAAAACAGAATGATGTGTTCCACTTATCATTACTCTGATTATCCAAATGGTTTACAGAGATGCATTTCTACATTTTCTGATAGAAATGATTATATCATTTCTTATCTATCTAGACAAGGAAAAGAAACAAATGTTTCACAGAAAGCCACCATCATTTTAAGTTTGACAAACAAAGAAACATCTAAGAATATACTTTTGTATGCCATCTAAGGGTACAGATATACACTAATTTGATAGAAACTTCCAAGAATATTTTATAGAATATACATCTTTAAATTTCATCAGAAATAACAAAAAAGGTAAAAATCTTTAAAAAAGATATAACTTGGACCATAAGATACCTCTTCATTTGCCAAAATTGGGCAAAACACTGTAGCTGGTAAATCCACCGTTCTGTCATTGATAGGTAAAGGAAGACTTCAGATGGATCTTGTTGAATGGTATATTCGTATATTCTTTTCCTCACTGAGAATGTAAGAATATTTCAAAATGCTCGTAAAGAACATAACAGGCTAGATAGTCTTCAGGTGTTCATTTACCATAGCTTTAAAAATTACTCAGGAATGTTAGTTTTGTCCATTCTCAGACTGTCCACTCACAGAGAATTCAAGAGACAGCATATAATCCATTCACAAAAGAAAAAAACCAAGAAAAAAAAAACCCAAGATTTTGTTTTCAGTACCATTAATTGATAACTCCTAAGAAATCGAGAAAGAGATTATGTATACAGTGAATAAGATGAGCTTCACTGGTGTTGGAAGGAAATTGCAGGAAACAGGAAAGAATGTAAACAACAGGACAGAAATTATGAAAAGTGTCAGTTATTTTTGTGTATTTTGAGACTGAGCATAAAAATCAAGGTCTTGAAACCTTTTTAGTCAGACAAATTGCTATCATTTCTTTAGATAAATACTCCTGCTCCATGGGAAAAATTGAAGTCATGGTCAGGGATGAAATACCTGCATAAATGCTCCATAAATCATCCAAAATAACCACTTTGATAACTCCAGTGCTTTGGTAACTCTTGTTAATACTCTGATGAGCACCAGAGATAATATCAAACAATGTTAGCTTTTTTTTTTTTTTTTTGATGGGTCATGGGGCTTGGACTCTGGGCCTGGGCATTACTCCTGAGTTCTTCAACGCAAGACCTACCGACCTACTTGTAGAGCCACAGCTCCACTTTTTCTTTTCTAGTGGTTAAGTGGAGATAAGAGTCTCATGGACTTCAGTGCCCGGCTGGCTTTGAACCTCAATCCTCAGGTCTCAGCCTCCTGAGTAGCTAGGATTACAGGCATGAGCCACAATGCCTGGCTTTTTCTTTCAGGTTTTGATCTGATCTCTTATTTTCCTGATCTATTCCTTCGCAATGTTATCCTGAAAACCATCTTGGGGGTTCTGGCATCCAGATTTGAGTGTGATGGTCTAAGTGTTTGTCCTTGTTCTTTTTATTTAAAACATAATTTAAAATTTTTAAGTAGTTGTACAAAGGAGTTGCCATTCACCAAATCATTTTAGGAATGTAATGCACGTTGATCAGTATCACCCCTTCAACATTTTCACCCACTTTTCCAAACTCACCCCTTCCTTTACTTATATTAATTTTAAGTTATGTATCAATTTTTTTGTCATTTAACAAAGCAGTTAATGTATACTAAGCATTTTGTTTGTCATCACTTCAACATCCTCACCTCCCTTTGACTCACCCCTTCCCTTTCATTTCACAATTCTGTGGTATATAATGAATTCTTGCCTGCATTCCTCTTTCCCTCTTCAATCTTCTACTCCTCTTCCCTGGCCTCAACCTTGCCTTCCACCAGTAACCATTACCTGTATTTATTTTGTTGGGCTTTGACTCAGATTTTTAAGATAATTATACAATCTGGGCTCTTATAGAATCAATTACACTGAATTCATTTGTAACCCCAAGCTTACCACCTAGTGTGCTCACAAGCCAATTCATTTTCTCCAATATAAATATTGCTATGGTAAAAATTCTACCTTCGTCTGAAAGCATGAGCAGTAAGCCAAGTATATAGAATGACAAAAAAAGTTTTGAAAAAAATATGCCAGTACACAAAAAATGTAGCTTTATTTTATGAGGGAGCCATGCTTTTAATTTTTTATGTATTAAGTTTTACACAGTAAGGAGTTTCACTATTACACATTGTCTATTCATGTATATGCTGTACATAGATTATATTAAGTCCTTTACGTATTTACATCCATGTTTCCATCCTGTTTTTCCCTTCCCATTTCCCCCCATACTACCTAGTCCTTCTGTAATGCTTCCTTCTTTTTTTTGCCCATCCTAGGGCTTGAACTCAGGTCTTGAGCCCTGTCCATGGGCTTTCTCAAGTCTAGGGCTCTAGCTCGTAAGCTGAAGCACCACTACCAACTTCTTCTACGTATGTGGTATGGAGAAATTGCATGCACTCTACCACTATGCCAAACTCCCAGCCCTGCCATGATTCCTTTTGTTTGCCTCTAGGTTCATATGACACTTTTCTTTATGGAACTCTCTTGCTTTTACATAATGTGATGATCTGCAGATGACATGATTTTGTTCTTCTTCCAGAATAAAATTTGCTGATTTGTATAGCACGTTGTTATTGTCCATCATTATTTGATAGTCACCTAGACTGCTTCTATAATTTGAATATTCTGAATGGGACTTCAAAATACATGAATATCAGCACAGATGCCCATCAATAACACATAGATCAAGAACATGTGGAATATATATGCATACATATAAATATATATATGTGTTTGTGTATATGTATGTGTGTATATCTATATCAAGGAAATTTGGTATATATGTGTATATATGTGTACATATATACTTATTTATTTACTTATTTATTTGAAGGAATGATATTTTACCATTTTAAAAGAAAGGAGAAGTCCTGCCAAATTATGTTAAATGACATAAGTCAGGCCCAGAGAAAAAAAAGGATGAGTGACTTATTTTATATGTGGAAACTAGATTAAGCTTATACATTTATAAGTAAATATGCTGAGTGATATGCAGGGCAGGTGTATACAAATGCATTGAAGCAGTTTCAAAATTTTTTGATTAATATTAAAGTCAATGATTTATTTTAAGTTGATTTTGTACCAAGTGAATGATAGAGACCTAGTTTTAGTTTGTAGTGTGTGGGTCCATTTGCTCACGGAATTACCTGAAAAGAGACGGACACATTTTAAAACACTGATTCATAGTATGTTATTCAATTTTGTTTCTTAATTTGATTTCCAGAAAGCATTATGAGTCATTTGATAATACCTTGTCTGTGATCTCATAGCCTAAAGGCCAAGTATCACATTTGTTGTACATGTTGGACTACAGAGAAGGATTTACTTGGACCACAGTTATAGCCTTCAATTTTACATTTAAATAGAACTCAGGGTAGTCACTCCTCTGTGGCTATCCTGTATCTTACATCAAACTTACTAAAATAATATGTTTATGTTTGGCGTTAACACCAACACATTGATGTTTGCTTGCAGTCATAGGATTTGAACTCAAGGGTCTGAACCCTGGTCCTGAGCTCATTTGCTCAAGGCAATCCTGGTTTCCTGGTTTTCTGGAAATTAATATGCTTTAAATCTCCATCTTCAGATTTCAGCCTCCTGAATAGGTAGGCTTACAGCCATAAGCCACCAGAACCTGGCCATACTGAATTTGTAACAACAATATTTATACAAATGTTGTGGGACTTTGTCTAACTGAAAGCTTGTATGAAACTTATTATAAAACATTAGTTCTTAGAAAGATATTCAAATTTATGTTGCTGCTGGATCTCAAATATAGAATGTGATTTAAAACATTGGTGACAACTTTGTTTACACTAAAGTCTCATATAAAATTTGACATACCTTGCACTAAAGGCTAGAAATTCTCCCAAGCCAACAAAGAAGCTATTTTTCATAATTTATAAATATAAAATTTCTATAGTAATTCATAGCATATAGATTACAGGAGTCAAGTTATGGCTGTGTAAACACATGAATGCTTTTTATTAAACCCAATTTACATTCCATTTTGTGTAAACATTTGAAGGAATAAGAGACAAGGTATACATTGTTGATCATTTGTGTCTCTATTAGTTATATTTTATGATCAGAAATGTTCATTTGAACTTTTTATTTAATAAGATATAGAAACAAGTGAAAACCAAGATTTTCCTCCAGAAAGTATAACATGAAAAAAGAAGACAGTAAAATCTGTAAATGAAAATCAAATATAAGGGATATATTGTCTTCAAAATAATTCAGAATACAGTCCTGACCCTTCATCATTTAACATTCTAGTGGTTTGGTAGCATATGTTTTCTGTTTTGATTTTTTTCTTCTTTTTTCTCTCTTTCCTTGACATTATGGCAAATTTACAGAGCTGCAGATTTTAGTACTCAAGCAGGGCTAATTATCACAGTCCAGCAGATGGTCGGCTCCAAATGATATGTAACCAAAGCTGCATTAATATCTTTTCATCCAACAGGACAACAATACATGATTTCCTTCTACAGATTTTTTGTTTTGCTTTGTTTTGTTTTTTAGTGTAAGGCTTATATTAGGGATGCAGACTGAGCGGCACAGGACCACCAACAGAGCCCTTCCTATAGAACACACACTGGGGAATTCATGGCAGTCTACGATGGTTCAGAAACCAGGTACCATTGGATCTGCTCAGAGAAAATCTTTATCAGCTGGCTTGTTGCAGGAGGCATTGTAGAACCTACCTAATTTTCTAAAACTGTTATTTCTGGAGATGAGTAACTGATATAAAGGAAACCGTTATGTGAGTTTTTTATGGAAATGCCTTATTCTTGACAACACCCAGGAGAAAGCTAAGAGCATACCTGTGTTCCTGACACACTAGCCATAGGTCCATAGGTCCATGGAATTAGTTTGTCATTAGTATGATAAATCCTCAATAGGACCAGCTTACAGTAGGAAATTTTTATTTTTATTTTGGCTCACAATGCCATGATTTCTATGGTCAAATGGCTCCACCGATATGGGCCGAAGAAAAGCTAAAAATAATGGCCACAAACTGGGACTGTGATACAGCAAAACAGCTCACCACAAGGAAGCACAAAGAGAGGAGGATGGAGCCAGGGACAAGATTTATTCTCCAACATTTAAACTCAGTTTGAATGGGTTCATAAATGAGTGTGGTAACATGCATACAATATATATTTTACTTGCTACAGGAGAAAAAGTCTGACATACTCAAGGTGACACAATACCATCCTTACTGGAATTAAGTTCTCTTGCATTCGGATATTGTAGACATTTGAAGTGGTTCATTTTCACTGAGACAGGGCTTTATCATTGTAAGTAGAAATGAAAAGCATATAAAAGCCATTGGAAATTATGCATTTGAAGACAGGTGAGCACACCTAACTATCAGTCAAGACCTAAAGTGAGACCATGTATCTTTTCTAGATAGTCTTATGTCAGCTAGAGGGAAGGACACAGGTATAAATCTTGGTAAGGAAAACACATTTTATAGTTATTTATTCCTAAGTTATCAGTTTTAAGAAATATTTGGAACAATATGTTGGGTGTATGTCAAGGGAATTGGCCAGACCTGAGGTGATTTCACATGCTGGTAGTGGAACTCTTACTTGGTAAGAATCTAATAAATCTCAATCACAGTTTGAATTAAGAGCCTTACATTCCTTTGACTTACTTGTTTGTCAGTTGCTCTACCACTTGAACTGTATTATTTAAGCATTTAAAAGTCACATCATTATGAGACCTGAAGAAATGTGATAATAATTCAAGACGTATTTATTTTGTTCCTCCTATGTGCAAGGAACTGTTTAATGTATTGAGAATATAGTAATTAATAAAATAGTCAAAGAAGGCTTTACTATGGAAATTATATTTTGAGGTAGGAATATGACCAATTTAAATACAATACACTAAATTATATTATATTTTTGAAACTGAGGGTGCTATAAAAAGAACAAAATATAACTTAAATAAGGGAGGGTGGATAATTGAATACGTTGATCACATTCCTTCAAAATTTAAAAGATTATTTGGCAAACAGATGTATAGAAAAAACATAGATCATTAGAATGAATTATTCATTTTGTATAACCTAGAAAAGATCTTCACCAACCATACAACGGACAAAGGCCTCATATCTAAAATATATCAACAGCTCAAAAAATTGAATTACTCCCAAACTAATCTCCAAAGTAACAACCATCCCATTAAAAAATGGGCCAAAGACTTAAAGAGAGTCTTCTCTGAAGAAGAAACAAAAATGGCCTATAGACACATGAAGAAATGCTCAACATTTCTAAAAAGAAATACAAATCAAAACAACTCTAAGATTCCAACTCACTTCAGTTAGAATGGCCAGGATCAGGAAAACTAATAATAACAGATGCTGGAGGGGATGTGGCCAGGAGGGATCACTACTACACTGTTGGTGGGAGTGCAAACTCGTTCAACCACTATGGAAAGCAGTGTGGCAGTTCCTCAAAAGACTAAACATAAAGCTCCCCTATGACCCAGCAATTCCACTACTTGGCATTTACCCAATCATCCAGAAACAAGAACATACTAAATCCACTAGCATAACAATGTTCATTGCAGCACTATTTACCATAGCAAAGATATGGAACCAACCTAGATGTCCCTCAGTTGATGAATGGATCAACAAGATGTGGTATTTGTACACAATGGAATTCTATGCTGCTATCAGAAAGAATGGCATCGCCCCATTTGTTAGGAAATGGAAAGACTTAGAAAAAGTCATATTAAGTGAAGTAAGCCAGACTCAAAGAACTTAGGCTCAATGGTTTCCCTTATTTGTCATAATCAGTAGAAACCTTGGGCTCTCCTAGCAGAGATTTGCAATAGAGCAAAACCTTGATACATAAGGCCATACCATATAGTATGATGCTAAATGAAAGGACCTCTAGGATATAGAAACAAAAGCCATATAATGAATGATTGTTGTCCTTAATGTACTATGTTATCTCTCATCTTTTTTGCTGTTCCTTGGTTATCTCATATTGTTACAGTATCCCACTTTTGTTACCTGATATATTGGATATATTTGTATTTGGATATTTGAAATTGGATAGGGAAGGGGGAAAACAAGATGAGGGGTGAGGGTGGGGGAAGGGAATTGGGGATCAAGACATGTGAAAGTGCATCAACGTATGTGAATTAATGCGCCTCCTATCTGGCAAATATCATGTAACCCTTCTATTAATTACAATGAAAAATATATGAAACAAAGAGAAAAGGAAAAAAAAGAAAGGCTATACAGGGAAGTTGTTTTTTTTGTGAATTAGAAGTTTGTCTTGGACAAAGTTACTGCATTATTAATAGATATTCAAGGGGAGCTGTTGAGATATTGGTCTAGAAGAAGCATATGAAGATATAAAGTTGGATTAATTGGCACATAGTCCTGAGGAAGAATGAGTCCTTGAAGACAAAGAGTATAGGGACAGATATCTGGAGAAATCTAAATTTAAGCTCAGTTACTCATTCTTTTTTCCAGAGACTTTAGGAAATGGAGAAAATTTTGATATGCCTTCATTTCACATTTGTTTACTGCATATAGGTGTTATCTTTATGGTGAAATGCTAGCATTGACTTTTTCAACAAATTTTGGATTTAGTATCTATCAAAGGTTCTCTCAGGAGCTTTGTAAAAAAATAAAAATCTTCCTCTTCTCAGGCATCCAGGAAAATGCACTTAGACTAAAGTTTCAATACATTGACCTTTAGAATTTAGAAATGTGAGGATTCTCTAGTTGTTTCTGTACCTGGGAAATAATTTTTTTTTCCCTGGGGATGAATCTTATAGAGAAAGGCCTAGGGGGCAAGAGTGTTCATCCAAGCATCTCCCAAGAAGTTCACTTTGCTTCAAATTTCTCATTTTGTGCTGAGAAGAGGTGAGTGTAAAGTTCTTTTCTTCTAAACAGATTTTTTCTGAGATGACAAATAACACAGCTCTAAATATGCAATTTCCATTTGTTGAGTCATCCAATAAACATTTACTAAGCACTCATTATATTTCATCAAACTTGTCTTTGGCAAGGGACTGTTAACAGGATACAGACTTTACTCTCTAGATGCTTATTCTTGTGTGTCTGTGTGTGAGTGTGCCTGTGTCTGTGTGCATGTGTGTGTTTGTACCAATCCTGGGCCTTGGACTCAGGGCCTGCGGTCTTTTATCCCTGAGCTTTTTGCTCAAGGCTATCCATCTACCACGTGACCCACAGTGCCACTGATGGCTTTTTCTTTTTACTGGAGATAGGAGTCTCCTAGAATTACCTGCCCAGGCTGGTGTAGAACCATGATGCTAAACTTTCAGCCTCTTGAATAGTTAGGATTATAAGTGTGAATCGTCAGTGAGTGCCTAAATGGATGTTTATCCTGACTAGTGAATCTGCGAGCATCTGGGAATGGAGGAAACTTGGTATGTGCGAATGAGTAGATCAAGAGGATCTCTATTTCAGGGGCATTGATTATTCTGTGTTCCAATGACCAAAATAGAGGTTGGCCAGACTAAAGTTTGATAAAAACAAAACTGCATGTATAAATTGATTTTTCACAAAGAAGCAAACAAATATATTTCAACAGATACCACTGTGACGTTTGAATACCTATAGTGAAATAATAAAATGATCATTGAACTGCCATTCACTTTTTAGACAAATTTTAATTTGAGATGGATGATATATTGAATGAGTCCTAATGACAGCCATAATGCACCTATCAAACATGAAGTATTTTCACAATGTCAGGGAAAATATTTATTTCAATTATTTAATATTTTCTATCTTTAACCAAAAGAAAACATTAAAGACATAATTATCTCCATTATTTATGATACAATAAAAGCAAGCCAGCAATTTACCTATCAGAAAATTTTATTTTCAGCATATATAAATATACATATATATATGACAACATTTTGGATTCAGATAAATAAAAGCTTGCATGAATTATAATAAAAAAGCATAGAATCTAATTTCAATAGTAAAAAGGTTTGACTTTCCAAATGAACATATTAAAATGTCCAATAAGATAACAAAAATTTGTTCAATGGGGTTGGGAGCGTGGCCTAGTGGTAGAGTGCTTGCCTAGCATGAATGAAGTCCTGAATTTCAATTCATTGGTATTACATACACAGAAAAAAAGCCAAAATGGTGCTGTGGCTCAAGTGGTAGAGTGCTATCCTTGAGAAAGCCTAAGGACAGTGCCCTGGCCTTGAGTTCAAACCCTATGACTGACAAAAAAATTATTTGACATCATTAATCACCAGCTGGACTTTATTTCAGAATAAGCAGTAGCTCAGATTCAGATAGTTAAAACAGAATCTGATACTATTAAATGGGGAGGTAAAGATGGATGGAGCAGATGGAATTTCTTACTTTAAGGAATCATAAAATGGTACAATTTCTCTGAATTAATATTTTCTTATAAAGTGAAGGATTTATCAGCCTTATGTACAATATAGATTCAATTTGCATTTACCATGGAAATGAAATGTCCATGACAGGTGTGGTCATATTTGCCTCATTCTAATCCATGAGAAAATAAATTGGGCTGATTACAGATCTTGGCTATGATTAATAGTGTTAGAATGAACATAGTTGTGCTGGTGGCTTTATGATAATCTTATTTGTGATCTCTTAGATGAATGCCCATGAGTGGCTGGATAATAGGGAAATTTTATGTTTAGCAGTTTAAGGATCATCCATATCATTTTTCCAGTGTGGTTGAACATGTTTTCATTCTCACCAACAGTGTATTAGAGTTCCTTTTTGGCCACATCCTCTTCAGCAATTGTAATTGTTTGTTGTCTGGTTAGTGGCCATTGTGACTTCCATGAGGTAGAATTTCAGTGTTATTTAAATTTGTATTTACCTTATGACCAGAGGTTGGGCATTTCTTCATGTGTCTATTGAAAATTATTACTTTTGCTGCCCCCAGAAACAAACTCACATACCTATAGCCATCTGAAATTCAATAGTAGAGCCAAATGCTATAAGTTGGGAAAAGATAGCCTCTACACCTAATAATGTTGACAAAATTAGATATCGACATGCAGAAAACTAAAACTAGATACTAATATCTCACCTGTATCAGCATCAATTCATAATGGATCAAAGACCTCAATGAAAGACAAGAAACCATTAACTATTACAGGAAACAACCAAAAAATCATTAGGGCTCCTGTGTTCAAGTCACAACTTTTTAGGTAAAAGATTCAGAAGCACAACAAATTAAAGAAAGACTTGGCAAATGGAATTACATCAAATTGAAAAGTTTCTCCATGGCAAAAGAAATAACCAACAAAGTTGAAAACCTATGGGAGGAGAATTTTTTTTTGCCAGTTATATATCAGACAAGGGCCTAATAGCCAGAAAATGCACAGAACTCAAAAAGTAAACCTCCAAGACCTAACAACCCAATTAACAAAAGGGCTAATGAGATAAAGAGAGAATTTACAGAAAAAGAAGACTTTAAATGATTTCAGTGAATTAGTAAAAAAAATGTGGCTGCGAAATATCATATAAACCATTTAATATTTTCAGAAAAGGCTCTACTGTTTAATGTAGTAAAAAGAAAATCACAACCATTCAAAAGAACAAAAGTTCATGATAAATTTTACTTATGAAAACATGTTTCTAGAAAAATTACCAGTCCATATACACAGAATTTTATGACTTAATTGAATCCCAAATCTATTAGACTCCAAGAATTAGAACTAAATAACATGAATATCTCCAAAGCATAGTTAATCCTGAAAACAGGTGTTTCTGGGATAATTGTGAAACACTCACTAATTAATCAATTCAGATGTTTGATGCTGTTGTATAAAAATGAGCAAGGTAAGGCAACTGATGCCTTCCAGTTACATTTTGCTTTATCACCATAAGTAGCATATACATATTTTATCATTCTTTAATATAACCCATTTTCTTTGCATCCTTTCCTTGTAATTTCTGTGATACCCATCAACTATGTTCATATTTGAAGTTTTACTTAGTCCACTAAAAAGCCTGGGCAAGTTGATAAATATAAAGCATGTTCATATTTCAACTTTTAAAAATCAATAAAAAAGATCCCTATGCATAGGTTTACACATTACTTTTTGTAAGAATGAGAAGAGTGTAGTTTTTTCTTTGACAAACAATGTTGTGAGGTTGAATCAAGAAAACCTAGAATATAAATATTTTGTGAATTTGAAATTTGCGAGAGGAAGGTTCAGAATATCGTTGTTCTGTTTGGATATCGTGTTGTGGGATAGTTTGTGATGAAGCACTTTACTTATGATCAAAAATCAAATTTCTTAGTAATTTTCCATGAGATACCTTTCTACTTCATTTATTTAACTTAATTTTGACATTACTAGAATTTAAACTGAAGACCCTTTGTGTTCTTGGCTTGTTTGCTTAGCTGGTACTCTGCCATTAAATTCTTCCCAGACTAGATTCAGATATCAGTCTTCTGATTAGATATGATTGCAGGTGTGAGTCACACTACCTACCTAGGAGAGATACAATAATACACATTTTGCTTTTCGGGAAGCATAACATCTTTACTTAATTTGACATCACTTTTATAAAGTTAATTAGCTTCTATCATTTAAATTGGTAGGATTATTCAGAGCTATACTTGTTTATTTAATTTAAAAAAAATCTTAAAGATCTCTGCTAGTAGAGCCCAAGGTTTCTACTGATTATGACGAATGAGGGAAACCATTGAGCCTAGCAGAGATCTGCAATAGGGCAAAATCTTGATACATAAGGCCATATAGTATGAAGCTAATTGAAAAGACCTCCAGGATATTGAAACAAAAGCCATACAATGAATGATTGTTGTCCTTAATGTACTATGTTGTCTCTCATCTCCTTTGCTGTCCCTTGGTTATCTCATATTGTTACAGTATCTCACTTTGTTATCTGATATATTGAATTTATTTGTATTTGGTTATTTGAAATTTGATAGGGAAGGGGGGAAAACCAAGACGGATGGGGATGTGGGGGGAGGGTAATGGGTACCAAGACATGTGAAAGGGTATCAATGTATGTGAATTAATGCACCTTCTATCTGGCAAATATCATGTAACCCTTTTACTAATTACAATAAAAAAAATAAATTTTTAAAAAATCTTAAAGAATTCCTTCATTCTAATAAGGTTGCAATGAAGTGTCAAATTATCCATCCACTGTATTGTGAGTAAATAGTGAATATAAAAGAACAGAAGTTTGTGGACCCAGATAGACTAGATAAAATTGAAATAAATCTACTAAGGATTTACATAAGGCTAAAAATATTACCCCAAGATTTATCTTGGGTATGATTTGACCTGAGCTCTTTCTTATATGTCTGAGACTTAACAGGTAAGAACAGTTGACAGGAACTTTACCTCAATAAGAAACAATCTAGAAATATAGTAATTTGAAAATATCCAGAGAAAAAAGTAAATGTTAATACTAAAAAGAATGATGAGCACTATACAAATATCTCAACCAAAGTACAGAACAAAAATTGTGATAATGATGTTAATCACATTTATACATTTGTTTCTTCATCATCCCTATGCAATTTTTTTTCAAAATAATCTTCTATTCCATTTTTTAGTGTAGGTTTGAAAAATTTCTGGTTTTCCTGACTTCCCCTAATAAAATTTTGCATAACCTTGGCTTATTCCCCTTTGTCTGCCACCATACACTCATACCTGCAGAAAACACATGAATCTCTTTCAGGTGAACCACAACCTCTCTCCTACTAATGCTTGCATGACTCCTTTTGGTCTGTTTCCTTTTAGCTTGAATGTGCTATGTTACACCCTCTAACTCTCCAAACAGTAGAGTTCCTTCAAGTCTTCAACAATTTCTTCAGCCACTATAAAGTTCTCTGAGTATGTAGGAATCCTTTATTAGTATTTCCTAAAATTCATCAGCTAGTTCAAGATCTAATATCCAGATGAAATGACTCGGGATGAAATTTGGTTTGTGGTCATAGTAACATTTATAAAGCCAGGGAATCTCAGGGAATCAAGATGTTTGAGACTGTACAAGACTGCGCAAGTCCTTCAAAGTTCCCTTGCAGTGCACTATGTTTGTTCATGTTCTTGTTTTCAGGTTCAGAGACTTAAACTCTCTAGAGGATGTCAAAGGCCCTGAGAAATTCAGATTTTCCAGTCTTCACTAATCTCTATTCTGACCTTATCTCTTCTAGAAACTGTTGGATGTTAATAATAGAAAATTTTCAATGTCCTTGAAAATAAGTACTTAAATATTCTGTCAGCAACAGACTTTAGAGTTTATATAGTGCAGTACTTCCCAACTATTTTCTTTTTCATTTTATTAGTATGCCCTTGTGAATTGATAAATTTAGTTTATAAAATACATAAAGGCATAGGATTGCAAACGAAAGTAAGATCCAATTATCAAAATGTTTTTAAGAATCTAAGTTATGATACACTAATATATGTACCTATATATTTATATCTCTAGAGAAATATTATCTTAATATTTTGAATACCTGTAGTATTTGTAATAGCACAAAAATACCTGATTTCAATATTTCAAAATATTACTATTTGTCCTGTGCTTAGCTGTTTACATTCACAATGGAAGTAAAAGTTTTGTATTAGCAATGTGAAAAACTTTATTCATTTCAGTTTGCAGACCTCCTCCTGAGTGACAGTGTATGCCCTACTTAGAACCCCAGTCTGGTGAAGCCTTTACTCTTACTAGAAAGGACATTAAGGAGACAATACTTTGGTTTGCCAGTATTGTAATATTTGGTGGGAACATTTGAAATCAGTTAATCACATCTCCCATCAAAGCCAGAGATAGCTAATTTTTGCATTCATTTTGATGATCACAAATTTTAGCATGTAAATTAGAGCCAGTGTTTCTCCCAACTTCAGTAAGCATCCCACGAGGGGAGGATTCACTGCAATATGTTCATCTGTGTCTTGCACATTACTGATTTACACTGGAATGAGCTGTGTATCAACCTATCTACTCTGATGACTCTTACTGGCATTCATAATTTGCTTTTGTTTCTTGGAGTATACAAGAGGTTCCTTATTGGAAGGAAAGTTTTGATAACATAAGCAGAAAGATTGTACATTATTCTATAACTTTATATTACTTAACGTAGTAAAGCACCCACTGAGTATGGATTTAGACAAAGGAATAAGACATTTTTCAGAAGACAAAGTAATTCAATGATTAAGATAATTTGAGCCTGTATTTTGAGTTGAATTAATTCAACTACTATAAAAATAAGCTAATATCGAAATTTACTTTGAGTGAACAGCTTTGTATGTTCAGTATTTAATATATAATTATGATATTTTAAAATCTTGTATGATATACTGATTTGTAAAAACGAATATTTCTAATTAATACTCAAGTAAACTAGAAAGACAGCATTTGCTTGTCTTCCAGGGAAGAAAACATACTATATGGTTTTATTTCAATTTAAAATGTATATAAACTTTCTGTGTAAAAGGTAATAAAATACTCAAATTAGGGTTTTGATGTGTTTGTTATTTTCCTATTTTTATGGAAAGAGGAAATATTTCAGTAGGTAGTGACTTACTTTCATGTAACCTATTCATATTATCATACATTTAATTAATAGATACGTATAAATAAATATCCCTTTTCCGTCTACTTACATAACTATCACAAATTCAATGTCAAGAACCACTTGTTTGTCTTTCCTTTTTATTTCATATTTCCTTTAAGAGCAAATTAATCTGTATTATCTGACTCTTAAATAGACATACATTAGCCTTACTCTAAAGTAGGAGAAAAAATTAAAACTATCTGATTAATTTACCATTTTTATTTCAATCTTTCTTTAGAACAAACTTTCATACCTTCTATTTGATCAGTTTATGCTGCAAAATGAAAACTATTATGGACTAGGGAAACATAAATAATAGAAATTTGAATTGCCTCATTTGTAAAGGTAAGAAGCCTCAGTATCCTGAAGTCCATTACAGGTTTGATGTTCATTGAAAGCCCAGTCTTTGTCCTAACTGAAGACTGAGGTCAGTGTTATGCTCAAATGGCACAATGAAGCAAATGCTGACATGACAAAAGAGCAGAGTCATCTGATTCCACTCCCTTAAGCATTTCTATAAAGGCCCCAAATTCATCCATGAGGATTGAGTATCCTGACCTCTTCAAAGTCTACTTTTTAACTTTGCATGCTTGGTAATGAAGTTTCAACATAGCTATTTTGGTAACACATTTAGATCACAGCAAGTTCCTTATTGCTGATCAATTCTGTTTTTACTTTGTTGGATCAATGTAATCATGCCAACGTTAATTTTAGAATATTAATCTACAAGCTGTGCACTTACTGCTCCATCACCAAGTCAGGCAGTGACTAGAAATCACCATTCCAAGTAGATGTTTAAATTCACATGCAATTAGTTTAGTCAGTGCTAATTTAATCATTTAATATGGGCATTGTATTATACATGTTGTACATCTGATTACCCATCAAGTATTTACTAATCTTCAATGCAGACTGCACAATTGTCTAGCTTTAGGGATAAAGTAAGACTGAAATGAAACAGATCACTGCTTTGGTTACTGTTATTCAAGATGGAAGCCAAAAACAAACAAACAAAAAAACAAAACAACAAAACAACGACAATGGCACCAGGAAGAAATACAAACATAGGCCAAAAGTCAGGAACATGAAGTCCAGACATTATTAGGATTTCAGTCTGGGCTGGCCAATTTTAACTTGAACTGAAGGAAGACAGTATTGGTGTGGAGACTGACAAGGCTGCCCTCTGAACAAAGAGGCAAGGAAGTTCTTATTGATTTTCTGAAGTCAGCTAAAATCTGGTAATTTTCCACCAGTCCTGGGAATAGTTTCAAAAGATCGTGGTTTTCTTTTGCTTTCTTCTGTGTAAATATCCTGGCCTTGTAGTTTATAGGCTCATGGGAAGATACCTTATCCCCGAAACTGCTGCTTTATTCTGTTAGTTGATAGTGTCATCCTATTCAGACATCTTGGATTATTTCAGGCTCTTGTGGAAGAGTTGAGAATTTTAGGTGCTGGCGATGCTTTAGCTACTAAAGGAGTATAAAAGTATGGATAGAAACAAACACCTACCATTTCCAGCAAGCAGGAGACCAAAATAAGCCTTCACTAAAATCTGAAAAACAAACATTTCTCAAATGACATACTATGTGTTGAGCTGAACAGAACCTGGATCAATGGTTAAGTCAGCAACAAGTTTAGAAAACAGAGATGGCTAGTCTTTTATCCTATGTTAGTTTTGTATCATAGTGAGTCAAGAAAAGAGTCCATGTGTTCAGTAAAATCAGCCTTCAAAGTTTTGCATAGTAACTTAGGCAACTATTAGAGTTCACATGTCAGACGTGCTAGCTAGAGCAAAGCTAGCAGGAAATTTGCTGAATTTCAAAATCAGTTATTTTTTAAGTCAACTAAGACCAAAATATTTTAGAGAATTTACTCAGGTTTTCTTTCTGGAAGGACCAATTTGGAATGGTAAAAATTATGTCAGAAATGGAAAGTTAAACAAGCCAATAGATGAGATGAAAGCAAGATAATAGATAAAAGAAAAGATTACTAATTAGTAGGATACCTGCTTCAATAAAGTAGATGTGGGGATGAATTCTGAAGATGACAGGAGCAGAAACTGAAAGGGGTAAATGGATATTTGAAGTAATACTCATCACACACACACACACACACACACACACACACACACACACACACACACACCTTCCCTCCTGTTCAAGGAGCTGCAGAGAGAAGAGTATAACTGGAGCAGAACAGGCAAACCAGAAGAAAAGGAAAGAAACTCTCAATAGGCCAAGGTTAGAGAGTGACTTTGTAGAATATTGTTAAAAACTTTGATCGGAATCAGCTCAGATATTCCGCTTATCTAAATGTTTGAAATATTACTGTGGGTAATAAATTGTAAATGGGGTAATATGTGTTGATTCAAAGGCTCAGTATTTAGGGCAGAAAGAGGAAAAACATTCAAGGGGCTGTTCCATAATCTACATGGGATATCTAATTGGGATTCGTAAAGGGGTTGAAATTCTATGAAGTGCTAAGATTTTGGAAATATTTTGAAAGTATTATCAGCAAGATTTTATCAATAAATTGGATGTAGGATAGGAAATAAGGAGACTAGAATTATAGAACTGCATTTGCTGGAATTTGTAAAAGTGAGGGAAGCAGTACTTAGAGGAAATCAAGAATTTGGTTTGGGACAAAACAAGTTTGAGATGAGATTTAGGTATCAAATGATGATGCCTGGAATTCAGGTGACAGTTCAAAGTTAGTTATTTTAAATTTGAAAGCCATTTGTTGAGACTGAGACAAGCTAAGATCACTGTGGAAAGAGATGTAGACAGAGAACATGGGTTGATGGCTCACACCTGGAATCGTAGCTACAAAGGAAAAAGAAGCAACCCACCCTGAGATAAAAACAAACCACATGCTAATTGAAAGGACCTCCAGAATATTGAAACAAAAGCCATATAACGAATGATTGTTGTCCTTAATGTACTATGTTGTCTCTCATCTCCTTTGCTGTCCCTTGGTTATCTCATATTGTTATAGTATCTCACTTTTTTATCTGATATATTGAATTTATTTGTAAAAAAAAAACAACAACAAAAAAACAAACCCATGCAAAATGAATGGGGATGTGGCTCAAGTGGTAGAGTACTTGTCGGACACGCCTAACACACCCACACAATGCAGAGACCAGAAGAATCTCAGCATTTGAAGAATCAAGAAGTGAGGATGAAGAAGAAGCGAGTATGTTAAGGAAGAAATTACAGTTGTTGTGTGAGGGAGATAAAGAAAAGATGTCTTAGAAGGTAAACATCTGAGTTCTGTCATAGCAAGTCACAAAAAAAGCTTTGCCACTGTTAAAAATACAGATTGCAATATACTTGTGAATAACATTTATTTAAAAGCAGTACCAGGAATATTTAAATGTTCAAATAGCAAAAAAGATGATCAAAATCTTATAGAGTATTTATATGTTCTCTAATTTGTACATTAAAAAACCCCAAACATACACTAGATTTGAGAACATAGGTATACTCATAAAATATACTTCAAGAATATATTCAAATTATGAGATTAGAGATAGAAAAATTACAATGTCTCAATGCAGATATATTTTTTTATTCTTCCATTAAAGAACTGTATGTTCGCAAACTTTCCTGTATATTGGAGTTTAGAGGTTTTTATTTTGTTTTCCTGTGAGGCATAATCTAGGCTTTTAGATAGTCTTAGTTGAATTTGGAAAATAATAGATCAGCGATGTTTTAAAATGTTACAGTATTGATGTCAGAGTGATGCCAGAGTCAGGGACCACTGTCTTGTCAGAGATTATACCAAATGTTGGTGTATATTTCTCTTCAAGTCAAATATACATTCATTGTTTGAACAAGGAATTTAGTTATGAAATATGACTTTCAGTGCATTGTCTTTAATAATAATGTTAGATATGTAGACTGGAGGTTTGAAAATATTGGAGCAGTTATTTTGTTAGTGAAGATAGAGTAGTAAATCGAATTTGATGTCAGTTTGTCAGTTCTTATCAGCAGGCTCTGGATTGATAAGGCAATCTAAGAGGGGCCTAATTAGGGGCTGTAAGGAAAGCTGAACCTAATATTAATCATGGTAATCCTGCTTTCATTTAACTTGCTAAGAATAATTTTTGATGTTTCATTGCAAGGAACATTTTCATCACATTAAAATTTAAAGAGATTATTTTTTTCTCATCACAAACTAAGGACCACACTTTTGAAAAGGTCAATCTACTTTCTAATATCCCTGAATATATATATATATATATATATTCAGAACAGTGTGTCCTAGTCTTATTCATCAGTACACAAATATTTGCCAATTAATCTCATAAGTGTCACAACTCTAGAAAAATACAACTACATCTAACAAGACTCCCTTGAAACACATCATTTTGATTCTTTGCTGTAGGATAACTAGAGAGATTTTAATATGTAAAAATAAATCTAAGCAAAATTAATCCTGTTATTGACTTGAAATTTTTCTCATGTTTCACAGTGTCCTTCTATAAAGTGGACTGGGCATGAGTAACTTTAAGAACTATTTGCACAAGGTAGGCAGATCTAATGCTAAAATTGACTTCTCTCATCTTGCCACCACTAAGACCATAGTCTTATTTTTTGTTATTTAGGTATTATAACTTTCTATACTGAAGACTTAAAAATCTAAAGAAACATTTTATTTTAGAGCTGTCTAATAAAAACAGAAACTAAGATGTGTTAAGCATTGATAAACTGTGGAGCTGAAGAACCGGGCGGCAAATAAAGAAGTCAAAAGAGACCTAGCTGACCTTAATAAAAGTGTGACCATTTATATCAAAACTTGATACAATTCAATATGTCAGTGTGCAAGTGCAACGTATTTTTGTCAGTACCAGTGTCATGCATTTCGTCATTTACAGATATCTCTGTCTCTATCTGTCTCTCTTTCTCTCTCTGTCTGTCTCTGTCTTTCTCTCTCTCTCTCTCTCTATATATATATACATACATACATACTTATATACCAAATTTAGATCTGATTACACGTATGGGAACCAAACAAAATGTATCCTTTGTTACTCTGAGCCTGACTTACTACAATTAATGAATTGACATGTTGAAGTGAAACCCCTTATACAACTACAAGTTTTTGAAGGAGAAAGGAAGAAAGTCTGGGTAGTAGCACTTTATAGTACAGTGCTCTCCTAAGAAGAGCTTTTGATAAGGCTCAGGTAAGTCTTCTAGTTACTATTGCTGGAGAGAGTTTCTCCAAAATAGGCCTTTCCAACTTCTCTTAGTGGTTGGCAGCTGCTACAGGCAGTGTTGTCTTAGTACAGTACTCAGCAGTGAGTGTTTGAGGTTGCTGCAGGGACTTTTGATTCGTTATATTTCCTGCAGTAGAAATTAGAGACATATCCATACACACACACACACACACACACACACACACACACACACACACACACACACACACACATGCTCTGAGGGTGAAGATTAGCAGGTCTGAGTCTGTATGATTTATTCGTCTCACTTAAGACCTCAGGTTAAACAGTTGTAAAGCCTGGGAATTGCCTTGAATTCAGCTGTAAGAATCAGATCAGGGACCCTCACACTTAAAATTAACACTTAATCACATTTTAGTGCCTAGCTTTTATATTTATTATTTCTAGGATCAAAACCACATAGGAAACAATATATACTCCTATTTCTATATAATAGGAAGGAACTTTCCCCAAAAGAGACCATTAAGAAGGACTGAGAAGGTGCCAGACCCCAGGCTATGCGAGCTGAGCAGCTCTTCACAGAGCACTGATTCTCTCCCATTCCTCAAGCTCAGCAGCTAATGGAATATGCGCCTCCGAGGGGCAAGATTTATTCACGAAATGACTCTACAGAAAAAATGTATAAGGAGGGAAGTAGATCGTCTGTGAGGGTGATGAAATTTTTCATGCTCTGTTTGTGAAATGATTGGTGTTTTCTCCTACTCATCTGTGTGTTTTGGCTTCACTTTAAGATTATGAGGTATCTATCTACCTTTTTACGGAAGAAATTTAATGGTATTTAAAAGGGATAGAAAACATACCTGAAGTGATTTCTCTCTACTTTAACCGCAATCTTTGGCCGATTCTGCTGACACAAAATAAATGATGACATTATCGCAAGTGTCCAGTTGTTCAAGCGTTCTTTAGAGGTTTAGCGTACGGGCTGTGTGTTGGGGGCAGGGGGAAGTAAGTATAATGATGTCCTCAGTCTTGACTTTCAGTCCTGTTGTATTACTTTGACAACATCATATAGATACTTTGAGTCAGAAGTTTCTTATCTGATTGGATGAGCAAACTAAAATAAAAAGTCTCTAAGAATTTTACAACATGGTAGCTCTATATCCTGCTGTTACTCCTGTCATTCAGAATTTATTGTTGATATAAATATACATATATATTCATACATATATGCATTCTTAAAACAAAATCTATGATGGTTTTCTCTGTGGTAGTCATCAGCTAAGTGTATTTGAATTATGTCCACTTATATAAATACATGAAACCATACATACATACATTGATAATGAAATTGTCTTAGAATTGCAGAAATAATTTCCAATTATTCAATGAGGGCTTTTGGTAATAGTTTTCGGGAAAGAAAATGAGGTAAGGGACATTAGAGCTAGGGAAGATTTTAGTCTAGACTTGAAATAAAAGTCTTGCTGGTCCAGGTCTTGTAGTATAGTGCTTCGCTACCATGCACGAAGCCCTATGTTCAATTTCTTGGTAACACATACACAGAAAAAGATGCTAGCCATGCTTGGCAAAAACAAAAAATCTTGCTACTTTTCTTCTCCCTTCCTATATCTATTAGAATGCTTTAAAAATATAATTAATTTGTAATTAAAATGCCTTTGATATGGATGCAGAATCTTAAATATTCACCAAGTACTTGAATGGTTTCTTTTGTACATGAACACCTGATAATTGTTTGACTGATTCTAGTCTTCTATCTGTAATGTAGAGGAAGAAATTGAGGTTTAAATGTGACAGGGCACACTAAATGAGTAGAAATGATGAAATGTATCTAAATAGCTCGCATTTGAGTTTCAGTTGAAATAGCTGTGCTCATTCATTCATGTAAGTTTACGTAGCAGAACTATACTGAATGCTTACTTTGTATTTTGCTAACCAGCTTCTATAAATCATTTTCATACTTAAAATATTAATAATTCCTCAAAAGTTACAAGCATTTTATTTTTAAATATAAGGATACTATAGCTGAATAGCTTCAGTAACTTGCCTAGGTTCTGATCCCTGGTGTGCTGATGTTCTTACCTCAAAATTTCATAGAGTTTGACTCCAATTCATATTTTATCGCAAGCCAGGGCTTTATGGAGTGCCTGCAATATAAAAGGAAATTACAATGAAGCAGGAACATTTTACATATCTTATAAAGTTAAATTATTATTGGATTAAATTTATGAGTATATGTATCATGTATATGCACACAATCACATATAAACATGCACATATTCATATATATTTATACATATTTCACACATATTATATCACATGCACATACACGTAACATGTATGTGTTGCTCACATAATACAATATCTGGTTACATATGGGCATGTATATATGCACACCATGTAAGCAATAACGTATACACACACAACACATATGCCACATAGGGAATGAATATCATGTATGTACAGTATCACCTGGAAACTGAGACTCAGAAAGAATTGAACCTAGACCACAAATACTCCTATGTTCCATTTTTGAATAGGTTGTTTGACTCAGTTTTAGACTTGAAAGCTGTAACTAGCTCCTTGAAATGCATGTAAGTTTGGAACTGAGGATCTCTCCCTGCTGAAAGCCTGTGTCATCTGAGGCCGTTGGTTAATGTGTTGCTGCTGACTGTCTGTGAATCTCACTCCCTGTGCCGGACCTTTCACTCTTGCAGCCTGTGTGCTTTGGTCAAGTACCTAATTGAGAAATGCTTATTTCTTCACATTGCGTTTTGCTGCCCAAGACTAGTATTTGCTTAGCCTTTACATTATGCGAATGCTACTGTAGCTTTGTTTTCTTTGCTTTCTAGCCAGGACTGCTTTCGTTCTCTCAACTACATCTAACTCAATCCTGGAAGTACCTGGTTTTTATACTCACTGCAGCTCTTGGCTTCTTCAGGGATCATTTCAAAGTGCCAGATGATGCTAAGCAAATTAGTGATTTGATGCTGCTGAACCCAGGGCCACATAACATCTGTTTTATTTTTTTTTTTTACTTTTGCTATCACCTTTATTTCTTCAGTGTAGCTTGTGCCTATGATTCATTCTGTCATCGAAGAACATTTTCAGTGACCTGGAGCCTCTTGTCTTCTGTCAGTGTGCCTTTAAGTTGTTGTCTTGTCGCACCCTGGCCAGAAAAAACAAGCAAACAAACAAAAAAACCAACTGATTGAGGATCCAATAAAAAATATCTCTCAAGCCAGTGGCTGGTGGCTCATGCAAATCTTAGCTGCTCGGAAGCTGAGAGCTGAAGATCAGTGTTTGAATCCAGCTCAGGCAGGAGAGTCCATAAGACTCTCACCTCTAATTAATCACAGAAATAAGCCAAAATTAGAGCTGTGTATCAAATAGTAAACTGCTAGTCTTGAGGATAAAAAAGCTCAGAGACAGTACCCAGACCCTGAGTTTAAGCCCCTGTACTTCCTCCTCCCATATCTATCTATCTATCTATCTATCTATCTATCTATCTATCTATCTATCTATCATCTATCTATCTATCATCTATCTATCTACCTATCTATCAGCTATCTCTCTATCTATCTATCTAAATTTCTGCTATTTTTAAATTGTCATTTTCCTCCAAAGAGTTAAATAACAAAATTTGACAGAAAGGACACAAATGCTTCTATTATTAGTCTGAGAAAAAGAGGCAATTTTTTTGATAATCTACATCCTGATTAATACTACAGAATAAATTTATTAGGTATCTGATAAAATAAGTATATGCTAATGGAAGTATTATATGAGATATTTTTACTTACTTTTAAAATCTTTGGCCTGTAAGAATTAGGGAAGCTTAAACAAAACTTGAAAATGTGTCATCTCAATCTCATTTTCCATAAAATAATTGGCTTTCTTTGGCAATTTATTATTGGCCAATATGGTTATTTCATAAAGAACAGTAATGAAGAGAGGACCAAACTGGGTTTTAATTGTTCCATGTTACAGGCAGCATCTGAAGGCTGAATACTACACTATTTTTGAAGGAAAATCAAAGTAGAATAAAAAACAAATCAAAAGAATAACAGCCCAAATATCTAAAGCAGCAATGTGAAGAAAACTGGGAAGTTCACTGTGCTTTGTAGCTATCATTCTTGTCTTTCCAGTTCCCTGGCTTGTCTTGTAACAGTCTTCTTTGCTGAAAGCAGTGGCTCCTTCACTATTTCCACAAATTTACTAAGAGCAGAAGAAAAGCGTGGCATCCCATACCATTTTATATGTGCGTGCTCTAAGCCATTTTTATAGCTGTCATTTTGCAATCGTCCTAGAATCCAGGACAAGACAGAATTTATTATTTATTTACTGGGAAATATGGGTAAAGGTGTCCCAATGAAATAATCAGTAGAGCTCCACAGGACTGACCACCAGCCACACAACCATGATTTGTTTTCCTGATCAGAGATGACTGAGATAACCCCTGCCCAAACAGAGACTTTTTACCGCAGTGCACCTGTGATTTATCACTCATTCAAACCCCTCTCCCTTGTCCCCAATTGTTTGTCTATCTAAATGAAAGTCTCAGGTCTGTAGTATAATGAAGGATAAACATGGGCTAAATCACTTATCTTCATGTTATTGCCAGTGCCACATATTCCATCTCTTCTCTACCCTTCACGATCACCCTTACCTTGGTCAAGTAGGAGTGAAAGGGTGAATCTGACCTGTGGAATCCTGGGAGTATGAGCCTGGAACCCAAAACTCCAGTATGACTTCAAGGGATTTCCCTACTATTATCCATCAAGTCCACTCCATGCTGTGCCTTTGCTCCCATGTTTTTTTTTTTTTTTTCAGCTGAACTTCCCAGCCTGTGAATTTAAGTCACAAGAGCTGAGAAATGACAAGACCCCTTAACTTAGTCTCCAGCGTCCACTACTAGAACATTTCTATCCACAGTCCACAACTGAAGATTAGTTGTGTGTTTTTAGGAAGTAAATCAGATCTGATTTTCTGTCACTTTAGAATTTTTAAGATTTTTATTGCTTTTACTATGACATGTGAAGACCATCAAGGATTTCATTCTACTTGGCTTCCGCTCACTAGCTTCATAGTACATATTCAAACTTCACTCACCACCTTCATCATATTGAACCATATTTGTTTTGTTTTCTATTCTTCAGATACACCAAGCCCTTATCATCAGAGCATTTTAGCATTTGCTCATGTGTGTGTGTGTGTGTGTGTGTGTGTGTGTGTGTGTGTGTGTGTGTGTGTGTGTATGTGTGTGTGTGTGTGTTGTGATGCTTGAACTTAGGGCTTGGGCACTATCCTTGCGTTTTTTTGTTTTGTTTTTGCTTGAGGCTAGCATGCTATCACTTTGAGCATCAGCTCCATTTCTGGTTTTCTGGTGGTTAATTGGAAAGAGGAGTCTCACTAACTTTTCTGCCTTGGCTCACTTCAAACTACAATTCTAAGATCTTAGGTACGTGAGTATCTAGGATTAGAGGCATTGCTATAATTCAGGCTTTCTCATGTTTTTGCAGTCCTTTCTTTAACTCTTCAGTGAACTCACATTAGTGTTTTTTGTTGTTGTTGTTGTTGTTTTTTGTCACAGACCAATGGCAAAATAACGGCTCCTTCAAAGAGCACTCTGACCAGTGTATCAGTAGCAGTAACTGCTTCTGCTGCTTCTCTTCCTCATCTTTGTGTGTGTGTGTGTGTGTGTGTGTGTGTGTGTGTCTGTGTGTGTGTGTGTGTGTGTTTATTTTTTAATGTGTCAGTCCTGTGAATTGAATTCAGGGCATCAGAACTGTTCCTTAGCCTTTTCATGTATTAAGTGGTGTATTACCACTTAACCCACAGCTCCACTTCCATCTTTTTGGTGGTTAATTGGAGATAAAAATCTCAGCAAATAAGATGGTTGGGAAGGGGTGGGAGGAGGGACAAATTAAAATTAAAAAAGAGTCTCACAGACTTTCCTGCCCAGTCTGGCTTCAGATTTCTCTCCCTAGTTCTCACCTCCTGAATAGTTAGGATTACATGTGAATCACTCACACTAAGCTCCCAGCATTGACATCTTTATATCTACCACAGTAGTTTCTAAATTATATTACTTTTAAGTAGTTGTAGAAAGAAATTGCCATCCAACAATGCAGATCACATGCTTTTTATCATTTTTACTTATCTCCATCTATGATATGATGCATTCTGTAGATTTATTCTCTCAGCCTCTGTTGGATCCACCCTCCAGATACCCTTCATGTATATCAAACTCTTGGTAAACTGAGATTATACTTCTCAGACTCTTTTGCACTAGGATTCTAGATTGACATTGTATTGTAAGGAACATTTTGAAAGGTGATAAGAAGTTACCTTCCTGCTATGCCCATTGATAAATAAGTCCTAGAAATGAGAATAGCAGCACACTGTCAAAAAGGCAGAACTGTGTCAATATATGCTCTCCTGAATGGATGTCATGGGACTTTCAACTAATTCTGTGTTGTATTTCTCTGACTTGGTACCAAATCTCTTTTGCTTAAAAAGTATTTAGAGTTCTTCCTTAAATACACTAAAAGCTGGTCAATTACTCTTCAGTCATTACTCACCTTCTATCTTGATTTTTTATTTATTTACTTATTATTGGGGTAATGTATAGACAGGTTACAGTTATATTCATCAGATAGTAGATGCATTACTTCTCATACATTGATCCCCTTCTCATGTTTTCATCCCCAATTCTTTCTCCCACCTCCTCCCAATCATCTTGTTTTTCCCCCTGCCCTTTCCTATTTCAAATAAACAAATAAACATATATACAATATACTAGGTAACAAAGTCAGTTACTGTAACAATATGAGATTAACCAAAGGACAAAAAAGGAGAAGAGAAATAATATAGTACATTAAGAACAACAATCACACAAAATAAAGCTCTTGTTTCCATATCCAAGAGATCCGTTCATTTAGTCTCATCATATATGACCTTATGTATCTAGGTTTTGAGCTATTGTAATCTTCTGCTAGGAGAGTCCTAGATGTATACTAATTATTACAAATGAGAGAAACCATTGAGCCTATGCTCCTTTGGGTCTGGCTTACTTAACTTAATATGATTTTTTTCTAAGTCTTACCATTTCCTTACAAATGGTGCAATGTCATTCCTTCTGATAAAAGCATAGAATTCCATTCTATATAAGTACCACATCTTTTTGATTCAATCATCTACTTAGGGGCATCTGGTCTAGTTCCTTATGTTTGCTATGGTAAATAGGGCTACAATGTACATTGTTGTGCTAGTGGCTTTAGTATGTCCTTGTTTCTGGACATTTGGGCAAATGCCAAGTAGTGGAATTGCTGGGTCATAGGGGAGTCCTATGTTTAATCTTTTGAGGAACTGCCATACTGCTTTCCAGAGTGGCTGAATGAGTTTATACCCTCACCAACAGTGTAGTAGCAACCCCTCCTTGCCACATCCTAGCCAGCATCTATTGTTATTAGATTTTTTTGAACATGGCCATTCTCACTAGAGTGAGGTAGAACCTCAAAGCTGTTTGGATTTGCATTTCTTTTATGTCCAGAGATGTGGAGCACTTCATGTGTCTACCTCTTCAGAGAAGTCTCTCTTTAAGTCTTTAGCCCACTTTTTAATGGGATGGTTGTTTCTTTAAAGATTTATTTTGGAAAGATTCAATTTTTTAGCTATATATATATATATATCAGATATGAGGCCTTTATGTGTTGTGTAGCTAGTGAAGATTCTCCTACTCTGTGGGCTATTTAACTTGCTAGCTATGTCCTTTGCCATACAGAAACACTGCAGTTTAATGCAGTCCAATTTGTCCAAACTTTCTTTAATTTTTTATGTTTCTGAATGATTAAGAAAGATTCCACCTGTGCCAAGGAGACCTAATGTATCTCCTATTCCTTCTTGTAAAGTTTTCTGGGTATCTGCTTTTACCTCAAGGTCTTTGATCCATTTGGAATTAATCCTGGTCCAGGGTGACGTAGAATGATCCAACTTTAGTTTTCTGCAGGTACTTAACCAATTCTTCCAGCATCACTTGTTGAAGAAGCTGTCTTTCTTCCATTCTATTTTCTTTTGGTCTCCCTTATCAAAGATTAGGTGACCATAGGTCTGCCGGTTGATTTCTGAGTCTTCAGTTCTATTCCATTGGTCCTCAGGCCTGTTCTTGTGCCAGTACCAAGCTGATTTGGTGACTATAGCTCTGTAATTGAGTCTAAAGTTTGGTATTGAATTTCCTCCAGTCCTGTTCTTTCTGCTAAGGATTGCTTTTGCTCTGCAGGGTCTTTTATTATTCCATATGAAATCTGGATTTTCTTTTATTTCCTTAAAGAATGACATTGGGATATTGATGGCATTGAATTTGTAGATAGCCCTTGGCACGGTTGGCCTTTTCTTCTAATCCAGGAGCATGGGAGGTTTTTCCATTTCCTAAGTTCTGTTTCAATTTCCCCTTTCATCCCCTTCTAGCTTTACCCACAGCATAGGCTCCTGGAGGACAAACACATGTCTTATTCAACACCACATTGTTCCTCAATTCTAAATTATTCAGTTTGGCCTAATGATGACTGATTAAACACATGAGTGAGAAATTCAACAACAATAGACTAGCTTAATTCCCTCAGGAAACAGGTTGAAGGTGTCTATATCACAGCAGTTTTTTATTTGTTAGTTTTTGTAGTGTGTTTTCCTTGTACATACACAGTGTTAGGCAAAAGAACTGAAGAATCAAGAGAGTGATGCTCATATTTTCATTTTTCAAGATACATAAATGTTACCAGCTTCTGTTGAACGGGCCCTTATTTTTGGTACCAGTGAATCACAGTGAAAACAACTAAAAAGAATAAGATAGTTGAATAGCCTTCATCTACACCAATGGCTTTCAATATTGCTCTCAGGACAATCTGCATATTCCTCAGGATAAATAAAATCCTATTTCCTAAACTTGTGTTTCCTCTTTTCTATTCTGTCCTCTTTTTTTCTCAAAATAAGAATTAATATCACAGAACAGTCTGAGTTATGTAGATTGTATCATTCACAGAAATGAGTCAGCATTTTTTCACTAAGCAACTTTCTCTGCCATCAGAGAGCTTTAACAAATACTTCAGTCAAGTATTTTGAGATACTTGACTTTTTCCAGATAGAAAGCATCCCTCTGATCAAAATTATGTTGCTCTTCTCTCCCACCTGCAATACTCACTCAAGTCTCAAAGTCCTTCCTAACTTCTTGTCTCCTCCTCTGTATGTAAAATTGATGTGGAAGCCCACCAACAGCTACATTCTAAGACACTAGGTGCTGCTGCTGGTAAGGGATACTCTACGAAGCCTTTGTTAGCTTTTCTATTTCTTTCCTTTATTTTTCAAGTACTGTGTAACACCTAATGTGTATGCAGGTTACATGTGCATTTTTTTGCCAGTCATGGGATTTGAACTCAAGGCCTGGGCACTGTCCTTGGCCTTTCTCAAGGTTAGCACTCTATCCCTCTAGCCACAGCAGCACTTCCAGTTTTTTCTGTGTATGTATTATCAAGTAGTCAAACTCAGGGCTTTGTGTATGCTAGGCATGAACTCTACCACTAGGCCACCCTTCTAGCCAATTTATCAAACTAGCTCCTTAAAAAATGTGTAGGATGCCAACTGCCAATGGCTCATATCTACTATCTAGCTTTACTTAGGAGACTAAGATCTGATGATTGCACTTCAAAGCTAGCCCAGAGAAGGAAAGTCTGTGAAACTCTTGGCTCTTATCAAAAATCTGTAAGTGGAGCTGTGGCTCAAATAGTAGAGCACTAGTCCTGAGCAAAAGAAGCTGGATGAGATCACCTCAGCTTTGACTTCATGCGTAGGAACTGGCACAATAAAACAAAACAAACAAACAAACAAAAAGATAAACAAGCAGGTCTAGTGGCACACATCAATCATCCCCAGAGACACAAAAATGCATAAGCAGGAAGATCATAGTCCAAGATAGCCTGAACACAATATGAGACCATATCTTGAAAACAAATCATGCAAAAGAAACTTGAAGTAGAGCTAAAGTGGTAAGGCGCCTATTTAGCCAGCTGAGTTTAACCCTATACCATGAATAAAAAGTTATAAAAATAGAAGAGGAGAAGAGAGGATAAAAGGAGAAGAGAATAAGAGGGGAAAGAAAGGGAAAGGGAAGAAGGAGGAAGAGGAGGAGCAGGTACGATTGGAGATTGAAGGGTTGGTGGAAAGAAGAAAGAAAAAGAGAGAAGATAAAAGAAATTAAAAGAACAAAAAAATGTATTATTTCAAACACTATGTGTTAAAGTGCAAATCACTTTTCCCCTACATCACTTCTCTAAGCTTTAATCCAAAGAGCAGTTTTATCCAATAAAAACTGATTTCCTCATTGCTGCAGTTAAGTGTGGCGCCTGGCTTATGGAGTAGAGAGCTCATAGTCAGAAGACTGAGGTTGCCTCCTTCTACTGGCTTCAGTGAACTGACTGTAGTGCTTGTGTGATGTGCAGTATTTAACGGGCAAAGCCCTAAAGAGAAGCACGGGCTGCATGTTGATGAGAATAACTGCTCACCATTCACCCAGCACAGCCTACTCTTTCAAATCCTCTTTCATGTTATGACAAGAGAGAACTTAAGAACATGTGTTTAGGATTTCTCTTTCTGTTTATGTTGGAAGAAACAGAGAAAGGAAACTAACTAGGGGATTGAAATAAACCAAGAAACCAAAGAAAACAAGTGGCAGTCAAAGGAGTAAGGGGCAGAACCTAAAGCAGTACATTTTTCCAACAGGAATGAAATTTTTATCTTAGGTTCTTTGTTCAAAGGAAGCCAAACTAGAAGGTTGATTTGGCATTGAAGATAAGGAAGGAGAAATGGGAGAGACAAGTACTACTATTGGTACATATAATCCTTATTACAGACCCCGTGGGGATTTTTAAAATCAATTCTAATGACTTCCTTTTATGCTTTTGTCTTCCTTCCTTTCTTTCATTTTTTGGAATGAAGTTGGAGATTCCATGACTTGCACCCAACCTCCCCATTTTACAAAGAAAGGACAAAACAGCTCTTAAGAAATCAAAATGACTTTTCCAATTTGTACTTCCACCAATTCCTCTAAGTGCTGAAAATATAATGTAGGCTTCCTGAATTTATTTCCAGTATCCTTTTCTGCTCCTTTTCATTATAAGCAGCTCATATTTCTCTCTGGTGTTTCCTTATTCTTGCAAAACAACTGTACTAATCTTTTTTTTTAATTTGGCATTTGTATAAAATCACAACATTGGTAGGATATTTCTTTTAAACTTAAAAAAAAAGTCAGTATTAGCCAGGCACAGGTGGCTCACGCTTGTGATCCTAGCTACTCATAAGGTTGAGCTCTGAAGATTGCAGTTCAAAGCCAGCCCAAGCATGAACATCTATGAGTCTCTTATGGCCACTTAACCACCAAAAAACTGAAAGTGGCGCTGAGGCTCTAGCCTTGACACTTGAATTTTGTTACTCTATTTTCTCTCCTGAAAAATTTAGAGGTAGCCTAACTATAACTCAAATCAGAAAGTAAATACTTTATTATCTAACATAAGAAATATTTGATGTCTAGTATTGCTAGTGTGCAAAACAGAGAAAAAAAGCAATGTTGAAATATTTTTTAATTCATTGAATAGTTTTTGTAACTGACTTTTAATAACCAACATTTCTGGTAGAATTGAAGGATATGGGAAATTGGAAGAATGTGATATGTTAGTATGTTATGAGGGATCTTCATGTTTTTAGGGGAAAATGTTAGAAAACATTACTTTCTGAAATAGAAATTAGGTGAATAAAGAAAGAATCCTGATGTTAAAGAGAGAATCTTGATACTTCAGGTCAAACAATATTTCCACTAAAAATATACAAATAATTTAAACAACATATGTTCTGCTCTAGACAGAAATTGATCCAAAAGTGAATTAGTACCAAATTCCTCAGTATACATGTCATAACAGTGCCATAATAGCAAGAAAAATCACACTTTTTAAAATTCATAAAAATGGATTAATGTGTGAAAAGAAATGCTAGAAGGAATGAAGGAAATTATGTAATTTAGCCCATTCATTTGGTGAAGAACAAAATTAAGCCTAGAGAGTGAAATGTATCATACAGATGTTAATTGACTTACATAAATTTTGAAAAGTTACTTTCAAAATTTCAGCTACAAGCTAATTTAATACCCTCCCTTCCAACACTGGGTACCAAACAGTAGACAAAATAATTCTAGAAAGTTATAAATTCACTAGGAAGTGTCTACTGATCCATATGTGAAATGAACATTGTCTATAGATTTGGAAAAGAAACATCACTTAAATGTATACTTTATTATATATATATATATAGGATTTGCTGTAATTTATATAATACCTTATTTATTTATTTAGATATTTATTTAGCCAGTTGTGGAGCTTTAACTCAGGTCCTGAGCATTGTCCTTGGGCTTTCTCAAGGCTAGAGTCGTATCATTTACGACTTTTTCTCTGTACATGGTACTGAGGTATCAAACTTGGGTCTTTGTGCATGCTAGCTACCACTAGCCCAAACTCCTGGCCTCTCATACAATATTTTATAATTATTGTTGATTAAACAATCATTTCTCAACCTCTAAAGGATCAATCCATTTTCTAATCTGAGAATATTATCATTTGATATCTCTCAACATTTTTGATATTTGAAGAATTTATTATATTTTAGCATACTGAGAAATAATGTTCCACTACATGAATGAATTATATTTATCAAGTCAAGAGCTGATATTAAAATTTATCATGTAAGTTTTTGGGAAAATGACGGAAGCCTAGTAGGTTCTAGGCTGAATCATATTTTAAACACATTTGGAAAATTGCTTTGTTATCAAATCAGCATTGTGATAAAATTAATATTACTCTGTGTTGATATGAATTTTTTAAAGTCAAATGTTAAATTATATTTAATCAAATTCACATGACCTTATATTCAATATTTAATTTTCCAAATAAAACCTATTGGTGGCATATACTTTTTCTGTTCCTTGAATTCTCAGATATTTTAGAATATAAATATTTTGAATAGGCTGCCATTATTATACCATGTCAGAATAATTGAGGGGGAGGAGTTTTTAAAATTAGTTCTGTGTAGTGTTAAACTACATTCTCTCACTCTGATTCTAGGATTGTCCTAGGAGACCTCTAAATAGGAAAATGATTTAGCCCTTGGAACTTGGGTGGTCTCAAGCTTTCAAACACAAAGATACCTGGTGGGATATGACTTTTGCAAGATTTCACAGTGGCATCCAAGTCACTTCAAAGTAACCCATCACAAACTAAGTTTGACAAGAGTGGTAAGGTTTTTCAAAGGATTCCAATCACCTCAATTAACCAAGCCACAGGGATTCAAAATAAAGCAATTAACAAACTTAAATAACATGGCATGTTGGAATGCAATCACTATTTTGACTTTCAAAATTTTTTAAATCCTTGGTTTTTGAGTGAGATGCTGCTACCATGTTACTTGTAAAAAAAAAGAAAAGAAAAGAAATACCAATGGAACATAATACTAGTTCTTAAAGGCCTAAGAATTGTGTTTTCAACTTTGACTATTCTGATTGTGTCAAAATAGTTTAATTATATCTGCTTTTAAAGGTAGTTTAATTATATTTTCATGTAAATGGAGTTTCAAAAAGTGTTCCTGATATGATAATCGTTTTGTATAAGACTTTGTGGATCGCCTTAAGTGTAGAGAAGTTAAGGATAGGTTACCCTAAAGTAAGGCACCTTTACATTTGAAGGATCACAATATCCTCACATTTGAAATTGTGGAGAAATAGAAGGAGGTGAGGAAGCTATCCCAGGAAACATATATATATATTATGTTTATTTTACAGTCAGACTCCTTGTTTATTTAGTAGAATGTAAAATATGTTATCAAAAGTATATTTAATGAGTTATGAAAATAGGGAGAGGGCCTTGGGGCTAAAACATCATAGGTTACTTAGTAGCTATGTTATTTGGAAGTTACATTTTTTTTGTCTTGGCTTGTTGATTTTTCATTTTCTCCTGAAATACAATGTTATAACTACATCAACAGATTATCAGAATTATAAAGTATAATATATAAAATGGCAAACCAAGGATTACTTTAGAATATGGCTAGCTGGTTGTTACTTTTGGGTTTGGTTTTTCTTTTTAAAAAAATAATATAGAACGATAACCTACCAACATATAACTTCATAGGTCATTTTAATCAACAATGTCATACAATTTTAGTACTAAAAGGCATATTCAGAAACATTTATTCCCTGCTTGAATGCATGTGTAGATGTGTGTGGATGGTGTGGGTGTGTGCGCATATGTGTGTGTTTTATGTTGTTCCTGGGGCTTGAACTCAGACCCTGGATTCTATCCATGAGCATTTTTTTTTACTTAAGGCTAGTGCTCTACCACTTTAGCCACAGTTCTACTTTTAGCTTTTTTGATAGTTTATTGAATATGTGTCTCGTGGACTTTCCTGCCCTGGCTGACATTGAAATGTGATTTTCAGGCCTCAGCCTCCTCAGTAGCTAGGATTACAGGCATGAGACACCGATGTGTGACTCCTACTTTTAAAGAAAGAAGAATTCAGGCCTATATTAAGTAAATAAGTTCTGTGTCATGAATTTAAAACAAATTTCCTAAGGAACTGTGCATCCATTTTCCTTGCTTAATCCATATTAGTGATAGATTATAATACTGTCCTTATATTTTTTAAATTTTACAACAAATTTCATATCAAAATTTTATTATCTTGCTTCCTAAAGAAGATTATGTTGAAAAATTGTCAAACACTGACAGAAATAAAGAGCTGGCAGTTATAAAGATAAATTACATCAAAAATTTTCTCCGCTATAAAGAAAATTCTGGGTTCTATAGCACAATGAGAAGTTCTCTCAGTAATTGTATTCATTACATGAAGTAATATGTGACATTGATTTGTGTTACTACTAACAGGTTTGATGATTTAGTGATGTAGCTCAGTGGGAGAACTAACTAGCATGTGCCAAGGTACCCCCTGGGTTAACTTCTAGGACTACAGAAGAAGAAGAAAGAGGAGGAAGAGGAAGATAAGCAGACATTTTGGAAAATTTATTTATTTGCTTATCTATTTGTCAGTTATGGAACTTGACCTCTGGGCCTGGGCTTTGTCCCTGAGCCCTTCAGCTCCAGGCTACTGCCCTACCTCTTGTGCCTCAGTGCAACAGTGCAACTTCCAGTTTTCTGGTGATTAATTGGAGAGAGGAATCTAAAGGATTTTTAGTGCGGAGGCTGGCTTTGAACTTAGATCCTCAGATCTCAGCCTCCTGAAGAGTTAGAATTACAGGCATGAGCCACCGCACCCAACTTTTTGTTTGTTTGTTTGTTTGTTTATTTATTTATTTTGCCAGTCCTGGGCTTGAACTCAGGGTCTGAGCACTGTCCTTTGACTTTCTCAAGGCCAGAGCTCTACCACTTGAGCTTCAGCACCACTTCTAGCTTTTTTCTATGTATGTGGTACTGAGGAATTGAACCTGGGTCTTTGTGCATGCTGGGCAAGCACTCTACCACTAGGCCAAACTCCGGGCCATGACTTATTATAAAAGTCCTTTTTTTTTTTTTTTTTTGCAAGAAAGTATATCTGGGTAAAAGTAGGGAAAATTAGAAAAGGAGAAATATTTCTTGTTTCCAGCACAGAGAATTAGTGTTAAACATTTCCTCAAATTAGTAAAGAAATGTTATTATTTACAAGGGAAAAGAGCTAAGGTAGTGTACTAAATAATTATAATGTGTCCTTTCAATCATAAAAACATATACTCCAAAGACTGGACTTTAAACACTTTTGGAATGGCAGATTTCCCCCATTCTACAGTAAAAAAAAATGTGTACATCAGAAAACATTTCTTTTTGTTGGTAATGGATTCAATACCATTCACTGAATTACCTAAAACTTACAACACTTGATCTAATTGATTTTACAGTAATAACAATGTGATTTAAAAGCTGAGTAGAAATCCAGCATGCTGTTTAGTATGAACAATTTAGAGTTCATGGAGGGAGCTGTTCCTAAAATACCATGATTCAAAATGGTGATGAGCCTTGAGGAGCTAAAGCTATACAGCACTACATGGTAAAAGTGGAGAGAAGAATCAATTAACTGCTTATATAACTAGAGATCAGCCTCACAGAAGAAGTGTGTCAGCTTGGTTTGTGAAGAGTAGATGTAATTTCCAATGAAATTAAATTTTTCAGGGGTTTTTCTTTATTCATAGGAAAAAAAAATGAGGAATCTTTGAGATAGGCCTCTGCTTGAATTTTATGCTTGATTTTGAGCATTCAAGAGGATGATGTAAACTGTCAAGTGGTTTGAGCTAATCTAGAATTCCTTTAAGAAAATGTCACCTAAAAGCTGGAAGATTCTAAGAGGCAAAATAAACTAGGACGATAATATTTTTAGGTGAAGAGATTTGTTAAGATTTTTTTCTCTTTTGATCATTCCAAAATTAGATATAATTTAGCCTGAAATGAAATTTATATGCATATTTTATATATAATGTTAAAGCATATGCTTTTATTGAATTTATCTTATATTTGCTGAATGATTTTTTTGTAGATTTTTCCCTTTTACATGAATTATGGATATAGAAGATATTATTAATACACTTCCTAATATGTACTCATGCTAGGTAAAAAGTAGTCTTCCTTTTTTATATAGACATTGCTCTGTGTTTTAGAAAACACATAATTGTTTAGAAAAGGCACAATTGGCCAAATGTTATTGAGTCATGCCAACTCCAAGGAAGCAGGACAAAGGGACAGAATAAAAGATGGCAGAGAAGAACAGAAAACTTAAGGAGGCTTATTCTCAAGGGGGTCCAACTTAGTAACAAACAAACCTAACTCTTGGCTTTTCAAGGTATTCTTAGAAATCTTGTGGAATAAGATAGCATTGGTTGGAAATTGGGAGGAATATTTTCCCCTCTTCCCTGTTACTCACAACTCCTAGGTAAATTCCATTTCATATGGTTTTTAGTTACATTTCATATTACTGGACAGGTCTTTCTCAGGTAGAGTAAGCCAGGGTCACTCTGTGTTGATGTTTCAAATCACAGATGCAGCATGTGCCCTCCCTTTCAGGTAACCACTTCACCAGTTCTGCCTGCACTAAAAGCTGGAGAGAACAAGAATGAGAGCAAAAGTGGGGAAGGACACAGTGATCACATGGTATATTTAAAATTGAACAGACCAATTTGCTCATCTGCTCATAAAGTGTCATAAATTAAATGTATAAATGTCCATTTTGATATATTTTCTAAGGAGTGTTCATTTTGTTCAATTTTGTGCATTTTTCTGTATGAATATTGTAGATAAAATTTATTTATTTATTTTTAATTTTTTATTGTAATTAGTAAAAGGGTTACATGAAATTTGCCAGATAGAAGGTGCCTTAATTCACATACATTGATACCCTTTCACATGTCTTGGTACCCATTACCCTCCCCCGCACCCACCCCACCTGTCTTGGTTTTCCCCCCTTCCCTATCAAATTTCAAATAACCAAATCCAAATAAATTCAATATATTAGATAACAAAGTGAGATACTGTAACAATATGAGATAACCAAGAGACAGCAAAGGAGATGAGACACAACATAGTACATTAAGGACAACAATCATTTGTTATATGGCTTTTGTTTCAATATCTTGGAGGTCCTTTCAATTAGCTACATACTATATGGCCTTATGTATCAAGATTTTGCTCTATTGCATATCTCTGCTAGTAGAGCCCAAGGTTTCTACTGATTATGACGAATCAGGGAAATCATTGAGCCTAAGTTCCTTTGAGTCTGGCTTACTTCACTTAATAAGATTTTTTCTAAGTGTTTCCATTTCCTAACAAATGGGGTGATGTCATTCTTTCTGACAGCAGCATAGAATTCCATTGTGTACAAATACCACAACTTGTTGATCCACTCATCAACTGAGGGACATCTAGGTTGGTTCCATATCTTTGCTATGGTGAATAGTGCTGCAATGAACATTGTTGTGCGAGTGGATTTAGTATGCCCTTGTTTTTGGATGGTTGGGTAAATGCCAAGTAGTGGAATTGCTGGGTCAAAGGGGATGTGAAAATGACAGTCTTGCCAAGGGCTATCTACAAATTCAATGCAATACACATTAATATCCCAATGGCATTCTTTAAAGAAATAGAAGAGGCAATTCAAAATTTCATATGGAATAATAAAAGACCCCATATAGCAAAAACACTTCTTAGCAGAAAGAACAGCACTGGAGGAATTTCAATTCCAAACTTTATACTGTATTACAGAGCTATAATTATCAAAACAGCTTGGTACTGGCACAGGAACAGGCCTGAAGACCAATGGAATAGAACTGAGGACCCAGATATTAAACCACAGACCTATGGCCACCTAATCTTTGACAAGGGAGCCAAAAAAATAGAATGGAAGAAAGACAGCCTCTTCAACAAGTTGTGCTGGCAGAACTGGTTAAGCACCTGCAGAAAACTAAAGTTGGATCCTTCTTTGTCACCTTGCACTAGAATTAACTTCAAATGGATCAAAGACCTGGAGGTAAAAGCTTCCACATTGAAAACTTTACAGGAAGGAATAGGAGATACACTAGGCCTCCTTGGCACAGGTTGAAACTTTCTTAATAAGGACCAAGAATCACAACAAATCAGAGAAAAGCTGGATAAGTGGGACTGCATTAAACTGCGGAGCTTTTGTATGGCAAAGGACATAGCAAATAAATTATTAGGAAGCCCACAGAGTGGGAGAAGATCTTCACCAACCAAACAACAGACAAAGGCCTCATATCTAAAATATATCAAGAACTCAAAAAATTGAATCACTCCAAAACTAATCTCCAAAGTAACAACCATCCCATTGGAAAAAATGGGCCAAAAACTTAAAGAGAGTCTTCTCTGAAGAAGAAACAAAAATGGCGTATAGACACATGAAGAAATGCGCAACATCTCTGGTCATAAAAGAATTGCAAATCAAAACAACTCTAAGATTCCACCTCACTCCAGTTAGAATGGCCAGGATCAGGAAAACGAATAATAACAGATGCTGGAGGGGATGTGGCCAGGAGGGATCACTACTACACTGTTGGTGGGAGTGCAAACTCGTTCAACCACTATGGAAAGCAGTGTGGCAGTGCCTCAAAAGGCTAAACATACAATTTATTTATTATAATTTGTTTTTACCCTCTGTGCCTATTTTAAACTGTTTACATGCTTTCAAATTAACTTACTGAATATCTGGTATGGTGGTTTCCAAGGCAATGAAAATATTTGAAAAATATTTGGTCATTTGGAAAATTTATAAAGTTGTTGCTAGAAGGCTAAATTTAAAATATGGCAGTAAAACTACTTAAAATCATCAATGATCTCTCAAAATTGTATCATCTTAATCTGTGTTCAAAGGTATATTTCATTTTCTATCAATTTTTACAGATAAATTCATTGAATCCAGGAAACAAAAAGTTGGTTTTATAGGGCTGTTCATTTTTACAAAATAAATAAAAATGCTATAATTCTATTTTTATTAGATATAGGAAGGATATTTCCTAAAATGTTATATCATTTTTTAAAAATGATAATTTCTTACTCAATATGTTGGTTGATCTTCACAGTCAACTAAATTGGACTGAGAGGCATGCAGATTAATAAAGTATACCTCTGCTTGCATCTGTGAGAATATTTCCAGAGATCACTAATTCTTGGACCTACTCAATATTTTAATGCATTGTTGGATTTAAATTTTGAAATGTCTGTTGAGAGGTTGTGAAAAGTGGAGACTAGCTAGAGGAACTGAATAACTAAAACATGGCTTTGAAGGGTATATTGGTTCTGGCCCTTTTTTTGTCATTTCTCTTTGCTTCCTGGCTGGGTTGTGGTGAGCAGCTTTCCTCCATCACACCTTTCTTTCATAATTTTTTCATTTTTCCTTCTTTTGCCTTTCCTTTCTTCCTCTCTCTTTCACCTTCCACCAAAAGCTCTGAAACCATGGGCCAAAATAAGTCTTTAATACTTTATGCTGTTTCTCTCAGGTATTTGTCAAGATGATAAAAAATAAATCAAACATAACTGACATGAGAGAGAAGTTAAATTTGTTTTATGATATCTATAAACCTGCGCGTGCACACACACACACACACACACACACACACACAAATTTAGAATTATATAACTTTAAAAAAGAATTAAAAAAGAAGCCAATAAATAATTGGAACAACTATACAAATAGCAACCAGCAGTGTAAAGACATGAGGGGGAAGGAAATGAGTACAAAAACATGAGAAGGGCATCAATGTGTGAGAGGTAATGCATCTACTATCTGGAGAAAGTAACAGTAACCCCTCTTACATTACCCTGAAAATAAAAAATTTTAAAAAGACTTAAAATCATATTAAGTAAGCCAGACTCAAAGGAACTTAAGCTCAATGGTTTCCCTCATTTGTCATAATCAGTAGAAACCTTGGGCTCTGCTAGCAGAGGTTTGCAATAGAGCAAAACCTTGATACAAAAGGCCATATAGTAGGATGCTAAATGAAAGGATCTCTAGGATATAGAACCATAAGCCATATAATGAATGATTGTTGCTCTTAAGGTACTATGTTATATCTCATCTCTTCTGCTGTCCCTTGGTTGTCTCATATTGTTACAGTATTTCACTTTGTTACCTGATATATTGTATATATTTGTATTTGGGTATTTGAAATTGGTTAGGGAAGGGGGGGGAAGGGGGAAACAAGATGAGGGGTGAGGGTGGGGGGGAGGGAAATGGGGACCAAGACATGTGAAAGGGTATCAATGTATGTGAATTCAAGCACCTTCTATCTGGCAAATATCATGTAACCCTTCTATTAATTACAATAAAAATATATGAAAAAAAGATTTGTATAAAGATGTCATAGGAAAAATGCAGGAGGAAAAAGAATTATAAATCAGCTTCTGACCATTGTGAGAAGAGGACTACAGGGAAGGCACATTTCCATAATGTCTTAATTTAAGTATTATAAACATGGTTTGATAATATGTGGTAATGAGCTCATTTTTGGTCAACCTTCATATAGAAAGCCAAATGATTTACTACATAGGTGTTGTTTCTACAGGGAGTTTACATCAGAATTTGCTCTGTTTTAGAAGTGCTTATTTTTAATCTTAAGTTTTTCTTTTTAAATTTTATTTCTCCAACTCTGAGTATATAAAGAGATAAAGTTAGTTGTTATAACCTTAACACTTATTTTGAACTATGTAGACTTTAGCCTTTTTCTGTTCCCTCTGTACTAAATACTGTCCCCATGCTTTCCTCCAACTATTCCTAACTAACTACTCAGGATAATAGATTCAGAAGAAGAAGAAGAAGATGTGAAACTTACCTTGCAATATTTATACTTCTCATTGGATCAGATATTCTGCTTCATGACAGGGTACATTGTAGGGTAATTAGTGTTTGGTATTACAAAGATCTCGGGAGGTGCTACTTCATGACAAATCTATTTGCTATAGATTAAAAAATAACAACTGAGGCAAATTTGTACTAATTCACTATGACTTTTCACTCTCTTGCCCATCTATTGTTCTTCCACCTGGTTTATCCTCTGCTTGTGGATTTTTCATGTAGTGAGAGAAGAAAATCCATCAACCTCAAGCTTTATAATTTGTGTAATTACTGACTTCTTGTAAGCAGTATGTCACACCTATTAGCAGAAGGTGATCAAAATTTTTCTACAAGTCATCCTCTGTAGCTGAAGGTTAGGAGAGAAGTTTCCTTATGTTTTCCAGAAGATCTTTTGGGAATCCCTAACACTGGAAAAGTGAAACAGTCCTTTCTCTCTTACTCAATGATCATTAGAAAAGGAAATATAACCATTCACTTTAATCTATTTCCTAAAATGTATGCATTCTATATTAAAGTTTAGTACATTTTTAATGTAACATATGTGAGACAGGATCTCACTATGTAGCAGAGGCTGGCTTTCAGTTTTCCTGTCTCTACCTGTCTGGTGCTGAGATTATAAGCATATCCCATTGCACCTCGCTTCTGTTCTTTTTGTTTTGTTTTTGGTAATGGTGTTAAGCCCAGGGTCCTGAATGCAGTGAGCATAAGCTATAATAATAAGCTTCATCCAACAATTTAGTCATCTAGAAGTATTAAGCAGGTTCATTCTGAATGTCAACCATGGTTATTAACTTTGACAACAGGGATAACTTTCTTCTTCATTTTTAATTGCTATGCATGATTTCCCACACTTTCCTAAGTGATGCAGGCTGACTGTTTAACACAAAACCTAGTGGTTTATTCCTTTATGGTAGAAAGAAAATATGCCTAAAGAAAATTAAAAAAGCCTGGCCAGAAATAGAATGCTTTCTAGGTAGAGGTGCTATCCTGACTACATACTTAAACCATCTCATGTAATCTTCAAAATAATAACATAATATAGATACATAGTCATTATATTTACTTCACTTTAATGGAGTCAAATGAAAGCAGATAAATTGCTTACAATTCCTAGCCTGTGACTAGGCTATGAAGTGGACTTAAGATTGTATGAATATAGGATCTGTCATCTTAAAAATCATAATGTACTATGAATGGCTATTGGCGATATAATATTTGTTGGATCAAGGCCTTATGTATTTGGTGTGCTGTAGCAGTTCTTATCTAATCATTTATCCATTTGCTTGAGGGACACAAGGACTTTATAGTCTCCTGAATTTTTATATTAAATGCACACAGACACACATTTCTTTCAGGAGCAGGCTAATATGTTTTACACTACTTTATTGCAAGGGGTAAATAATTTCTCTATTTTTTTCATATATTTTTTATTATAATTAATAGAAAGGTTACATGATATTTGCCAGATAGAGGGTACATTAATTCACATACATTGATACCCTTTCCATGTCTTGGTCCCCATTTCCCTCCCCCCCACTCCCACTCCTCATCTTGATTACCCCCTTCCCTATCCAATTTCAAATAACCAAATACAAATATATCCAATATATCAGATAACAAAGTGAGATACTGTAACAATATGAGATAATCAAGGGATAGTTAAAGAGATGAGAGATAACATAGTACCTTAAGGACAACAATCATTCATTACATGGCTTATGTTTCTATATCCTAGAGGTCCTTTCATTTAGCATCATACTATATGGCCTTATGTATCTAGGTTTTGCTCTGTTGCAAATCTCTGCTAAGAGAGACCTAGGTTTCTACTGATTATGACAAATGAGGGATCATTGAGCCTAAGTTCCTTTGAGTCTGGCTTACTTCACTTAATATGATTTTTTCTAAGTCTTTCCATTTCCTAACAAATGGGGCAATGTCATTCTTTCTGACAGCAACACAGAATTCCATTGTGTACAAATACCACATCTTGTTGATCCACTCATCAACTGAGGGACATCTAGGTTGGTTCCATATCTTTGCTATGGTGAATAGTGCTGCAATGAACATCATTGTGCTAGTGGATTTAATGTGTCCTTGTTTCTGGGCGATTGGGTAAATGCCAAGTAGTGGAATTGCTAGGTCATAGGGGAGCTCTATGTTTAGTGCTTTCCATAGTGGTTGAACAAGTTTGCACTCCCACCAGCAGTGTAGTAGTGATCCCTACAGGCCACATCCCCTCCCACATCTGTTGTTACTAGTTTTCTTGATCCTGGCCATTCTAAGTGAGGTGGAATCTTAGAGTTGTTTTGATTTGCATTTCTTTTATGACCAAAGATGTTGAGCATTTCTTCATGTGTCTATAGGCCATTTTTTCTGGGGGGGGAGCTGATGGAGCTTGAACTTGGCCTGGGCATTATCCCTAAGCTCTTCAGCTCAAAGCTACTTCCCTACCCTTGAGCCAAGCCCCACTTCCCATTTTCTAGAGGTTAATTGGAGATAAGAGTCTCAGGTCCTTTGTGCCCCTGCTGGCTTTGAACCTTGATCCTCAGATCTCAGCCTCCTGGGTAGCTAGGATTGCAGGCATGAGCCACAGCACCCAGCTATACTTTACATTTTTAACAGTTCTTCTTTTCTTAACTTTAAACTCCTGTTCTATGACAGTAGGTGTGTTGGAGTATAAGCTATTTCTTAAAATGATATCTTCAATAATGACCTTTTACTTTATTTTTTGTGTGCAAGACCTATCACATATTTACCAGAATTCCAAAAAATTATAATATAATTTTTGGTCTTGTGGAAATCATGGTCTATTTTAAAATATTATATATGGACTGAGAGGGAGAAAATAGAAATATAGACTATTATACAATAATATCTAGTAACATTGTCTTAAAGGAGAGTTTCTAATAATAATTATGTATTGGAAACCTAAGTCAGTGTCTAGATCAAGGTAGGTACTAATGTAGAGTTTGCCATCATGATTATCATTTATCAAGTCACCTTGAAAGGATTCAAGCCTCATAGCAGGTAGTAAGTGTATTGAGTTTTTTCTTTTACCTTCCATTCGAGATTTTTGTTAGTGACTAAAAGGATTCACAAAAAATCTATAATATTACAAATGGCTCTCCATTAAGAGTGGATAGTAAAATTATTCTGTATAATGAGGTAAAATCATTATGCATAATAGAAAAAAGTACTTGGTCCAGGATAAGTCTGCAATCATGGATTTTTGAATTCTAGCCAGATTTATTCAGGAAAACTCTTATTTATTCACAAATAACATTATTTATTCATAATAAACTGCTCTTTATTCGTAATAATCATTAGAGTGACACAGAAAAATGTTACTATGAAGATTTATTTGATCACATATAAGAATGGAGAAATGAAAGAAACGGAGTCTTCTAACGTTTGAATTTTTTGAGTACATGGAGCAGCTGAAAATGTTTAGAAACGGGGAAGGTAGTTGAAGTTAGTAAAATCTTCAAGAAGGGACTTTGCATACCCCAGGTATCTGAGGAAGTGGGGTCCTCTCTTATTGGAGGTGGTGCTTCTGGAACTGAGTGAGTGACTCAAACCTTTGCTTTTGAGTGCCAGTGTAAGAACTCAGACCTCTAAGAAAAGAGATTCACATCTCACGATGTTCCTCTCTATACATGAGATACAAAATGAGAGAAATCAGCAGGAGGCAACTTTGCCAAGAGAAATAGCCATCAAGGGATGATGCTAATGAGAACAAAAGACAACAGTAAGTCCTTATCTTTTTTTTTTTTGCCAGTCCTAGGCTTGAGCTCAGGGCCTGAGCACTGTCCTTGGACTTTCTCAAGGCTAGAGCTCTACCACTTGAGCCTCAGCACCACTTCCAGCTTTTTTCTACATGTGGTACCGAGGAATCGAACCTAGGTCTTCATGCATGCGAGGCAAGCATTTTAACCACTAGGCCAAACTCCTGGCCCCAGTCCTTTATCTTTAAACTTCTTCCAACTTCCCAGCCTGCCAGTCTCTTTCTATTATTTCTGGTTAACAGAATGTATAGTAAAGCTATTAGGAGAATGAGAAACTGGATTTATGCATTCAAATACAGTACCAGTACTAGTAAAATCTAAATGGGTGTGTTTAAAGTTGGAGAAACAATAACTTCCCAATCACCGCATGAATTTTTCCTCAATATGCCAGATAGTATCTATGTAAATAAAAACCCTAAAAGTGTGTGGGATGTCTGTAGGTATAATTTGTAGATGCTTTAGGGGAGAGTTTTAAAAGATTTACAATGTGTAAAGTACTTTAAAGGGAAAAGTTTGGAGATATATATATATATATATATATATATATATTTACTGCTCGTCAAGGACCCTATCCTCATGATAATGAACAAAAACTATTTTTTCCTACATACATTATACAAGATGCTTCAATTATTTTCTTGTATTTAGGAACACAATATTAATATGTCATGTTAAAAATGATGTCAAGGTGCCAGGAGTTTGGCCTAGTGGTAGAGTGCTTGCCTAGCATGCATGAAGACCCGGGTTCCATTCCTTGGAACTACATACACAGAAAAAAGCCAGGAGTGGTATTGTGGCTCAACTGGTAGATCTCTAGCCTTGAGAAAGTCCAAGGACAGTGCTCAGGCCCTGAGTACAAGCCCCAGGACTGGCAAAAAAAAAATGATGTCAAAATCTGAATGGTTAACATGTGATGATTGAACAAACAGATTAAAAAAAAGAGGAGGTCAAATACTATGAGCAGAGGACTGGTTATTGGTTCAGTTTTTACTGAATTGGAGAATATTGGAAATGGCACAAATTGTTTACTCCCCCAGATTTGTCTTATGTCTTCTTAAACGATGCAGTCAGAGTAGGTGTTTCTTAGAATTAATTCTGCTTCAAGTGTTCTGGGAACATTTCCCATAGACAATATCTCATATGTTATTTAATTATTTAAATAATTTTAATTTGAAATAAAATGTTTATATTTACCTGCACACCATGGAAAGTTGGCAAGGTGACACAGCCTCACTGTCTTAAAACGTTCAGTTAGATTTCTAGCTTCTTATTCCTATCTTCATTCCTATTTCAAGTTCTCTCACGTGTAATTAATAGTACCATTTTCTGTTCTGAACTAACCATGACATTCTAGTGATGAGTAGTTAGAATGTCCATTTCAGCCATTCCCTGGCTTAATGAAGCCATCTATAAAATTATCCCTAAAGGTCAGACATGTGTCAAGGCCAAAATTAAGTAATATCTGTTCTAGTCTTGGCATTTCATAGTCGACAAATTTTACATATTTTATTATTATTACCTTAGAAAGAAAATCAAAATAGGAAAGTTTTCTTATTGAGGACTAATTAAAGCTCTTTTTGAGACTTGTTATGAATGTTGAGACTTCTGGGTGGAAATCTACAGATGGTAGTAATTTTGGTTGAAATGCCTTTCCAGTTTCCATCACTTGGTAAGCTATAGAAGCGGATCTACCCTCTCTTCGATTTCTTGTTTATAACAAGATATGACATTTATAAAGAGACATTGGAACTCAAAAAAGGGGATTCTATTTTATAAATACTTTTTAGATCATCTACATTTTTGTTCTATTATCCTAAACTATTAGAAATACACCTAAATTCCTTTAAACCCTAAAGGAGTTAACTTTAATTACCATTTGCACTTAACACTAATTAAGAGTCTCCATATGCTCTTTACTTTGGTATATGTAAACTGTTACGTAGTCTGTAGGTTACTTTTTTGTGTGTGTTTCTTACTACTTCCTAGGTGATTCTTGCTTGTGAATGTTTACCTGCTGATTTTAAGCCCTTTGAATATTTGTTCTAATTATCTTTCCTTCTCACCATTGTGTGTTTGTGCATGCCCATGTGCATGCGAGTATTGGGGCCTGAATTCAGAGCCTTGACACTGTCCCTTATCTTGTTTTGCTTAGGTACTCCAATATTTGAACCACAATTTTACTTGCTGGATAATTGGAGAGAAGAGTATCAGAAACTTATTTTGCTAGGCTGGCTTTGAACTGTAAACCTGGATTTCAACTTCCTAAATAGCTAGAAATACAGGCCTGACCCAGCAGTGCACATTTTTCTTATCTTTTTTTAATTGTCAGGGTTATACATACAGTTATATTACAGTTACATTCATAAGCTAGTGAGTACATTTCTTCTAAAACATTGTTACACCTTTCCATATTTTTCTTCCTCTTCCCTTCCCCTCACCTCTCCTAAGTTGTACAGTTTATTTTCAACATATGTAAATATGTCTATTACAGGTTCATCCTTTGTCCTTTGTCTCATCTTGTTTTTCTTCTTCCTTTCCCTAATTCAAATAAACAAATAAATATATATACAATATACCAGCCATCTAAGTCAGATGCAGTCAGATGGGGAAAAAAGAGGGTAAAGAAATAACTACACATAGTACATTAAAAAACAAAGTTAAAAGTGTGCAATGATAAGTTGTGGGAGACAAAATTATGTCATGACTCATTATATTAGTAAAGATGGCAAAAAGGGAAAAACAAGGCAATATAAAATGTTGTTACATAGTAGCTACATTTGAGTAAACTAATTGCTAAAACAAACATTTCCCAGTGCCTAATTCAAATGAAGTACTAGATATTATTCATATCCTCATCCAATCTAACTTGTATGAGCAACTCTAACTCACATGGGTTGTACGAGCTTGCCATTCTGCTATGTTCAACATCATAATGCAGTATACACACTGACCAGATCAAGATAAGATATGAGTCTAGCCAGACAGTTTCAAAAGCATTTGAAGAAAGGACAGAAAATCAACACATATTGAGATTTATGCTTTAAAAAAATACAGATATGGCACATACACATCAATATTTGAGAAATACTGCTCCAGGCCTTCATCATCCAGTATGGAGTCCAATAGTCAATACCCAAGATGGTATTAAGCAGTTAACATGCTCTAGTCAGAGTTGAGATCTGCTATAACTATGAAGTACACATGAAAGTTCACAAACTGAGTATAAAAGCATACAAAAATCTAGTTTGTGATTGCATATTAAATGAATAATAATAGCAATGGGTTAAGCAAATACATAATTAAAATTATTTTCTCACTCCTTAGTTAATGAATATGTTCATGCTAATATTTCAAATAATTCACATTGTTCAACCCATTTATATTGGACAATATTTCTCCCAGGGATTAGAAGACTTTTATCTTCCAAGGTCATTAATATTAAAAGAAGTTGTCCAGGCCAAAAGTTGTCCCCCACAAGTGAATTTGTATAAAAATATGACAATGGGCCAATTTTGAAAGTTTTGTGATTTTTATCAAACTCTGTGCTTAGTCATAGTCATCAGTTCTCCTCAAGGCTAGAAAATTTTATTTCTTTATCTGTGTTTGAAAAGAGTTATACAATTTTTAATCTTACTGTTGTATTTTTTTCAGATTTCTTGTTTATTTATTTGAGAAAGGGCCTTAGTAAGCAGTTGTGCTAGCCCTGAACTCTTGATCCTCCAGCTTTAGTCTTCCAAGTGCTGAGATTATAGGTATGTACAATCATAACTAGCAAGATCTAGTTTTTAAACTTTGTGGGAGAAGTGATGCATTTGAAAAACAAACAACAAACAACATAATGAATAAAACCTGTCTGCCTCTGGCTCCAGACAAAACACGCATAAGATACTGGCTGCTATCCCAGAACTTAACCTTGGAGATGCTAGGAAAGCAAGAATCAGGTTGACAGACCTCAAGACCTTGAAACCTTAATGAACCCTAGGGAGGCTGGTGGTAGGTTCCCCCTGTCCAATTAGAAGAATGCCAGAGGCACAAATAGAGGATGGATGGAAGGATATCATTGTTCTTTGTTTTCATCTACTGTTTTGCTGATATCACTGCCCACCTATCCAAGACTTAAAAGCTCTAGAATGAATTGAATAGCTGATAAAAAAGAGAAAAGGAAGGATACTGGAATTATTGAATTGGCTGTGCTGGGGGAAAACAAGAAGAGATAGAGGTATAGAAATTCACCTCTGAAATTTCTTTTTTGACTCTCATTCTTCTCTTCTCACCTGCCTTGAACAAAGAGAAGTAACCATTGAATGTAAGTCATGTCAGATAATAAAGAAGGGTTTTCTTCTTGGGTCAGGCCTCATAAAAGTATAGAATGGATGTACTTTCTCTCCATTATAAGGGGCCTGCTCATCATAATAACTCAATATATCATTATCATAACATATTATTATATCATTCTGATATGAAACCCAAATGTGCTGTACATTTACTATAATAAAACTATTAAGTATGTTTGATACTTTACATATCTATTCTTATCCTTTTCTATTTTTACTTGATACAAGATTTGTCAAGTAAGCATAAACTTTATTCCCTAACGTGTTTAAAAAACACCAACAAGCAGGGCACCATGGCTCACGTCTATAATCCTAGCTACTCAGGAGGCTGAGATCTGAGGATCAAGGTTCAAAGTCAGCCCAGGCACAAATGGACCTGAGACTCTTATCTCCAATTAACCTCTAGAAAATGAAAAGTGGGGCTTGGCTCAAGGTAGGATTGTAGCCTTGACATAAAGAGCTCAGGGACAGTTCCTAGGCCTAGAGTTTAAGCCCCATGACTCCCCCCCCCCACAAAAACGAACACCAACAAAAACAAAACTAATTTGTTATGTATTTTATATGATTATGTTTCTACTAAGTTTGCTTATATCAGTTTTCATCTGACATTAATGTGTTTCACCTGATATTAATGATAACTGGTTCATATTGTTATCATTTGTATTGATTCTCAATACAGCAATGTTCCAAATTGGGGCATTTGAAACATGATTAGATTTAAAGAATTCATTAATTGATGTATTGTTGTATTTATAATTCATGCAATATTGCAGCTCTTGATGTCTTTAGAATATGGGAGTCTAATTTGAGAGAGTAGGTCACTTGAAACATGCCCTGAAAAGATGGAACTTCCCAATGGCTCCTTCCTTTCTAGAGGCAGCTTTGTTCTAACCTCCCTCCCTCCATCTTCTTTGTCACTGCCAGCCAGAAATAATGGAATCACATTATCATGTAGGAAGACCCCTGAAACTGGAAGGCAAAATAAATAATTCCTCTTCTAAGTTGTTGATCTCAGGGATTTTTGTCATAACAATGGAAAGCTGACAACACATATATTACATACCTCATAAAATTATAATTGAAAATATAATCTTTGACATTCCAGAAGGCGGAAAACTCCCACACAAAGTCTATGAGAGTGTAATCTTATTATGAAATAAATGTTAAGCTAGAATTTGATGCTATCACAAGAAAAACACTAAGGAATGAAAAGACAGAAATATCATTCTTTTTGAAAATAGGCAGACACAAGTTTTCAAGTTTGGCTCCAAGTAAGAGGATATGGCAATATCTGCTCTTTACCTGGAAATTGAAAAGTTCATTTTGTTAGTCAATTAATGTTACTCTACGGAAATGCAAATTTCTCATATTGTTATGACCAGAAATCATGTTATAATTTGTAGAAAGATACTTACTAATGCTTAACTATTAGAGTACTTCAGAACCAGAGAGAATTGCTGCCTTTTCAAACATTGCACATAGATGTTTAACGTATTCTGAAGAAATGCATTACTGGGTATTTAGGTTGGCATAAGACTTATTTAGTCCTTTCTTTGTTTTTCTGGTTGTGGGATTTGAACTTAGGGCCTAGACACTGTCCCTGAGCTCTTTCACTCAAGGCTAGTGCTCTACCAACTTGAATGCCAACTCTCCTTCCAGTTTTGGGATGGTTAGTTGAAGAGTCTCACAGATTTTGCTGCCTGGGCTGGATTTGAACAGTGATCCTTCGATCTTCCTGAGTACCTTACTGAAGAAAGGAAAATAGTTTGTGCCCAGGCTGGCTTTGAACTCTGTTCCTCAGATCTCAGCCTCCTGAGTAGCTAATGTTACAAGTGTGAGCCACCGGCGCCAGGCAAACCTTTTATCATTTTCACAATGGCTTGAAATAAATTACCATATGCAAGACACTACATATTGGTCCCAAATTCTATAAAGAGAGAAAAGAAAATAAAATAAAACCAAAAAAAGACAAGTCTCCAGGAAATTCGGGAGAACTATGAAAAGCCCATATTCCACCAATACAGATGAAAAAGATTGAAAGTATCATTTAGAAAATAACTAATAATCCCACAATAGTAGCTTCATAAAATTATATAACGGAAACATTAACAGTCTATAAAAATCTAACTTCTTGATGATTTCATGTTCTTTATTTATTTCTATATTTCTTTCAGATATCTTAGACCTTAGGTACAACAAAATATAGTGATGAGCTATGAGCAGACATACTTTGGAGAAATTTTGGATGATATCATATAAGTATTTAAATCCATAGCACACCATTAAGAGATACCATGATGTGGAAGCCACATCTTGTTGGTAGTGGATATTTTTCATTTGTTCTTATAGATGATAGTTTGTACATTGACGTTTTTTTCTCTCTTTCTCTCTCTCCTTGATGGAATAAAATGCTAACAGAAATACAAAGTTCTAGAAATGTCACCAAGAATATTTTTTAACATGATGTCTACAGAAACTGAAGAAAATGTAGGCAACCAAGACAGATCAAGAGTACAAACATATATTATGTGCTGCAGCTAAATGCTCTAAATACATTTCCTCTTTTCAGTTTAGGCTATGTCTAAATGCTTTTTAGCTTCCACAGAACCACGCTGAAATGAATTCTTTTTCTGTTCCCTAATATGTACTACATCTATTTAAAATTAAAATATATTAATTTAATTAAGTTGTTAGTACTATAAAATCAAAATATATTAATTAAATTAGGTTGCTAGTGATTATTAAGTATGAGATGGCTATAAATTATAGGTTCTAAAAGATAAGTTTGTCTGTATAAACATATTATGGCCAAAAGGAAGAAAATGTATCAATGTTTTGATTAATCAAACACATATCTCAATCACTATAGTATATGTTCTACTTTTTTGCTTCACATTGAATTTTGAAGTGCAAAATGTGCACTTTCCGTGAGCTCAAGCCTCAGTCCTTTTTCATTTAGTATCTTTTTTCAGGTAAGATTTCACATTACCTTGTCTTGGGCTAACTCCTAACCATGATTTCCCTATTTCAGCTTCCTGAGTAGCTAAGATTACAGGTGTGTACTACCTCTGCAGGTCTTTTAAACACTGTTTTTTAAACACCAAAAAAATTGTAGCAAAGTATAAAATATAAAAGTAAGATGGCAAGTGACTCAAAGTCAATAAATATGTGTAAAGCTAAAATTGTTCTTAAAAATACAAATAGAGAGCTGAGAGGGGATTTGTCTCCATCTGACACTAACTAGAACACATAAGGCCAGCCTTGCTAAGGATTCGCTTTTTCATATCCAAAGAGTGAATTGTCTCCATACTGAAATCTGTAAGTGAGCCAAAGATAGGGTTTTAGAAACCAATGAGATTCTAAACAACTTCATTCTTCAGGAGGAAAACAGATATAGATTACTCTTTTCATTTTAGAATTATGATTCCACAGATCTCCTAAATATCTTCACATAACAAATACACTTGAGAGGAAATTTATAAATATAAATATAAATATAAATTTTAACTTTAATTCAAACATCTTATACAAAATCCTTCAGATTTAAACCTTTTGTTGTGGGTTACCATTGTTTTATTGCTATAATTGTGGAAGACTATATTTTTTTTCTAAATCATTAAATCAACAAGTTTTCTCAGACTATGTCACATGGTACAAGGTATTAAGTAAAATTTTAAAACAATGAGAAATCGTTCGTGTTTAGATTTTTGACTGTCCTAGGCTTCTGTAACTATAAATCAAATAAACATTATGAGCTCTAAATCAGGTCTCATATTCTAAATTTTATTTTTATCACTGGCAATACGACATAGTAGAAAAAGAGAAAGATTTAAATGAAGCTGGGTACTGGTGGCTCATGCCTGTAATCTTAGCTACTCAGGAAGCTGAGAACTAAGGATCCTGGCTCAAAGCAAGCCCGGGCACAAAAATTGATGAGAGTCTTACCTCCAATTAAGCACCAGAAAACCAGAAGCGGCCCTATGGTTTAAAGTGGTAGAGTGCTAGCCTTTGAGCTGAAGAGATTAGGGAAACCTCCAGGCCCAGAGTTCAAGTCCCAGGATCAGTAAAAGAAAAGAAAAAAATGAAAAAAGAAATAAACACTTAAATGAGAATTTGGCTGTGTTTATTTCTTAATCACAAATAAGAATTTATTTAGGGGGGGCGGGAGTTTGGCCTAATGGTAGAGTGCTTGCCTAGCATGCATGAAGACCCGGGTTCAATTCCTCGGTACCACATACACAGAAAAAAGCTGGAAGTGATGCTGAGGCTCAAGTGGTAGAGCTCTAGCCTTGAGAGAGTCCAAGGACAGTGCTCAGGCCCTGAGCTCAAGCCCAGGACTGGCCAAAAAAAAAATAATTTATTTAGGGTCACATTTTCTAAGATCTTTTGAAAATAATTCCAGTTTAATAAGGTCATTTTGCCCAGGAAACAGGTTGCTGTTTTCAGGAAAAAAGGCAAGAAACTATCTTTTGTATTTTATTCCTATTTCCAGAAATTTCTGATAAGATACTATAGAGTATGGGTGACAAGATAGACTCCAAAAGCTGAACTTACCAAGCCTTTGATTTTACAAAATTACTCTAGGGAACAGATTCACCATTGGATATTCTGCTTTGAGTCTACTGACTTGTGACAGAGATATATTGAATTATTTACTATCCTCTTTTGACAAGAACTGGTTTCTGATCCTTATCTTAGAGAAAGTGTCACAAAAATAATGAGAGATATTTAGGAGTGATCAAGTGTTTACAGTTGCTTAAACTTATCCTTTGCTATGCCTTGGGCCCAATTTTCATCAGATTTCTCTCCTTTCAGGGAGGACGCTGAAGTCTGTAAAAAAAAAGAACCTACAAGGATGGAAGTTCTTGGGTCTGTTTGTGTGAGTCACAATTTCATTCTTCAGTGGGGAGATTTTCAGGTCTCACTGCCTTTTCATTTACCTTTTCCAAGGATTTTAAAAAGTAGCTTTATAACTCCTTCATAGAAATCACTGGCTACCAAATAAGTTTGGAACTAATTTCTTCATAAGGTGTGCTTAATTCTGTCTCTTCCATCTGTAACTCTGAGAGTATATCAACTCTAGGTTGGCTAGATCCTCTACAACTGTGGCATTCATATAGCCCAAAGCCTTGTGTAATGGAAGTATTTTAGTTAGAATAAGTTGATGGTGAAATTACTATGAACGAATTCTTGAGAAACTTTTTGTTTTTCCACTTTTTGATATCTCTTGAATACCAGTGACTAGTATAGCCTCTAACTAATGACTTAATTTTTTACATTAAAAATTGGCAAAAGTTCTGTCAATTAAACCTTAATCATTCCTTTCATTATCAGCCTATATGATGGAATGTAAGTACCCTTTTAAAAGTTTTTGTAGTAAATGATATTGCCTTCATTGGTGATTATAAATACTTGACTAAACTGATTGATTGAACAAAATTATTGAAGTATTTCAGGGATCTTATTCCATCTCACCACCAAAGATATCTACAGTGTTAAAAAGTATGTAAATAGTCCAACATTCTATATACGTGTTTTCTTTCTTTCTTTACTTTTTTAGAATAAATTATATATACTTTTGGGAGAATGCTTGAACTTTTGTGTTGTAAAAATATGTAATACTGGCAGCAAGTATGGCCTAGTGGTAGAGTGCTTGCCTAGCGTGCACGAAGGCCTGGGTTCCATTCCTTAGCACATAGAAAAAGCCAGAAATGATGCTGTGACTCAAGTGGTAGAGCTCTAGCCTTGAGAAAGCCCAAGAACAGTGCCCAGGACTGGCAGAAAAGGAAAGATAAAACACATAATACTTCCAAGTACTGATGGCTCACAGCTGTAATCCTAACTAGAGGCTGAGATCTGAGAATCACATTTCAGAGCCAAGCAGGAAAGTCCATGAGAATCTTTTATCTCCAGTGCATTACCAGAAAACCAGAAGTGGCACTGGGGCTCAAAGTGGTAGAGTGCTAGCCTTGAGCAAAAAGAATTCAGGGACAGTGCCCAGGCCCAAGAGGTCAAGCCAACCAAAAAAAAAAAATACTGTCTTACATCAAATATAAATATTTTTTACTTTTTATTGGAATGAGCTAAATTTTAATTTACTATCTTTAATCAGAAAAATTTAGTTATTATATAAATTAAGTTCCTGTTTTCTCCTTTTGTGAACTGATTTATTTGTTAAATGATTGAGTAAATTTTGAGACTGCTGTTATATGATACGTGGCATGTATTTTTAAGTAAACATCATGTAAGATTAAAGCATTCTGAAAGAAAAGCGCATTTTTTATCAAAATGTCTTTCAGACTTAAGCTTTAAAAAAACTTCTGCAGATTAAAGGTGTACTAACTCCATGACTTTACATTTTACCTTCTGATATATGTTTGTATACTTTCATAGGCAGAGAAAATAACTATAAAAAATTCTGATCTCTTTGTAAAGCCTATCTTTAGCCCAGCTTGTGGTGATTTTGCAAGTGTATTTTTTGAAAATTTTAAAATGAACTCATTTTATTACCAGCAAAAAAATATTTTTGTAGAGGTATTATGATGACGACAAGAGAGTTGCAGTTACATAAAGAGAATAAAAGTGTTTTTAATAGGTATTACAATGATGATGACAAGAGAGGTTGCAGTTACATAAAGAGTTTTTCCCTTCAATCCCCCACCAGAGCCTATGTTTTTTAAAATTAATTAATTAAATTTAGTTTATAGTCAGGATAATGTATAGAGGGCTTACAGTTACATTTGTCAGATAGTAGGTGCATTACTTCTCACACACTTGATGCCCCCTCTCATGTATTTGACCCCATTTTTCTCCCCTTACTCCCTCCCAATCATATTGTTTCCTCCCTTCCCTTCCATATTTCAAATAAATAAATAAAAGTATATACAATATACCCGGTAACAAAGTAAGTTACAGTAACAACATGAGATTAACCATAGGGCAAAAAAAGAGAAGAGAAATAACATAGTACATTAAGAACAACAATGCCACAAGATAAACCTCTTGTTTAGGAACCTATGTTCTTAAATCTCAGAAGCATAGCATATTTCTCTCACTTTTTAAAAAATATTTTATTAAATTAATGTATAGAGGGCTTACAGTTACATTCATTAGGTAGTAAGTATATTATTTCTTGAACATTGTTACTCTTACTATTTTTTACTCCCACTTTCCCTCCCCACACCCTATCTCAAGTTGTAGAGTTAATTTCCAACATTTTATCTATGAATATTACTGTTACACTGGTTCATCCTTTGTCTCATTGTCTTGTTTTTCCCCTTTGATTCCCTGATTCAAATAAATGAATATATATGTATACATATACATATACATATACATATCAGGTATCAAAGATAGATATACCAGTTATAGAAGATAAACCATAAGGGAAAGAAAAATGAAGAAGAGAGAGAAAAAGAAATAGCTTCACTGCAGTTTAATGCAGTCCCACTTATCCAGCTTTTGTCTGATTTGTTGTGTTTCTTGGTCCTTATTAAGAAAGTTTCGACCTGTGCCAAGAAGACCTAGAGTATCTCCAATTCCTTCTTGTAAAGTTTTCAGTGTATCAGCTTTTACTTCGACGTCTTTGATCCATTTGGAGTTAATCCTAGTGCAGGGTGACAAAGAAGGATCCAATTTTAGTTTTCTGCAGGTGCTTAACCAGTTCTGCCAGCACCACTTGTTGAAGAGGCTGTCTTTCTTCCATTCTATTTTTTTGGCTCCCTTATCAAAGATTAGGTGACCATAGATCTGTGGGTTAATATCTGGGTCTTCAGTTCTAGTCCATTGGTCTTCAGAGCTTCTGTATAGCAAAGGACATAGCTAGCAAAGTAAGTAGAAATCCTACAGAGTGCGAGAAGATCTTCACTAACCATACAATGGACAAAGGCCTCACATCTGAAATATATCAATAGCTCAAAAAATTGAATCACTCCAAGACTAATCTCCAATGAAACAACCATCCCATTAAAAGGTAGGCCAAAGAGTTAAAGAGAGTCTTCTCTGAAGAAGAAATTAGAATGGCCTATAGACACATGAAGAAATGCTCAACATCTCTGGTCATAAAAGAAATGCAAATCAAAACAACTCTAAGATTCCACCTCACTCCAGTTAAAATGGCCAGGATCAAGAAAACTAGTAACAACAGATGTGGGAGGGGATGTGGCCTGGAGGGATCACTACTACACTGCTGGTGGGAGTGCAAACTTGTCCAACCACTATGGAAAGCAGTATGGCAGTTCCTCAAAAGACTAAATATAGAACTTCCCTATGACCTAGCAATTCCACTACTTGGCATTTACCCAATCGTCAAGAAGCAAGGACATACTAAATCCACTAGCACAACCATGTTCATTGCAGCACTATTTACCATAGCAAAGATATGGAACCAACCTAGATGTTCCTCAGTTGATGAATGGATGCACACGATGTGGTATTTGTACACAATGGAATTCTATGCTGCTGTCAGAAAGAATGACATTGCCCCATTTGTTAGGAAATGGAAAGACTGAGAAAAAAATCATATTAAGTGAAGTAAGCCAGACACAAAGGAACACAGGCCCAATAGTCTCCCCCATTTGTCATAATCAGTAGGAATCTTGGGCTCTCCTAGCAGAGATTCACAATAGAACAAAATCTAGATACATAAGGCCATATAATATGAGGCTCAATATAAGGACCTCCAGGATATAGAAACAAAAGCATTATAATGAGTGATTGTTGTCCTTGATGTACTATGTTATCTCTTATCTCTTTTACTGTTCCTTGTTTATTTCATATTGTTACAATATTTCACCTTGTAAAACTTTCAGGGTATCCAAAGGAACATAAGCTCAATGCTTTCCCTCAATTTTAATAATTTGTACAAACCTAGGACTCTCCTAGCAGAGGATTACAATAGCTCAAACCCTGGATACATAAGGCCTTATAGGATGAGGCCAAATTAATGAATCCCCAGGACATGGAAACAAGAGCTTAATTATGAGTGGATGTTGATCTTAATGTACTATGATGTTCTCTTCTCTTGTGTTGCCCTTTGGTTAATCTCATATTGTTACAGGATCTGACTTTTTAGCCTGGTATATTATATATATGTTTATTTGTTTATTTGAAATAGGAGAGGAAAAATAAGATGAGGGGATGGGTGAGGCAGAGAAATGGGGACAAAACATCAGAAGGGGTATCAATGTATGAGAAGTAATGCACCTACTACCTTACGAATGTAACTGTAACCCCTCTATACATTAAAAAAATAGAAAACAAAATTCAAGGTATCTGCCTTAACCTCAAGGTCTTTCATCCATTTGCAGTTAATTCTGTTGCAGGGTGACAAATAAGGATCTAACTTTAGTTTTCTACAGGTGTTTAGCCAATTCTTCCAGCATCATCTGTCGAAGAGACTGTATTTCTTCCAGCCAGTTTTATGGGCTCCCTTATCAATGATTAGGTGGCCACAGATGTATGAGTTAATTTCTTTGTCTTCAGTTCTATTCCATTGGTCCTCAGGGTGGTTCATGTGCCAATACCAAGCTGTTTTTATTACAATTGCTTTATAGTAACTTTGGAATTTAGTATTGCTATTCCTCCAGCACTGTTCTTTCTGCTAAGAATTGTTTGTGCTATACAAAGTCTTTTTAAAAAATGTATTTGTATTCTTTATTGTTGGCGTAATGTATAGATGGGTTAAGTTACATAGTAACTGTAGTAAGTGCATTACTTCTCACCCCTTCTCATGGATTCTGTCCCCATGTCCCTCCCCCCACCTCCTCCCAATCATCTTGTTTCCCCCCCCTTCCCTTTCCTATTTCAAACATACAAATAAACATATATACAATATGCCAGGTAAAAGTCAGATACTGTAACAATATGAGATCAACCAAAGGGCAAATAAAAGAGAAGAGAAATAACAGTACATTAAGAACAAAAATCACACAAGATAACCCTCTTGTTTCCATACCCTAGAGTTACTTTCATTTAGTCTCATCCTATAGGACCTTATGTACTTAGGTTTTGAGCTATTGTAATCCTCTGGTAGGAGAGACCTAGATGTGTACTAATTATTACAAATGAAAGAAACCATTGAGCCTATGTTCTTTGGGTGTGGCTTACTTTACTTAATAAGATTTTTTCCAGGTCTTTCCATTTCCTTATGAATGGGGCAATGTCATTCTTTCTGGCAGCATAGAATTCCATCGTGTATAAATACCACATCTTGTTGATCCAATCATCTACTAAGAGGCATCTGGATTGGTTCCATATCTGTGGTAAATAGTGCTGCCATGAACATCGTTGTGCTAGTGGCTTTAGCATGTCCTTGTTTCTGGATGATTGGGTAAATGCCAAGGAGTGGATTTGCTGGGTCATAGGGGAGCTCTATGTTTAGGCTTTTGAGGAACTGCCATACTGCTTCCCATAGTAGTTGATCCAGTTTACACTTCCACCAACAGTATATACAGATTCTTTTATTATTTCATATATTTCTCTAAATGCTACTTTGGCTTTACTCTTGATTCAGATACCATTGTCATCAACACTTTCCTTTATTTTGTTCAAGATCTCCTTTAACTTGAACCAAGTCTGTGTCTTCTCTACTTTCTTACTCTACTTTGATCCTTCAATCTTCTTAATTCCACACAGTGACCTGTGAGCCTAGTCTTGCTCCTCCAATATTTACATCCTTAAGAACAGAGGGTATAGCAACTTATCCGGCTGCTGCTTATGTTAGAATATTTATTTCAGTATCACCTGTATAATATAGTCAATAATTTATATATAAGCACATGTAAAATATAAAGAATGTTTCTATAAAATGAGAGCCAATTTTAGAGGCATATTTTCCTAAATTCATACATCTCTTTTGAAAACTCTCTGAAACTCCTGGGAAACATTGTTTCATGATTTAAAAAAGCTACATGTGCCAGAGTTTACAGGCTTTCTGAGACCTATTTCAGAACTAAGGAATTAGAGAAAAGCTTTTAGACTAAAAAAACATGTCTGCAATGTTATTTAAGTCTAGCTTGACATGACAATGTAGCATCTGTTTTGGTTACTGGCTTTATTAATGGACTCCATACTGAAACGAGAGATATTATTCAAAGACATCGTGTTAATTGGAAAAATGCCCCAGTTTCTGAAATCCAATCTCTAACAATAACGAATCATGAGTATGCGAGCTAGTCAAGCTATACGTACATAATACAAACTCATAACTCATCAACTTAATCAAGCTCCGGAAAATAATTCTAAAATCTTAGGGCAAACCTAAACAGAAAATCTTTTTGGCACAACTAGACAGATACAGTTATGACCTTTGATTTAGCTAATATTTGTTTTTTACCTATTCTGGGGAAAAAAAGGATTTAAGTCAATAGCTCCAAAGCTATATATGCAGTTTATAAAGCTATGTCACTCCTATTATAATCAGGTATTTAAACTATACTATGATTATACTTGATCCTGTAATTCAATTACTTAAAAGCTCTTAATTTAAGGATCCCACATAAAGAAAATGTAGAAGCATTATATCCCTGATCAAATCAGATCTCAAAAATGTAACCTTGGTAATGCCCTAAGGAGAAACTCTCCCCACCAAACAGATGCTGGTGGTTCATGTCTCTAATCCTAGTTATTTAGGAGACTAAGATTTGAGAATCAAGGTTCAGAGCCAGCCTGGGCAGTCAAATCTACAAGATTCTTATCTCAAATTCATCAATAAAAAGCTAGAAATGAAGGAATGTCTCAAATGGTAGAGCATTAGCTTTGTGTGGCAAAGCAGAACATTTATTTTTGTTTTTTTCCCATCCCTCTTGATGAATCAGAGCAATTGATCTCATAAATGACCAGCCAGTGAGGATTCTCAGTTCTGAGAGTACTCAAAGATGCTATCCTGATAAATTCATGATCGAATTCTAAAATTTGGCAACTGCTAATTATATTCATATTTTCCATCAAAAGTTAAAAGTAGCATTTTCTCCAGTTCTTCCAATTAAAATACTCCATATTCTAGAATCTACTGATTTAGTTAGCAGAAGATACTATCACTTAAAAATGAACCTTGCATACTATAGGAAGTGCCCTTGAATCTTAGTTCTACCAGTGTTATTCCTGTTAAAGTAGAGATGTCCAGCCCAGAATTCCTGTCTCCCAAATGAAAAAAAATGTAAATGCTATGCCATCAGTAATTTGGAACCTCCCAGAAAGGTCTAGAACCAGGAGTTAGTTCCATAAGGCAAGCTGAGAGCAAACCAAGGTGGCAAATTTTGTTAAGATGCTTGAACCTGAATGCTTTCACTACCCACTCATGTTTTTATCCCCTTTTTAAGTCCTTTTTTTCTATCCCCTGCAGGTGCATCTTTGCTATTCACATAATTCTAGTCATGGTAGCTATCACTTTCTACAATGAACTTGATTTTGGTAATCTCTTTCCTCCCTTAGAATAATCAATTTCCTTCTTAATAGTTCCTCCATTAGAGAATCCCAGATTCCATAACAATTTTACAGTACCATCTCATAACTTTTTCTTTTAATTATTGGTTATGCATACTTTTTTTCTTCAAAAGCCCCCATTTCCCCTAAATCTTGCTTTTGACTCAGGTTTGAAGGCATTCTCTATTTTATCCCTAAGGACCTATTTGCTTTTTTACTTTAGTCTTCACAGAGATCCTATTTCAAGACTAAAACTTTCCAAACACACAAACACATTACAAAAACCCATTTTACAGGCAGAAGAATTTATACTCATTCATGCAGTGACATCCACACAAATATTTACATCATTTCCTCAAGAGACAAGAATATTTATTCCTTGCCTTGTTATATGAATAGAATGGATCTACATGGTATTAAACACAGTGTTACTTGATAAGTTTGGAACTGTCCTGCATGCAAAGAAAATGGGATCACTCTCATATTCCCAAGTGTATGTGGACAAAATCTCTCTTAAAAGAGATTTCAAGAATTACAAGATGCAAATCCATGGGAAAATTATTCTGTGAACTCTGGGTAGTCTTGAATGAGGCTTGTCTCATTTGTGGTAGCAATGTCGATTGCTATCTGTTTGTTACTTGAACTGGGTCCTTTTATTTCTATAATCTAATTAGTCTTTATCAAGTCTTTTATCCAATTGCCTTATTTTCTCTCTTGATTGTTCTATTATCCCAGTTTTAAGATTTTTAGGCACTAGATGAGCCAAAAGGTCTACAAAAACATGTTACAATGACAATTTCAGGCATGGCAATGAAGGGTATGAACTCTCCTCTAAAAGGCTGAAGTATTGGGAATAACCTAAAATACTTGGCCACTGCAGCAGAGCATGAACAGTGTGGACAGATTACTTGGAGCTGCTATTGTGTGTTTGTACTCAGGAATTTTCTGCGAGCTCTGCATCTTGCTTGCTCTGTCGTATGAAATAACTAACACTGGAACTCAAGTTACCTCAGTTACGAGCATTTCTTGAAGACTGCAGGGGGTCCCAAACAGTTGTCTCTCTTTAACCATCCTAATGTTGGATTTGATCCTGAATGCTCTGTGTGAGTTTCTAGAAGCCTTACTCATGCCAAAGCTATCAACAGCAATATTGATATCATAAAATGAGCGCTTTGACTTCCAGTGCTGCCCTTCCTCTAGCATCTGAACGAAAGCACACAGGGGCCCAACCTCTGTGAATTTCAGCTGGCAATTCTGATCTTGGATCTTGATCTTTATCATATGTGCAATCTTTAATATTTACTCTTTTCTTTTTTGATGAGTTGGTCTTTAAATGGTTGTTTTATGATTCTACAACGTGTCAGGCTTATGTCATGCTCAACATAGGATACAGCTCAATATAGGATATAGGCCAAAGACTACGTTGGTGCTGTATCTCAGAGAACAATGTGGGTAAATTTAAACCTTCCAATGACTGGCATTCCATCAAAAGTAGTGTGTTTCCATACCTTGGAGTTCCTCTCATAACGTAGATTATTCAAATCACAGGTAGAGATCTGAGGGAGGGAATGGGAGAGAATGAGAGAACAGAAAACACTGTAGAGAAGGAAATGTACTCATTACCTGATACATGCAATTGTAATCCCACCTCTATAGTAACACTAAAGTAAATTGATTTAAAAAGACAAACATAATAAAAAATAAAAAATAATGTTTAAGGACACATTTTTGTCTATTAAACTGGGAGAGTGAGAAATGACCAAGTATTTATAGTTTCCTTTTTTAAAAACTCTTTGCCAGATTCTCTGATTCCTCCCCATCTTATTCTTCATATTCCCAAACATAATCAATGACCATTACAAATCACAATTTTTCTTTAGAAAAGCAGTCCTTTCTGCCTGATATTGAGATACTTGCAGATTTTTTAATTGGAGTGTTTGCCAAGTGTTTATTCTGAATAAAACCTCTCCTTTCTAAGACTCAGTTTGTTTATAGTCAATAGAAATATTCGCACAATTTGAAATACCAAAATCAAACAAAAAATGAAAAAAATTGAGTAGAAAATAAAAGCAAAGTTTTAGTTTTTCAATTTATCAAGTGGAATGATACTCAGGAAATAAAATAGGCCAACTAGACATACATATATAGAGATAAACAAATTCTGAGTAAAAGTAAATTGGGGTAGAAGACAGCACAGTATGATTTAATTTATGCAAAGTCTAAAAGTATCTGAAATACTCTATATGTAAATGCATATAATATGCATTAGAAGCCTAGTATATTTAAATAGGTATCATCTTTGCAAATGAAAAAGAAATAACGTTTGAGGAGACAAACTAGGTCTAAGCAGCATCAATACGTGTTTTATTTATGTAAAATTAAATGCAAACATGCAAACAATTTTACCTTTTTTTTCTGTTGCTCATGAAGCTTGAACTCTGGGCCTGGGTGCTATCTCTGAGATATTCAGCTCAAGGTTAGTGCTCTACCACTTAAGCCGCAGAGCCACTTCTGGTTTTCTGATGGTTAATTGGAGACAAGGACTTCACAGACTTTTTGCCCTGGCTGGCTTTGAGCTTTGATCCTCAGATCTCGACCTCCTGACTACCTAGGATTATAGGCATGAGTCACCAAGGTCCAGATTATTGCCATTTTTTTAAGTCTAGGTGATACACATATTTTTCTTTGTATGTTTTGTTTATTTCAACAATTTCATAAAAAGAAAAAAAAACAGAGAAAGAAACTCGAAAAAAGAGACCTCCTGACAGATTAAAAAAATGTGCTCACTGAAGCAAACTCTGTAAAAAAACGCTAATGTAGTATTTCTCATCAACTCCCCAGAGACAGGATTCCATAAGTCCTTAGTACCTAACAGACAGTTTTCTGCTGAAGCCAAGGGCACTTTGCCGATCTCTTTGACTCATTTGTTAAAGAGAGCTATTGTACCTCATATTATCTTTCTAATAAGCAGTCTGTATTCTAATCAAAATATAAAAATCAAACCCATATACTTTGATAACCTTTCTGTGCACATTATTCTGTGGCCTTATTTTAAGTAGGTGTTTTTGCTAAGGCACAATAGAAAATAGTCACAGACCTTTAATTCTATCTGCTTTTCCTGGGTAGGGAATCAATCAGCCCACAGCAGTGAAAAGGCAGATATCATTAAACTTTATGATCTTACATTCCTTGGAAGAGTATTTTGAAAATTATTTATCTTCTCACACATTTTTAATTTGCATATGATTTTTTAAAAGATCATAAATTCAAATAAATGCCACAACGTATTTTTGAAGCAATGAATTCTAGAATTGCCTTACTTAGCAGCTTTTCTAGTTGTTCTGTAAGTGGGTTTCAGAATGGTTGCGGTGAGTTAGTTGTGTGAGTGTTTCATGACTCCAGTCATGAAATCCTAATTTATGGCTCTTGGATATATTGACTACTTAAAGTAAAAGGAAACTGAAACAAAAATATTTGATCTTGTCATGCATTTAATCCTAAGGAAGAGTTAGTAAAAGAAAATCAACCAATCAGAGAGTTACCTGACAACAAAATGGGGGTAGGCTGTTTCAAAAACAAAAAAAAATGAGGAACTAAGAAGAGCAAAAGAATGAGAAAGGAAGGCCCTGGTAGTGAATGTTTGGTACCATACTAATAGGAAACAGAACAAGATCCACTGTGATGGGAAAGAGAAAGATCCACTAATAACAAAGCATCTTCAAGGACTCCATTACTTACTAAACCAAAGACCCTATCTCTGAAAGAAGATGAGCCAACATGGCTGAGGTGAGTGCAGAGCTTTTTATCTATAGCATATTGATCACCTGTCTTCTCTTTCTCTGCCATATTTCCTTTCTAATAAACTTCCACATCATCTTTATCCTTGTCATGGTCGAATTCTCCTCCTGCCAAATATGAGGACAAAATTTGTTCTTTCCGGTAATAAATTTGGTTTGTTTGATTGCCTGGAAGTTAGGGATTACATATATCTATTTTTCTAAATGGAATTCATCAAAAAGTAACACTAATACAGATCTTACAAGCTAAAATTTTCCTAAACCTTTTCTCCCAAAATGAGAAATAGGACTAACTGATCTTACTCTGACATAGGTCAGTAGACGCTTATTCAAAAGGAATATTTTGGAAGGAAGAATGTCCTTAAACTCTGAATATCCACAATATAGAAAAAACATCTGAATAATGAGGCCTTTACTGAGGTCTCCAGGTTGTTTTTGTAAAACCAATCAGTCATATTTTCCCATAGCTATGCTCTTATTCACAAGACAGCACACAAAACATACAAATTTACTTGTTTATTCAGCTTACTTTCCTTTTGGGCACATGTCATGTAAAACATTAAATAAATGTACAATTCTCTTGTCAGTGTTACTTCCAGGACCATAAGAAACTTAAAGAGAGATGAGGAAATATTCTCCTAGGGTAGAAAGATTTTCTTTTGTTTCATGTCAGGAAAAAGTAAAACTTTTCCTGTGTTTTAACTCAGTTATTTTTTTCTTCAGGATATTAGTTTTAGTCCCTCATGCATTTTGCATATCAGCCCTTTATCTGGAGTGTTGTGAATAGCTTTCCTTAATCTATCCTGGATTTTTGTTTTTACTCTGTCAACTATTTCCTTTGTTTTGTAGAAGCTTTTATGTTTAATGCTATAACACTTACCTAATTTTGCTCTTTTTGCCTGTTAAAGGCAATATTTTAACTGGCACAATTCTCTTTTTTCATTCCATGAATACCTTACTGCTCAGCTCTAATATCTAACAACAAATCTAATCTATTTTCTACTAGCAAGACGCAGCTATCACTTGTTCAACATAAAAAGTTTGCGACTTTTCCTCCAAATGCATAATCCCAATAATCAACCTATCCACCAATTTAATTGCAGTCCCACTTAAAACTATATTTTTCCAGAGCTGAAGATTGAACTCAGATCCTTGTTCTTGCACTGAGCTGAATCCCGAAACCTGCCATACTCCTTTACTTATACATTAGGTATCAAAATACTTTGATCAAATTTAGAACAGAATTAATAACTGCAGTACATATGTAAGCTTACTTATAAAATATGTATATTTATATATGTACATATAAATGCATAGTTATTAGAATTGAAGAAAACTTATAAAACTAACAGTCCCCTTTCTTTCTCTTTCTTTCTTTCTTTCTTTCTTTCTTTCTTTCTTTCTTTCTTTCTTTCTTTCTTTCTCTCTTCCTCTCTCTCTCTCTCTCTCTCTCTCTCTCTCTCTCTCTCTCTCTCTCTCTCTCTCTCTCTCTTTCTTTCTTTCTTTCTCCATCACTCTCTTTCTTTTTTGTGCTGCTCCCGAGGCTTGAACTCAGAACCTGGGTGAAGTCCCGGAACTTTGGAACTTTGTTTTGGCTCAAGGCTAGTGCTCCACCACTAGAGCCACTGTTCCATTTCTGGCCTTTTGGTAGTTAATTGGAGACCTGTCTCTTTTTTTGCTGGAATTGACTTTAAAATATAATACTTAGAGCTCATACTTTTGAGTAGCTAGAATTACAGGTTTGAATCACCTGTACCTGGCTATAGTCCTTCCTTTTTAGTAGGTCAAAATGTCATAATAGCTTACAATGAGGACTTTCTTGTTCCATAATCTACTTTCTATTTTAACATTACCTAGAGTCTGAGATGATTAGAAGCTCTGATTCAATTCCTCAAATATTTCTTTAAATATTTTGTATGTGGAAATGCTATGTCTTTGTTATATGACAGTGAAGTTTCTCACTATTTTTGAACATGAATTGCTAAGAGAATTCTCCCAGTTGCTGACATTTTTTGCCCCATTATAGATTAGCAACTTGATTTATTTTGTCTTTCAGTGGAGAAACTTCTTTCCTGACTATTATTTCTAGTAAAAGGATCCCATTTATGTAGGTCTCATTCTTATTTTCCCAATGAAATGAAGAATTTTTATGTTCAATGAGACCTGAAACATTCAAACCAAGAACATTTATAGTTTTAATTACAGGAAATAATAGAGAGAAAGATAGATCAATCGATCAATAGATAGATAGATTTAATATAAATATTTCAAGTATATTGATATCTATTTTACTAAATTTTGTTTTTTAACTGATATGTAAAAACACAAAAATTAATGGAGATATTATATGATGTTTTCACACATGGAAATATTTTATAATGCTTAAATCAGGATATAAATAGCTAATTTTCATCATTGCTGTATGGTGAAAACAGTCAAAAGAGTTCAATAATTATTGTTATCTATAGCCCATATAAATTATAGATAGAAATATGAAATACTAGTCTTACTTCTTAAATCCAAAACTCTCATTTCCTCTGACTAGGAAGAGCTATTTTCATTTAGTATAATATGACTCAAAGTATTTCAAAGTTTTCTATGATTCATTGTATTCTTTGAGTCACAATATAATATGTTTTTGTAAGGTTTTGTTTAGGTACTGATGAAGTGAACACCACGAGGTATTCAAGAAGGAAAAAGAAGTTTATTTCTGAACAGCTGGCCTCTGACCAAGTTAGAGGTTGCATGTGGCCATAAAGGGAGGAGCTGCCAGGTTCAGGTTTAAATGCTGTGAGGACTTGGGGGGCAGTGCGGGGAGAGAGTGTGACAAAGAAGGGAATAAGTGACCACTCATGGATTCAAATGGGACCTCAGAACCTGTCCTATGGTCAGAAGCAGGTGATCTAGGATACCACCACAGAGAATGGGGGAGGTAGCTGCCTCAAGATGTGTCAGTTGCCTAGTAGCTGGCATGTACTGAATTGAGATTTAAACAGAGATGGGGAGGTGTAGGCATCCTGTCATCAATGGCAGACCTTCCATTTCAGTCCTTAATAATTACGGAAAAGGACACAGATTCTCTCTGGCTGTTTCCTGCTGACAAAAGTGTCAACATTAGGGGTAAGCAACCCAACTAATAAAAAGTATAATAATTATACTTTTGTCATATATAGGACCTACTGTTAATATTTGCACTATTTCTGACCATGAGCATGGCAGTAATTGAAAATTATTTAATAATTACATTAGTTAATGTTAACTTGTTTTCTGGAACTCTGAATGAAACAAAAAATGTTTAATATCTTTTTTGTTTAATATCTTAAATGTATCATAAAGGCATGTTTTGTACTGTTTTTCTATGTTTTTGCAGTAGTCAAGAGTATAAAACTTTCTGTATAAATTAGTTGGTAAAATGAGAAATCTTGCCAACTGTCAATTTCTAGTATGCTGAATGGTGATGAGTGATTCCTTAACTATCGTTTTCAACATTAAGGTATTGATTACATATTAAGAAGATGAGATTAGAGGTTGGCACTACAATTTATAGAGTTAGATAAACTCCAGAAGCCACCAGTGCTATGTGTAACTCTTCCAAATAAAGATATTTTCTGTTCCTCTTCTTGAAGATAAGAGAGAGCTGTAACACAAAAATAGTAAAAATTTCATTTTACATATCCTCAGATCTCAGCCCCTGGAGTAGCTGGGCTTACAGGCATGAGCTACTGCTCCTGGCCAGGTCTTCCTTTAAATTTAAGTAAATTCTGATTCATATATAATCATAAAATATCATTGATTTGGGGCTTAACCACAAAATACATTATACATAAACCTCAGGACAGTTAGTCTTCTTTGATTCAGGCTCTGAATTTGTTAATGTGAAAAAAATAAAATAAAACCTGACAGAAGGTATTGGATTTGTTTGCAAATGACTTCAAATGTACTTTCATTTTTACTTGTGTCTAAGAATGCGAAGGAAAAGGAATTGTCACTCAGTATTTGACTTAAAAATTCATTTATTTCTTGCTCATCAGTGAAGAGTTGTATTTATTAGGTGTAGCATCTGTGTACAGGGCAATTATGTGTCTTATGTATGAATTTGGCAAACAGATGTATCAGAAACTAGAGAACCTTCAGAAGTGACAGTATTTTGGGAGGTATGACTTTTGCTCTCAGTTATAGAATTATGACTATCATAAGTATTGGACTGCTGAGAATTGGCATTTAATGCTCTCATTAATGAAAAAAAATTGAGTCAGCTTTCATTAAGGCAAAGAAATAACATGTTTTTGAAAGGGAATAGAAATATTTTATTCTCAAGTACAACGAAACCCAAATATGCCTAAGTAGAAATGTAAACATTTCCATGTCCAATGTCAGATGTGCTCCTTGACAGAGGTATCAAAAGTAAAGAAACTCTTGTTACATATAGAAATATGAATATAAGAAGCAAAACTTCTGTGTAGGTGTCTACAGGTATGATGATTTTATGCAGTTTATTCATGCTGTAAAAACTGTAATTGAAAAATATTTTACAATTATATTTTTATTGTCTTTAAGTAGTTGAAGGAAGGAAGTCTACTCAATGTATGAGTTTATAAATACAACGCATTTTTTTTTGCCAGTCCTGGGCCTTGAATTCAGGGCCTGAGCACTGTCCTTGGGCTTTTCTCAAGGCTAGAGCTTGAGCCACAGTACCACTTATGGCTTTTTTTTTCTATGTATGTGGTACCAAGGAATCGAACCTGGGTCTTTGTGCATACTTGGCAAACATTCTACCACCAGACCAAACTCTCGGCCCTGTACAATGCATCTGGACTGATGTCACCATTTTCATTATTGTTCTTCGTCATCCATACCATCTTAGCCCTCCCCTCTACTCTTCTTAGTTTCATGGATATGCATCGGATTATATGAGTTCATTTTTCCCCAGTTCCTCTCTTCATTTTATATCCACTTCCACCTGAGCTCCTGTTGCTACTGTGGAGCAACATGGGTAGGGGGAGGGACACCCAGGGCCAGCCTGAAGTCCCCCGGAGCCAAGCGAGATGGTAAGTACAGATGACCAGCCCTGTCCCAATTACAGGGGAAGAAACCACACTGAGCCAGGAGCTGTGTCAGCCATGAAAGTGCAGCAGATCTCACTTTTATTGTGTCAGGCACTTAGTTATATACTGTTGGGGAAAAGAAGGTGAGAACTGGGAAGCTAGCCAATAGGAAGAAGACCACCACGCTATCACTAAGGGTCCAGGGCAAACTTTCAGGTACTAGGCGGGACCAGTGCAGGAAATCATATACACAGAGTACACAGAGATGCCTTGAGAGAGGTGTGCAAGGAACACGAGGAATGCCTGACCAAAGCCCTTTAATGGCCGCTGAGCCGGAATGATGAACAGGCATCAGAAATGGAGGTCAGGCCCCAACAATCTCCGTTATGCTTTTCAAGTATCTCTTTCCTGATAGTCATTTGTTGAATTATGAGTTTGTTATCTAAGAAATTCTCCCTGAAAATACTATACCTCAGTTAATACTTATGCATACACTTGCATACAACCCTATATTATGTGATTACCTATACATTTATACATACAACAATATTTGACTAAGAGAATCAGTGTTTATTTTCTTTTAACTAAGTCTCGCTTCACTGGAATAAATATAAAAAAGAAAAGTAGGCACCCACTATGCGGTACAATTATCTTGAAAAGTTGAATGTTATTATACTGGTGATGTAGAAAAGCAATGAAAATCTTTGATAACCTCTCATTCTAAATTTTCATGTGTTGCTGTAATCACTTCATTTTATTTTACCTATTTTAATGTTGACAGAAACTAAATTCTCTATTTTCTTTAGGAAATATATAGTAGCTGAGTACTGGTGACTCACACCTCTAATCCTAACTACTCAGGAGACTGAGATCTGAGGATTACAGTTCAAAGCCAGCTTGGGCACAAAAGTCCATGAGACTCTTATCTCCAGTTAACCACCATAAAACTGAAAGTGGTGCTGTGATTTAATTGTTAGAGCATTATCCTTGAGCTAAAGAGATAGTGCTCAGGCAATTTGCATACAACTGAATAAATGATTTTTATTCTTAGCCATCTTATAAATTGACCAGGTGTGTATGTCTCAGTGATTTAACACATTCCTGTAGTCACCAAATATAGAAGCTGGAACTCAAATCAAGACATGCAAAATATCTAAGCCTGTGGGGCTACAGCAAAATAAAATTAAAACGTATTTCCTCCATTGCTCCTCGTTGCAAATTAATCTTCTCCTTGGCAAATTGTTCCATGCTGTGAAAAAAAAAGAGTGTTTAACTCTGGGACTTTTAATTTGTCATATATCTTCTATATAATTTTTGTGGGAGAGTAGCTGGAATTTTGAAATAGGATGTTGCTTGTGACTCAATTACCCTCTTCAACAAATATTATTTATAGAGTTTCCTCTTGCCCTACAAATTGAGCCATATACCATCCGCAGTAAAGTGCTTGCCCTGGAGGAACAGAAGTAGGGCAGCTCTAATAGTCTATTTTGTTTTTTAAAGTGTCGGCATTCAGCTTATTGGAAGGTACATGATAAAACAATGTTTTGCCTTTTTCAGTAAATGATGCCACATTTCTTGTTGTTTTCCAATTTTCTTGCTCTCTGTAGGGCTCCATGACTTCCCAGTTGCAATGTGAAAGCACTAGAAAGTTCATTAGTCAATCCCCTCAACGCCAAAGGATCCATTTTATTAGGTCTTGCTGGTTTATGCATGTTCAAATTTTTTAAAAAAGTATTCCCTGCTGAGTTTTAGGCAGTAGTTATTCTTTCATTTCTTTCCATTTCTGTAAACTTTATTTTCTTCATCAGAGTTGATTTCTTAGTTTGTTACATGGTTTCTTGTTTTTATTTTCTCTTTGTTTCCTGTGAAACAAGAGCGTTAAACAAATTTAGCTAATTTCCCCATTGCTTTAGAGTAAGTACTCATTTCTATACTTCTTTGGTATTGGAATTTATGATTTATAATATTACTTTGAATTTCATGACTGTAAACTTCCCTTTTCCACTTATCCTAGATTTGGTATATTTATTCTGTTCATATTAAACCTTCTTACCTGGAGATGTATGTCAGAGTTTGTCCACTTCGTAGCTTATGGATAATCCAACTGCTGATTATTATGTTTAGATTCTTTACTATAGTGCTTAATGGAATAGTATCAATGAAGAGAAAAAATGTAAATTTTACATGATTGTGCATGTGTGTGTATTTGTGAGAAGCAGTAAATAATGAAGCAACAAACTATGAAGGATCTTTGTTGACTAACCCACATTCAAGATCCAGATGCTTAATTTTTACAATTCATAAATATGGCCCCCTAAATGTCCAGTATGTTAGACCCCATGATGAACATCCTGTTCCTCCAAAGGGAAAAGGGTGCCAGTTGGAGAACTCTTATCAGAAATGTACATGGCTTATATCGAGCTGTTTCTCCCCTCATATAATGGCAATTAGCATCTATTAAAATTAGTTTTGAGACCAGCTGAAGTTAATTTCAACTGAGATTCACATAAGTGTTGTACGTTTTCCTAAGGTTCCAGTGCTGTGCTATTTGCATTCGAAAGTACAGAAGGACATTCTTCTTGGATTCTTTGTTTTTTCCTTTTTATCAGTCTTACCAGTCAGTCAGTCAGTCTTCATTAGAACTTCAAATATATGGCAGGATAGGAACTCATAGAGTATAAAGTCACAGGCATACTACAGTAGACATTCAAACACACTGTCACTATAAATACACTGTCACTATAAAGTTCTTGGCAGTAGAGATCTTTTCAATTGGGGTTAATAATTCTTATTTACAAAAGTTCATAGAAAAATCCATGGCCTGGTTAAGAATAAAAGACTACAAACCATGCAGAAATTGTGTAATGTCCTATATAATTATATAATTATCCTTTAGTAGTATGAGTACATGTATACTCATCTAATCACATATATTGTCTCTCCATATGTATGTATATGTATACACATATATAGTTACTCATAGAAATATAAAATGTATATACAAGGCATAGCTGGGTAATATGTGTTTATTTGGTGTCATCATAATTTTATGCAAAAATAGCATTTGGTAAATCATATTTTGATAGTTATGTATTTACATAATATGAAAATCTATACTGTAGACAAAAAAAATCAATTATAATAGATTTTAGACACTGTAAATAGTAAGACAGCAAGCTTTTTAGAAGGAACAGTTAGCAGAGATTTACAATAGAACAAAACCTAGATACATCAGGCCATACAGAATAACACTAAATGAAAGGACCTCCAAGATATAGAAACAAAAGCCATATAATGAGTGATTATTGTCCTTAATGTACTATGTTATCTCTCATCTCTTTTGCTGTTCCTTGGTTATCTCATATTGTTAGAGTATTTTACCTTGTTATCTGATATATTGTATATATGCTTATTTGGTTATTTGAAATAGGATAGGGAAGGGGGAAAATAAGATGAGGGGCAAGGGTGAGGGGATGAAAATGGGGACCAAGACATGAGAAAGGGTATCAATGTATATGAAGTAATGCACCTTCTATCTGGTGAATGTAATATAACCCTTTTATTAATTACAATAAAATATATGAAAAAAAGACACAAGGACTGAAGACAGTGGCTACACAGAGTGCAGTAAGTACTCTGTAATGGTCAACCTGATGATTTCTAAAGAAAAATAGCTAATAGAGAATCACTTCAATTACCTAATCCTTTGGAAGATCTTTTACATATGCTGACGAAATCAGCAGTGCTTTACTGTCTAAGATATCCACTCACTGAAATAGTAGCAGTTAACCAACATTAAATGCCTTACGAACTAATTGCAAGATGGCCAAGGCCCTTGTTAGAGAGCATGTGTCTGTGAATTTCATTGTAATTAGGCTTAATGAGGCTATTACCTCTATGTGTCCACACTGTCATTTTTCTGGCCAAAGGACACTAAAGCTGGTGTAGTTCTGCTCAATTTGCATCAAGATTATTCTTTTTTAGGAAGAGATCACCTCAAGGTCAGAAACACAACAGGGAAGGACAGAAATGTGAGAAAAAAGGCGTTGTGATAGTTTTTTACTCTCTTAATTTTCTTTTTGGCCAAATCTTTATGCTCAAACATTTTATCCTTACATACCTCATGAAATGCAATAATTTAGCACTTTGTTCTTATACTAAAACACCCTGAGTAATAATATAACTCCAGGGATTTGATTTTTTCAGAGATAATAATAAAAAGTTAATCTGTAATTTAAATGATAGAAGGGCAGAGGTCAAGGGAAGAAGCTTTCTTCACAGTTTGATAACTTTGCTTGGAATCCTGTATCCATCATTTACCAACTTGGAAACCACAGGAAGGGATTTAATCTCACCGAACTTCACAAACACATTTGATGAATGTTGGCAATAATTTCTATAAATTATTTCAATAAACTTGAGACAGTATATGATAATATATTGCATCTGAAAGGAGAGCACAAAGTCATACAATAATAGCATATATGTATCAATGTTAAGTCTATCATAAAAAGGGACTTTCCTTCAATATGTGTGAAGATATTTGCCTGCAGCTTCTCTTGAGGAAGTGATGGTTCTTACACTAAAAAAAATGTGGGCCATAGATTAGTGGTAGATGCTTATAATACTGATATTTAGGAAGCTGAATCATGAGAATTGCAACATGAAAGGCAGCTTGGGCTCTATAGAGAAACCCTGTTTGAAACAAATAAGAGATGAAATAAGCTTTGGGAAGATGTCTTTTAGAAGCATATTTCTATGTTCTGAAGAGAAGTTAACTGTTATATTATAGGTTTAATAGAGTATGTGTACAAAATTTGAAGAACACACAAGGTCTTAAATTTTATATATAAACCGGACTTTTTAATTGTATTCAGCAAGCATCTATCTTTTCTTAAACATCCATAAACCAGAGCATATGTAAAACTTTGTTAAATAATACAGAAGTTTGTTACCTTTTCTCATTCCTTCTTTCTTTTTTTCTTTCTTTCCTTCCTTTCTTTCTTTCTTTCTTTCTTTCTTTCTTTCTTTCTTTCTTTCTTATTCTTTCTTTCTCTACTTTCCCTTTCTTCCTTCCTGCCTCCCTCCTTTCTTTCCATCTGATATATTATGTATGTCATATCTCAAATAAATAATGGAATTCTATTCATATATGCATATATTTATTATATTATCTTGACCAATTTATCTATTGGAAGGCATCTGAAATATTGCCATAAGTTGGAGATCTTATCAGGAAACATGATGGTTTGGGTGACTTTACTGTATCCTGATATATAATCTATTAGATAAATACCTATGAGTGAAATCACTGGATTCTAGGGTTGTTCCATGTTTCATTTTGAGGGAAATTGCCAAACTATTTTTCACAGGGGTTTTGTAATTTTGTATTTCCATCACTTTGTTAGGGTTCCTTTGTCCCAATATTTGTGCCAGCATCTGTTGTGTGTTGTCTTGATGATGGCATTCTTACCAGGGAGAAATGAAATTATAGTGTTGATTGGATTTGTGTTTTTTTATTGTTACAATTGATATCAATATATTGATATTGAGAATTTCTTTTTGTGTCTATTGGCTAAAAGGGACTATTGGCTTTGTAACTTCTGTCTCTTCTTTAATTCATTTTGCACTGAAGAGTGCGAGGGAACATTCCAGGAGGTACTGAGTGTAAACTTTGACAACTTCTTTTATTCTGTCACCTTTTCCCAACTTAAATTATTTCATCCTCTACTTTCTTCTAACTGTATAGAGGATTTTTTTCTTCACCAAAATTCTGAGATAACATGAGGTGAAATAGTGTTCTCTGTCTTTATTATCCGTCTTCCTTGATAGAGGCAGCAAACACAATTGCTTTACAACCCTATGACTCAATAGGTAGCACATTTTCATTGTACATTTTCTTTATGATTTCTGTCCAAGTTTGTAATTTTTATTCAGCTCAGAGGTGAAGCTTTGTAAGAGTAAATAGTTTTGTTCCAGAAGAATCCTAAAGGCTTTTGAATGACTTCTTCTAAAGTAGTCAAATCAATTTTTGTATTCAATTGCTCTGTCATCCAAGATTAAACCCCATTTTTCACAGGTGTGACTTGGAATGCTACAGCAAACATGAGAGTCCAGAAGTAGAAGTGACTGATGATGCTATTGAATTTAGCCTTGGTTGGATTATTATATGGAGCTTTATTCTCATAAAGATTACAAAAGAAAGCTAAAACAAACTTCCCAGAGTGACAGGAAAAATTAAAGTGACCTTATCTGTTCATACTTTTCATTTCTGCTACATTATTAGCCTATTAGATTTCCTAGAAATTCCAGTAAGTATCATAGAAAGTAGGTAAAATTTTCTATTTCTGGTGCTGGGAGTTTGGCCTAGTGTTAGAGTGCTTGCCTATCATGCATGAAGACCCGGGTTCGATTCCTCAGTACCACATACATAGGAAAAAAAAGCCACAAGGTGCTGAGTGTCAAGTGGGTAGAGCTTTAGCCTTGAGAAAGTCCAAGGGCAGTGCTCATGCCCTGAGCTCAAGCCCATGACTGGCAAAAAATAAAAAATAAAAAAAATTTTTTTTCTATTTCTATCCCATGTAATAGCAAACAATTTCCTTTTCATTATAGTTATCATAAATAGATGGTATGTTTTATCATTCAACTGTACCTTATAAGTGGCTAAAATGTCATATGGTCATCCGACATTTATTTATTTATTTATTTATTTATTTATTTATTTATTTTTTTTTTTATTTATTTTGTGGGTTATGGGGCTTGAACTCTGGGCCTGGGTGCTGTCCCTGAGCTCTTCAGCTCAAGGCTACTGTCCTATCCCTGGGCTTGGGCATTGTCCTCAAGCTCTTCAACTCAAGGCTACCACCAAAGCTCCACTTCCCATTTTCTAGTGATTAATTGGAGATAAGTCTCATGGTGATGTCAGAAAGACTTAGAAAAAATCATATTAAGTGAAATAAGCCAGAATCAAAGGAACATAGGCTCAATGGTTTCCCTCATTTGTCATAATCAATAGAAACCTTGGTTTCTACTAGCAGAGATTTACAGTAGAGTGAAACCTAGATACATAAAGCCATATAGTATGAAGCTAAATGAAAGAACCTCCAGTATATAGAAACAAAAGCCATATAATGAGTGATTGTTGTCCTCAATGTACTATGTTATCTCTCATCTCTTTTGCTGTCCTTTGGTTATCTCATATTGTTACAGTATTTTACCTTGTTATCTGATATATTGTATAAATGTTTACTTGGTTATTTGAAATAGGATAGGGAAGGGGGGAAAACAAGATGAGGGGCAGGGGTGGGGCGGGGAAATGGGGACCAAGACATGAGAAAGAAACTATTTTACTGATATATATATATATATATATACAGTTTGCTTAATCAATTGACTTATTTTACTTAATATCTTTGGTACCGCCCATATTTTTAGTTGATAACTAAATTCCATACTTTTCTCTGGGTGGTTAAAACTCCAGTGTGCATATAAACTACATTTTCTTCATCTATTCATCCATGAATGTACATCTGGGCCTGTCAACACTATGGCTATTCTGAATAACAATGTCTTAATGACAAGTAAAACAAAACAAAGAAACACAAATAATTCATACAATAGAAGTATCTGTAGTAAGCTGACTGATTCTTTTGGGTATATCCTAGAAATGGTATGGCTGGAACAAGGGAAAGGTCTGTTTTAAAACTTTGAAGGACCTTACCTTAGATTTCCATAGCATCTGTAGTAATTTATGTTTCCAACAGCAGTGGATAAGAGTTCATTTTTAACCACATTCTCATGATTATTTGTTGTAATTTTTATATGCAGTTTTCTGATCGCTAAATATGGTGAATAAGTTTTTACATGTATTTCACCATTTTCACTTTTTCTTTTGAAAAATGTCCTTTTAGTTCTATTTTCAACTTACTGATTAATTTGCTTTATTCTTTAATTTTTTAAATTGCTTCCTTTATTATGGTTACTACTAATTGTCAGATTAATATCTTGCAAAAATTATGTTTCATTCTGTAGACTGTTGATCTTTTCTGGTGTAACTTTTATTTTAATAAATTTCTTTTGTCTGTTCTCATTTCCTGAGTAATTCAACTCCTATCCATAAATCATTTATAATCACATCTTGAAGAAATGTTTTGTAATTTGAAGTTTTAGATTGGAAATTAGATCCCTTTTCATTTGATTTTTGAGAAATGGGGATGTACATATGTATATCATTTCTTAAGCCACATGTTAAGGAGGATGTTTTATTTTCTAAGGTTTTTTATTCTCTTATCAAATTTAGATCATAGCACTTACCCATGAATTACTTATCAATGGATTTATATATTACTTATTTATGGGTTTATCTATTGCATTGATTTACATGTCTGTTTGTGCATCGGGATCATGCTGAGTTTTTTTTGTTGTTGTTGTTGCTGTTGTTGTTATTTTGTGGGTTTTTTTTGTATGTTTATTGCTTTTTCTTATTGTTTGAACTCAGGCCCTGGTGTTGGCTGACATTCAACAACTTGAGCTATACTTCTAAGCCTGGCTTTTGCTAGTTATTTTGGAGATGGAGTTTCTAGATAGCAATCATCTGTATCTCCACTTCCTCCATATTTAGGGTTGGAGTTGGGAACAATGCGCCTCATTTATCACTTGATTTTGTTACAGTGGCTCTGTAGTATGACTTGAAGCCAGATATTTTGATGCCTCAAATATTGCTCTTTTTTTCAGGGTTGTTTTAGCTCTTTGAGATCTTTTCTTTTTCTATATGAACTTTAAAACTGTTTTCAATTTTAGAGAACTTCATTGAAATGTTTATGGGAATTTCATTGTATTTGTATGTGACTTTTGGGAGTGTGGCCATGTTTATGTTGCTGATCCATGAACACTGTAATTCTTTCTATTTTCTTATTGGTTCATTACTTGAGTCCTTTATAATTTTCATTGCAGAAGTTCTTAACATGTCTTTGGCTAAATTTATGCATCATTTTTTTTTTTGCTGGTTATGTGGCTTGAACTCTGGTCCTGGGAGCTGTCCCTGACCTCTTCAGCTTAAGGCTACCACCCTACCCCTGTAGCCACAGCACCTCTTCTGGTTTTCAAGTAGTTAAATGAAGATACAAATCTCCTGGTCTCTAGTGCCCCAGCTGGGTTACAAGTGTCAGCTACCATGCCCATTTTACCTCAATTTTTCCATTTCCCAGAGACAACTGTGAACAAGCTTGCTTTTCTAACTTTCAATGAGTTTGTTGTTGATTTAAAAATATTTTTAAAAATCTATTTATTTAAGTATTCTGATTTTTCATCCTGTTATTTTGATTCAAGTATATAACAGATTGAATTATTTTCAGTTGCATATTTGAGGCAAAAGATCATAACATCTACCAGTAGGTAAAATTTTACTTCTTTTTTTATTTTTTTTAACTATATGTATCCATTATATTGACTTCTGTTGCCTTAATTCTCTGGCTAAAATATTTAAATACTACATTAAAAGTAATGGTGGTAGGGCTGGGAGTGTGGCCTGCTGATAGAGTGCTGGCCTCCCAGGCAAGAAGCCCTGGGTTTAATTCCTCAGTACCACATACCAGAAGTGGCATTGTGGCTCAAGTGGCAGAGCATTAGTCTTGAGCAAAACATGTCAAGGACAGTGTCCAGGACCTGAGTTCATGCACCAGGATGTCAAAAAGAAAAGTAATAGTATAATAAATAACCTTGTCTCCACATTTATTTATTTATTTATTTACTTTTTTTTTTGCAAATTTATTTTTTTTGGGGGGGGGCGCTGAACTCAGCCTGGTGCTGTCCTTGAGCTCTTCAGCTCAAGTCTACCGCCCTGCCCTTGAGCCAAGCCCCACTTCCCATTTTTTTACTTTTTTATTTATATTATTTATTTATTTATTTATTTTTGCCAGTCTTGGGCTTAAGCTCAGGATCTGAGCACTGTCCTTGGATTTTTCTCAAGGCTAGAGATCTACCACTTGAGCCTCAGCACCACCTCCATGTATGTGGGTAGCAAGGAATCGAACTAGGGTCTTAGTGCATGCCAGGCAAGCACTCTACCACTAGGCCAAACTCCCAGCCTTATTTTACTTTTTTAATTCCCATTTTTTAGAGATTAATTGGAGATAAGAGACTCAGATCTTTTTGTGCCTGGTCTGGCTTTGAATCTTGATCCTCAGATCTCAGCCTCCTGAGTAACTAGGATTTACAGGCATGAGCCACCGCTCCCAGCTCTCAGCACTTTTCTTTTGTAATTCAATAATTTATTTCTCAAAAAAAGTATATAAAAGTATATAAAAAGTATATAGCGCTCATCCACAAGGTATATATGAATGATATTTAAAATGGAGGCCTTTTATTATAGTTTCTTTAATCAAAGTCTTAGTGTACTGTACCAGCCCTGTATTTTATTTTTTTAAAAAGAACTTCACAAATTGTTTGCTGCATATAAAAGAAGCTCACTGCAAAACGCTGGAAGGAAAAGGAAACAAGAAATTCAGAATTTCCCAGTCTCAGCATTTTTTTAAAGCAAAACTGCCTTTAGTTATTCTATATTCAGGATAATGTTGGCTATACATCAGGAATACTCTTGGTTTTACAAAAGTATTTTAAAATTTTCTCCAACCATTTAAAAATGTAGCTTTGCAAATAAATCTGATTATTAAAATATTGCTGCTTATATTATTTTCTTGTTCTCTTAAGTGGAGTCTGACTGTGCTTTTCAAATTATCAAATTTTTTACTTAGAAATTATTGTGTCTCTAGGTTTCATTCCATGTTTGAGAGTAGACTTGAATATACTTGAAAGTATACTTGAGAGTATATTTTGTTGTGATTATGTGATATGAGAATTTAAATTATTTGATTATTGTCAATAGTCTTTGGAACTTAATTACTTATCCTTCCATATGCTGATAGGTTTACCAGCCTCATTATATATTCTGAATTTTCTCTCTATATAAATTTGTCATTTTGTAAGTCTGTTATGTCTTATATTAAATTGCAATATAGTGATACCCTCTTTCATTCTTCTGAAAGAGGTTATCCTTATTAATTTATTCATGTATAGAATAAAACATAGATCATTCTGGAATTATTTCTTTGCTCTAGCTTTCTGCACTCAGTACTCAACACTTCAGACCCATGTGGCACCAGCTTCCAGAATACACCTTTTATCTCTCATCAAGTAATTGATCAAGTAATCATAAAACCACTAGATATCTTAAGAATGTCTTAACATTTGCACATCTTTATAAGACTATCATAGTAGACTCCTCAAATCATTTAATGTCTGTTGAGCTAATTAGTGTAATACAATCATCATAATATGTGAAAGATTGTTTAAATTTTTGTTATTTGAGCAGGAGTCAGACTGTCAACCAAAATGTCATATGTTGACAGTAGATAAAAGATTCTTTTCAGGGATTTTATATCTTTCTGTCATAACACAATTGATTATAAAAATTCTTCACTGAATGTCTACATGGAGCTATATTTGAGCAAAACATTGTGGTAACACTGTGAATTATTACTGTAAACTTATAGAATGGTGATTTCAAAGCCATTCTCAACAGGTATGGTTGTAACTTGCTAAAGAAAGTACATAAGCTGTAAAGGGTGAGCTTCTGTAATATAAGACCTTGATATTGTACAGCCTAAGTATATATGACTAAAGATTAAATCTCCCTCTGAGCCCTATAAATTCCTCTTAGCAGGTCAAATAAAGTACCTCTAGCAATAAATCCACAAAAAATTGTTTGTGTAATTTTGGTGGTAAAAGGCCTTTCTCAGTATGACATCGAAGTCATAAAGCATAAGGGAAATGTCTGATAGGTATTTCTACATGAAATACAGTTTCCCTATGTCAAAATAATATAAACCCACATTGTAATCTAGCAGAAAAATACTTATGTTCTGACAAAAGGTCAACGTATTTATATAAATAACTCATAAATAAGAAAATTATTCTTAAGACATCACATTGGATATTCACAGGCAATTTATGAATGAGTAAACTGTAGTACTAATCAGATTAATTGTAGTTAAATATGTACACAAAATGCAGCTTCTTGTTTATTTTTTGTTTTCTTTGCAAATAAATGATTTAGTTTTACTTCACCATCCTCCATTTTTCTGTGTAGGGGAGAAATAATCAACTTTTGATTAGCAGGCTTAGCATTTTTCCTTATGTAATTCGTCTGGGGCTTCATAAAGGTATGGCTGTTCCATCTTTTGGAGACTTTTCTCTGCAACACTGGTTGTGTGTGTGCATGCATGCGTGCGTGCATGTGTGCGTGTGTGTGTGCATGTTTGCGTGTGTGTGTATGTGTGTGTGTGTGTGTTTGTTCATTTAAGCCAGTTTCCATTTTTCTTTCCAATATAAGCTTGCTGCGAATCAGCAAGCTGATTAGGGAAACACATTTTCTGACTTAACAAAGTGTACTCACCCTCCTAAGTGTTCTTATACTCTCTTACATTAGTTTTGCAGTATTTGATAGAATGTGATTGTATGATTTATCTCTTGTCTCCTAAAATAGACTGTAGTTCCACCTAAGGAGTTGAAAATATTTTCTAATGTATTTGTTCCAATATCCTTATTAGTGCTTCATTCTGATAGTCAGCAGCCAAAGTCAATTAATTTACTTCTAAGGCAAATAAATAATATGAGTATGAACAGTAGTTATATATATATACAAATTAATATATAAATATATAAATTAATTAGAATAACCTCTTTCAGAAGAATGAGAGAGGGTATCACTATGTTGCAATTTAATATAAGACAACAAAGGATATATATATATATATATATATATATAACAGAGACATGCTAAAATAAACTATCGTGTTAAATGTTACATCAAGTGTGTGTATTTTGATATGAAAAAATAATCACTATAAAATTCTAAATGTGCTAAATCATGCTTCCTACATTATGCATCCATTGGCATGTACCCATTTTTATGCAAATAGATCCATTATGTACATATGCATCTTTTTAATGTTCTTTTTAATTATCTTTTTCTTAAAAAATGTTATCAAGGATTTACTTTAATGTAACTGTGTTAAATAAGGAATGAAGGGGGGAAAGGAGCATTTCATAATACCTATTCAGGAAACTGACATTGAATACACATTATGTTGATCTTCATGTTTAAAAATGAAGAAAATGAATGCAATTCTAGGTTAGATTATTAGAAACTAGAGAGATTTACAAAATAGTGTATTTCTCTTTAATAATTGACAGGATAGAGCCAGCCAATGGTGGCTCACTTCTGTAATCTTAGCTTCTCAGGAGGCTGAGATCTGAAGACTGTGATTTGAGGCCAGACCACATAGGAAGGTCTGTGGGAATCTTCTTTCAAATTAGCCACCAAATAGAAGTTGAACTGGGGCATGTAGTGGAATGCTTTTCTTGAGCACAAAAGTTCAGAGACAGAACCCAGGCCCTGAGTTCAAGCTCCAGGCCAAATACAAAAACATGGCAGGTTAGTATTCTATAATAAAATTAGCTAGTCAAAATTTTACACATGGACATAAAAAAGAAAAAATAAAGAAGCCCTGTATTTCACTACTATTGCAATTATGTCTCATTATAGTTGTGTATGTTATATCTTAGCTAAAACTTCAAAAACATATTTCTTTTTCTCTATCTGCCACCATAGAATAGTAGCAAATAACCTAAAAGATTCAAAAAGAAATAAGTACATTTTCTAATGCTTCTTCTAACACAAAGGTCACACCAGATGACCTTTCCATACTAAACAAACCGAGCATTTGTGTCAGTGCTGGATGAGAGCAGCTGAAGTTCAACACTTTCATCTCTGGTAGGAAGTTGCACTCCCTGTATGTAAGCTGGAAAAGATCAGGAAGAAATGTGATTAGGAGTTTCTTGGTACTGATGAAAACTCCTTTAATTCTAGTAGGGCAATGCTAAGGGCTAAGAGTAGTCTCCTCTTTCCAGTGTCTGTCCTACTCTCTGCTCAGGTGCTTTTCTCTGCTGCTCACACAATAAATGACTGGTGCTCGGTTATGCTTGCCAGGATCTGTGGTTCTGCAGTGTAACAGGGAAAGTGTGTGAATGATTGCCTGCAGGTGTCTGACTGTAGGGTGTCTTTACAATTTATTAAAAAAATCAAGGCTAGTTGAACAAACCTACTACAAGGCATCTTGTTACTTTACTCTGTGTTTAGATATATGATGGTAGGAAATGAAAGGAAAAATAAAAATAAAGTGTTGGACTATCTAGAAAGAAATGGAAAACCCCCAAATGTAAGGCAAGTCAGTACCTTAAGAAAAACTGGGGAGAGAGGCTGTGAGTTTGGCCTAATGGTAGAGTGCTTGCCTAGCATACACAAAGATCCAGGTTCGAATCCTCAGTACTACATATATAGAAAAAGCTGAAAGTGCTGCTGTATGGTTCAAGTGGTAGAGTGCTAGCTTTGAGAATCGCCCAAGGACAGTGCTCAGACCCTGAGTTCCAGCCCCAGAGCTGGCAAAAAAAGAAAAACTATGGAGGATTTCAGAAATTATGGGATATTTCCAGTTATAGCAACTGTCAAAACAATGCCTGGTAATGAAACACATAGTCTGAGTCTAATTTCATTTCTTCAATTTGCATTTTGTGCAATAAGGCAGAATGGATCTTCAAATTCTTGTGTTTGAGAAAAGTACTAGAGCTAGTTTTGATGATGGAGGTTGAACTTGTAGAAATGACTACCTAAGTCCAACAAGCACATTTTCATTTCACCTATGATGACATTAACATTCTAAATTTACCAAAGAAAATATTACTTTGAAAGAATTGAACTAAAATGAATGTGTGTATTTTACTATTATGTAGAACAAAATTATGGGAACAAAAATGAGTATGTGACGTACTCTATGATCATGCAAAGGGTAAACAGTATCAGAAATGAACATACATGGCTTGGATTCCATCTTGCATAACTATGCAGAATTCCTTTGTCATATTCTGTTCTGACTTGTTTTTCCCCTAAAATCTGACAAAGGATAAGATGTGATAACCTCTACTTGAAAGGACTGCCAAATAAAAAAATAAAGGCACTCTTCAGTCTAAATCAGGCTTGTCATCAAATTCTTGGCTCAAAGGCAGAATCATGTGGAGGAAAGGACACAAAAACATTTTGGCTTGAAAGCCTTAAATTCAAAAACAGTTTTGGTATTTCAAAAAAACTAGTTTGACATAACTTCCTCCAATGAACTTCTGTGAAATTATGACTGTTGAACTAGAAAGATTTTTCTGAGTTAAGGCCTGTTCAGGCATTTTTATTTTCCCTTATCAATCCTGTCATAACAATATTTAAGTATATGGATGATTGACATTTATATATGTGACAGAAAGATAATAAAATAGATGCTAGAAAGATTGATAGAGAATAGTGACAGAAGAATGAAGAAAGTGAGCAAGCAAGTTAGTAAAGAGGAATGAGAGAAAGAGAACCAAAGAAAGAAAAGCAGATGATGGTAATAGCTTGCTCTTCAGTCTCCACAGAAGTCAAATAACGAAGAGGTTATTTAGTGTATCCATTTTTACTTTTTTAAAAAGCTAAAATTTTAATTAAACAAATATACATATAATCAAAAACAAATTACACATATCACAATTTTTTTGCCAGTCCTGGGCTTAAGCTCAGGGCCTGAGCTCCTGTCCTTGGATTTTCTCAGGGCTAGAGCTCTATCACTTGAGCCTCAGCATCACTTTCAGCATTTTTCTATGTTCATGGTATGAAGAATCGAATCCTGGTCTTCGTGCATTTTAGGCAAGCACTCTACCACTACACCAAATTCCCATATCCTCACATTCTTTTTTCTTCCACGGATCCCTCAAATAGCTTCTAGGAAAGTAAAAATTGGACTACAACTGATTATTTATAGAATAAATTATAAATGCAGGCATTGGGAATAATTAGAGACATCAAATTTAACATGACATGAATAAAGCAATCATAAAGTAATTTTAAAGATCTCAGGGGCTGTTAAGCCCAGCCTCCTTAACTGTGGGTTTTCTTCAATAGGCCTTGGAACTGAAGAGCCAGGTAATCATTTGCTGTTCGGCAGTGTCTGGTACAGACAGTCATCATTTTGCTAAGTTAAACCATTTGCAAGCAAGGCAGGCATCTGTCATTCCTGAGGGCTCAGGGCCATTACACAAGATAATGTTGAGAATAGCCATCACAGTATAGCACTAGAAAGGGCAAAGTGCTGGACACTTTACCTAGAGAATATGAAAAGCCAGGGTTTACCAGCTAGTCTGTGTTCAACTTCAAAGCTCTTATCAGTTGAGACTAATTTGAATGTTTGATCCATGCTCACTGTTACAGGAGGCAGAGACTTCTGTCTCATGCAGAGAAGCCTACGTTCTCAGGGATGAGTGCCGTATATAGAAATGCCCAGGCTATGAACTGCTTCCTTTGTGACTTCCTTGGCTTTCGTGCCACTTCTGCTTAGCATCTCACTAGGCTTGGCTGCCTTGATGCTAAACGCCCTGGACAAGGTTTTACTTATAGTATAAAGATATGGGGGCGGCTGAGAGTTTGGCCTAGTGGTAGAGTGTTTGCCTAGCATGCACGAAACTCGGGTTTGATTCCTCAGTACCTCATACATAGAAAAAAAAGCCGGAAGTGGTGCTGAGGCTCAAGTGGTAGAGCTCTAGCCTTGAGAAAGTCCAAGGACAGTGCTCAGGCTCTGAGCTCAAGCCCAAGACTGGCAAAAAAGAAAAAAAAATAGATATGGAGGCATATAGGGGTGACATTTTGAACACTGTAGATATCTTAAACTTCTTTCTTGATGAGAGATTTCTGTTTACATTATTTAGAACACCTTTGCTTTACACTCTTGCCTAACAAAATATACTTTGGTTTAGATCCCATAAACATGGGAAGATTTCTTAGAGTGAGAATGATGAGCCATTAAGGTTTTTCATTAATCGCCTTATAGAAGCCAGTCTATGCCTTCTTATGGACTAAGCCTCATTGATTCGTGCTATATTCATCTGGTTCTCTGGTAAGGAGCATTTTCTCAGCCAAAATCATGTCCTTGTTGATTTTATGGGGGATATCTTTAGGTATCTTCTGTAGTAGCAGGCAGAGGTAAGAGGATAATGAGTCAAAAGTTGCCTGGCCTCGCTTAAAGTTATTCCTCATAAGACTGATTTTCAACTAGATGCCTATGGCTCATGCCTGTAATCCAAGCTACTAAGGAGGCTGAGATCTGAGGACTGTGGTTTGAAGCCAGTCCAAGCATAAGTACGCATGAGATTTTCTCTCTCCCACAGAAAATAAAAAAACAAACAGAAATTGAGCTGTGTCTCAGTTATAGGGGGCGAGCCTTGAACATAAAAAGCTCAGGAACAGAACCCAGGTACTGAGTTCAAACCCTAGGCTTGGCATCAAAATGAATTAATTTTTTTTAGAAAACAGTACTCAGTTACAAAAGCAGATGTTCTTATCAATATAGAAACGGGAATTTCAGAAGAACATCTGATCACTAACTCTTACCTAAAGGCTTTTATTGGCTAGAGGATACAAAGTTGCTGAAAATCTGAAAAGTAACTCACCAGTCAGAATATAGAGCAAACAAATAACACATGTTTAGGGGAAAAAGAGGATATCTCACAAGCATGCAACTGAATTACATGTTTCAGTAATATATTTTATTTAGACACATTAATTGAACAAAGAGGCTCTAATTATGTGTGTGTGTGTGTGTGTGTGTGTGTGCAATGTGACCTGCTCAAACTCATTTCGTTATCAATTTTTCATATCCCTTCCTTTCTTAAAACAATTTAACCATTGTCATTGTTCTATTTTCACATGTGCATTTGAAGTGCTTCAATCATATTCATCCTCATTTCTTTTTCTTACTCCCACTCCTACTCATACCTGCCTCTGTTTTACTATCATGTCACTCATTTTTAGTGTACATTAATGAAATTTCACCAGGATATTTATATGTGTATATATTATTTAAATTAAAGTAATACTTTCTATTGCTGTTTCTTTCCTGTGTCTCATTATGGTATTGATCAACAGCTTTAAATGAGATTCCCTCCTTCATACAAAGAAAAAAATTATTTTGATGTTATAAATCCTTCATCATTCTCTTTCCTTCTCCCCTTTTGTCCTTTCGAACAGTTCATAATTAGTTCTATATGTGTATACATGTATACATATATATTGTGTGTGTTCATTTGAGTTTGAACTATCAAATTGAACTGGATGTTCTACTAAAATGATATAATCAAATTTTTCTTTCTGATTGAGTAATATGGATGCTTTTAATCAAAAGAAATTTAGATAAGAGAACTCTCCAGAAGAAATAAACCCAACTTTGAATAGTGAAGGGTGGTTTCACAGTAGAATAATTATACAGAAAGTGATAACAATGATTTAAAAGTGTCACTTCCAGAAAGGATTAAATCACTCAAGGGCAGTGAACAGGTTAAGCAGAAAGTTAGTAACATCCAATAGAATAGAATGCTATAGTTACTGTTTGTGGCCTCCCATGCTTTAATAGAGTTGTAAAGCTAATAGGTGCAATAGCCTGTGAATTTGCACATATCCTCATAACATTGTATCCAATATATACAGATTATTGCTGTTTAATGTTAGTTGTATTTTATTTTTTCAATTATTTGGAAATGTAGCAGATTGGTAATCTAGTTGGTTCTCTATAAAAACCTAGAATAGATTTTGTCAGACTATCACATTGGTCCATTGTTTGAATACAAGTTATTTGCTTTTATTTATTATTTTGTTGCTAATAGATGTATTTGGAATTTGTCTTTTAAGTCAAAGACTTGTGCCTTGTGTAAATATTTTTAAAGAGAATATATTGAATATATTGTTAAAATAATAGTAAGGATATTTCCTTCTAAAATAGGCATTAATGAATAATTTTTATAAGTGTTAGGGATTGCAAAAGATGAACAGTTTTTACTGTCACAGAAATTTTAAGATGAAATTAAGAAAGTAGAAGAGGAGTTGTTGAGAATAAATTATGAAATTTGGGAGTGGTGGCTCACACCTGTAATTCTATCTAGTTAGGAGGCTGATATCTGAGCATCAAATTTCAAAGCCAGCCTGGGCACTAATGTCTATGAGACCCTTATCTCCAATTAACCCCTAGAAAACTGGAAGTGGAGCTATGGCTCATTAGCCTTGAGCTGAAGAGCTCAGGTACAGCATTCAGGCCCAGAATCCAAGCCCCACGACCACCACAACCACCACCAACAACAAAAGAAAATAAAAAAGAGAGAAAGAAAGTAAGTTAAGACCAGTGTGCCAATATGGATTTTTACCCAAGAATGAGTTAAATTTTTTCTGTAAATGTCTATGTGTGATTCTGGCTATGAGATTCTTAGCAAATGTATAAGTGTGAAGCAAGTTGAATTGAGCTCATTTTCTCATACAACAGAAATATTACTGTCCCATATTTGAGACCCATATGTAAAAAAAAGACTCTTCTTGCATGCCTCAATGAATTTTGAGTTTAAATTAGCCCATGAAGTTAAGTGGGGGAGAAAATGCTAGCATTTTTCAATGTTTATTTTCTGAACTTCCAAATTACTTGAGCAAAACAACAAACTTTTTTAAAATTAAAAGTAGACACAATCCCATAAGGCAGATACACAATTATATTCTAAGTTCCCACTCCTCTTTTTTGTTCTTCTCTTAGAACTTGAGTTCTAAATAAACATATGAAGTCTACTCCAGATATTTTAAATACTGTGTTTACATTACTGATGAATTCCAATAACATGAATTATAGTCCACCTGTGCACCTATCAGAGTTGAGGAAAAGATCATTATCTTTAAAGCCATTGATATTAATAGGGTGACCATTTAACAGTCATATTTACCCTCTTGAACAAGGTCAGAGTATTGGTTGACATATATCTTTTTTTCTTTCTTCTATTTTTTCTACTATTCTCTTAATATTCAGATACTTTCCCTTTTTCTTGCTGTTTCTGTGGCTCTCTCTCTCTCTCTCTATTTCTCTCTTTTACACAGTATTCCTCTGTGTAATATTTTCTCTGGTTTAGTCTCTCATTCCTATTTTTGGCATTTCTTTTGAGTATAAAAATTACATTAACATAGAGTAAGGTACAATTTACCTAGCAACTAACATATCTGTGACAGGCACTGTTCAAGGATGTTTAGCTTATTAATTATTTCATCTACTATAGTTCTTATGGCAATCCTGTGAATCTGATGACACTGCAATTGCCATGTTACAGATGATTTCTTGAATATTTAAAAATTTGAAAGTATTAAGGGAACAAGACATGAGGGTTTCTATTCAGATTTTGAGGAAAGTGACTAGTATTTTTTTTATATACTCTCATTCTTCAAATAAATGAACAGTTATGAACAGGGCCATGAATTATACAGTAGAGAGTCCCCAAGGAGAATAATTTTCATTTATTCTTCAGAATTTAAATCAGTCAGCCATGGAGGCTCAAGCTGAGCAACTACCTACAAGAGAGGCTAAGATCTGGAGATTAGAATTGAATGACAGCTCAGCCCAACAGAAACAACAACAACAAAAACAAAAGAAACTAAAAACCCACAAAAATCCATCTTAATCAATAGTCAAGCAGAGCTGTATGAACCTATCACTCCCAACTATGGTGGAAATGAAAAGTAAGAGATTGCAGTCCAGGCCAGCCCTGGTATAAAGTAAACCCAACAGAGAAAAGGGTTGATGGAGTTGTTCAAGTGACAGAGTTTCTGTCTAGTATGCATGATAAATGGCACTACTAGTTCATTAATTATGAATATTTTTTTTAAAATTCTGTGGACCTGGGTGCTGGTGGCTTACACCTGTAACCTTAGCTTCTCAGGAAGCCTAGGCAGAACAGTGTGTGAGACTCTTCTCTCTAATTAACCAGCAGAAAACTGGAAGTAGAACTGTGGCTCAAAGTGATAGAGTGCTAGCCCTGAATGAAAAAGCTCAGCGATAGAGCCAGGCCCTAAGTTCAAGCCCCATGACTGAAAATAACAAAAATTTGTGGAATTTAGTTCACATTGTCTAGGATAATTAAACTCATAGTTTTCACTATGATGAAATAATACTTAAAGTGGGTATCAGAAAAAGTGGGTTACATGATGTGAAAATGTGATATGATGCACATTATTTTTTTCTGAATTTCTTCTATTAATTTCCATAAAAGTTCAGTGCAGTATCTAACAATCTTACCCTGCATTGGAAGGCAGGCCCAGAAACTCCACATGATTTTCTAGATTCTGTTCCTAGGTAGCATCACTATGGCTTAACTCGGTCTAAAATATGAACTATTAAGTTTATGATTCATCATTTGTGATAGCACTCATAAAAATGAGGGAATAACTTTGATACTGACTTCAGATACTACTCTGAATGTAATCCATTAGATGTAAATTCTAGGGAAATGGTGCTTAGTTGGAGAATTTGTGGAGAAGCAAAATTCTCTGAATTATTCCAAGTAGTAAAATGTGTTGACTATTTAGAAATGATGATATAGAGACTGAATTGATAAAAATGTGGAGAGAGATTCCAAATGAAGACAGATGAGAATAGTTCCAGACAGGAAGTAAGAATTATGTATTTATTTTTATTCTATTTTCTACCAAATTATAACCTCTTGAAAATAAAAAAAACTCCTATACTTAGTTCTATCATAAGAACAAACATTTCATACAAACTGAAATATTTTGAAGTTAGATTTATTATATGTGTGAGACTGTGTCCTTATTTCAATCAAAGAAAATTCATTAAATTATTTCTTTGCAAAAACGATGAGCATGAGCCTGTGGTATTTGCATAGAGATTCTATCTATTCAACAGGCTTAGGCTGGAGATTTGAACAAATAACTTGATTTAGTAATTGCTAAAATATAGTCAAGAATATTAATATTTACTTGTGAAAAACTAAATGGATTAGTTAACATGAATAAAACATTTTAGGCACCTACAGTTCCTCTTCTTTCTTCCTGATTTCTTGATATAGATCTCTTGATCTTTCTCTTTTTCTTTTTTCTTTTCTTTTCTTTTTTTTCTTTTTTTTTTTTTGCCAGTTCTGGAGCTTGAACTCAGGGCCCGGCAATGTCCTTTGGCTTTTCTCAAGGCTTGAGCTCCACCACTTGAGACTTGAGCTACCGCACCACTTCCAGCCTTTTCTATGTGTATGGATATAATAGTTTCATGTTCTTTAGTGGTAGGCAAGCACTCTACCACTAGGCCAAACTCCTGGCACTCTATCTTGTGTGTGTGTGTGTGTGTGTGTGTGTGTGTGTGTGTGTGTGTGATGGGGCTTGAACTCTGGGGCCTGGGCGCTGTCCTTGAGCTCTTCAGCTAAAGGCTACCACCCTACCCTTTGAGCCACAGCCCCACTTCCTATTTTTTAGTGATTAATTGGAGATAAGAGTCTCAGGGACTTTCATGCCAGGGCTGGCTTTGAACTGCAGGGCTGGCTTTGAATTGCAGGGCTGGCTTTGAAATGCAATCCTTAGATCTCAGCCTCCTGAGCAGTTAGTATTTAGGTATGTGCCACCATACCTTACTTATCTTGTTTTTTGTTTTATTTTTTATCTCCTCAATCTGAACATCTTATAATCTTGTACCTATTGCCTTCATAATCAGAAATATAACTTCTGTAGCAAATAGCCAGCTTCCTCACCTGCCTGTTGTATATTGCTTAAGAAATGTTTATTAACCTACTTTAATGATTTCTATGAATACCTCCAGCAGTTGCTTCTTTTCAAGTTGATTCCTTTTTTTTAGTTTAACTAACACTCAAAAGAAATTATAGGGAAAACAAATTTTCCTTTAGTCCTTTGTAAAAACATGTTAAATCCTACAAGAAGTTAATAATTGAATTACAATGAATAATTAAGGGAATCCTATGGGCTGTGGGAGGAACTCAATGGCAAAAAACTTGCCAAATATTCAGGAGTTGCTGGGTTCCATTACTAGAACATCAAAACAAAGTATTCCAAAGCAATCACCTATCTGTTTTGGTGATGGTATATTGTTGACTAAACAACACCCAAGAATAAATAGCACCAGCATAAATGTGTAAATATAATCTAATGTTCTAGAGCATATGTTATGTGATCACACAAAGCAAATGATTTTCAAAATTATGTTTATTCTTTTTGATTTGTGTAAACAGTTCAATGTCTGCTTCCTAGGGAAGATTGTTGTATGGATTATGTAAATTCTAATGATGTTGGAAATAAGGGTGTTGGAAACTTTAAATATCAAACAGGCTAAGTATAAATAACATAGCTACATCTGATGCTCTTGTATTTCATAACAAATAACACCCTAAGAAAGTTCAACTTTAAAAGTTGTTTGGGTCTTATATGAAAATCTTATGTGAGCGTCTAGTCTGATACAGACAGATGGATCTAGACTAAGATTCAGGATCCCTACCATAATTCAATCTCCAACATGAGGATGTTGGCTTTAGTATGTAGGACACACTTCTTTGCACCTAAGGTTCTTATTGTTTGTGCTCATAACTACTCTCTGACTGCAGAAGTGGGGCAAAGAAAGTAGAAGATATAAATGAAAATTTGCTGTTTACATAATTTTTAGTATAGCTTGAGGCAAAACCAAAAATGTATTGCAGTTTACAGTTAAACTGCATTGAAATATATTGCTATTGAGGAAGAGGCATGACTAATTTTGGTGAAATAGCAAACAGACAAATTCTTCCTATTGGATGTTTTGCAAATGTGCAGCATGGAATATTTAGAATGATGATCATTTAAATGGTATTCCAGCATCTCTGTTGACTTGATCATATCTGAGTATTTCTCAGATATTGCACCATCTATTAGTACTGTTTACCATTGAATTTTAGAACACCCTGGTTATTACAACCTCCTACGTGATTTCAAAATCCAAGACATTTTATACATAAATAAGTAAATAAATGAATAAAGTTCACTATTATTTGATATAACAAGTCACTATATGCACCACCATTACATTTTTGGTTTTACTATAGAACTCTGTCAGAGATGCTACTGGGAACATTATATATTGTGTACCTTCTTTACCATTTACAGGATTTTAAAAGCCTAGATTCTGGAACCATACCTACGTGTGTCAATATTTTGGTGGTATTGCGATTTGAACCCATGGCCTTGCACTTGCTATGCAGGCACTCTATCAGTTGAATTATGCTCATAGCCCTGGCTCAGGACTTTTTAGGTGTGGCACTTGGTCCTCTAATAAGAATCACACTATAATAAATGAAACTTACATGATGGATTGAGAGAAATGAGAAACATCATTGAAATGAGAAGGATCTCAAATGCTGAATACTAACTGCAGCTAGTGAAAAGCTTGTCTTTCCATAGGTAGCACCATCCATCATTTCTCCAGGAAGCTTATCAAGCTGTCACTCTTCTTCCTCACAAAAGTCAAAATGCAATCTCAATGGTACAACTCAAAACCTCTTAAAACACCACTGAATCTCTTCCTGATGATTTGTCTCAATCTTGGCTTGCCAGGCACTTGGATAGCCCATGTGTCAAAGGAAATGGGAAATAAAACTATGAATGATTTGTGAAGACATCAAATTTGTCACAAACACTTATCATCATCCTAGAAATGAAACAATGTATATTCATTCCATCAAGAATTTCTTCCCCAAAAGTTGTAATGGCAATGAAAAGGTAGTGTTTGTAGCAGTTATTTTTAAGCTCTCTGTTTTCCCATCTCTGTGCCCTTTACCTCATAATACTGTGAGTCACCCCAGAGGTATACGTAACGTTAAATGTTAATACACTTCCTAAACTGATCTAAGTCTCTGCAGCTGCCTGTACATTGAGGTAGGTTAGCAAGGATATCCGGATATGAATTAGAAAATAGTGTTGAAAGATGATGAAACCATGTGTTCAACAATTGGAAATTAGCTAATGAACTAAATTATTGTATATTCATACTAGGTACCAATCTATAATTATTAAAAACTAAAATCCAAAAAGAAGCAAAGAAAGGCAGAGAAATTCTATCACCATAAAGCTGGACAGAAGTTATATTTCTCCAAATTCTAGCTACCTGGAAGGCTACAAGGAACGGTTATAGTTCAAGATCATTCAGGCAGGAAAGTTTGTATAATTCTTTCTGAATCATGACAAAGAAAAAAAACAGAACTGAGGCATTGGCTTAATTGATGGGGCAACAAAATGGCAAATGTTAGGACTGCAAACAGAAATAGTAAAAAGCAATATGAAAAGTATAATACTAATAATATAAAGCCTAATACTATGAATGTAAAATATTAATTTATAATATACAGCATACGTACATTGGAAGATAATATGTAAGTATTTTTGGCTCTTCAAACACCAATGACTCTAAGAAGATTGGTTTGCTTGTGATTTTCATTTCCATTTATTTGCCTTTTGTTAGGTCATGCAATTAAAAATAATGTACACATATTATTTGGTGAATCTACTAAATAAGACCAGAAACGAAGCCTCCACAATAAGTTCAATAGTGATCATTCCATTAGTACTCAGAAAGAGGGAAGAGTGTGAATGGTTAGAGAAACCACTTTCTTTGCAAAGATAATAAGTTAGCCCATGACCTTGGAAATGCTTGCAAAAGATATATGATCCTTATTACAAATATGATACTCATAACAGAACTAAACTGTCTAGACAACAAGAGCTCAGTATACTAATGCTTTTCTAGGGAGCTGATAAAGACACTGCTGAGATTTGGCATCACTCCAAGGTTTGACTTTCGATTGAAGGAACGTTGAGCTCTAAAAAACAAAACAAAATAAAACAAACCTTAATGAGTCTGGGAGTTTGGCCTAGTGGTAGAGTGCTTGCCTAGTATACACAAAGACATGAGTTTGATTCCTGGATACCACATACATAGAAAAAAGCCAGAAATGGTGCTGTGGCTCTAGCGGTAGCGCTCTAGCCTTGAGAAAGCCCAAGGACTGTGCTCAGACCCTGAGTTCAAGGCCCAGGACTGGCAAAAAAAATCTCAATAAATTGAGAGGACTGTAAGAGAAGCCTTCCAAGTTTTGCCTAAAGAGAGACATTATCTTTGTTGCTCTTAATACCCTAATAAAAAACAAAAGCTATCATAGAAGATATTATTGATATTATTCTATGCTATATTTATAATAGACATGGCATAGATATTATTTATAATATTATAAATATAGACAGATTATATCACAAATATTTTTATAAAATGCATATATATCATAGACATCTAGACATTGTTTATCATATATCTTTATATATCATTTATCTATTATATCATATATGATAGATATATTGATATATCTTTATTAGGATCCTTTTGGTTATATCAACTTATTTTTATATTTTTGTGTCAATAATAATTTAAGTAAGATTAATCTTCCTTCAGCTTCTGATATGATACGGACATCCTGGATGATATAACTCTCTTCCATACACATTTTAAAAACATCTTTGTCCACTCTCCATCTTACTCAAAATTGTTTTGAGAATTACATTGAAATATTATTGGATATCTGTATTCATATGAGATATCTTTGGATGTTTAACTATTTAAATACATTGTATGTTTTTATCTATATAGATTGCATGTATTTTAAGAAAATTGGAAACTCTCAATAGCATTTCATTCATATTCAGTTGAGTTTACACACAATTCCTTTTTTGTTTTTTTCAGTCATGGGACTTGAACTCTGGGCCTATGCATTTTCACTGAGTTCTTCAGCTCAAGGATACTGCCCTACACCTTAAGTCACAGCTCCACTTCTGGTTTTCTGGTGGTTAATTGAAGATAAGAATCTCACTGACTTTCTTCCCTGGGCTGGCTTTGACCCTAGCTCCTCGGATCTCAGCCTTCTGAATAGCTAGGATTATAGGCATGAGCCACAGTTCCTGGGAATTACTTTGTATTTTGTAGCTGTTAATGTAGCATCTTTGAAATTTCCAAATGTTTACTATTGGATGCCCAGAAGTATAACTGAGTTTTCTAATTTTCCTTTGTTTTATCTTTGGCTATTAATCTCTAGTTTCTTGAAGGTTTTCTAAATATCTATAAAGCTATTAGTAGATATGACAGAGTTTTTCCTTTTATACCTTTTTAAAAAATTTATCATGATTCTACATTTTATTCTTATCTTGGTGAATTTTCTTGTAGAAGAGAAATGATAGTTTTGGACATTATAATTTGTTCCCTGATTTTTTAAATAATTTTTATTGTGATTAATGTTCCCTGATTTTGAGGAAAGTATTTTCAGTATTATGATGATAATTGTATTCAATAAATATTCATTTTAAATAACATTCTCCTCTCTTCATATATTAGTATGTTGGGAGTTTAATAATATTATTAAGATACGAGTTTCAAGAATGTATGGATTATTAATAGACAGCTTTTAAAGAAAAATTAGTGTATCTCCAGTGCTTGGAAGAGAGGCCAGTGTATAATAATACCAAGAAAAACTCATTGAATTGAAATTGCATGTATTTTGGCAATCACTACATTCTAATATTAATCAATTAAAGCACTTATTTACTTCTGAGGAGCTAGGATTACAGGTGTCAGCCACCACACCTTCCTCATTTTAAAGACGATTTCAACATATTTAATATTTCTGTTTTCATATATGTGTATAACGGAGTTTGGCCATCTTTACCTCCCACAAACTCACTCTTTTCTTTATCCCCATGCTCTGGCTACTACCTTACTCCAAAGAGACCCTGTTGTACATTCCTGACATTTATTTTGAAGAACTGAATTTCACATTTCAGAAAGAATATACAGTATTTGTCATCCTTAATCTTTCTTATTCTACTTAGCCTGATGATATCCAACCCTACCCATTACCCTGAGAAAAATTTAATTTCATTTTATACTCAAGAATGCATATGCACAATTATGTTTGTATGCCACGTTTTCTTTATCTATCCATCCGTTGAAAGTTTCATATTCTGCCTACTGTTAGTGGTGATGTGAATAGTGCTCTGTAAGTACCTCAAGGATGTCTTGACTTACTTTCCTCCAGATACGTGCCTATGAGTTGTGTATGGAGCAGTATCATATGGTAGTTCTGTCATTATTTTTAAAGGGATTTTCATATTGAACCCTACAGTGGCGTCTTGCATTTCCACCCACAATTGTATAAAAATCATCTCCACCCTACCCTTGGAGGAATTATTTTGTTGTTTTCTTCGTGGCATCATTTCAACTGAGGACAAATGGAATCTGAATGATATTTTGGTTTTCTTTAACTTTATGGATAAGAACATTTAACATTTCTTTATGTATTCATTACTTATTTGTACTTCTTTTGGAAATTAAGGCTCAGTTCATTTATCTGTTTATTAGTTATGTATTCCTTTGATACCACAATACATTTGTCAATAAAAATTCCTTCATAAATATGATGATATCAGCAGTAACAGGCATCATGAAATGTCAAGTCAGAAGATGTGTTGTGTTCATGCCCCACCTTGTCCTTCATAGAATGATCTCGTCATTTTCCTATCCTAATCTGTTTCCTGTGTCTGGACTGAGGTTTGTTCTCTAATCATTTATCCAGAAATCCTGGCTGTTTTCAACCCTTACTTGTGCCTGCAATTGACTGATTGTTTCTGGTACACATTCTTAGAGGTGTTTTTTTTTCTGTATAGACCTGTGATGTATGGGCCCAGTGCTCCCCGCTTCTCACCAAGAGGAAGGCTGTGCAGAAGTCTATTTCAAGGCACACTGAGTTTGCTACACTCCCTGGCCACCACTAAGGGATGGAAGGGTAATATGTAGACACAGCCTTCTGGAAAAGCACTTCAAGCTGAACTAAAATGAGAAAGAACATTTCTGAGAATTCCTGCTTGAAAGAAGTGAATACTGACCCTGATGGTTATAAGACTTTACAATATTTCACTGTCAGTTTTTAATTTATTTTATTTTTGCCAGTACAGGGCTTGAGCTCAGGGGCCTGAGCACTCTCCTTGGGCTTTTTCAAGGCTAGACCCCCACCACTTGAACCACAGCAGCACTTCCACTTTTTCCTATGTATGTGATGCCAAGGAATTGAACCTCGGTCTTTATGCATGCTAGGCAAGCATTCTACCACTAGGCCAAACTCCTAGCCCCTGTCAACTTTATTTTTAATGGCACCAAATATCCTTTTTTAAATTTTATGGTCATGGGGCTTGAACTTTGGGCTTGGGCCCTGTCCCAGTTCTTTAGCTCAAGGCTACTGCCCTACCCCTCGAGCAACAGCCCCATTTCCTGTTTTCTAGTGATTAATTGAAGGTAAGTATCTCACATTCTTTAGTGCCTGGGCTGGCTTTGAACCTCAATCCTCAGATCTCAGCCACCTGAGTAGCTAGGATTACAGGCATGAGCCACAGCACCCAGCTACTGTTTTTTTTTTTTTAATCTCTTTATAGGAACCAGGGCATTTAGGTAAAAACTTTCATTTCATTAATGATAATAATAATATTAATAAATAATAACTATAATAATAAAGTTTACCTTAAGCATTATTTTCTCTTGTGACAATATATAGAATACATCATTATATCAGTAATATTGAATTTTAAAAAAGGAGATGCCAATTGATTATTGTATATATTTGTCATGGATATGATTTATTCTGAAATATTTAAAGATTTTTTTATCATATCTCTGATGACACTAGCTATGGGCTAGAAAATAAAGTTAAATTTTCTGTGCACATTTTAGTTGCTAGATAGTTACATCCGATAGTACACAGCAAGAAGTATCTTGAGGCTGTTTTCACATTTTCAGGAATGTTGTACTCAACTATTTTATGTCTATCATGGGTCCAGATAGGAGTCAAGGAAGGTAATGTGTTGTGTAGCTCCTGGCTTTGCTGCACTATGTACTGATCACAAGATGGGACCAAAGCTTTATTATAAGCTTACTAATGTATTTGATTGAAAAAGTCAAATGCCTTTGAAAGAAACTATCAAAAATTTCAAGTGCCTTCAAAATAGATAATTGGTATTATTAGTCTTTTTATTTAAAAAGATTTTCTTGGCCAAAAATGGAGCAAGATCTTGAAAGTGTGCAATTATAGTTCTTTCAGAGACTAAAAAATTGCAAAAGTGAATAAGGACTAAAGTTCCCTATATTTGCTTAAACCACTGGAATAATCACAAGTTGAAAATGATAAAATAAAATATTCCTTTGTTATGATTTTATGCATTACTTCCCTTCATGCATTCAAAGTGTTCACTAGGAAATATTTTAAATGTTTAATCTTGATACTGACCTCTCAGATATGGAGGTACTAGTATTCATGCTATACAGTGTGAATCTTGATTCACAGCAAGTCAATGCTTGAATATAGACAAGAGCTCTTATAGCTAATCTTTAAATTATGTCAGGTATAGAGGGGCTCATGTACTGAAATGCCTGCCACCTCCCACCCAGAAGCTAATTTCTTAAATGCTTAGTCGTTTGCTAATAGAGATATTATTAGGCACTGGAAACATTAGGAAGTACAACGTAATGAAAAGCAGTGAGGTGATTGGAGAGACATGGTCTTGAGGGTATCAAATCCTTTTTCTTTTTCTTTTCTTGTTCTACCAGCCAGGAAATAATAAGCCTGCTCTATTGAATGCCTTTTGGGATGATGGGAAGTTGATATTGCAGGCCTCACTAATGAAATGAGGTAGAATTAACTCTTTTTCCTTCTACTACCTCAGGCACTTTGTCACAATGAAAGAGATCTGAATAAGTAGTGTTGATTGACAGCCACTTATATATTAAACACTAGACATTAGGTTTCTAGCTTTGTAAGAATTATTCCCTGTAATTCTCATACTGTTGGTTTACTGATCCTTATTATTTCATGGCTTTTATGAATAATGTCATTACACTTCAGAGTTTAATTAACTTGAAAAGAACTATGAAAACAACCAGCATGTGACAAAGCTTCAATGTGGCAGTTTGTGTGGGGAGAGGGGGCTTATGCCAGAGTTACAACTTTTCAGAGACATTGTTAGCAGCCTTCCAATAAATCCAGGGTCACCAAATGGTTCCTGTTTTATGGCCCACTACTTTTTTGTGACTCCTTTGCGGCTTCTCTTTGCAACATCTCTGATCTAGTTTACCTATATGTTGGTGTTGCCAACTGAATTAAGATTATGCTTGTGTGTTACTTCTGTTCACACCTGTGAGGTGCTAATTCCAAATCTGTAAAAACTTCATTTAGGATGTAGTAAAATGTGGGGTGTGTGTGTGTGTGTGTGTGTGTGTTTCCATGCATGAATGCATGCCAGCCCTGGAGTTTGAACTCAGGGCCTAGGTGCTACCCTTAAGGTTTTCACTCAGTTAGTGATCTCCATGTGAGCCATGGCAGCACTTCTGGATTCTTGGTGGTTAATCAGAGACAGCCTCCTGAGTGGTGAGAAATACCCACATGAATCACTGGTATACAGCATGAGTAAACTTTATACTTATAAAATTCCAATTTCACGTGTTCTTCATCTATCAGATACTATTTTTTCTTACCAGTAATTATAAACCAAAGTAATATTTCACAAACTCCTACACTATAAACTATCATTACATACTATTATATAAATTATCTAAACAATAACATGTCTAGCAAATATAATCTCAGGATTCTTACAAACATACATTTTAGAAAAACAACATAATGTTCTAGGGTAAAGACTGGATTGGAAAAACTGGGAGAAAAATAATGGAAGTTGTGATATTGATCCAAAAACATTGTACTAATAATTTGATTTATGTAATTTTAAACTTTGTACAACTACTTGCTAATAAAAATAATAATAAAAATAGCATAGTATGAACATTTTCATAGTATAAATTTTTTGCAACTTTAAATAAAGTTAAGGTAACTTGATGGGTAACTCATTTCCAAAGATATGAGTTCTATCTTTGTTCCACATTCATTTCTCAATCTTTGTTCCCTATTTCAGTTTGATTTTGTAAATGAACCATATGGATTATTAACTAGGAGCAGAAACCCCAGAAGACTTCTTCAGTCCACCTTCAATTGTTTAATTGTATCTCCCTGTAATTAGAGAATATGAAATATTTTAATATGTTCACAAATTCCTGATCTCAATATCTTCTCAAGCCTACCTACCTACATATCTGAAACTCAACCATTTTCCTGATGTCTTTTTGTGTAAGTTAGCCCATATATTCATTTAGTTCTTTTCAATTATTCCTTGAAGATTATGTTCTCTCTCTATCTAGATTTGTATGTCTGAAGTGTTCTCTAAACCCTAGAGTCTAGCCAAATATAAAATAACTGTAACATACCCGGGAAATGCTTCATGGTTAATTATGTGGGGTCAGTGGGGAAAATATGGTACAAAGTTGAATTTTCTTCTCCAGTATGTACTAATTTATCTTAATAGAAATTTAAGTTCATTAATTTTAATAATAATTCTCACTGGTGAGTCTTATGTTGAGAATATTTAGAGACATCAATATTCAGTAAGAAGTAGTAGGATTGATTCTCAGTGTTTTCCTCAAGTAGAGTAGGAGGGGTGGAGTTAGCAGAAACAAATATGTGTACCTTATTTTCATATCTTCTTAATTTCCCGATTTCCTTTATTATTTTTATATTGAGATTTAAGCCACAGTCTCAAAGCCTTAATTAAATAAGTATAAAGAAATTATTTCAAAAAATCATCAATCCTTAAATGTTATACATTTACTTTAAAAAGTATGTCTCATAGCTAGTGTCAAATGCTGTTAAGATACATGGTATTTGTCTAGTTTAAAATATTCATATTAGTTTTCCTTCTCTGAATGATAAGAACATGGAGTTTGAGATATCATAGAAAAGGAATCACTTTCTGTATCCATTTCAAGCTTTCCTATATTCTCTTTAAATACATTTCACACTTTTGAAGATTAAAAACTGTATTTATTCCTCTATAGGAATTTTAATCATGAAACATGGTAAACACATAATAAGTATAGGGACATTTACACACATGTGTGAACACACACACTTCTATCAGCCCTTCATGTACATCCTTTGAAAATTATTTTTTTTGTTTTATCCAGTGTGGTTTAACACATCCAAAACAACCACAGAAATCTGCAGCAACTGAAATTATTTTTATATATCAAAATTTAGTAATCTTTTTTTCCGAGCTTAGTCATCTTATTTTTTTAAATTTTTTATTGTAATTAATAAAAGGGTTACATGCTATTTGCCAGATAAAAGGTGCATTCATTCACATACATTCATACCCTTTCACATGTCTTGGTACATTTTCATTTTTCTAAAAAAATTTACTCATTGATTTGTGATATCAACAAGAACCTACTCTTCAGTTTGTCTCTTCATAATTGTTGTGTGCTAAATGGAAAATTCTGTTAAATATCTATATATGTATATTTATATAGATATACATACATACATGAATTTTTTAGATAGCCTCTATTTTATTCAAAATGCACAAAGAAAGCTGTAGAGTTCTTGAAAAAAATGGGCAGATATTCCAAACCTCACATGGAATGGTTCCTCTACAGGAGCATAGCTGGAGAATGTACTGCAGGTATATATGCATTTTTTTTAATTTCCAAAATGCATGGGAGCAGGAAAACAGTCCTGAAGAAAAGAAAAACCCATGTATCATGATAGGGTTTGTTATCTGAAATTCAGCTTAGTAATCCTTTTTGCAAAAATCCTTTCTTGAGCTTCTCTATATCCTGAATTTGAACTTTTTTGTTCCCTGCATGCCTTCATAACCCTATAAACTTGTGTGAATAAGCATACATAAATATGGTTATGTTTGAGTTTATGAGATAGCCTTCAGCGTAAAGCAAAAGTCTCATTCAGTTTTTAATTCCCAGTATCTGCCATCTTACCTAGCACACAGTGGGTTCTATGTTTGTGGTTGCAGAATACCACTGTGGCCTTGGGCTAGTGAGACCTACTTTTGATAGCATAATAAGTAAACAAGTAATGAATTTTTAGGTCGCTGAAATAATTTTATTTCAAACCAGTTTTTTTTTACAACATTAGGATATATACCAATACTCTATAAACCAGCACTTTCATTTTTACAGTAATAATAAAATTTTTACAACCACAGAACTACTTTGCATTACTAGAAGGCTCTTTTATAAAGTCCCAAGTGCTTTGCAGCAAATGATATAGCATTCTAATTACAGAGTTTTGAGGGACAAATAAGTTACTGACAATTTCATAATGCTCATTAGCATCTGGCATGGAATATTTTAGTGAAGAATTCCGTGAGACTAGGTAGATTAGCCATGTTTCCATGTTTCCTAGCAGATGAGACTGTGAAGCCCCTGAGAGGTAGTATGATAGAATAAAGTCTCACAACTAGCTAATTATTGTAGAAAACTGTTACATATTTTAGATACAATAACTTGGCTGTAGCATTTCCAACTCCTTTCCTTGTTCTACCTTCATCAAAGGAAAGTAATTACAGGAAGATGGCATAAAATAGAATGCCCAATGGGAAGGAATATTCTGAATGCCCACAACAGAATGCTCTAAGATGTAACTATAAGCTAAAATTGGATAGTTTTCTGCCTATGTGATATTTTGTTCCAAGAGTTTTTTCTCATTGGTGGTGAATCCCGAAATTAATCTTATCCAATTTTCTCTTATGGACTAAGAATTGAAAATGCTTCTCAGGAGGACAGAAGAATGGTTCAAAGCTTGACAGTGATGTCATTCATTCAGTCATGTGATTTTATATCTTAAGAGGTGTCAGGCAATATGGCAGTAGCTGAGCAAATTCTAAGGTGCTCATTGTACTCAAAGGTCACAGAAAGCATTAAGGAAAATAAACACTGCACAAAAAGAGCACAGAAGCTTTGATTGTACTGACATGTACACTGTCTTCAAACCTTTTTACATGGGGCTTTGTGTGTATCAGTCTTTGTATAACTTTATCAAAACCTGAGGACAAGTTGCTCTTAATAAATGAACTATAGTCTAAGTATGAAAAATTAATGTTAAATTCTGAGAGAAAAGCTCTCTGGATAGAAAGTGTATGTTCATAGACTTAGGCATAAGAAAAAAGCATAGGCTCAAGTGACTAAAAAAATGGGCATTTAAAGTAGATGGTATAAGATAGACGGTAGACATGAAATAAAACATAGAATCTATAGATGATTACTTAATATGTTTTTTATTTTTGCAAGACCTATTAAATAGTTTGTAAGCATGCCATCTACTATGTGTAGTAGGAACTAACGCTGGATGAAACAAACAGAATAGTTAAGAAGTGAATGACAATATTTGAGATGAGAGATGTAGATGCATGTGCAATGTCAGACAGTTCCAGAGCTCTAAAGCATACTATATTTTCTGGCAAAAATTCAGATGTACATTTAAATTTTTAGGATATTTTCTTGGGTAGAATGTAGAAATAAGTTGATTTTTATTGATGAATTATTCACTATCAGGCATCTTGTTATAATTACAGAAAATCAACTAAGAAATACAATAATAATGACTATTTAATTTACCATAATACTGCAAGAAAATTAAACCAGTATTTTATGTCTCCTGATATAATTCATTGGATATGAAAGGGCATCTCTACTAGAATCAGCATATGACAGCTATTGTTTGTTATGCATTTTTATTGTATGTTTAGGAATATTAAGTAAACTTTGTAAGACCTTTAACATGGATTGATACATGCAGTAAAGAATAAATGCATTTCATTTAGGAAAAAATATTGAGATTAAGGAGTATAGAGAAGTTTATGCTTTTTAAAACCTTTAATACTATTAGTTAGAAATTTAGAATTTTAATGCCAATTTTGTCTACAATTTTCTTTAAATATTTAGAAGTCTTGATTCATTTTAAATATTTTTATGAAGAAATAATCTTCCTATTTCACTACCTCTACATTCTCCTGCTGCTGCTTTTAATATTAAAATTATAGGACGATTGTTGGGAATCAAGAAATTAGTATTGATACACACTATTAAAACTATCACCAAATCCTAATTTTTAAACAAATTACAAGATCTTTTGTTGGATCTCATGCTTAGTTGAACGACCTGTGTGTCTTTCTGATTGATACATATGAATCTTCTTAATAATATGATGAAACAACTGTACTCTTAAATTGTCAAATCATGATATAAATGATACAAACATTAAGGTATCTAGTGATTTGGTTAAGAAAGTACTTGGCATATATTTTATAAAAATTCCTATTTTAACATTTTGAATTAAGGCATATTTTAGGGAGGATTATGCAAAGACCTAGCTTTACCTCAAACTTTCAGTAAGAGTTTCAAAAACAATTACTACTGAGATATTCTAAGTAGAATTTCTTTCATCTTGCCTGTTCTTTTCAGTAACAGAGGTAAAATTTTCTCTAATGGAGAGATCTTTTTATTCATTACATTCATTTCAATTAATTATAGTTATTTTAATTATTTACATTAGGGTAAAGTAAATATTTTAACTATTACATGAGTTACTTATTTAGTTGTCCACGTTGCTCTGCCTTTGATATTTTTTCTTTCATCTTGATATCAGTGAAATTCACATCCTTCCTCCTTTTTCATTCCTTCCTTTCTCTTTTACTTTCTTCCTACTACCTTACATTCTGACATCACAATATTTTGAAGGCATATTTTGGATATTTTTTCCATCACAGCCCTTTAATTTACTAATTCTCCAATAAACTGGCTCCTTTCAGATATGGAGAAAGCAACATTTTGATTTATTTTGTTTTTGGATAAATGCACAAGAATGGGTCATAGGAAGCTCTATGTCAGTCTTTTTTTTTTACTCTTCCCATCTTAGGACTTGAACTCAGGGACAAGGCCCTGCTCCTAGGCGTTTTCATAACCCCTGCTATTGCTCTACACTTGAGCCACAGTACCACCTCCAGCCTTTTCTGAGTAGTTTATCAGAGCTAAGAGTCTCAAGTAGTTTTCTGCTAGGGCTGGTTTTGAACAAAGATCCTCAAATATCAGCCTCCTGAGTAGCTAGGATTACAGGTGTTAGCCACCAGCACATGGCATGTTCAGTCTTTTTTTTTTTTTTTTTTTTTGCCAGTCCTGGGGCTTGACCGCAGGGCCTGAGCACTGTCCTTGGACCTTCTCAAGGCCACAGCACCATTTCAGCCAAAGCACCACTTTCAGCTTTTTTTCTATGTATGTGGTACCAAGGACTTAAACTCTGGTCTTGGTGCATGCTAGGCAAGCACTCTATCTCTAGACCAAACTCCCAGTCCCTGTACTTACTTTTAATAATTAAAATATAATATAGCTATAAAATATATTTTATTATTAGAAGGCATTATCCCATAAGTGTAATATTTTTTATGAAGTTTGGAGTATTTTTGACATTGTAACATTTATATTTTTGTACTGTTCATTCTTTTTAACTGATCTTTAAAATCAATTATTCATTTTCATATGTTTGCTTTTTCCCCATGATACTTGTATATTCTGATCTTTGTAAAGGTATTTTTTGCTTCACATTTTTTAACCTTTGCATTTTAGTTAGGATGATTCCTGTTGAACTTTCTTCAAGTTTATTCATTTTTTTCTTTCATCTAGTCTACTGAAAGGCCTTTATGCGCATATTTTTGAATCTTTATACTGTGGTATTGATTTAAAACACTCCAGTGTGTTTCTGACTCTTACTTTCTGTGTCTCTTGTGAAATAAGCTGACCCAGTATGAATGTTCAAGCTTTCTATTACAGATATTTTAAATTATTTGATAAAATATCTAGCCTCTGTGTTATTTTTGTGTCTTTATTTATTGATTTCTCTGCTAGCAATGTGCTTCTTTTCCTAGTCATTTTATTTATTTCTTCATTTCTTGTTGAAAACCATATACCTAGTATGTACCATTCAAGATGAATTCTTGGAAATGAGAACATGTTTCCTGGTACTAAGTCTTCCTGTGGCTGTGTGTATTAATCTAGTAAGAGACCCATCTGAGTTTGAAGATTTTTATTACTATGTTTACCATCTGTCCTACAGGCTTCAGATTCCTTTAGTTCTTCGTTTCATTGATTCATCCTGTATCTTAAGCCTAGAATCTATCTCTGGGTATCACATGGGAACATCTCCATGTTTCCACTCATCTTTTCTTTAAAATAGTATTTTGGTCTATGATGCACATTTATTTTATTCCTCAAAGGTTAAAAGTCATAGGGAAATGGAGACCAAGACATGTGAAAGGGTATCAATGTAAGGGAATTAATGCACCATCTATCTGGCAAATATCATGTAACCTTTCTATTAATTACAATAAAAATATATGACAAAAATCAACATCAAAAAAATTAATTTCTATACCAATATGAGAAATGGTATAGTATCTCACTTTGTTATCTGATATATTGATTTTATTTGTATTTGGATATTTGAAATTTGATAGGGAAGGGGGGAAAACCAAGACGGGAAGGGGGTGTTGGGGGGGAGGGAAATGGGTACCAAGACATGTGAAAGGGTATCAATATATGTGAATTAATGCACCTTCTATCTGGCAAATATCATGTAACCCTTTTACTAATTACAATAAAAAACAAAAAAGGAATAAAAAATAAATAAAAAAAATTAATTTCCAATTCTCTACCTGCTGAGGGTTTTTAGTCAATGACAAAGAGAACTGACGTGGGAGAGGGGCCAGTAGATTTTTATGGGTCTCCAGCAGTGCCTGCTTTTCCTCCCAATCCTGCAATTAATACTGGGTTCACTTTTTCAATTATCAAGCAATCCTTTTTTTCCCAAAAATTAGAACCTGAAAGAGGTGCAAACTCTTGGAGCTGCACTCTTCCTGGCTTAACACGTCTGTCAGCCAGTTTTAAATTTCTAACACTTTTTCCTTAAAAAAAATTTATGTGACTTCTCCCTTATTTCTTCGTGGGTTCTTCCCATGTTAACAATTGATTGTTTCTTCTGATTCTTCTCTACACGGGGATTATTATGTAATATAAATTGATAAAAACTATGAACTTGAAGTTATATCAGCTTTATCTATTATACATAAGATATCTTTATTTTTTAATATTTTATTGTAATTAATAAAAGAGTTACATGTTATTTGCCAGATAGAAGGTGCATTAATTCACATACATTGATACCCTTTCACATGTCTTGGTTCCCATTATCCACCCTCACCCCCCACCTCGGTTTTCCCCCCTTCCCTATCCAATTTCAAATAACCAAATACAAATATATCCAAAATATCAGATAACAAAGTGAGATAGTGTAACAATATGAGAGAACCAAGGTACAGCAAAAGAGATGAGAGATAACATAGTACACTAAGGACAACAATCACTCATTATAAGGCTTTTGTTTCAATATCCTGGAGGTGACTAATGCTGCAATGAACATTGTTGTGCTAGTGGATTTCATATGCCCTAGTTTCTGGACGGTTGGGTAAATGCCAAGTCTTGGAATTGCTGGGTCATAGGGGAGCTCTATGTTTAGCCTTTTGAGGTACTGCCATACTGCTTTCCATAGTGGTTGAACGAGTTTGCACTCCCACCAACAGTGTAGTAGTGATCCCTCCTGGCCACATCCCCTCCAGCATCTGTTGTTATTAATTTTTCTGATCCTGGCCATTCTAACTCCAGTGAGGTGGAATCTTAGCGTTGCTTTCATTTGCATTTCTTTTATGACCAGAGATGTTGAGCATTTTTTCATGTGTCTATAGGCCATTTTTGTTTCTTCTTCTTCAAAGACTCTTTTTAAGTCTTTGGCCCATTTTTTTAATGGGATGGTTGTTACTTTGGAGATTAGTTTTGGGGTGATTCAATTTTTTGAGCTGTTGATATAGTTTAGATATGAGGCCTTTGTCCATTTTATGGTTGGTGAAGTACTTCTCCCACTCTGTAGGCTTCCTAATTAATTTACTAGCTATGTCCTTTGCCATACAAAAGCTCCGCAGTTTAATGCAGTCCCACTCATCTAGCCTTTCTCTGATTTGTTGTGATTCTTGGTCCTTATTAAGAAAGTCTCGACATATGCCTAGGAGGCCTAGTGTATCTCCTATTCCTTTTTATAAAGTTTTCAGTGTGTCAGCTTTTACCTTGAGTTCTTTGATCCATTTGGAGTTAATTCTAGTGCAGTGTGACAAAGAAGGATCCAACTTTAGTTTTCGGCAGGTGCTTAACCAGTTCTGCCACCACAACTTGTTGAAGAGGCTGTCTTTCTTCCATTCTATTTTTTTGGCTCCCTTGTCAAAGATTAGGTGGCCATAGGTCTGTGGTTTAATATCTGGGTCCTCAGTTCTATTCCATTGGTCTTCAGGCCTGTCTTGTGCCAGTACCAAGCTGTTTTGATAATTATAGCTCCGTAATAGAGTCTAAAGTTTGGAATTGAAATTCCTCTGGCACTGTTCTTTCTGCTAAGAAGTGTTTTTGCTATACGGGGTCTTTCATTATTCCATATGAAATTTTGAATTGCCTCTTCTATTTCTTTGAAGAATGCCATTGGGATATTGATGGGTATTGTGTTGTAGATAGCCCTTGGCAAGACTGTCATTTTCACGATGTTGATTTAGCTTTTCGCCATTAAGTATAATACAAGCTGTGGATTTGTCATACACAGCCTTTACTATATTGAGGAATGTTCCATGGATTCCTAGTTTCTCCAGAGCTTTTAACATAAAGGGGTGTTGGATCTTGTCAAATGCCTTTTCTGCAAAGAACCAACTCCTTGTTTTGTTGATTCTTTCTATAGTTTTTTTGGATTCCAAATCATTTAATTCTGCTTTGATTTTAATAATTTGCTTCCTTCTCCTGGGATTATGGTTGGTTTGTTGCTCTTTTTCCAGGAGCTTAAAGTGGCACATTAACTTGTTGGTTTGCGATTTTTCCATCTTGTTGTCATAGGCACTCAGAGCTATAAATTTTCCTCTGAGTACTGCCATTGCCGTGTCCCAAAGGAGCTGGTATTTTGTGTGCTCCTTATTGTTAAATTTCATAAACTGTTGGATTTCTGTTCTGATCTCTTCAATGACCCATTGGTGATTCAACAATGTGTTGTTCAGTCTCCATGAGATACAGGGTTTTCATTGGTGGAAATGTGTGTTCAGTTCCAATTTGATGCCTTTGTGGTCTGAGAGCATGCAGGGAATAATTTCAGTGTTTCTGAATCTGTCCAGGTTTTTTTTTATGGCCTAAGATGTGGTCTATTTTGGAAAATGTTCCATGTGCTGCTGAAAAAACGTATATTGTGTTGTTGCTGGGTGGAGTATTCTGCAGATGTCTGTTAGATCTAGTTGGTCTATATAGTTGTTCAGTTCTAAGGTTTCTCTGTTGAGTTTTTGCCTTGTTGATCTGTCTATAGGTGAGAGTGGTGTTTTAAAGTCACCAACAATCACTGTGTTTCGATCTATGCATGGTTTCAGTGAAAGTAAAGTTTGCTTGATGAAGTTCGGTGCTCTGGAATTAAGTGTGTAGATATTTAGAACCGTTATGTCTTCCTGGAGGAAAGATCCCTTTAGTAGTAAGTAATAACCTTCTTTGTCTTTTCTCACTAATTTTAGTTTGAAGTCTATTTATCTGATATGAGGATGGCAACTCCAGCCTGTTTATGGGGGCCGTTAGCTTGATAGAGTTTATTCCAACCACTCATTTTCAAAAAAATATTTGTTTTTTGGGGGTAAGATGTTTCTCTTGAAGACAGCAGAATGATGGATCTTGCTTTTTGATCCAACTAGACAGCCTATGCCATTTAATTGAAGAGTTAAGTCCGTTGATATTGAGAGTTAGGATTGAGAGATATTTATTAGTTCCTACCATTTTTAAAAGCTTTCATTAGGGCCTGTGTCTTGACAGTTCTTGTGGTACTTAGATGGTATGATGTTTAGGTGCCATTTCTTTCTCTGTATTGCATTTATATTGATATTCTATGTGTAGAACATCTTTGAGAATTTTTTGTAATAATGTTGCAGCTTTTCCCTGGAATGAATTGTTTTTATTGTTCCCTCAGGTATGAATGAGAGCTTAGCTGGGTACAGTATTCCTGGTTGGTAGTTATTTGACTTAAGGGCATGACATATATGCTTCCAGTCACTTCTTGCTTGCATGGTCTCTGCTGAGAAATCTGTTGTTATTCTGATTGGTTTGCCTTTATAGGTGATTGATCCCTTCTCCCTGGCTTCCTTTAGGATCCTTTCTTTGGTCTCTATTGATCCAGTTCGGATTATAATTTGGCCGTGGGATGTTCTTTTCTGGTCAGGTCTGTTTGGGGTTCTAAAAGCGTCTTGTATCTGGATGGGCCTGCCCTTCTGGATATTCCGGAAATACTCTGAGATGATTCCCTGAAGTATATTTCCAATACTATTGACCTCTTTCTCCAGACCCTCCTCAATACCAATTAGCCTTAAATTAGGCTTCCTAATTGTATCTTGGACCTCCTAAAGCACTCTCTCACATTTCCTGAAGCACTCTGACACATTGTAAGAGATATTAAAGACATACTATACATATATACATTAAATATTTTTCAATATATTTAGATATGTTAAAAATTTATCATTTGAAGTCAGGAAGTACATTTTTGTAATTTGATAGCCATCATATTAAAATTAGGATTTAATAAATAACAAAATTCTTAAATAAGAAAAATCTAAACAATAGGATTTCTTATTAGCTAATGACATTTCATAAATAATAAATATGTCCTAAACATAATGATTCTTAACAATCTTTTTTTCAGTCCTGAGCCTTGAACTATGGGTCTGAGCTCTTCATCTCAAATCTACCTCCTTGCTCCTGAGCCTAGGTGTTGTCCCTGAGCTCTTAGCTCAGTACTACCGTCCTATCCCTTGAGTCACAGTGCCACTTCTTATTTTCTGGTGGTTAATTGGAAATGAGTCTTGTGTACTTTTAAGTGCCTGGGCTGGCTTGGAACCTCAATCGTCAGATCTCAGCCTCTTGAGTAGCTAGGATTACAGGTGTGAGCCACCATTCCCTGCAACAAATATTTTTATTATTTATTTTATTATCATAGTGATGCATAGAGGGCTTACAGTTACATTCTACTAGGTACATTACTTCTTGAACATTGTTATCTCTCCCATGTTTGTCTCCCAGATGTTAAAATTAGTTAAATTTAAAATTAAAACTCCTTACCAAATACCTATGTAACATGAAATATTATTATTTTCTAAACTTTATTAACTAACTGGTTCAGATATTAATTAGAATTACTATACTTAACAAAGATATAGAAAACATGGGAATATTTAATGGAAATATTGAATAAATAAAAAATATTATTTAGAAATGGACACTAAGAGTAGGCCATTTGGAGTTTCCAGACCTGTAGCCCACATTGCAAAGGTAAGAAAAATTAACTTCAACTTATGCTGTAGTCAAAATGTATCAAAATGACAAAAATATTGAAAATCTTCCCCTTCTAGTACAATAGCTATTACATGGAGAAAGGCATGAATATTCTTCTGCTGATAATAGTAATATGATTTCTTACAGTCAACTTGTACAGAAGCTTTGTAAATCTCAAACATAAAAATGCATACACTATTATAGCGTTTGTAAATAAACCATTTCAAGATACATAGGGAAATGTTACCTGATGGAAAATATATGAGCATTTGTAATTAATGAGATCAAAAGAAAAGGAAAAACTGAAGTATTGAACAAGGTAAATCAATTGGTTATATATCCAGTAATTCATGTATAAAATATAATATATATACAAATAATTATATAGATAAATGTAATATAAAATAATGTACAACAATGAAAAACATTTGTATACATACTTTTACATAAAAAACTATTAAATATTGAATGTTATCCAAAACTTTTCAAGGGCTTATAGGATAATAATACTACAATTATTTATGCCTATGAGCACATGATGTGGAAATATAGAAAAATGGATGGAGAAATATGGAATTGACTTCAGATGGTTATGTTAAATCATTGAGGGAAGCACGGTAAAGCTGTTAGAAACTGATATTTTTCTTTATAAAAATGGTGGGCCGGGAGTTTGGCCTAGTGGTTAAAGTGCTTGCCTAGCATGCATGAAGACCCGGGTTCGATTCCTCGGTACCACATATATAGAAAAAAGCCGGAAGTGGTGCTGAGGCTCAAGTGGTAGAGCTCTAGCCTTGAGAAAGTCCAAGGACAGTGCTCAGACCCTGAGCTCAAACCCAGGACTGGCAAAAAAAAAAAAAAATAAAAATTAAAAAAAAAATGGTGACATTTGATTAGGGTAAAAAAGAATGAAAAGTGTTGGCTCCAACTGTTTGTTTGCTTTGGAAAAAAAACTCAACTTGTAGAAAACCAAAAGAAAACTACATATACACATCAATATTTCATAAATGTTCTGCTGTATTTATTTTTTTGCACGTCCATATACCAATTTATCAATTCTTCTTCTTGAATATATGGCAAATAAATTGAAGATCTGTGCACTTCAATAGTAAACATTTTACCAACATCAGTACTTTGAATCCTACATTAATTTGTGCTTATTTTCTAGGAACAAAGTTCAACATGGTGAATTATAATAACTCCAAAACTTGACTAGGCATGTTTTTGGCTTGTACATACATTTGTGATTCCAAAACTTCTGTCAAGACATATAGGACAGGATGCTAATACCACTTCAGTTCTAGGAACTTTATTTATTTGTTCTAAACATCTTGACAACAAAGTATGATTTCTTCCATTTTTTCCATATGTTAGGTTTTCCAGATCAGATATTTTATATAGTATCTTCTTTTGTATAATAGCATATAATATGTAGCCTTATGTAAGATTTATTTTGCTGCATAATGCATTTTGGATCTAGGTTCCAACTATGAGAAAAATTATAAACAATTCATATATATCATATCCACAGGCAATATTGTGTCCTCTCTGTTCTTCAATAGACCAGGTAACTAATTGCAATTTTCTCACAAAGTGTAACTTTTTTTTTTCCCAGTCCGGGGCTTGAGCTCAGGGCTTGAGCACTGTCCTTGGACTTTCTCAAGGCTAACACTCTACCACTTGAGCCTCAGCACCACTTCTGGCTTTTTGCTATGTATGTGGTACCGAGGAATCGAACCCAGGTCTTCATGCAAGCTAGGCAAGCACTCTACCAGTAGGCCAAACTCCCGGCCTCAAAGTGTAATTTTTATAACTAGATGGAAGTTGTTTCTGTAGAATTTGTGTAGTTTGGACTTGAAAGCATTAAGGTATTTTAAAACTTTCATATATACGTATGGTGTCTTGGGAAACTTTAAAACTCAGTGTTTAGAAATCTCACAGTCTAATCCTTTCCCTGCTTGTCTTCTAAGGACTCACATAGATAGCCAGGGTAGCCTAAAGATAGGATATTATTAAGACAATTCAGCCCTAAAAAAAACTTCCTGAGAATTTTAGACAAAGATAAATTTTCTAAGACTATAAAGTCACTAATACTTCCTTGTCACCCTTAGTAAAACAATAGCAACTCTGAAAATATTAAAAGACATAAATACATAATGACAAATTGAATGAGACAGGACCTTACAGCAGCAGTTATGACTTTACTGTAATAGAAGGGGATATATACACAGCAAAATTTCAGTGCTATGATTTGGGTTGTTTTATTTGTGGGGATTATGATTCCTGAATTTGTATATCAATAGCATTGAAGAATCGAGAACTTTGGGTGGTGACTGGGTCATGAGAATAGAGCTGCTTGCTATACATTTATCTATTCAGGGGTTCATAGATGACAGGTTAGTTGATTCTATAAAGCGTTGGGTTTGTTCTAAAATCCATCTTGGCTCTGTCTCTTGCCATGTACCACTCCTGCCACATGATGACTATTGACCTCAACACTTCGCAGACTTTCCTATCAATAGCCAGGCAAACTATCAATGGATGCAGCCCTTTGACCTTTCAATGTTCTTAACTGTGAGGGGAATAAAATTTATGCATTATCAGTAACATATCTTGTGGTAGTCAGTCACAGTGTCATGGAATGTGCCAAAATGGAGTACTGCGGATGCTAAATTCTAAACTCAAACTAATGAAATCTATGAGGCAATGCAATTTACATTGCAGGTTGAAACCTGGTATTAATAGGTTGGATTATATATAAAACTCAGATTAAGGCTCGTCACTGGTGGCTCACACCTGTAATCTTAGCTAGTCAGAAGGCTGAGATTTGAAGATCACAGGTAAAGCCCATTCCAGTCACTAAATCCTTGAGACACTTATCTCCAATTAACCACTGGAAATCCAGAAGGGGCACTGTGGCTCAAATGGTAGGCCCAGGTGTAGGGTGGTAGTTTTCAGCTGAAGAGCTTGAGGACAGTGCCCAGACTCAGAGTTCGAGCCTCACACCTAAATAAATAAATAAACTGCACATTAAAATTCAAGTTCCTTTTCTGGATGTTAAGAAAAAATGAAATAGTTGAAATAGTTTATATTCTTCTATCAGATTAATTTCTTGACATCTGAGAGATGTGCTAGCTTTTCTGACTCATTTTGGATGGAATATTAGAGGTATGTTTCCTTGAAGAAATTAACCAGACACATTTGGATAGGAAAAAAATAGAGAAGATAACTGTAATAGTGTTCTGTTCAGCTGTGGCTCACAGGAAGAAAAAAAAGATTAAAAATGCATTAATATCAAGTATTTCTCCAAGGAATTATTTAGGCTAAGTGGATCAGATTAAAGTTCCAGGAGGGCAAACCTTCTGCAGGTTTTCATATAATCAAGCTGATTACTATATCCTTACTTTGGAAGATACAACCAAAGACCACAATTGAGAGATAAAAGCAATCAAATGAATATACAGAATTATGATGTTAACAGGGATTAAACAATCAATGTGGTTCTAAAATATTTCTGAATGCAGTTGTTCATGTCTGTAATCCAGCTATTCTAACCATGGGTATCTCAGTTTCTGGCTACCCCAGACAAAGTTAGTGAGACCCTTATGAACAAAATAGCAGAGCATGGAGTCTTGAATCTAGGTGATGTGTTATCCAGGAGGCATAAGTGTTAGGAATGTAGTTCAAGATAGTACCAGAAAACCCTATGAGGTTACATCTAAAAATAACTGATTCAAAAGGGCTACGGGTATGATTCAAACAGCACAGCACCTGTCAAATGACAGACTCTTGAGTGCATACTTCAATACCTCAAAATAAAGGAACTCAAAGGCTGAGATAGAATTGTAAATGAATTTTTTGAGAAAAAAGAAATTTGGAGAATTTAAAACATAGTAAACAAAGTTAAAGTGAGTTAAAAAAGGGACAATACATGGCAAAACATAATGAAAAAAAGATAAGGCCATTAGTAGATCAGGTAAGAGCAGTCCAATATGCAAATCATTTCTGATAAAGCAAAAGTCTTGCAGGGGATAGTAAAAGGATGTCATGAAAGAAATAATCCAAGAAATTTCCTAGAACCAAAGATCACAGAAGAACAAATGCGGGTGGTTAGATTGAAGAAGAGAGGTAAGATGGGAAGGAGGGGGGAAGGAGAGGGAGATCATAAGACTCTCAAAAGAAAAATAGAAATGCAGTTTACATACAGTTATATAGGTATGAAGTCAGGAATCAGGAAGAGTATATACTTCTCAACATCATTGTTAGAATTTAGAGATAAATAAAGGAGGATATATAAAATTCTGAAGGATTATAGTTCCTAACCCGAGGTTTATAAAAGTATAATTTTTTTCATTATCTATTTTTAAAGTTGCATTATTTGCTCAAAAAGCTTCTTAGAGCTGTACCAAGCTAAGGAAATAAGACAGGGAGTCTAGGAAACAATATGATAAACAACCAACCAAACCGGCAGAAAAGGGTATGAGGTCAATGTTCACAAAAAAGAATGAAGTTTAAAAGGACTAGGTAACACATAGGCCATATAGGATGAGGATAAAAGAAAGGACCTCCAGGATATGGAAACAAGAGCCATATAATATGTGATTGGTGCCCTTAATGTACTATGTTATTTCTCATCTCTTTTGTTGTTACTTGGTTATTCTCATATTGTTACAGTTTCTTACCTTGTTATTTGGTACATTGTATACACAATTATTTGTTTAATTGAAATAGGAAAGGGAAGGGGGAAAACAAAATGAGGGGAGGTGGGAGGAGGGAAATGGGGACAAAAACATGAGAAAGTGTATCAATATTTGTGAAGTAATGCATCTTCTATCTGTAACCCCTCTATTAATTACCATAAAAAGAACATTAAAAAAGTACTAGGTAACATTGTTGAGCATCTTATAATAATAATATCCAAGTTCACTTCCAACAGTCCAGTCACCTGTTTTAAGAAAATCACTTTAAATTGTTAGTTTGATCATTCAGATATTAGAAAACACATTTAGATGGAACATAAAAGTTTTTCCAATTTGGTTAGTTATTGTGAATATCTTTCCAGACAATATATACTCATCAATGTTATACTCAGAAATTGTATACTAATTTTCCATATTTGTTTTCAACGTGTGTTATTTTGTCTTTGTGAACACTACGTATAGTTGTCATATCTTAAAATACAATTCATTTTTACCAAATACTTCTTATATAAATGTATGTAGAATTAATCATGATCTGTTTTTTTCTGGTACTTCTTATGTAGCATTTGTAATCTGGCAGTTACACTGCCAATTGTTTCATTCAAATATAATAAATTTAGGTTTTTGAATAGGTTTTCAATTGAACTGTTTTACTTTAAACACAGAACATGGTACTCATCGTTTTTGCCAAATAGTCAAAGTACAACCATTCACTTAAGAGACGTACTGACCAGGGCTGGGAGTTTGGTCTAGTGGTTAAAGTGCTTGCCTAGCATGCACAAAGACCCTGGTTCGATTCCTTGGTACCACATATATAGAAAAAGCCGGAAGTGGTGGTGCTGAGGCTCAAGTGGTAGAGCTCTAGCCTTGAGAAAGTCCAAGGACAGTGCTCAGGCCCTGAGCTCAAGCCCAGGACTGGCAAAAAAAAAAAAAAAAAAAAAAAGAAACGTACTGACCATTAGTAACAGAGCTTGAAGCAAATTGGATAAATAACTTGTAATTAACTGGAATTTAAATTTTTTACATTTCTGTATTTGGAAATAAATTTAAACTTCAAGAAAAGCAATGACATAAATAGAATGAGTTCCTGTGTTTCTGTTGCACAGCTTGTTTTAATGTTAATATCCTCCACAGAAAAACTAAGGCTATTATCTAAGCTAAAATTTTGCTTAGATTTCAGTAGTTTTTCCTCTGATGTCCTTTTCTCCTTTTCTAGCATTTAATTTATTCATTCTGTCTTTTCAATCTCCAGCAATAGCAGTTTCTACTCTATTTCTTTGCTCTTGACATCTGTATGAGCATTGCTCAATTACTTTGCAGAGTGCCCTTAATTTGAGAGTGTAGTCCTTTGTGCCTCTCTCCAAAATCATACTCAGACATAGCTAGAAAATACTTAATGTTGAGATCTTTTTTTCAAAACCCATTTACAATCTCCAAAGGAGTAGTATTTATGAGGGAGTATTTTTTTTTCAGTACTACTGTTTGAACTCAGAGGCTTGTATTTTATAAATAGATATTCTATGCTTGAGCCACTCTGCCAATACCTATTATCACTGGGTAATTTTAGGGTGGGGTATCTGACAATGCCTGTATTCGCCTACATGGTATTTTTCCTTTTTGTGCTTTGCTTGTCACTACGATGACAAAAGTGAATCTCTTCACTCAGCCATTGATTGAGAGTGAGTTTCAAAAATTTGAATGTCCAGAGTGGAACAGAACCACAATCCTTGATTTCTAAACATCTAGGATTACAGGAATAATAGGAAGGAATCATCATCTTGTTTAGTACAAGATTTGGTCAAGGATCACATAGTATGTTTGTTTCACATATTTCTCTAGTCTTTTATTTATATTGAGAGCTTTCACAGTTTTGCTTATTTTATTACAATTTCCTTTTTTAGGAATTTGTACCAATTACTGTAAGCAATAGCCCCAAGTATACCTTGCTATTCATATTTCCCAATTATAAAATTTATTAAGCACTTTCAACAAAATTCTAGTAGAGATGTCCTTTCATATCCAATGAATTATATCAGGAGACATAAAATACTAGTTTAATTTTCTTGCAGTATTATGGTAAATTATATAGTCAATGTTATTGTATTTGTTAGTCGATTTTCTGTAATTATAACAAGATGCCTGAGAGCGAATAATTCATCAATAAAATCAACTTATTTCTTTGTCCTGGAGGCTGGTAAGTCCATGTTAAGGCGCATATCTTTAGAGTCTTCTAACTGCTAAAGACTCTATAGAGTTCTAAGACAGCACAGGGTTTGAGGTTTGGTGAATAAAAGAGACATTAGAGTTTTAGAAGCTCAATGTGCAGATAATTCATCATTCCATTAATCTTTGAAGCATTCAGTGGACTACCCATTAGGGCAGAGACTTCTAAACACATGATATCTGGATTGTGAAAATATCAAGAATTTAATATATCCCATTTCTCTATTTTATTTCTAAATTTGATGGGTTCCTTATTGTTTTATTTCTCTTATTAGTGAGTTAACAGGGACCAATACACTCATTTTTCTTATATTAATTTTCAATGTATTTTTCTGTCACTCACTGATTACATTTGCCTATATGACAATAGATCTTAACTAGAATCAAAATATTATTATGGAAAGTGCTTCAGCTTTTAGTTTGAGGGTTGCATAGTTACATTTATATTAGCAGATACTAGGTGAGTATGTTTTTAGATACCAAATTGCTAACATAAAAATAAAAAAACTATAATTTTGTTAAAAATTACTCAAATAAGCAAATAATTCATAGACTGGCTTACTGTCCATTCATGTTGTATATCCTCCATGCTATCAGAGAATTTACATAGAATCTCTACAATTCTATGGCAAAGACAGAAGATACTGTAAAACTTCTTTTTAAATTGACAAGACTCTGATATCCAGAAGTTGTGTACATTTGACCAATGCTAATGACAATGTTGGCTGACATTCAGTTTAGGCCTATTAATTATAAAATGTATTTCCCATATGTCAGAACAATGGTATTGATAATTCAAAGGAATATTAATTTATATTTACTAATAAGGAGCACAGAAATAGTTCTATATAATTTCCCTCTATAACAATTTATTATAACTTACACAAGTGTTTTGACAATATAAGATTTCAAGTTGAAAAGTAGTTCAGAGAAACAAATTGAAATTGTATTAATTTGATGTAAAACAATCATGAAAGTAGGGAAACTAATTCATTAATCTATGGAGTTATGATTGATAATTAAAAATAAGAACCAAAGAAAAATTAGTTGTCTAGATTTATATTTCAACTTACTATTTTCAAATTTTATTTTTTGAACTGTTTGCAGGTCTTTTTATTTTCTTATTTTCTTTTTTTAATAATTTTTATTGTGATTAATAGAGGGGTTACATTATATTCACCAGACAGAAGGTGCAAAACTTCACAAACATTGACACCCTTTCTCATGACATTTCCCTCCCATGCTCCCCCCGCTCATCTTGATTTCCCCCTTCTCTATCCAATTTCAAATAACCAATTAAACACATATAAAATATATCAGATAACCAGGTGAAATATTGTAACAATATGAGATAATCAAGGGATGGCAAAAGAGATGAACAATAACATAGCACATTAAGGACAACAGTCACTACTCATTACATGGCTTTTGTGTCCTTATCCTGGAGGTCCTTACATTTAGTGTTGTACTATTTGGCCTTAAGTCTCTAGATTTTGTTCTATTGTAAATCTCTGCTAGGAGAGCCCAAGGTTTCTACTGATTATGACAAATGAGGGGAGACCATTGGGCCTATGTTCCTTTGAGTCTGGCTTACTTCACTTAATATGATTTTTTTCTAAGTCTTTCAATTTCCCAACAAATGGGGCGATGTCATTCCTTCTGACAGCAGCATAGAACTCCATTGTGTACAAATACCACATCTTGTTGATCCACTCATCAACTGAGGGACATCTGGGTTGGCTCCATATCTTTGATATGATAGATAGTGCTGCAATGAACATCATTGTGCTACTGGATTTAGTATGCCCTTGTTTCTGGATGGTTGGGTAAATGCCAAGTCTTGGAATTGCTGGGTCATAGGGGTTTAGTTTTTTGAGGAACTGCCATACTGCTTTCCATAGTGGTTGAACGAGTTTGCACTCCCACCAACAGTGTAGTAGTGATCCCTTCTGGCCACATCCCCTCCAGCATCTGTTGTTACTAGATCTCTTGTTCATGGCCATTCTAACTGGAGTGAGGTGGAATCTTAGAGTTGTTTTGATTTGCATTCCTTTTATGACAAGAGATGTCGAGCATTTCTTCATGTGTCTATAGGCCATTCTTATTTCTTCTTCAGAGAAGACTCTCTTTAAGTCTTTGACCCATCTTTTAATGTGATGGTTGTTTCTATGGAGATTAATTTTGGGGTGATCCAATTTTTTGAGCTGTTGATATATTTTAGATATGAGGCCTTTGTCTGTTGTATGGTTAGTGAAGATCTTTTCCCATTCTGTAAGCTTCTTACTTAATTTACTAGCTATGTCCTTTGCCATACAGAAGCTCTGCAATTTAATGCAGTCTCACTTATCCATAGTTCCAAATTTTAAATGTGAATTTTAACAGGATGCTTCATATTTTCTAAAGTAGAACACATATCCGAGAAATAAACTTTTGTAAATATTGTTCCTTTCTTCACCTATTTAAATTTGTTTGACATTCAATAGGATTAACAATTGGAAAAAAATAATTATAAAACTATTTTCATTATTTTAGACATGAAATTCTCTGAGTAACTTTGGGGTAAAGGAACTGAGAAAACAAAGTTCTGTTAATTTACTTGCACACATTCTAGGTTAAATGGATCATATATAGACTGGAGAGGGAACTGACAGGCCTATTTTTCAGTTACAATTCTTTATTACCTTTCTTTAAAGATCAGCATTACCATTCCTGTATTATTACAGACATTAATCTAAAAATACCTTAATAATCCTAACAATTGACTCCGCTGGTGTGATAGTTTTCTCAGTTGACTGATCATGTTAATTAGATTGGTGAACTACAGGAAATACCCTCCATTTTATGGTGATACTCTGAATTTGACAGTTGGAGACCTCCAGACAATAGATTGCCATGAGGAACGATGGGACATCTTTGAATTCATTCAAAGGAACTGATGTAAAGCTGATTAGATTATAGACTAAAATAGTTTCACCGTGAAGATTTTGGAGAACATTATAGGAAGACTTGTTTTTTTTTTTTTTTTTTTATAAAAAGAACCTACTTGACAGATGCCAGTGGCTCATGCCTGTAATACTCCCTACTCAGGAAGCTGAGATCTGAGAATCTCAGTTCAAAGCCAGTTTGGGGATGAAAGTCTGTGAGTCTCTTATCTCCAAATAAACACCCAAAAACCATGGCACTGTGGCTCAAGTGGAAGAACATGAGTCTGGACCTGAAAAGATCAGGGGCAGTGCCCAGGTCCAGAGTTCAAGCCCCATGAGTGACAAAATAAAACAAAAATAAAAAACCAACCACACCAACAACAATAACAACCTACTATCACACTATCACTGCAACAAATTGCCCAAACCTTACTTTGGACACACTTTCTTTTAGAATGCTTTCTTCCATGTGATTTAGATTAGGAAAAACACTGAAGGTAAACTAAAATGTATCTGCAAAAGAAATGGACTATTTTCCCCTTTTGCCTGCAATGGAGTGTAACTTTCTCTGAAATAAAAAATGAGAATACTAAAACCCTTTCTGTGAGTACATATATCCATGCCTGGTGGCATGAATTTTCATGGAAAGTTTATTACAAGAAACACCTGGGGGCTGTAGGATAATTTAAGATATAAAAATGAGGAAGTATCAGAAATGCAATAAAATTACAATATCAGTTTTACAGTATAATATTGATAATTCCACATAACATTTGTTCCGGTATCATTCTACTGTTTAAAAGACAGCTCTTTTTAAAAATGCCAATAACACCCTTAGTTTGGTTGAATTATCTTTCTCCTGCTAGACAAATCCTTATGAAATGTACAAGTTCTCTTTCCATCTTCATCCCTATTTACCTGCAATTTATTCTCATGTGTACTCAGTTTGAAATATTTTTCAAATGCTCATGTTTTTGTTGTTGATGATGTTGTTTTGTTTTACTGTATAGTCTACACTGCCAGCTACTCTTCACATGCCATCTTCAATTGACTTTGTCAGAGTGGATAATCACCAAGTACTTGAGCTTAAGCAATTGCCTCTTGTTATGTTTTCTCAAGCCCCATATTCTGTCCTTTGTAATATATGACACATTTACAATTACATGTTAATTCAAAAAAGTTGATATTAAAGGAAAACAGTAACAAGAACTTAACCTCAAGATAGTTTACATGAAGTGAATTTTATTTCTTAACAGTCTATAGTTGACTGATCTTAACCTAAAGCAGAATTTTCAGCAGAATCTAGAGTCCAAGAGCCCCACTTTTCCATATCCTGCTGTTAAACAAGGGCACAAAAAGAAAGATGAGGCAAAGAGTTGAATACCGGAATGTAGATGCCTCCCCTTCCCTTCTTCTTTCTTCCCTTTCCTGCCTCCCCCCTTCTCTCCCTTACTCTCCCTTTCCTTTCCTCTCCTTTCTTTCTTATTTATTCCCTTTCTTCCTTTTCTTTTTCCTGAGGTACGACTATCATGATGAGTGAATTCAGTGCCACAGCATAATCCTGGGCTTCTCTGCTCAAGGCCGGTGTTCTACCACATGAGCCATAGCTCGGGTTCCACCTTTCCTTGTGTGGCAGTTAATTGGAGACAAGAGTCATTTCCTGCCCATACTGGCTTCCACTGAATTCCTTAGATCTCAGCCTCCAGAATATCAGGGAATGACAGAAGTTAGCCACTGGAACATAACTTATGACTTGGATCAGAAATACTCTCTGAAGGTACATATTACTATATTAGTATATTATTAAGAATCAGCAATGTTCAGAAGTGGGGATTTTGGAATTTGATTAGATTAATAGTTTTGACTTCTTTCATGAATTATTATATTAGTTGGTTAATAATGCAAAGAGCCACTAGGGATGAGTAAAATTTAGAATGTGGGTCTTAATTGAATGCTGTGTCCTGGGAATTTATCTTAAGGCTGCCTCTTCTGCTCTCCCTCTCTCCCTTTTCCAGGCAACAGGAGAGTCACAGCTTTACCACTTACGCTCTCTCAGTGATATTTTGCTTCTCAAACACCCAAAAGAAAGCCAATCATGGGCTGAAACCCCTGCCATCATGATTTAATTCAAGCATTTCTACCTTAAAAATAGTTTATCTCAGGGTTTTTTTCCATAACTAAAAATAAGAATTGAATACACTAACATTTTTGCCTATGGGTATCAGTAGCTACCTATATTTTCCTAGTTAGTTACAAATTACTCTTCACAATTATATTTAACAAGAAACCATAATTATTAAAATTCATAGGGTTAACTATACAAGCAATTTATAAATGAATTCAAAGTGTTTGGCAGTACTTGGTGAGAAGTTACATTCGCATTTAATAATTTCTATAATCTTTTTTGCTTGATTTGGAGTTGGTTCCTTTATATCATTGTTATAAAGCAATATGTTTTAATTAAAACAGTTATGATTATGCCTAAGAATAAAGAGGGCTATTGTTGAAGCACTTATAGAATGAATAAAAACATCAGTTGAACAAGTAATACTTAAAAATAAGTTTTCTGACAACTTCAATACACTGTAACATAACCATAAGACAATAAATAAAATAAGATGTTAATGTTCAAGATTGTGACTCACATAATAGCAATCATACCAACTATGTATTTAATACATGTTTAAACATTTTCTGTATTCTAATTCCATCCTGTGTCCATGATTTTCCTCCTAGGTCATTATGACAGTACTTACCACACTGATCTTCAATCATTGATGTGTTCTCCCACACCATTTTACTAAATAATTAATTCTTGAGTAACAAAAATGGTATATAATTTAGCATCACCTTAAGAATAAAATAGTTTTGAAATTAGCATAAAGGAAAAATATCAGCATAACCTAGAAATTAGTAATGCAGGTAGCATACCTTGTTGATATTTAATAATCATCCAACATGAAACAGTAATTTGTGTATTATTATTCAGATTATTCTAACATATAACTGCAATAGGTTTGCCTACCCATTTTCCTAGGTTATACCCAAGTAAAACTATATAAAGAGGGCTAGATTACACACCAAAGTAACTGAAGAAAAGGTACAGCACACAAGTAGTGGAAACAAATGAGGATCCAAAGAAATTTCTTATGATATGAAAACCATCCAACAGTCATTAAGAAAAGGTGGATTTATATTTTTTTAGCCACAGTTGTTGAGTATTGTTTCATATGGCAGTCATTTTTACTTCTGACAAATCTCTCTTTCATTAGTCCATTTATTTGGGGATAGTTCATTCTTTGAGGGTTTAATTTTTTTTAATTTCTGTATATTCTGGGTATTAGGCCCTTGTCTGATGTGCCACTTGTGTATAGGCTAGCTTATTGTCAATGTCCTCTGCCATGCAGAAACTTTTAAGTTTGATGCAATCCCATTTATCAAGCCTCTCTGATTGTTGTTTCTGAATCTTTACTCAGAAAGTTTCTACCAATTCTGAGGAGTCCTAATATCTTTCATACTCCTTCATCTAATGGTTGTATGGTTTCAGGTCTTACATTGAGGTCTTTAACCCATTTTGAATTGATACTGGTACAAGGTGATATTTAAAGATCTAGTTTCAGTTTTCTGCAATGGATATCCAGTTTTCCCAGCGTCATTCATTTAAAAGCTGTCTTTCTTCCAGCCTACACTTTGAGCTTATTTGGTGGTAGGGGAATTTCTTTTATTTTATTCCATTGGTCTTCAGGTCTGTTTTTGTGCCAGTATCATGCTGTTTTTATTACCATAGTTTAATGTTGTTATACCTCCAGCACTACTTACCTTGCAAAAGATACATGAAAAAATGAGCAACATCTCTAACCAGGAAGACAATGCAAATGGACACACATTATGATTCCACCTCATCTCAGTTACACTGGCCATCAAGACTGTCCATCATCAAGAACACAGTAACAGAGGATGGCAAGAAAGAGGTCAAAAGGGAATCCTATTATAATGTTGGTGGGAGCATAAACTAGAGTAACCACTCTGACAAGCAATATGGAGGCTTCTCAAAAATGAAAAATAAAGACTGTCATCAAAGCAATTCCACTCCTGGACATCTATCTAAAAGATTATTATGCAGGATACAGAAAAGCTACCAGCACAACCGTGCTCACTGCAGCACTATTCACTATAGTCAAGGTATGGAATCAGCCTAGCTATTCCTTAATAGACAAATGGTTTGAAAACATGTCGGACATATGCAAAATAAAATTTTGCTCATCCATTTGTAGAGACACTCAAACACTTGGAAAATTATACTGTTAGGCTTAGAGAGACAAAGATTTCATGTTTTATTTCATTTAAGGAATCTAGAATAGCCTATAGATCTATAACTGAACACACTCGGTGGTATACAAGTATTTACAAAGATATTAACTGAAAATTAGTAGACTCAAGGGAGAATTCAAACTGTATAATTTATTTTAAAGGCAAATTCAAAGCCCAACAAAATAAGCACCAGGAAATAAGTATTTGCAAGGAGTGGTGTAGGATCTAGGGGTAAGGGTAGACAAATGAAATGGGGAATGGGAAGTGGGAGGAGGAAAGAATGCTATCAAGAAGCTTTAGGCATTATGCATTATTTTTTTTCTCTTGCTTTAGCTTATTTTTTTTCAAATAATCTTATATTTTTATCTGTTTTTGCCTTGGACAAAAATCCTTCTGCTTATACCTCTGTGTAGCTGGTATTATTTTATGGCCTAGAATGCCTTCCTGTTTGTTGAGAACCAGGGGGTAGGTTCATTAACTACCTGGCCCAACTGGCTTTGAAACAACATCTTTTTCATTTCTGCCCCTCAGCATTACAGATATTAGGCATCTTATTCTGCTTCTACTGCTTCTCTAGCTGACTCAGCCAGATCTGACTGGCTCTACCCACATGTGTATATGTCTCTCTGTGTTTATATGTATGAATATGTGTGGGAAAGACAGAGACAGAGATAGAGACTGAGACAGAGACAGGGTAAAATTCAGATGGCTTGAAACTCAATATCTTTCTGCCCTTATTCTCATGAGTGTTGGGAATATAAATGTGCATTGTAGTCTCTTCAACTATGGTACCTACTGATATAAGCATGAAGTTTCTGAACAGATTGCTGTCAATGATTTTTAAGAGTGAAATGTCAAGATATGGGGACATTGTATGCATGTTTACTGCTTGGATCAAGACTTTTCTGTTTCAATTGAGGTTATTCTGGAAGTTTGATGATATGCTCATCTGCTCCAAAATTCTAAATAATAGATAGATCAGGTGTGCTCATTACATTATCATCAATTGCCAAATCACTTTAAATATATAAAATAATATAAACATTCAAGATGAAATGTTCCTTTAGGAAGGTCAGTAAGCACCAGTCCTGTCTCAATGGTTCAGAATAGATCTCTTTTTCTGCCTATCTGTTATAATCTAAGAGTGATATTTAAACAACATTTAAATAACATTCATCTTCTGAGGTCTTCTGTAGAGACTTTGGTTAATGATTGGCATATGTTCCACTTCCAGGATAACAGATTCTGTTAACAATCTTTCAAGAATATTAATTAATCTACTAAATTCATTCTCACTTTAGCTTTCCTGACCTAAATCATTGAGGACACTTTCAGAGGGCAACATAAGCTTGCCATAATCTCTATACTTGAAAATTAAGATCATTTCATTTTCACATTTAGCACAAGAATAACTCTAGACTTTTGAAGCACTCTCATCTCTTTTGCTGTCCCTTGGTTATCTCATATTGTTACAGTATCTCACTTTGTTACCTGATATATCGGATAAATTTGTATTTGGTTATTTGAAATTGGATAGAGAAGGGGGGAAAACAAGATGAGGGGTGGGGGTGAGGGGGAGGGAAATGGGTACCAAGACATGTGAAAGAGTATCAATGTATGGGAATTAATGCACCTTCTATCTGGCAAATATCATGTAACCCTTCTATTAATTACAATAAAAATATATGAAAAAAATTGTTACCTTTTCCTTTGTTTTTCTTTTCCTCCTCTGAAGGCCCTGATCCAAGTTGAAAAGTTCATTTCTAACATAGTGCCTTGTGAGTATTGCTGTTGAATTAGTTTACCCCTTGTCCATTGTCTAATCATTTTGTTATTTCTCTTTCCTTCTCCAAATCAGATAACTATATATCCAAAACACAGGACACAAAAATTAAAAACAGTGACAATAGGGGGCAACAAAAAGTAAAAAGAATAAAGGGGAAAGAAAATAAATATTTTCACTAATCACATTTTTAAAAAGCAAAGACCAAAACAAAAACAATAAAAAAATCCACTTGTTTAAAAAAATGATTTTGTCAGAAGAATTTGAAATTAGGATCTGATACTTTCAATAGGCAGTAGTTCTATCATTTGATCCATACCTTTATTGTTTTAATTATTTAGAGGTTAGTGTCCATGTTGAAATAGAAGACATTCTTCCATTAGATGGATAGGTATATGCCACCATGCCCAGCTACTGTTGTGACATTTGGCATTTTGGCATACTTTTTTATAATTCATGGTATAGATGGTCAAATTCCTAATCTGTTGCTATGTAAATCAAATACTTGCTGTTCATTCTTTATTATTATAATCATTGTCATTCCTAAAATGTATCTTTTTAGACAGTTCATAGCTTTCTGCTTGAAATGTCAGCTGGATGTCTCTATGAAAAAGACTGAAGATTCTTTTATTTTATGTGAGATTAAAATCATCCTAATAGTACTATATTAAACTATCCTAATTTTTATTTCTTGTGCAATGATATTTATATTAGCCAAATAATCATTTGTATTTTATAAAACACCTTTTCTTAAAATAATAAGTCTTACCTCATATGCTTGAATTTAAGGATTCATACAGTGGAAAACATTTTGTCAATGATTCACAGATGATAAATAGTCACTTCAAAAGGTACACAACACCATTAGTCATTAGGAAGATGAGAATTAAAATAATGAAGAGATGCAAATTTACATCTATGAGAATTGACTGAAAGGATATAAAGATTGACAATAGCAAGGAAGCGAATTGAAGAATGTTTGTACACTGATGTTATCAATAGAAGATGGCATCAACAATGGGTGTAAAGACGATTTGGTCATTCTGATGTACATAATGATACGGTAGAGACCACTGGTCATTTATCCCAGAGCAGTGGATACCTATTTTCACATACAGAATTACATGCAATATTTAAAACAAGACTATATGCTGATCAGCTACAAGGAATTCAAATTACCACCAACCTGAATAAATAAAAAGTTGGGACATCTATGCAATGGAATAATATTTATCAATATAAAGAACAAAGCGGTTACATTGACTAACAAGAAAAAGACTCTAAAATTTTGTACTATGGGGAAAAAGCCAAAAAGCAATGTTAAATTCTGTATGGTTCAGATTATCTGAAATTCTATAAATATCAAAAACATCTACCTGTAGTTTCTAGGGGGCAAGGGGAAAGACAGGACTGACAAAACATTGGCTTTCTGCTTGGTGGCAATATCCTATATCTTTGCTGTGACAGGAGCTACCATATGTACATACACTAGTTAAGCCAATTTCTTTAAATATTGAAATATGGGAAACTCCATTTTATATAAAATGCTTCAATAATGCTGATTTCCAATCCATACAAAATTGTCCGAATAAATTATTTTCATCATGGCTTTCATACTTAATTTCTACAGCTGTATTTCCTAGATATTTAGTGAAATTAGAGTAGCAATTGTTTCTTATGAATTCTAGGAATTCCTTCAAATCCATTTGCAGTTCATTTTACTTCCTAAGAATATCACATTCCTATTTTAGCAATAAATTGAAGTGTTTCCTTTTTTATTGAATCCTGTATTTATAATGACATTGCTTAGGGACATATTGGAATCTCTGCTTTTATTTATTTAATGTTTCTCTTTGTTATGTTCAGTGTCAACCAGTGGCCAAACACCACCAATAGCTGATACATAATATATAATTTCACACTGGGACAAATAATAGCCTAATTAAATATATGGGTAAGTAAAGATCAGAGAGAAGAACTTGTCCAAGAAAAGAGAACAAAGAAGTGATGAACCTGGCATCATAACCATTCAGAGAGTAAAATGTAAACAAATCTATTAGTTGTTGGGTCTCCCATTGCAAGTTCCACTGTTTTTCTATATTATGTCAAAAATCTCAAAGCACATCATTGTCTGTAGTCAATGCTGTTTGTCTTACAAAAAATTAAAATTAAATATACTATAGTAAATTTACCAAATTTATTCACCAACCCATGAAAATCACGCTACTAAACGCCTCAACCAATTAAGAATGAATGAATTTTTCCTTAAATATTGTTGATATTTCTTTCTCATTTTTTTGCCAGTCCTGGGCTTGAGCTCAGGGCCTGAGACCTGTCCTTGGACTTTCAAGGCTAGTGTTCTACCACTTGAGCCTCAGCACCACTTCTGGCTTTTTTCTATGTATGTGGTACTGAGGAATTGAACCTGAGTCTTCCTGCATGCTAGGCAAGCACTCTACCACTAGGCAAAACTCCAGGACCCTATTGTTGATATTTCTTTAGTGAAACATGATCACATCATAAAGAAAATTCTTCATGCAAAATTCATTATCAAAGTTGAAGATAGTCACTACAAAATACCTGTAGGAAAGAGAACAAATGGGTTTCACATTCTTTCTTCTTATGGCAAATTGTGTCTGGATACCTTCTGGGAATAGATGAAAAACAGAATATAAAAGAGTGAGTGTAGGTGGTACTGAACTTCTTCCTACAGTGACTATGACAGATTTGCATTTAGAAAGTGACTTCTTTCTGCATCATGGATCAACCAAGGCCTATCAGCTGTTGATTTCACTGGCAGGGCAAACCTATTATATCAAGAGTCTGAAGGTATCAATACACCTTCATGCATCAGTTCTTTGAAGAAAGAAGCCGATATCCTCTTGCTCTCCAGGGAATTGGAGCTATTTGAGTTTTATCACAGCTCTCCACTTTGGTAACTCTAGAGGTTCCCAATTAGTATGTTCAATTAAAAGTTGGTTAAGTGCAGATTTTGCTGTTCCCAGTCAATTGACCAGTGGCTGGCTTTCTTATTCTTCATAATACTTACACTACTGATGCCTTCTTAAAGATAAACATCAGACCTGAGTAGAGATAACACCAGTATTTATACTGCGTCACCTTCTTCTTTTTATGCCTGTGCCCTTTCAGTCTATCAAAATTACTATGAAGTGTTTATTAAGCAGCATGTATTTTTAAAAATCTCCATAATCAAAAGAAATCCATTTGCTTCCCTCTATAAAATCAGCAGATGGCTTTAGATATTTCCTCAGAGGTCTGGAAAGATTACCCACTTTTGTATCAATTGCCATTTTGCCCTCAGGATTATTTTCCCTGTACAGCAGGTTTGAGATTAGTCCTCTTGTGGTGATTTCTGTTTTCAAACCATTTGTTCTTGTCCTTTCTGACTGTCACAATTAAAAATTGTCAACTTGTTTTAGTCAAAACACAGTCATCAGCAGAGTACTTCTGTCCCTAATCAGATGTAAATCAGCACCAGTACACTGGGAAATTGACCTTCATTAGCTTGCTTATCTATTTCCTATGGAAAATATCCATATTCACCAACTACATCAGGAATAGATGTGTGTGTATGGAGGGGAGTAGGGATTGAACTCTCCTTTGAACTCTCTTTTTGATGTATGCCACTTGAACTACATTTTCACTTCTTTTTTTTTTCTCCTGGTGATTTTTGCTGCTTTTTTTCCCCCCAGATAATTAGAGATAAGACCCTCTTACGTTTATCTGCTTTTATGGCTTTTTTTTTTTTTGCCAGTCCTGGGCTTGAGCTCAGGGCCTGAGCACTGTCCTTGGACTTTCTCAAGGCTAGAGCTCTACCACTTGAGCCTCAGCACCACTTCCGGCTTTTTTCTATGTATGTGGTACCGAGGAATCGAACCCGGGTCTTCATGCATGCTAGGCAAGCACTTTAACCACTAGGCCAAACTCCCGGCCCCATGCTTCTATGGCTTTTAACTGTGATTATCTTATGGCAGATTGGGACTAGATAGGATAGTAGGTGTGAACCACCAGCCTTTGGCTTGAGGCTAGTGTTTATTTAAATAGTCTTTTTATGCCACTAAATTATTTGCTCTAACTAATTTCCTGAATTTACTTTATTTTGCCAGTCCTGGGGTTTGAACTCAGGGCATGAGCAATTTCCATGGGTTTTCTCAAGGCTATAGCTCTACCACTTGAGCCACAGCACCACTTCCGGCTTTTTATATGTACATGGTACCAAGGAATTGAATCTGGGTCTTCATGCATGCTAGGCAAGCTCTCTACCCCTAGGTCAAACTCCTGGACCCTGAATTTACTTTTATTTTCTGTATCAGTTAGGCAAATTTCCGGTAGTATCACATCACTAAATGATGACCTGAATGCCCATTGTTTTGAAATGTAATATCAATATGCATGAATTCTGAGAGGACACTCAAATTTATTTCTCAACACAAACACACACACACACACACACACACACACACATACACACACACAGAGTAATGAATACCATGTAATGGAATCACACTTTACCTGCCAAGGATAAAGTCTGTAGCAATTATATATATATATATATATATACATATACATATACATATATATACATTTGTGTGTGTTTAATACAGTTACATATCACTGATAAGTTCTTGTTTACTTGTTTGCAATTAGACTAGATTTTTTAACTTTTTTAATATATTATTTATTGTAATTAATAGAAGGGTTACATAATATTCACCAGATAAAAGGTGCATTACTTCACAAACATTGATACCCTTTCTCATGTCTTGGTCCTCATTTCCCTCTCCTCATCCCCACCCCTCATCTTGTTTCCCCACCCGCCTTCCCTATCCTATTTCAAATAACTAAATAAGCATATATACAATATATCAGATAACAAGGTAAAATACTCTAATAATATGAGATAACAGGTACAGAAAAAGAGATGAGAGATAACAGTACATTAAGGACAACAATCACTCATTATATGGCTAAAAAAGTAGTTTTCAAGGGGAAATTTATTGCACTAGGAGTCTATATTAAAAAGATAGAAGAAGTTCATGTAAACAACCTAAAGAAGAAATTGAAACACCTAGAGGAACAAGAAAAAGTTAATTCTAAACAACTAGAAGAACAGAAATAATAAAAATTAATCAGAAATATCAGAGGCTGAAATAAGATCTCCTATACATAAAATTAATAAATCAAAAAGTTTGTCTTTGAAAGAGTCAACAAAATTTACAGGCGCCTGGCAAGATTAATCAAAAAAAGGAGAGGGGAGACTCAAATAAACAAGATTAGAAATCCTCTGGGAACAATCAAAACTGATATTCAGGAAATTTAGTACATTATGAATAAATACTTCCAGGGCCTATATTCAAAGAAACAGGAAAATTTAGTAGAAATGGATGATTTCTTAAATAAATATAGGCTATCCACATTGAACCAAGAAGAGATAAGCAAACTGAACAAACCAATTTCATACAATGAGATAGCGGAAGTAATCAGGGAAATGCCAACCAAAAAGAGCCCAGGTCCAGCCGGTTTCACTGTGGAATTCTACAAGACTTTTAAAGATGAAGTAACACCTATACTCTTGAAACTTCCAAGAAATAGAAGCAGAAAGAGCCATACCAAACTCATTTTATGAAGCTAATATTACACTCATTCCCAGACCAGGAAAAGACCCAACAAAAAAAAGAGAACTGTAGATCTATCTCTCCAATGAACACAGACTCAAATCTCCTCAATAAAATACTAGCCAAGAGAATCCTTAAATACTTTAAAAAATTATAGACTACAATTAGGTAGGCTTCATCCCACAGATGCAAGGCTTGTTTAACATTCACAAGTCAATTAAGGTAATACATCATCTCACTAGAGCTAAGGATAAGAATCATATGATAATTTCTCTGAATGCATAGGCATTTGACAAAATATAACATCTATTAATGTTGAAAGCACTAGGAAAAATGGTGATAGGAGGTGCAATCCTCAAAATAATTAAAGCCATATATGACAAACCTACAACCAGTATTATACTAAATGGAGAAAGACTAGAATCATTTACCTTAAAGTCAGGAATTAGAGAGGGATACCCACTCTGTCCACTTCTCCTCAGTATAGTGCAGGAAAACTTAGCCAGAGCAATAAGGCAAGAGAAGGACAGCAAAGGGATCCACATAGGCGAAGAAGAAATTAAACTTTTCCTATTTGCAGATGACATGATCCTATATCTGAAAGACCCAATATACTCCACTCCCAAACTGCTAGAACTAATAAATCACTTTACCAAAGTGGCAGGATTCAAAATTGACCTGTAAAAAATCAGTAGCCTTTCTGTACACCAACAATACACAAACATGGTATAATACCATGCTTTGGATGGAGTTATACCTGTAATATCTGTGGCATTGAATTCAGCTGTGAAAACTACTAGATGAATACGTGCTGACCTGTACTAACATTCATATCAAAACTTAAGATCATACCACCGAATAGTAGATAGTAGAGAGGGGAAAGACAGTACTATCAAAACTGAATTTGGTGGCAAGGATTCTGTTAAATCATTTTATGTACAGACAGACAAGTACAGAGAAGATGCGAACCAGACTCCTGATGACTCGGCTTCCACCACTGGCACCAGAAAAAATGTCGCAGTGGAGTCTGATGTAGTCAGTGAAGAAAAAAAAAATAAGAGTGGCTGAAAGGAAAATAATTATCAAAATGGAACCCAAAGATATTCCTAAAGCTGACCTAAAATTATATAACAATGTTAATGTTAATAATAGACTGCAGTGAAGCCACTAACAGTGATGAATTAGAAGATGAACCTGAGAAGCCCTTCTATAGATACTATGTTGAAGATGTCAGAGTCATAAAAAAAAGTGGTGGGGCCTAGTGGTAAGAGTGCTTACATAGCATGCACAAAGGCCTGGGTTCAATTCCTTGGTACCACATACACAGAAAAAGCCAGAAGTGATGCAGTTGCTCAAGTAGTAGAGCACAAGCTTTGAGAAAAACCCCATCCCTGAGTTCAGGCCCACGGACTGGCAAAAAATGTTGCAGGAAAGCCGTAAAACCTTGGATGTCCATTAGACTAAATTTTTTTAAAGAATAGGAATAATTTCTTTTATTTTCTGTGCCTTCACCATTTAGCTCAAGGACATATTCTCTGCCCCATCCAGGACTATTGGAGACTAATGTCTGGACTTCTCTTGTTGAATTTACAATACATTTGCATGCAGCCAACAGGACCGTTTTTTGATGGATCACTTGCCACGATTGCTTAGTGTGACAATTACTTAATGTGATAGATTTTCTTCATTTTTAATTATTGTCAGGCATGAGGCAAATTGGCTTTGGAATTGTCAGCATTTTTTTTGTGGTGACTGAGGAATATGCTGGCATTATACAAGAGATGAGGAAATTGCCTTCCATATGAAAAAATAAAAGGGTCTATGGGGTTCATGGATTCAGTTAGGTGGTGCTTCTTTTGTACATCCAAAGATACGATCATGAATGATAATTGTACCAGGGAAGCAATTAAATGAATGAATGCAGTTTAACGAATTTAGCCACCTAGCTTGTATTTGAGAACAGAGCTCCTGTTCAACAATGAATAGTGATCTCAGTAATTATCATGAAATTAATTTAATGGGATGGACTAAGACTGGTTTTTCTGGTACTTAGGATTTCACTTGCGATTTCTTCAGTAGTGTTAGGCTTTGGGCATAGAATGTTCCAAATCTGTTGGAGATATGGCCTTCAGTGAAGAGATCCAATCATTGAAAAGTGATTAGATCTTCAGTACTCTGATCTAAACAATGGATTTGAAATTGGATGACATTTGGGGGAGGTAGCAGAATCAGTGGGCATGAAGGAATTAGACCAATGAGAGTGTGCCTTTAAAGACTGTATCTGGACCCCTGGCTCATTCATCTCATTCTCCTTCCTAGACACCATGCGGTAGGTTGCCTTTGCCATATCTTCTCACTGTCACAATGACCACTGGCCCAAAACAATGAATCCAGCTGACTTTGGGTTGTCATTTGTGAAACAATGACTCAAAAATATTTTTCCATATATTTTTATTGTAATTAATAGAAGGGTTACATTATATTCATCTGATAGAGGGTGCAGTACTTCACATACATTTATACCCTTTCTCATGTCTTCTCTAAGGTATTTATCCCCATGGTAGAAAACTGAATAACCACAAGTAACTTGACATTGATTTTGAAAGGTGAAGGAAATAAAATTTCACAAACTCTGTCAGATTTTACATGACACATATGACATGTACTTGGGAGAAATGACAAAGTAGGATCATTTATTTTGGGTCATTGGCTATAGAGCTATGATTTTAGTCCATGATTTCTTGGCGCTGCTGCAATGAACCTCTTTATAATGTACAGTACCTTGGTGGGAGAACATTGCGGAAACTATTTATCTTATAGTATCCAGAAAAAGACAGACAGGGAGCTGGTTAAGAATGGGATAGCTCTTTCCAGGGTTCACTCTAGTAACCTAATTCTTCCAACTAAGTCTGTCTTGCAGTTTACTTCACCTCCCGGTTATGGTAATAGTATTGTATTATGATTGGATCCACAGGTTAATCTACTGATTAACCCACAGAATCTAGTCACTTACCAAAAGCCCAACAAAACCAATGAAACCTTTCATATATTAGTCTCTGGGGGACATTTCTGGTTCAAGCCATACCAATATTTTCAATATGTTTAATTCCACTTTTGCAGTTCTGTATTTGTATAACTCTAGGAAATCTATTTAGGGTAAGACGAGGAAATTCTGAAATATATAGTCAAGTGAAGTCTCCTTATAAGTGAATTTATAAAGTTGAATTTTAGTTTCATGGTTTTCTTCTGATTAAAAAAACGTATATATACACACACACACAATGATTTGAGTAATTGCAATATTTATTCCTTAAACTTATTGTTTTGAGAAAAATGGGTCAGTTATTCACCCTTATGGATCTGATTATTATATTAGAATAAATAATTAGTACCTTATTTGTAGTTAATAGTAAAAATTGAGATTTATGTAGAGTTGTGGCAAACATAGCTTTCACTGCACTATGGGTTTCTAGGACACAAAACCTTTAATGATGAGAGATGTATATTATATGAGCAAATATAGATTTTGATAATATGCTCATTGTGTCAGCTGTGGAATATTTAAGAAAGAAATATTTAATGAAAGAAAAAGATATGTCACAAAGTCACCCATGGGTTAAAATTTATATAGTATTTCATTTTCTGTCTTTCAATAAACTACCTAGTCAAAATCATAATCATCAAAGTCAGATATTAAAATATTTCTCAGTTTTCTTATTACATGCTGAAGTGAGAGTGGACTTTTCTCATATGACTCAAAGCACATAACACACCAGAATTTATAAAAATGAAGACATAGAAATTAGATGACATTTTGGGGAGGTCGACAAAGATAAAAAATGGTGAACATAATACATAGCCAATAACATGTGCCCCTGTCTAATGATACTTTTTGTTCCCATAATGCCTTAGACTACTGTGTTTTCTCATGCACTTATTTCTTCCTATACTGTCTTGGGTGCCTGCTCAAATACTGAAAAGAGCCACATGACCAATGCAAAAAAAAAAAACAACAAACATTTTCAGACCATTATCTGAAAATCTGGAGGATGAAAAATGGGAGAAATCTCATACTATATAACTGCCCTCAGAGAGGGCTCCATTAGACTCCATTTTGAAGCCTTACTTCAGAGTCCCACTACTTTCCTTTTCTGGCTGGCTTTCTTTCTTTCTTTCTTTCTTTCTTTCTTTCTTTCTTTCTTTCTTTCTTTCCTTCCTTCCTTCCTTCCTTCCTTCCTTCCTTCAAATTATCTCTCTGTCTCTGTCTCTCTCTGTCTCTTTCTCTCTTCTCTCTCGGCTTTAAATAACTTCTGCCTTTTAATTCATTAATGAGGAGAGAAAATGAGTCCATACCCCTAGGTAGCATGAGAATGCAAGAGTAAAAATGAAAATCCAAGTGTCTCTTATTAAGACCTAATACTAAATGCATGAAATAATATTCTTACTAGTTGATTTCTAGATGGAAAAAATGTAGTTACCACTATGTAACTATCTGTAATTTTATTGTTAAATGATTGTTTCTTCTGAATTGACAAGTTCTGATAGCTATAACTCAGCTAGATGCTACATCTTTGGATTCTAATATTTTTAACCTTATTTGCTGTGAAATGGAAAGATTTTAGATCCGTTGCTTTACTGGGTTCCTTTCATACTAGTAATTTTATTATGAAATTTTGAATTTAAATTTCAGATATCTAATAAGCATATACGTTTTATTCTATGTAAACACATGAGATTAATTTTCATGGAAAATTCAATGTTTCTCATATTGTACTTTTTTCTCTTAGTAAGAAATTGCTAAAGAATTATTACTGCTCTGAATATCTTGTTTAAAGGTGTATTGTCTTGATCTAGAATACCTTTCTCCTATTAGTTATTTGGATTTTAATTAGCATTTGACCACAAAACAATCTTCAAATTTACCTTTATGAAATCATGTGGACGTACATACATTGTGTCAAAGGGTTGATGTGTTGTGTCCTACTGTTGCTGTTAGCTCTTGCAATCTTCCTCTCCTTTGTTCCCCTCTACCCTGCTACTACTCTCTCCTTTTCTTTCCTCTCCGTACTTTTCTCTCTCTCTGAAAAAAGTTCTTCTTCAATATGCACTAAGGCTCATTTTCTCTCAGTACTCCTCACCCACTGTAGTGAATATGTAGAGGCCATATGAAGAGTAACTGCTCATTTCCTTTTGTTGGGAGTTGCCTATACATGTTAGAGTGTAATGGAGACAAACTCCTTACTGTACAGATGAATATATGGATGAAACATGGGTATCATGTGTACACCTCAGTAATAGCTAATCAAAATAAAGACTCTTGATTCATTGCATGCTAAATTCTATGAAGCTAAATACAACAAATAAAAAAAGTAATTTTATGATGAAAATAAACTATTTTAGCTGGACTCCATGGCTCATGCCTGTAATCCTAGCTACTCAAGGTTAAAAGTCAGCCCAGACCCTGAATTCCATAAGACTCTTATCTCCAATTAACCACCAGAAAAGTGGAAGTGGTGCTGTGGCTCCAGGTATAGGGCAATAGATTTAAGATGAAGAGCTCAGGGACTGTGTCTAGGCCCAGAGTGCAAGCCCACAACTCACAAAAAAACAAAACAATAACAAAATAAAACTACTGTAGGTGAAAGTTTAAATTTTGTACAGAAACATTACAACATTGCAGAGAATAAAGCTATCTCCTACTTCAAAAAAGAAAAGAGAGGTAAAGAGTTCTTGTTCCTGTATTTTTTCCTCCAAAAACATTTATTTTGGTCAAAATGTGGACATATTGGTAGCGGAAAGTTTTAGTCTTTTCTGTGTTAGATGTTGGTATGAGAAAGCTTTCTTTTTCCATGTACTTCAAGCTAAATCACACACCAAAATTGACAGAATTAAGTGAAAGAATGGAGATTTTTTTAGATAGGAATACAAAATGGGAGACATAAAACACGTGGGAAGCAATATATATTCCATCATGTTACTTCTGTTCCCATTGTGCCTGAAGGGCATAACCCCATATCCAAAATATATTTGACTATATTGCAAGTTAACCATTTATTCATTCTCTAATAGTATTTTCTGGTTTTCTTAAATACGCACATTTTTATTTTAATTTTAAAGATCAAAATAATACAGCAAATTAATTTTGGTAACACTGTTGTATAATTGTTAGTCAAAAACAATACTCACCACAAGATTTTAATGAAACAATGCTGACATCCTATGACTATCTAACCTTATGCACAATTATGCAAGGACAGAGTACATGCGCAAGAGTGTTCATCTCTTTAAAGGTGTAAGCAAAGTGAAATACAATTGTTATCTACGTGAGCTATCAATGCCTAATAAGAGAATCTAGGAAAAAACATGTATTATTTCTAAAGTATGTGGACTGCTATTTAATAAGTGATGATCTGTTAAACTGGGATGATAAAATATGGATACATTTTCTAATGTAACCATGGAATTATAGATATACAATGGTTATTCATTTTGTGAAAATGAACATTTCACTTTCTAAAATAATTATAGAAAAATTAAGGTTTTATCAATGATAATACTTTTTCTTAGTATAATTTATTAAAAGAGATGTTTTATGTGTTTAGCACAAATTTTCTGCTCATTAAACATGAGAGATATTAATGAAAAACATAATATATTTAACCAATATTTTACTGTTGAGATAGTGTATAGTGGAGTTACAGTTGCATTCATCAGGTACTAGGCGCATTATTTTTTCACACATTGATAACCCTCTTATGATTTTGTCCCTAATTTCCTCCCCTAACCCCTCCCCAATCATCTTGTTTTCTCCCTTACTACAAATAAACAAATAAGCATATATACTGTGTACCAAGTAACAAAGTCAGATACAATAAAAATATGAAATAACCCATAAGGGCAAAAAAAGAGAAGAGAAATAGCATAGTACATTGAGAACAACAATCACACAAGATATCTAACAAATTTTAAAGTAAATATTCAACTCCTACTTATCCAATTCTCATAAGTTATGTAAGCTTAATATAATTCTTTGAAACAATGAATATATATATATATATATATTTCTAAATGCAAACTTCAGGTGATTTTATAATCCAGTTTGTCATGTGTTCCAAAGACAATATATTTTGTTTCTACATTTCTTGGTTGGAAATATAAAGTCCTTAAATTTGAATTCATATTTCTGGTTAATCCTTTATATATACATATTATATATCAGTATAGAGAATAATTTCAAAGAAGCTTGACATTTATATTAAAAATGTTGTATGTGATGAGACAAAAAACAAAGGGTGAACCAATGTAACAATGTTATTCACAAGACAATATGTTGGAAATGAACTTTACAACTTGGGGGGGTGGAGGCAGGGAAAGTATGGGAAAAAATACATGAATGGGTAACATTGTTCAAGAAGTAATGTACCTACTACCTTGTAAATGTAACCACTCTATCAGATAATAAATTTAGAAAATATATCCCCTTATATTTTCTCATGACAGTTTTGAAAATAGTATTCCTTATATTTTCTTCTCTTCCAAAGGAATATTTGGTAACTATTAAGGTAATCCCTTAATATTCTGGTTAGAATCTCAGGTCTTTTTTAGTATTTTTTATTGTAATTAATACAAGGATTACATTATATCACCAAATAGAAAGTGCATTACTTCACACACATTGATACCCTTTCTCATGTCTTGGTCCCCACTTCCCTCCCCCCTGCCCTCATTTTGTTTCCTCCCTTCCCTATACTATTTAAAATAAACAAATACAAAAGCTCTGCAGTTTAATGCAGTACCACTTATCCAGCCTTTCTCTTATTTGCTGTGATTCTTGGTCTTTATTAAGAAAGTTTCAACCTGTGCCAAGGAGGCCTAGTGTATCTCCTATTCCTTCTTGTAAAGTTTTCAGTGTGTCAGCTTTTACCTCCAGGTCTTTGATCCCTTTGGAGTTAATTCTAGTGCAGGGTGACAAAGAAGGATCCAACTTTAGATTTCTGCAGGTGCTTAACCAGTTCTGCCAGCACAACTTGTTGAAGAGGCTGTCTTTCTTCCATTCTATTTTTTTGGCTCCCTTGTCAAAGATTAGGTGGCTATAGGTCTGTGGTTTAATATCTGGGTCCTCAGTTCTATTCCATTGGTCTTCAGGCCTGTTTTTGTGCGAGTACCAAGTTGTTTCGATAATTATAGCTCTGTAATAGAATCTAAAGTTTGGAATTGAAATTCCTCCTGTTCTGTTCTTTCTGCTAAGAAGTGTTTTTGCTGTATGGGGTCTTTTATTACTCCATATGAAATTTTGGATTGCCTCTTCTATTTCTTTAAAGAATGACATTGGGATGTTGATGGGTATTGCATTGAATTTGTAGATAGACATTGGCAAGATTGTCATTTTCACAATGTTGATTCTTCCAATCCAGGAGCTTGGGAGGTTTTTCCATTTCCTTGGTTCTGCTTAATTTCCTTTTTTAGGGTTTTAAAGTTTTCATCAAAAAGGTCCTTTACATTCTTAGTTAAGCTAATTCCTAGGTATTTTATTTTCTTTGAGGCTATTGCGAAAGGAGTTGCTTTCCTGATTATTGCCTCATTCCTCTCACTGTTGGCGTAGAGGAAGGCAGTTGATTTTTGAGGGTTAATTTTATAGCCTGCTACCTGTTGCTCCTCTCCTGTCCGGGGCAGCAACACGGGAACGGGGAGGGACACACAAGGCCAGCCTGTAGTCCCCCGGGAGCCGAGCGAGATGGTAAGTGTCGAAGACCCAGCCCTCCCCCAATCACCGGGGAAGAAAAAACCACGCTGAGTCGGAAGCAGTGTTAACCATGAAAGCGCATCAGATCTCTCTGCTGATCTCTGCTGATCTCTCGTTCTCTCTGATGCTCTCCTCCTTTATTGCGTCAGACAATTAGTTATATACTGTTAGGGTAGGAGAAGGTGGGCACTGGGAAGCTAGCCAATAGGAAGAGGGCCCCTGTGCTACCACTAAGGGTCTGGGTGGGGCTTTCAGGTAGTGGGCAGGACAGGTGCAGGAAAGTGCGCGAGACTTGAGCTGCTGCGAGACCCGCGAAACTGCGGGGGGTTCAATCGAGTCACATACACAGCCTTAAGAGAGGTATGCAAAAGACCAAATGCCTGGACAAAGCCCTTTAATTGCAGCTGAGCCAGAATCAGGCCTCAGAGATGGAGGCTAGGCCCCAACAGCTACCCTTCCAAAGTTTTGAATCAGCTCAAGGAGCTTGGGAGTAGAGTCTATAGGATTCTTTAAATACAGAATCATGTCATCTGCAAAGAGGAATAGTTTTACTTCCTCTTTCCCTATTTGGATCCCCTTTATGCTTGCTTCTTGCCTTATTGCACTGGCTAGGAATTCTAGTACTATGTTAAAGAGGAGTGGAGAGAGTGGGCATTCTTGTCTCATTCCTGATTTTAGAGGGAATGGCTTTAGCTTTTCACCATTAAGTGTAATACTAGCAGTGGGTTTGTCATACACAGCCTTTATTATATTGAGGAATGTTCCATGGATTCCTAGTTTCTCCAGAGCTTTTAACATAAAGGGGTATTGGATATTGTCAAATGCCTTTTCTGCATCTACTGAGACAATTATGTGATTTCTGTCCTTGCTCATGTTGATATGTTTAATTATATTAATTGATTTGCATATGTTGAACCAGCTTTGCCTCCCTGTGATGAATCCTGTTTGATCATAGTGTATAATTTTTTTGCTAAGTTGTTGTAGACAGTTCGCCAGTTTTTTCTTGAGAAGTTTTGCATCGATATTCATCAAAGAAATAGGTCTATAGTTCTCTTTCTTTCATGAATCTCTGTCTGGTTTGGGGATAGTAAATTAATTAGGAAGCCTACAAAGTGGGAGAAGATCTTCACCAACCAAACAACGGACAAAGGCCTAATATCTAAAACATATCAACAGCTCAAAAAATTGAATCACTCCAAAACTAATCCCCAGAGTAACAACCATCCCATGAAAAGATGGGCCAAAGACTTAAAAAGAATCTTCTCTGAAGAAGAAACAAAAATGGCCTATAGACACATGAAGAAATGCCCAACATCTCTGGTCATAAAAGAAATGCAAATCAAAACAACCTCACTCCAGTTAGAATGACCAGGATCAGGAAAACGAATAACAACAGATGCTGGAGGGGATGTGGTCAGGAGGGATCACTACTACACTGTTGGTGGGACTGCAAACTCTCTATGGAAAGCAGTATGGCAGTGCCTCAAAAGGCTAAACATAGAGCTCCCCTATGACCCAGCAATTCCACTACTTGGCATTTACTGAACCATCCAGAAACTAGGGCATACTAAATCCACAACAGTGTTCATTGCAGCATTCTTCACCATAGCAAAGATATGGAGCCAACCTAGATGTCCCTCAGTTGATGAGTGGATCAACAAGTTGTGGTATTTGTACACAATGGAATTCTATGCTACTGTCAGAAAAAACTACATTGCCCCATTTTTTTAGGAAATGGAAAGTCTTAGAGAAAATCATATTAAGTGAATAAGCCAGACTCAAAGGAACTTAGGCTCAATGGTTTCCCTCATTTGTCATAATCAGTAGAAACCTTGGGCTCTACTAGCAGAGATCTGCAACAGAGCAAAACCTTGATACATAAGTCCACATAGTATGAAGCTAATTGAAAGGACCTCCAGGATATTGAAACAAAAGCCATATAAGGAATGATCGTTGTCCTTAATGTACTATGTTATCTCTCATCTCTTTTGCTGTCCCTTGGTTATCTCATATTGTTACAGTATCTCACTTTCTTATCTGATATATTGGATTTATTTGTATTTGGTTATTTGAAATTGGATAGGGAAGGGGAGAAAACCAAGACGGGAGGAGGAGGGGGAGGGGAGGGTAATGGGGACCAAGACTTGTGAAAGGGTCTCAACGTATGTGAATTAATGCAGCTTCTATCTTGCAAATATCATGTAACTCTTCTATTAATTACAATAAAATATAAAAAATAAATAAAATAAACAAATAAACATATACAATAAATAGAGGGGAAACTCTTTCAAAAGGTTATCCATAGTCAAATCATTTTTTTTTTATTTTAAAGAGTTGTGCTCTTACATCCAACCATTACTACATACTAAAGATCAGTGCCTTGGAATTTTCAGCTCTGGGTTCCCTTTCTGTGGCGAGTTTACACTGTACTTTGGCTTTCAAATTAATCTGCTCCATCTGATTTAATTGTAAAGAATCCCTTTTGCACATGACTATCAATGCTTACTTTCTAAGTTTTGTATGTGTATATACATATATATTTATATTCCATGAATGCATGCATAGAAAGGTGTATGTACACACGTAAGTATTGTATAATATGGAAAGAAGAAATCTACATAGTTTCTGTAATCAAAAACTGAAGTATTTCAATGCGATTTTGAATTATCTCAGAGGTTTGAATTTGCTAATTAGTAGCTTGAGCCAGTCTTCAACACAAAAAGAGCACTGCCTGAAAAAATGTAAAATTTTAAGCTCACAATGTTTTTCATAAACTCTGGAAGATTCTACAGATATTTTACCTTTTTATTAGATTTGCACTGTTAGTTTTTCTTCCCTACAATCTATAACATCTACAGCTACTCCATTAGTGATGATGTCCAATCATGCATTTCACAAATTCTTTATCCTTCCAATGCTGTATTTTAGTCTTCTTTATTGCTTTTCCTGGTAGTATAGGAAGAAAATCAAAGGATGTGACTGAAATGTTAGTGAGTCACATTTATCTCCATTGAATGTGAATTAATTATAAACAGTTATCAACACAAATCAACACTAATAAAAATATATAACTGAAATTTTCAAATTTATAAAAATACTGTTTAGATTTGCAACTTTAAGTATGATTTCCTTTCTTCAATTGCTTATTTTGGCCAAGAAAAAGAGATATGTAGAATCCCATTCTGGTTCTTTAAATGTTTGATTTAGCATTGCAAGGAAATTGGCAAGCATTTAAAATGAACACGAGCGTTTAAGCCACCATTTTGGTCATTTTGTGTTAATAAAGTTAAATCATCAACTGTTTCAGTTTCAAAACTTTTCAAACTGACACACTATTTACATAGCACATATTATAGGACAAAGAACCTTTCATATAGATGAATTGAAAGTAATTTCTCAGTGAATAAAGCAAAGTTTTTTGACTTAAAAAGGGTACACAAAGATACATTTATGATATCATTATTTATCTCTGTAATATGGAGGAAAAGGATTCATGGAAATTAATGTTTGCAAAAGTTGAGACTTGGTAAGCATAAGAAAAATATAAGACTAAAATAGCAACATTAATTGCCTGATGCCCAATTCATTGTTACTCTCAAAGTCTGGTTGTAATGTTGCCTATGTCTCATTTCACATGTAGATAATAGATTTAAGAGACAAGACATGCCACTAAACCAAGATAGATTCATCCAAGTACCCAGAAGAATACATACCTCAAATTACTAAGACAGGTATATATTTAGAAAAAAACTGTATAAAACATTTTAAAGATGACCTGAATTAAGGTCAATTGTACTCCCAAACTGACATTTTGAATTGAAATCCCTTTGTGCACATACTTATTTACTTATTTTAAAAATTTTAATTGTAAAGTTGTTGTACAGAGGGCTTACATTTACATGAGTCAGGTGATAAATGCATATATTTTTGAACAGTATTGCTTCTTCCCTCATTTTCTCTTTCTCCTGCCACACATTGTATAGTTTATTTTCAATATAATATCTAGTGATTATCACTAAGAAAAGAAAAAAATTCCTCTTAAGGAGACAGTGCTATTATACTAACTTAAACATCATATATTTTTAAGGACTTTTTTGTTTCCTGTCTCTATATGGATAAAAGACACATTAATTTTCCTACTGGAATGCTGGATTTCTAAAAAGCCAAAGGACCCTGATTTTTGGAATTTTTTTTCTTTACAGAAAAACAGCATTACAGTATCTTTTCAGAAATGAAAATAAATTTTCTGATAAGAAAAGTAATTTTGTATATGTGACTCCTCAAATTGATATTTTGAATTATAATTCATAATCTTTATAATTTATTATATTCATAAATATAAGCACAGCATAAATGTCTATTTTATATAAGAAGATAGATGTATAGTTTTTGGGTTTTAGTATAATGAGGTTTCCAATCATGATTTCCATAAACATTTAATTCTAACTGTAGAAAATTTTAATGACAAAGAATATTAATAGATGATGTAGCTTTTACGAGTTTCCCTAAAATTACATATTGATAATGATTATATCAATTGAGCATACTGATAAGATTTGTAGGAAATATAACCACAAAGTCCTTGGTTGACTTAAACCAATCTCTGTTTTTGAAATCTTACGAAAACTCATTTTGCAATAGAAAATTCCCACAATTCTAAGGGCTGTGAATGTAGTAATTTATGACAAACACTATTAATTCTGCTCCATGTTCATATTAAATTCCCAATATTTTTATGAGTGCATGTGCATATCATTTAAGGTAAGTTCTGGGGCAATAAGAAAGCACTGTGTTTAGAGTTTGACATGGAATTTCACTAAAATATGCCCTTGTCTGTCTGACACCAGGCCTCCCTTGAGACTGCTTTGCATATTATTTAATATTTCCATGCTGAGAAGACATAGACATCCTCCTGACTTCTAGACATTTGGAAATTTCTGAATGCAAAAGCACTAAAATAGGCACCTATTCATCTTCCTCTTAAAATTCACATTGTGGTGTAAAGTTGCCCTAAATCCAAGTTGCTTGTTAATAATAAAAATATTAGATTAAGCACTGAGCAAAAGCACAGAAAAATGATCATTTATCCCTTAAATGATTATTCTAAGAAATTAAAGACAATGTTACAGTCCTATACATTCAATTATATTTGTTTTAAGGGAGCAGTAGAAAATGTCTTAAATTGGGGCCGGGAGTTTGGCCTAGTGGTTAAAGTGCTTGCCTAGCATGCATGAAGACCTGGGTTCGATTCCTCGGTACCACATATAGAAAAAAAGCCAGAAATGGTGCTGAGGCTCAAGTGGTAGAGCTCTAGCCTTGAGAAAGTCCAAGGACAGTGCTCAGGCCCTGAGCTCAAGCCCAGGACTGGCAAAAAAAAAAAAAAAAGAAAAAGAAAATGTCTTAAATTATTGTATATATTTAGGTACCATGGCTATTTAAGAGAAAATTGCTACAAGGCCTAAAAACCTTAGCTTGTGCCTGTTATTATAACTGAGACAAATTCCCAGATATACAGAGAATAAAGAACAACAACAACAAAAAAAATCTCAGAGACTACTACGTGAAATGCAGAACTGAAAAACTGAGTATATGGGGCTGTAATGGAGATTATCTGGGGACATTTGAATATTGACCAAAATAATGATAATTATTATTTTAGGACATATATTTTATGTGCAAATCATCTTTTCAATAACTCCCATTATTAACTCAATGCCAAACAACTTTATAACATCGATTATTCCAGGTTTGTAGGTGCAGCCTCTCTCTAAAGAGACATGCTAAGAATAAAAGAAGTAAGCAGGATTCGAGATTGAAACTCTGATTGGTTAACGTTATGTTAAGAATTCTGCTACCAATAAAGTGAATCATGCTTTCCAAACTCACCTCTCATTAAGAAGCCTATTTCTCTGTATAGAACTGTATTATGTGTAAGAAAAATATAGATCTGCTAGGTTCATTACAGGAAGAAATAATGAAAGTGGTTATTCCATTGTTTTTATTGGGTTTCTGTAAGTGTTTTTAATTTAACCTGTGTTAGTATGTAAATTTGGTGGATTTGGTAGGGTGTTTTATGTGAGTGATTGCCATCTTTTTAGATTTGTGCTTAGTAGGTTGTGTGTGTGTGTGTGTGTGTGTGTGTGTGTGTGTGTGTGTGTGCACTAGAACTTCAACTCAGGCCTTTGCTTTTCTCACTTGATTTGTTTCACTCCAGGCTGATGCTCTACTGCTTGAGCATTTCCTATCTTTTCCAAGTTAATTGAAGAGAAATGTCCAGGGAATATATTATTTTTATTGTAAGTGTGTTGTACAGAAAGTTTAGTTACACATGCAAGAGAATGAGTACAATACTGGTCAAACATGGTTAACCCATCCCTCATTTTCTTTTTCTTTTTTTTCTTTTAGATTCAATTCTTTTTTTAATATTTTTTATTGTAATTAATAAAAGGGTTACATGATATTTGCAAGATAGAAGGTGCATTAATTCACATATATTGAGATCCTTTCACATGTCTTGGTCCCCATTAGCCTCCCCTCCACCCCCCCATCTTGGTTTTCCCCCCTTCCCTATCCAATTTCAAATAACCAAATACAAATAAATCCAATATATCAGATAACAAAGTGAGATACTGTAACAATATGAGATAACCAAGGGACAGCAAAAGAGATGAGAGATAATATAGTACATTAAGGACAACAATCATTCCTTATATGGCTTTTGTTTCAATATCCTGGAGGTCTTTTCAATTAGCTTCATACTATATGGCCTTATGTATCAAAGTTTTGCTCTATTGCAGATCCATCCCTCATTTTCTCATACTTTCCCTCCACCCTATTTTCCCTCCCTCAAATTTTAAGTTCATTTCCAACATAATGTCTTGTCAGTATCACTGCTGCTTAGATTCACCGTTGGTCATTTTTCTCCCTGTATCTGTGATTCCCCTTCTCATTCCCAATTCGGATAAACTTATATACAAAACAAAATGTATCAAAATCAAAAACAGTTACAACAAAGAGTAAACTAAAGGAAAACATTAAAGAAAAAACAAATAACAGCATAAATTACATGATATGTTTCCATATCGTGTAGCTCATTTTGATGAGCATCATTTTATAAGGTCATATGTACATAGTATTGAGATATTGTGATCCTCTTATTGGATTATCTTATTTCCACCAACATCTGTTATTATTAATTTTCTTGAAAATGGCCATTCTAACTGGGGTGAGATGCCATCTTTGATTTGCATTTCTTTTATGGACAGGTGTTGAACATTTCTTCATGTGTTTATTGGACATTCTTATTTCCTCTTCTGGAAGTCTCTCTTTATATCTTTTGCCCACTTATTAACTGGTTGATTTTTGCTCTGAGGATTTGTTTTTGTTTTTTAATTTTTTGAACTCTTAAGTATATTTTAACCATGATGCCCTTGTCTGTTGTATACTAGTGAAGATATTCTTCCATCTGTGGATTTACATGTGTGTGTTTGTAGCTATGTCCTTTGCTGTGCAGAATCTCTGTAGTTTAATGAAATCTCTAGTGGTTATTTCAAACCCAAGTATCTCTAGTATACTTTTTAGAATTTGTAAACCATTGTTTATCCTTCCTAGTCAAGTCTAGTACATAGTAAAACATAAGTACTATATCAACTAATATTTGGTTGTGTTTAGACTTCATTTACAATACTGAGAAAGACAAATTAGTCCTACAGAGCAAATTTGCCAACCTCTAACCTGAATAGTGGTTTAAACATGGTAAAGCAGAGATATTATATTTAAGTTTCATATTCACTGATCTTATCACTGATATGTAGTTAGATATAATTATTGTATTGTGTCATCTATAATGTTGCTATGTCAATATATTCTTTAGGTGGAGGGAGCTGCATTTTAACCTAGTAACTCTTCAATACTGTTTATTTTAGTTTATTTATGGAATTTCAATTATATAACCACAATCACAGCAAATCAAATGGCAAACTCATATATATTTGATCAAATTGGAACTAACATTAATAGAGAAACACAACCTACTTTCACTTAACCTTCCTATGCAAATACTTCAGCTTGCACAGATGAGAACTACAAGATGGGAATTCCACACACCATGTCAAGAACCACTTTAGCAAGTGTGATTTTATGTAAAAGTGAATTTCTGGGAAAGTCTCTATTCCATTTAATTGGCAGCTAGACTATGAACAGATGATACTAATGCAGAAAGTGCTATATAAATGTCTCATTAAAACAGAATTTTTATGTGAAAGCATTATAATTCCATATTCTGGTATCTACAGTCTGTTTCTCAGTAAATATCAAGTTTGAAAAGAAAATATATATATATATATATGTGTGTGTGTGTTTTCAATGAAAAACTAAAAATATAGGTTTAAAAAAACATATTTGAAACAAACACTGAATGTTTCTCCATGTAAAATGATGTTTTGTGTAAATAGTATTTATTCTTTCTATCTGTGTAAATTAGATATGATCTCATTTGGCAGTTACATGGCATTATGTTGAACAATTTCATTTTTTTCTAAATCAAACTTAAATCCAAATCTAGGGCTTCCTAACACTTAAATTTTCTTGACTCCAGTGTAACAAAATTTGTATATGAACTTACTTACTTCTCCCTTTCTCTGAATCAGTTTCCTTGTTTAGACATACAAACATTCTCACTGTGAAGTGTAAGTACTAATTGATATTAGAACATTCCCTATCATCTCAGATCTCCTCCTGAATGCTTTGACCTATTTTTACAATTTTTAGATGTGTTATTCTCACTGTAAAATAACAAGTCTTTCAACTGATCAGCACTATTACCTTTTATAGCTTCTATTTTAGACTCACTTTCAACCATTATCCTATTGTATTACAAACATTAAAGGTTATATAACCATATTAACATAGCTATACTGTCTCTGTTTTATGTCCTGTCAATTTTCATGTATTTACCCTTTGTATGTTTGCCTTTTAGTCATAATGAACTATCCATTTCCCTTAAGACACAAGAAAACTATTTCCAAATTATCTTTACATATGCAGTATATGACTATGGTAGGCCACATGGCAAAGGAAAGGTTAAGTTTGCGATAAATTGTTAATCACCACTTTGGAAATGAGAAAGCTTGGCCTTTTTTATGTAGCTTGGACCCAATATACCTTTTCAAATCTTTAATAAGAAAATATGATTGAGGATGACTGGCCAAAGGTACTGTTTTGTTTTTTTAAAGATGGGGAAGGTGTAGGATGAGACCAAAAATTGCAAACATGACTCTTAAATGGAAACACAAAAGAACAAATCCTCCTTGCATGACTAGAAGGAATTTAGTCCAATATTTCAACCTAAAAAGGCCATATCTCATTAAGCTATAAAGTAAGGAATTTCTGGTTTTAGTTTACTAAATTTGTACTAATTTGTGGTAAATTCGTGATAATTCATTTGAGTATGAATATGGCAATTGACTTTTCCCATATTTCTGAGATTTAAGTTTCTTATTCTGCTTACACAGAACTGTGGAAAATATTCTATAAATGAAATTTGGAAAATAAAATAGCAAGTAAAGTTTCAAAAGGCAGAATATAGCAATTGTATGTAATAACCAGATACTTTCATGTTTGATAAACCTTGCTGGCTATTAGAATTTGTTTATAAAGTTAAAGGCATTTTATGCAGTGATATTCTCTAGTTGTTTAAGCTGCTTCATCTAGTAAATTTTCTTCTACATTTTATAAGTAGTGAAAAGAAATAAACATTAAAAAGTGATGTAGTAGGTACAAAGGGAATAGAAAGGTGAGGGTTACTTATGAAAATGTTTCCATTGATATACTTTTATAAAGTTTGTTTTTCTCCATTTATCCTGCTTTTGAATTTGGAAACTATCATGAGATATATAGAACACATTCAAGACCGCAAATTCTTGCCAAAATATCTTGGTTTTTTTAAGACCTAATCATGGATTCCCAGGAGTAAGGGTTAGAGTTCCATCAAATACCGTTGGAAAAAATGAAGCACAAGAAGCCATTTTAGTTCTTAAACCTTCTGAACTCATAACCTCCCACTTTCTTAGGATCTCTTTGAAGCTTCAAAGAAACTGTTTCTGTGTATGTTATTTGATGGGAACACTGGTCTCTAGTTATCTCAGCTCTTCCAAAATCAGAAGCACCTTTGACTCTATTTAAAACAATAATAATCAAATATTTTCATGTGCACAATTTCATTCTGTGAAGTTTATAGGAACAAGCTGGTAATCTGGCAATATCCGGCAGCAAAGAATTAGAAAAGGAGCAGATAGAAAGTGATTGGATAAAGGGGCTGGGAGTTTGGCCTAGTGATAGAGTGCTTGCCCAGCATGCACGAGGACCCGGGTTCGATTCCTTGGTACCCCACATACATAGCAAAAAGCTGGAAGTGGTGCTGAGGCTCAAGTGGTAGAGTGCTAGCCTTGAGAAAGTCTAAGGACAGTGCTCAAGCCCTGAGCCCAAGCCCAGGACTGGCAAAAAAAAAAAAAAAGAAAGAAAGAAAAAGTCATAAAAAAAAGAAAGTGATTGGATAAAAAAAACTTTTATTTGTATATATTTTCTTCGCTGTGTGAATTTTGAACTTCTGTGTAATTACTACTGCATACAGAATTTGTGACCTAATATGTCACATTTTAAAACTTCTCTAAATTTCAAGAAACCTGTAAGCTTATTTCTTATGAGTGCTCACTCTAATCATAAATTATGTTAATTTATCTTCTAACCAAAAATAGATTCACCACAATTAAGAAAGAACCAGAGCAAGAGATTTAATGAAAAAGTAATTTTAAAAAATGAAAAAGGTTGCTTGAATAGTAGATCCATTATGTTTTCATCACTTACTGTTTAAATTGTAAAGATGATGAATAGTTTAGTCTATAAGTGGTTTTCTCAACTTCATTGTTAAACCACCAAAATAGAACCCTTTCATTGCATCAACCATAGACTCATCTCTTATCCCCTCCTACCCCAAAATCTTATCCCTAAAATTTATCAAAATTATCATTCTATAGCTGTTTAAACAAAAAAGAGGAAATAATCTATGTTTTAAATTCATGTAAACAGAGGAAATTTGTACATGATAAAATAATATTAGGGCTTATTTGTAAAGATAATTTGGAGAGTTCATATTGAGCCTAGAATTAAGTCCTAGTCTTCCTATTAAACAACTTTTCAGTTTTTGTATGTATGTATATATATATATACACATACATATATATATATACACACACACATATATATACACATACATACTTATATATATATACACATACATACTTATATATACATATTTGTGCGTGCGTGTGTGTGTGTGTGCCAGTCCTCAACAACTTTTTAGTTTTTGTATATATACATTTATTTTGCGGATCAAGGGTCTTGTGGGCATTGTGCCTGAGCTCTTCAGCTCAAGGCTACCACCCTACCCTTGAGCCACAGCCCCACTTCCCATTTTTCTAGTAGTTAATTGGAGATAAGTGTTTTAATGCCCAGCCTGGATTTGAACTGTGATCCTCAGATATCATCCCCCTGAGTAGCTAGGGTTACAGGCATGGGCCACAGTACAAGCATGGGCCACCGTGCCTGGCTCTGTGTGCTTTGTGTGTGTGTGTGTGTGTGCCGGTCCTTGGGCTTGAACTCAGGGCCTGGGCTCTGAGTGCTTAAGGCAAGCACTATACCAGTTAAGACACAGCACCACTTTCTGCCTATTCTGTTTAAGTGATACTGAGGAATCAACTCAGGACTTCATGTGTGCTAGGCAAGCACTCTACCACTAATCCCCACTCCCAGCCCAGTTTTTGTATATTTTAATAGAACTTGTTGTACCTAGCTCACAGTCTATGAAATTGAGATAAGTGGCTATATATGCAAGTTCCAGTAGTTACTTTCCTGATAAGTTATAAACATTGTATATATAAATGCTAAGTTTTAAAGGTGAGTTATGTGTCAATAAATGCAGTTAATGCTATCATTAATGTGGATCTCATTAACAGATAAACTAGTAAATCAGCTAATGACATCAGGTTAATATAAATTGACTGGATCTGAGTTTAGAAAAGGCTAATCACTTAACATGATTTTTTTCTAAGTCTTTCCATTTCCTAAAAAATGGGGCAATGTCATTCTTTCTGACAGCAGCATAGAATTCCACTGTGTAAAAATACCACATCTTGTTGATCCACTCATCAACTGAGGGACATCTAGGTTGGTTCCATATCTTTGCTATGGTGAAATAATGCTGCAATGAACATTGTTGTGCTGGTGGATTTAGTATGTCTTTGTTTCTGCATGATTGGGTAAATGCCAAGTAGTGGAATTGCTGGGTAATAGGGGAGCTCAATGTTTAGTCTTTTGAGGAACTGCCATACTGCTTTCGATAGTGGTTGAACGAGTTTGAACTCCCACCAACAGTGTAGTAGTGATCTCTCCTGGCCACATCCCCTCCAGCATCTGTTGTTATTCATTTTCTTGATCCTGGCCATTCTAACTGGAGAGAGGTGGAATCTTAGAGTTGTTTTGATTTGCATTTCTTTTATGACCACAGATATTGAGCATTTCTTCATGTGTCTATAGGCCATTTTTGTTTCTTCTTCAGAGAAGACTCTCTTTAAGTCTTTGGCCCATCTTTTAATGGGATGCTTGTTACTTTGGAGATTAGTTTTGGAGTATTTCAATTTTTTGAGCTGTTGGTATATTTTAGATATGAGGCCTTTGTCCCTTGTATGGTTGGTGAAGGTCTTCTCCCATTCTGTAGGCTTCCTAATTAGTTTACTAGCTATGTCCTTTGCCATACAAAAGCTCTGCAGTTTAATGCAGTCCCATTTATCCAGCCTTTCTCATATTTGTTGTGATTATTGGTCCTTATTAAGAAAGTTTCAATCTGTGTCAAGGAGGCCTAGTGTATCTCCTATTCCTTCTTGTAAAGTTTTCAGTGTGTCAGCTTTTACCTTGAGTTCTTTGAACCATTTGGAGTTAATTCAGGTGCAGGGTAACAAAGAATGTTCCAACTTTAGTTTTCTGCAGGTGCTTATCCAGTTCGGCCAGCACCACTTTTTGAAGAGGCTGTCTTTCTTCCCTTCTATTTTTTTGGCTCCCTTGTCAAAGACTAGGTGGCCATAAGTCTGTGGTTTAATATAAAAAATCATTTTTACATATATATATTTATTGTAATTAATAGAAGGGTTACATGATATTTGCCAGATAGAAGGTGCATTAATTCTCTTATGTTGATACCCTTTCACATGTCTTGATCCCCATTACCCTCCCCTCCACACCCCCCTGTCTTGGTTTTCCCCCCTTCCCTATCCAATTTCAAATAACTAAGTACAAATAAATCCAGTATATCAGATAAAAGAGTGAGATACTGTAACATTTATGACCATAGATGTTGAGTATTTCTTCATGTGTCTATAGGCCATTTTTGTTTCTTCTTCAGAGAAGACTCTCTAAGTCTTTGGCCCATCTTTAAATGGGATGGTTGTTTCTTTGGAGATTAGTTTTGGGGTGATTCAATTTTTTGAGCTGTTGATATATTTTAGATATGAGGCCTTTGTCCGTTGTTTGGTTGGTGAAGATCTTCTCCCACTCTGTAGGCTTCCTAATTTGTTTACTAGCTATGTCCTTTGCCATACAAAAGCTCCGCAGTTTAGTGCATTCCCACTTATCCAGCCTTTCTCAGATTTGTTTTGATTCTTGGTCCTTATTAAGAAAGTTTCAACCTGTGCCAAGGAGGCCTAGTGTATCTCCTATTCCTTCTTGTAAAGTGTTCAGTGTGTTGGCTTTTACCTCTAGGTCTTTGATCCATTTGGAGTTAATTCTAGTACAGGGTGACAAAGAAGGATCCAACTTTAGTTTTCTGCATGTGCTTAACTAGTTCTGCCAGCACCACTTGTTGAAGAGGCTATCTTTCTTCCATTCTATTTGTTTGGCTCCCTTATCAAAGATTAGGTGGCCATAGGTCTCTGGTTTAATATCTGGGTCCTCAGTTCTATTCCATTGGACTTCAGGCCTGTTCTTGGGCCAGTACCAATCTGTTTTGATTATTATAGCTCTGTAATAGAATCTAAAGTTTTGTATTGAAATTCCTCCTGTGCTGTTCTTTCTGCTAAGAAGTGTTTTTACTATACGGGGTCTTTATTATTCCATATGAAATTTTGGATTGCCTCTTCTATTTCTTTAGAGAATGACATTGAGATGTTGATGGGTATTGCATTGAATTTGTAGATAGCCATTGGCAAGATTGTCATTTTCACGATATTGATTCTTCCAATCCAGAAGCTTGGGAGGTTTTTCCATTTCCTCAGTTCTGCTTTAATTACCTTTTTCACGGTTTTAAAGTTTTCATCAAAAAGGTCCTTTACATTCTTAGTTAAGGTAATTCCTAGATACTTTGTTTTCTTTGAGGCTGTTGCAAGAGGAGTTGCTTTCCTGATTGTTGCCTCATTCCTCTCACTGTTGGCGTAGAGGAAGGCAGTTGATTTTTGAGGTTTAATTTTATAGCCTGCTACCCTTCCAAAGTTTTGAATCAGCACTAGGAAATTGGGAGTAGAGTCTATAGGATTCTTTAAATACAGAATCTTATCATCTGCAAAGAGGGAAAATTTTACTTCCTCTTTCCCTATTTGGATCCCCTTTACGCTTGCTTCTTGCCTGATTGCACTGGCTAGGAATTCTAGTACTATGTTAAAGAGGAGTGGAGAGAGTGGGCATCCTTGTCTCATTCCTGATTTTAGAGGGAATGGCTTTAGCTTTTCACCATTAAGTGTAATACTAGCAGTGGGTTTGTCATACACAGCCTTTATTATATTGAGGAATGTTCCATGGATTCCTAGTTTCTCCAGAGCTTTTAACATAAAGGGGTATTGGATATTGTCAAATGCCTTTTCCACATCTACTGAGACAATTATGTGATTTCTGTCCTTGCTCCTGTTGATGTGTTGAATTATGTAATTGATTTGCATAAGTTGAACCAGCTTTGCCTCCCTGTGATGAATCCTGTTTGATCATAGTGTATAATTTTTTTGCTAAGTTGTTGTAGACAGTTCACCAGTTTTTTCTTGAGAAGTTTTGCATCGATATTCATCAAAAAAAATAGGTCTATAGTTCTCTTTCTTTCATGAATCTCTGTCTGGTTTGGGGATAGTAAATTAATTAGGAAGCCTACAAAGTGGGAGAAGATCTTCACCAACCAAACAACGGACAAAGGCCTCATATCTAAAATATATCAACAGCTCAAAAAATTGAATCACTCCAAAACTAATCTCCAAAGTAACAACCATCCCATGAAAAGATGGGCCAAAGACTTAAAGAGTCTTTTCCAAAGACTAGTACACTGTTGGTGGGAGTGCAAACTCGTTCAACCCCTATGGAATGCAGTATGGCAGTGCCTCAAAAGGCTAAACATAGAGCTTCCCTATTACCCATAAAAGAAATAGGTCTCTAGTTGTCTTTCTTTGATGAATCTCTGTCTGGTTTGGGGATGAGGGGTATACTGGCTTCATAGAATGAGTTTGGTAAAGAACCTTCATTTTCAATTTCGTTGAAGAACTTGAGGAGTATCGGTGTGAGCTAAGTGAAGTAAGCCAGATTCAAAGGAAGAGAGGCTTAATTGTTTCCCTCATCTGTCATAATCAGTAGAAACCTTGGGCTCTCATAGTAGAGATTTGCAATAGAGCAAAACCTAGATACATAAGGCCATATAGTATGACGCTAAATGAAAGGACCTCTAGGATATAGAAACAAAAGCCATATAAGGAATGATTGTTGTCCTTAATGTACTACGTTATCTCTCATCTCTTTTGCTGTCCCTTGGTTATCTCATATTGTTACAGTATCTTACTTTGTATTTGATATATTGAATATATTTGTATTTGGTTATTTGAAATTGGATAGGGAAGGGGGAAAAATAAGATGAGGGGTGGGAGTATGTGGGAGGGAAATGGGGACCAAGACATGAGATAGGGTATCAATGTACGTGAATTAATGTACCTTCTATCTGGCAAACATAATGTAACCCTTCTATTAATTACATTAAAATATATGAAAAAAAGAAAAGGCTAATCAGCCAACTTTGGTAGACCACTTTGTGAGACCTGTGAGACAGTGCGAACTTATCTTGCTATGATAAATATAGCTATCTATTCTAGAAAATGATAGACTAAGAGTATGATAGCAAATATGTTCCAAGTCAAAGAAAATAATGAAGCCAAATACTCTGAGATAGTGAACTGAGAGGAGACACATAAAATACACAAAGAAATTCTGTTATTGATATAATACACTGTCCCTTCCTATCTATTGTTTTAGAAAATTATGGCTCATATACATTAAATAAATATCAAGGATGGAGGGAGACATTGAGAAGAGATAAGAAGGATATTTATTAAATAGACTCATTCTTATAGTAAGGATCTGCTGTGCTTGGGAACCAAGCAATAAAAACCTCTGTTCTTTTTTTATGTCCTCAAAAATCTTTTTTTTTTTATCTTCAGGATAATGTATAGAGGGGGTACACTTACATTAGCCAAGTAGTAGGCACATTACTTCTCACACATTGATGTTCCTTCTCATGTTTTTGTCCCCATTTCCCTCCCTCACCCCAACCCAATCATCTTGTTTTCCCCCTTCCTTTTTCTATTTTAAATAGACAAATAAATGTATATACAATATACCAGGTAAGAAAGTCAGATAAAGTAACCTCTTGCTATGCTTGCCAAACGTGTGTAGGCATGGGATGTTCCTGGGTGCAAGCAAGAAAAGTGGTGGCTAGACAAAGACATTGTCTTGAGGCAGTGAGAAGGAAGAAAGGTAGAAATCATAGCTGAGGATGGTCAAAGTCTTGGAGGATATCCATGCAGTAGAATGGGGAGAAGTACAGGGGTAACATAGAGATCTGCATGTGAGATTCAAGGACAGTTTTTTCAAAGAGCTAAGCTTCATTTACACTAAGAGTCCAGCAGGTCTAGCAGAGAACAGTTGCTACGGAGCTTGAAACAGAACTGAGATACAACTAACCATATATTTTGTGTAACTTTTGAGTACAAGCCTATTAAGTGGAGGGAGCTTGATGACTCACCTCAATCCTTCAGGATAAGATGAAATGGGCAAACCTTGAACAATGAAGAAAGTCCCATTATGTGAAATAATATTTGTGAGGCATTTTCTACAGAAGGACAGATTGTCATGAACTCAGTTTACCTGAACCTTTATCCAGAAGAGTACCGTCAACTGAAAACTGCAAAAATGGCCCACTAAGTTCTAAATCTGGTCATAGTTTTCAGTTTAGTAATATTGTATAAGAAGTTTGCTTTATTATAGTAAAGCTGAAATAGTCTATTCTTTTTTATTTTATTTTTTTATTATAATTAGTAAAAGGGTTACATGATATTTGCCAGATAGAAGGTGCATTAATTCACATACATTGATGCCCTTTCGCATGTCTTGGTACCCGTTTCCCTCCCCCCCAAGCCCCCCACCCGTCTTGGTTTTCCCCCCTTCCCTATCAAATTTCAAATAACCAAATACAAATAAATTCGATATATCAGATAACAAAGTGAGATACTATACCAATATGAGATAACCAAGGGACAGCAAAGGAGATGAGAGACAACATAGTACATTAAGGACAACAATCATTCATTATATGGCTTTTGTTTCAGTATCCTGGAGGTCCTTTCAATTAGCTTCACATTATATGTCTTTATGTATCAAGATTTTGCTCTATTGCAAATCTCTGCTAGTAGAGCCCAAGGTTTCTACTGATTATGACAAATGAGGGAAACCACTGAGTCTAAGTTCCTTTGAGTCTGGCTTACTTCACTTAATATGATTTTTTCTAAGTCTTTCCATTTCCTAACCAATGGGGCAATGTCATTCTTTCTGACAGCAGCATAGAATTCCATTGTGTACAAATACCACAACTTGTTGATCCACTCATCAACTGAGGGACATCTAGGTTGGTTCCATATCTTTGCTATGGTGAATAGTGCTGCAATGAACATTGTTGTGCTAGTGGGTTTAGTATGTCCTTGTTTCTGGGTGGTTGGGTAAATGCCAAGTAGTGGAATTGCTGGGTCATAGGGGAGTTCTATGTTTAGTCTTTTGAGGCACTGCCACACTGCTTTCCATAGTGGTTGAACGAGTTTGCACTCCCACCAACAGTGTAGTAGTGATCCCTCCTGGCCACATCCCCTCCAGCATCTGTTGTCATTCGTTTTCCTGATCTTGGCCATTCTAGCTGGAGTGAGGTGGAATCTTAAAGTTGTTTTGATTTGCATTTCTTTTATGACCAGAGATGTTGAGCATTTCTTCATGTGTCTATAGGCCATTTTTGTTTCTTCTTCAGAGAAGACTCTCTTTAAGTCTTTGGCCCATTTTTTAATGGGATGGTTGTTACTTTGGAGGTTCGTTTTGGAGTGATTCAATTTTTTTAGTTCTTGATATATTTTAGATATGAGGCCTTTGTCCGTTGTTTGGTTGGTGAAGATCTTCTCCCACTCTGTAGGCTTCCTGATTAGTTTAGTAGCTATGTCCTTTGCCATACAAAAGCTCTGCAGTTTAATGCAATCCCACTTATCCAGCCTTTCTCTGATTTGTTGTGATTCTTGGTCCTTATTAAGAAAGTTTCAACCTGTGCCAAGGAGGCCTAGTGTATCTCCTATTCCTTCCTGTAGAGTTTTCAGTGTGTCAGCTTTTACCTCCAGGTCTTTGATCCATTTGGAGTTAATTCTAGTGCAAGGTGACAAAGAAGGATCCAGCTTTAGTTTTCTGCAGGTGCTTAACCAGTTCTGCCAGCACAAAGAATCAAACTGTCTGGAGAGAAATTAGCCCCCTAAGTTACCTATTAGGAAGAAATTAACATATGTAATAACATGGATATACATTTTATAACTCACTGTAATGTATTGTCAGAAATGTGGAATGAAACATAGAAAATATGTATGTAAAAGCAGTTAGATGTGACCCATAATCAAAAAATGAAGAAGCCAATATAAACAGATGCCTGAATTGTCCAGATGTTGAAATGAGCAGACAGGAATTTTAAGCATCTACTCTAAATATGTTCTAGGACTTAGAAAGAAGTATGGTCATATTGAATGAACATATGGGAAATCTCTGTAGAGGAAAAATATTATTTACTTAGTTCTGATTTGAAATTTGAGATGTGAAACATACCAAACATTTCTATGTAAAGGGTTACCTTGAGATTAGAAGCAAAAGTATCAGTAGTATAAGAAAAAAATAATACAAGATCACCTAAAAACAATCAGACCTGATGAAACGTACTGATTAAAGGTGCCCAGGGCAATTATCAGGAAAAGAAAAGTTCATATTGTAGACTCATACTGTGTAGCCCAGGAACTTTGTAAATTATATGTTTTATTATCTTTAAGCAGTTGTACAATGAAGAGATGATTTAACAAAGCAGTTTATGAATTAAATACATCTTATTCAATGTCATCTCTTTCAACACTCTTTTTTTTGTTTGTTTTGTTTTGCCAGTCCTTGGCTTGAGCTCAGGGCCTGAGCATTGTCTTTGGTCTTTCTTACGGCTAGTGCTCTACCACTTGAGCCTCAGCACCACTTCTGGCTTTTTTCTATGTATGTGCTACTGAGGAATTGAACCCAGGTCTTTATGCATGCTAGGCAAGCACTCTACCACTAGGCCAAATTCCCTGCCCCCCTTTCAACACTCTTCCTCATCCCTTCCAACCCATGCCATTCCTCCATTTTCCTTTTTTCAAAAAAAGACTTTTATTATCTTTAAGTAGTTGTACAATGGAGTTGCCATTCAACAAAGAATTTTATGAATACAGTGCATCTTGGTCAGTGTCACCCTTTTTATATGCTATTATGTTGAATGCTTGACTTCATTTCCCCCGTCTTGTCTTCATTCCTCCATACATCTCCACACTTGACCCCACTCTACTCCTTTTCAAGGAACTTTTAGAGAAGATATAATTCTCAAATACACTGAACAATATTTGTAATATAGATTCTCAGTGAACTTTCTATGTGAATGTCACACTGGCTTGTTACAAAGGAAGGCATAACAATATAACAGAATTTCTCAAAAGCAAAACTCAAAAATGTTAAAAATCAGGAAAATACCTGGAATCCATGCTGCATAGGATAGCTGAACACTTGAAGACCATGGGAAAAGCTGGGCTACCTATGTTGAAGGATGACATCTAAGGACTGCGATTTAAATCCATTGCCAGTAGGAAAATCTGTGAAACATCTCCAGTTAATAGCCATGAAGAGAAAAGTAGAGGTGTGGTTTAAATGATACACTACCAATCTTGAGTGAAAAAGCTAAGGAGAAATAGGTAGGCCCTGAGTTCAAGTTGAAGTCTCAGTACCAACACACACACACACACACACACACACACACACACACACACACACAGTGTGGACCAAAGTATCAGAGAATGTGGATGTGATATTTTCACAAAGCCAAGGAATGAAATAATAGATTATGAATCAAAAATTCTATAGTTACCATGATATCCTGATAACTGATATAGTTTAATCCTTAAGATTAATAGAAAGCAAAATAATTCACTGTCTATAGTTCTATACTATGGAAACAGTTTCTAAGAAGAAAAAAATGCATGGAAGATTATAACTCAATGAAGGAATAGAGATCAGTGAATATGGAAGATACATGATTAAATATTAATTACTTATTAATATTTCAATACATATCATTTCATCTTCCTTTGATTTCTTAGAAAAATAGAATTCTATAAACCCAACTAAAATCACTCCCCAAAGCCTTTCTATTCCATTCATTAGAATAGAAATTTCTGGACAATACACAGAGGAATTCCCTGTAGAATGTATACATAATAAGAAGGAGGGAAAAGGGAAAGTTAGGGTTTGATAAAACAACCTCCATGGGGTATGCTATCCACTAAACATTCATTTTCTGATCTTCTGTTGTGTCTTGAGCTCAGGACAGACTTACCAGATCAGGATGATTAGGTAAAAGTTTTAAGCACCAATTTTTATGGCCAGAGGAATTCGATAAAGAAATCTTTGTTGAATACAAAAATTAACAGAGCAGTGTCTATTATTGATTTGATTTTTACTTTTTTTTTCTTTTTCCTAGTCTTGAGATATAATCAATCCTTCTTCCAAAAGTTTTCCCATCACCATTCTAACTTTCCCCTGTAAGAAACAGGAAGACAGAAGAACAAAAGAACACCCCTGAATGTAAATAGACAATCTAACCAAGACAACAAAGACTGCAGTGAAATTGAAAACAGAAACAGTCAAGAAAAGAATCAAAAGAAAAAGTGCCTTTCTAAGTAAATAGATGAGGACAATTAACGAAAAATACAATCACTAGTACAAAGAAGGGAGGAACACAGTATCTTGGTACATCTATAATCCCCTCACTTTGAGGGCTAGGGAAGAAGATCATGAGTTTGGGACCAGTTCGTTTCCAAAAAATGAAAACTAGTGGAAGATATCTTTTGTATGTAAAAGAAGAAGGTGAAACTACTATATATTACGTCCATACTTTGACGAGATATATGATATAAGTCAATTTTATAAAAGACAAACTATCACAGCTTTTTTGAGAAACAATAACAAATATATTAAATTTATTAAATTAAATTTATTACTTAAAAGATTTGAATAAAGTAAAACTGTAGACCCAAATGAGTATATTGGGATACCTACAACTCATTTTAGTGATATGAATTCTACATACTCACATATAGAAAAAGCATTTGGGGGCATATATCCCAGTATAATTTGTGTGCCTAGCATTGTCCTGATAATAAATAAGATAAAAGAATTTCAGTAAAATGACAAACCATACTATCTATAAACACACGTTTGGCAAGCTATATTACCAAAACAAGTATGTAAAAAAGAAGACTGTATCAGCAAAAATTAAATATCTCTGGAGGTCATGTCTTCCTTAGTAGTCAAATCTGTGAATATATTTCATGATATCAAAACCTATAGGTTTCATTTAATAGAGAGAGAAAAACTAACATTTCACATAAATTCATGATAAAATTTCTTTACTTCATAAGGGATTGCAATTACATTAGTCAAGTAACTAGCACATTTGTTTTTTAAAAGTATCACTCCTACTCCAGGTTTTCCCTCTCTATCCTTACAACAACTTGTATAGTTCATTTTAACATTGTCTAGTGTCACTACTGCTTTTGTCCACTTTTTGTCCCACAGTTTCTGTGCTTCCCTTTTACATTTACCAAAACAGGTAAGCTTATATTTAAGACAATGGTACAGAAATAAAAATGGCAACAAAGGAGGAAAAATGAACACTAAAAGAAGGGAAGGAAGAAAACAAGATGCTTGGAAGGGGGTGGGAAGAAGGAAAGGGGGACAAAAATATGAGAAAGGGTATCAAGAGTCAAGAAGTAATGTACCCATCACCTGACAAATGTAACTGTAACCCCTTTATACATTATCCAGGCAATAAAATACAATTAAAAGAACACACAAAAAAATAAAACAAGAGTTAGAAAATAATTAAATTATACTTAAAATAGTAGAAGAAAATGATGATAAATGTTAGTCAAACACTAATGAGTATGCAAGCAAAAGAAGAGCAATAATACCAAAAACTGTTTTTGAAGATTAATATATCAACAAGGAGAGTAAGAAGAGTGGGAGAGACTATAAAAATCATTTTGAAAGATAAATAAAAAATAATGCCACATACTGCAGAAATGTTAAAAGGATGAAAGCAAGTATCAGAGATACATTTGCTGCAAAACAATTTTAAAACCAAAATTAAATTATATAATTCCTTGAAATATATACCTTACTAAAGTTGACAAGAAAGAGAGAATATGTATCAGCTTCATTCATTTACAATTAAATTTAAGATGGAAATTATTATCATGAAGAAAACTTTAGGATCAGATAGACTGATGAATTTTAATATTAAATATTTACTACCTACCAGAAAAATACAAAATATGTTTTAGAAGGTAAAAGCAACACTTTGAAACTTATTTTCGTGAAGTAAACAATTATTGTACCAAATTTAACTATGAAATTACAAGAAAATAGTATTACTGTATGGGGCCAGATGCTGTGGGTCAGCCTGTAATCTTAGCTACTTTGGACATGGTGTTCTAGAAGTATCATAACAAGGCCAGGCCAGGAAAAATATTAATGAGATACATCTCAACAAATGAATCAGGCATTTTGTGTTGTGTCTGTAATAACAATTATGTAGGATGAATAGACGGGAGGATAATTATTTGAGACTACACCTACCTACCTAAAATATAACCTAAAGCAAAAATGGCTGGAGAAATGGCTCAAGTGATAGAGCATTTGCCTAACAAGCTCAAGACAATGAGCTAAAAACCCCAGTACTGCCAATGGAGGGGAAAAAAAGAAAAGAAATCTTGATATAAAACATTACCCTTTGTAAAAATGGATGCATACATCCTGCTCCCCCTTCCCTAGCCTGTCAGTTGTGAAGCTTGAACTCTGGGCCTGGGCGCTATCCCTGAGCTCTTCAGCTCAAGGCTACCATTCCACCACTTGAGCCACAGTCCCCCTTGCAGTTTTCTGGTGGTTATCGGGAGATACGAGTCTCACAGTCTTTTGTGCCCAGACTGGCTTTAAACTGCAATCCTCAGATCTCAGCCTCCTGAGTAGCTATGATTACAGTAAATAAATCAAAATTAAAGTAAATAAATCAACCAGAAACAATAAATATTACTATTAGGAGACTGAGTTTGAAAGAGCAGTGGTTCATGAGGTTCTGCCTCCCCCCACCCCCACGACCCAATTTCAAGGAGCAAAATGCTGAATTTGGTGGTGTGCTACATTCCTGTGATCCAGCTGCACAAGAGACGTAAGAAGGAGCATCATTGTCTTGTACAGATTTTTTTTTTTTAAAGAGGCCCTGGCTGAAAAAAATAATAATGACAGATAAGAGGTCCAGGGACATGGCATAGGTATTAAAGCACTGGGTTCACAAGCACAAATATGTGAGCTTGAGTTTAACTTTTGAAAAACAAAAATTGAAGTAGATCATGAAATTCTGTTACTGTTTTAGTTTTCTAGATTATGTGATAAGGTACTCTTAAATTACACAAATCATGACTGTAAAAACCTATAGAAATGTCTTTTCCTGTTTTTTATATAAGGAAAATTAATGCTTTCAAACATATGTTACATCAAGCCATCCTCAAATGCCTGCATCCACACTTCGCATTTTGTATCAGGTTTCCGAAAGGTCATCGGTCTCCCGGAAGTCCTCAACACGCACTGAGTTTCTTGTCTTGACGGCCTTAGTACATAGGCTGTCAAATGTGGCCTTTACAGAGTTTTGACTTAGCAACAAATGGGCCAATCACCTGGAGCCTTGGTGCAGGAAGTCACTTGATGGGCAGGTCAGAAACAGAAAACAAGAAATCCTTTCTCTACCTCCTTCTTTGAAATATTATACGTCAATTTTTTTTTCACTTTCACTTGGAAAATCACTGCGTAAAGAAGTGAATAAGATTCTTTCAGCCAATTATAGTCATTATCCCCACTCAAAAGGTAAAAGTTTTTAGAATTTACCTCTCAGGCTAGTCTTTTGTTCTGGCCTAGTTCATTAATTTGAAGGTGACAGAAAGGAAGCATTAGAATAGGAAAACAAAACAGGGATGTTGCTTTGCATTTTTCTTTAATTATATTAAAAATGTGATTTTCACCATTTAAAAATACCTTGGTTATCAAAACACATTACATAAAGTGGCAAGTACTGTAAGGAAAAATATTATCTTTGTAATATATATTTTATATCTACAATTACCCACTGATTTCTATGCTTTTTGTGTGTCTATTGGATAAGCAGAAATATAGTCATGGTGGTAAGTGCCTGCAATCCTGGCATCCAAGCGGCTAAGTCAGGAAGACTTCGAATTAGAGATCAGACTAATGTGAGGGAAGATACAGAAAGAAATGTAAAAGAAAAAGAATATAGGCAATAGTGAAATTATATAAACCTGTTGTTTTAGGTAAAGTATTGATATTCTTTGATATTGTTGAGAACAATATAACAAAAAAGAATTACACTGAAGGAGAGATGTAGACACCACCTTCTAATTGAAGCAGGGATTAACTAAGGATGTAAACAAAGTGGTGGTTTCAGTCCTAAAAGGTTGTTTCAGTCATCTGAGTTCTACTTTCATGGGTCAGATGCTGGTTGTCTTACAGATTTACTAAGAAGAATACTGTATTCCTATACTGACAAAACTGATAAAGGAAACAGTAAAAGAGTTGTTTAAGGATTCGAAGGAGGGAAAAGATTTAATATCATGTAAGAGAACATGATATTGGTTTGGTTAACATTATTTGACAATCATTCAATCATTTTGTATGGCTTGTATTTCCTTTCCACGAATTCCGGAAGGATAACAGTTATATTTCTAAGGGATGTCCGATGTCTTTTTTCATTATTCATTCTTTCATGTCATTCTAAAGAAAATAAAACTCATGAAGAAAACTGGGAAGGAAGCTACATGTCTGTAGTCCCAGTACCCAGGAAACTAAGAAAACAGAATTGCAAAGTAAGTTACGTGCCAGCCTAAGCCAATCACACCAACTTATCTCACCAGAATCGTTGCCAATAGATGACACTGGGGTTGCCTCATTTTTCTCTGCCTTATTGTTCTCTGATTGGGGGCTGGCTTTTCAAATGCTCCTTAGGAAATGTCTGGTTTGAAATAAGTAATCTCTCTTTAAATATCAGTTATTGGAGTGGGGAAATGTGGCCTAGTGGTAGAGTGCTCACCTAGCATGCATGAAGCCCTGGGTTTGATTCTTCAGTACCAATGAGGAGCATAGAAAAAAATATATATCTATATTTTGATGAACCATTTGCATTTTTGAATTTGTATTGAATTTGTATTTTCTTTAACTTGCTTTTCTGCTTTTGTATATTTGCTTGCTATAACCTTGAGGAAGGTAACAGCAGTTCTTCTGACTAATCTACAACCACCCACTTGCCCTTGGGCCCTAGACACTCCCGGATCTGTAGCACAAGTACCCTCTGGTAGGGCGTATACACATTCCAGACCCTCCACCTAGGCCTGGGGCTTCAAGGGCCATCTGGAACTTACATGGTCAGACTTGCAGGGGTCAGCAAACTAGGGCAATCGCAAGCCGATTACCATGGAGATAAAACCATCCTCCTAGAATCACCATAGGGACTCCTTCCAATCAGTTCAAAGCACGACAGCCCGCTAGCCCGACCAATGATTAGCCTCGGCCCTTTTCCCACTTTGTGTTGCGCCAATCATTGCTAGAAGTTTGGTATGAATTTTCCCGAGTGGTGTATCGATTTGTTACTAATGCTTACTGGGGCTTTCCCCCTACCAAAGAATGTACAAAAGATGCTGTAATTTTGGGCTCGGGGCCTCTGGTCTGCACTTCACTATCAGTGCGCAGAGACCCATGCTCGAGCTTGTCAATAAACGACTCATTGCAGTTTGCATTGATCTTTGGCCTCTGGCGATCCTTCCGGGGGCTTCAAGTTTCGGGGCATTATACCACATACACAGGAAAAGCCAGAAATGACACTGTGACTCAAGTGGTCAAGTGCTAGCATTAAGCAAAAAAGTGTCCAAGAACAATGCTCAGGTCCTGAGTTCAAGCCCCACGACTGGCAAAAAAAAAAAGCCAGAATGGTGCTGTAGCTGAAGGGTGGAGCGCCAACCTTCAGGAAGCTTCAGGACAGGCAAAAAAAAAAAAAATCAGTTATTGAAACTTCCTTGTGAAATGGTTTTAATAGATAGATTTGTAAATAAATAAAGACCATAAAAAAGTTTTATCATGGGGACTTCATGCATGCACACATGTGTCCATAAAGATACCATACACATACATTATTTTGCAGTTTCTGGTAATATCAGGATTTGAACTTAGAACCTTAAACTTGCCAGGCAGCCAGCCTCCCATTTGAGCAACACCCTTCCCTATTAGATATTTTTCAGGTAGGGACTTTGTTTTGGTTTTTGTTGTTTTTTGTTATACTGAAGTTGGAACCCAAAACTTCACACTTCCTTGTCTTCCTGGCTCAGCTGGTGCTTTTCAATTTAATCCATGATCATTTTTTCTTTTCTGTTCTTTTCTTTCTCTCTTCGTTTTCTTTCTATCTTTCTGTTTTTCAATGAATTGTGAGGTCTTTCTTGTCTGGGATGTATTTGAATACTGATCCTCCTGGACTTCAACCTCCCCAATAGTTAGAATTTCAGAAATGAACCATTCATTGGAGCCTTGCTATGGTCTTTTTACCTGAGGTGGTCTCAAACCAACTTCCTTCTGCCTATGTTTCCTGTGTAGCTGAAATTACAGACAAGAAGCATCATACCTAACCTCAGATACCATTCTTTTTTCATATATTTTTTATTAGACTTAATAGAAGGGTTACATTATATTCATCAGATAGGAGGTACATTACTTCACATACATTGATACCCTTTTACATGTCGTGGTCCCCATTTCCCTCCCTCCACCCCCACTCCTCAACTTGTTTTCCTCCCTTATCAGACTTCAAATAACCAAATACGCACATATACAATATATCAGATAACCCGGTGAAATACAGTAACAGTATGAGATAACCAAGGGACAAAAAAAGAGATGAAAGATAACATATGTCATTAAGAACAACAATCACTTGTTATATGGCTTTGGTTTTTGTATCTTGGAGGTCCTTTCATTTAGCATCAGATACCATTCTTTTTTCATATATATATATATACATATATATAGTGATTAATAGAAGTGTTACATTATATTAACCAGATAGAAGGAGCATACCTTCACAAACATTGACACCCTTTCTCATGACATGGTCCCGATTCCCTTCCCACCAACCACCTGCTCATGTTGATTTCCCCCCCTTCCCTATCCAACTTCAAATTCCAATTTCAAATAACCAATTAAGCACATATAAAATATATCAGATAACAAGGTTAAAAATTGTAGCAATATGAGCTAACCAAGGGATGGCAAAAGAGATGAGAGATAACATAGTACATTAAGGAAAATAATCACTCATTATATGACTTTTGTTTCCTTCTCCTGGAGGTCCTTACATTTAGTGTCATAGTAATTAGACTTATGTCTCTAGATTTTGTTCTATTGTAAATCTCTGCTATGAGAGCCCAAGGTTTCTACTGATTAGGACAAATGAGGGAGACTATTGGACCTAGGTTCCATTGAGTCTGACTTACGTCAATTAATATAATTTTTTCTGAGGCTTTCCATTTCCTTACGAATGGAGCAATACTGTTCGTTCTGACAGCAGCATAGAATTCCATTGTGTATAAATACCACATCGTGTTGATCCACTCTTCTACTAAGGGACATCTGGGTTGGTTCCATATCTTTGCTATGGTAAATAGTGCTGCAATGAACATCATTGTGCTAGTAGATTTAGTCTGTCCTTGTTTTTGGACGATAGGGTAAATGCCAAGTAGTGGAATTGCTGGGTCATAGGGGAGCTCTAAGTTCAGTCTTTTGAGGAACTGCCATACTGCTTTCCATAGTGGTTGAACGAGTTTGCAGTCCCACCAACAGTGTAGTAGTGATCCCTCCTGGCCACATCCCCTCCATCATCTGTTGTTATTACTTTTCTTGATGCTGGCCATTCTAACTGGAGTGAGGTGGAATCTTAGAGTTGTTTTGATTGGCATTTCTTTTATGACCAGAGATGTCAAGCATTTCTTCATGTTGTCTATAGGCCATTTTTATTTCTTGTTCAGTGAAATCTTTCTTTATGTCTTTGGCCCATCTTTTACTGTGATGGTTGTTCCTTTGGAGATTAATTTTGGGATGATTTAATTTTTTGAGCTGTTGATATATTTTAGATATGAAGCCTTTTTCCGTTGTATGGTTGGTGAAGATCTTCTCCCATTCTGTAGGCTTCCTAATTAATTTGCTAGCTATGTCCTTTGCCATACAGAAGCTCCCCAGTTTAATGCAGTCCAACTTATTCAGACTTTCACTGATTTGTTGTGTTTCTTGGTCCTTATTAAGAAAGTTTCAACCTGTGCCAAGGAGGCCTAGTGTATCTTCTATGCCTTCTTGTAAAGTTTTCAGTGTGTTGGCTTTTACCTCGATGTCTTTGATCCATTTGGAGTTAATTCTAGTGCAGGGTGACAAAGAAGGATTCAACTTTAGATTTCTGCAGGTGATTAACCAGTTCGGCCAGCACCATTTGTTGAAGAGGCTGTCTTTCTTCCATTCTATTTTTTTTTGTTAACTTATCAAAGATTGGTGGCCATAGGTCTGTAGTTTATTTATTTGTTGAAAATTATTTATTTTTTAATTTATTTTTTATTGTAATTAATAAAAGGGTTACATGATATTTGCCAGATAGAAGGTGCATTAATTCACATATACTGATACCCTTTCACATGTCTTGGTCCCCATTACCCTCCCCTCCACCCCCCCTCGTCTTGGTTTTCCCCCTTTCCCTATCTAATTTCAAATGACCAAATACAAATAAATCCAATATATCAGATAACAAAGTGAGATACTGTAACAATATGAGATAACCAAGGGACAGCAAAAGAGATGAGAGATAACATAGTACATTAAGGACAACAATTATTCATTGTATGGCTTTTGTTTCAATATCCTGGAGGTCTTTTCAATTAGCTTTATACTATGTGGCCATATATATCAAGGTTTTCCTCTACTGCAGATCTCTGCTAGTAGAGCCCAAGGTTTCTATTGATTATGACAAATGAGGCGAACCTTTGAGCCTAATGTCCTTTGAGTCTGGCTTTCTTCACTTAATATGATTTTTTCTAAGACTTTCCATTTCCTAAAAAATGGGGCGATGTAGTTTTTTCTGACAGCAGCATAGAATTTCATTGTGTACAAATACCACAACTTGTTGATCCACTCATCAACCGAGGGACATCTAGATTGGTTCCATATTTTTGCTATGGTGAATAATGCTGCAGTGAACATTGTTGTGGTAGTGGATTTAGTATGCCCTAGTTTCTGGATGGTTGTGTAAATGTCAAGTAGTGGAATTGCTGGGTCATAGGGAAGCTCTATGTTTAGCCTTTTGAGGCAGTACCATATTGCTTTCCATAGTGATTGAACGAGTTTGCACTCCCACCAACAGTGTAGTAGGGATCCCTCCTGGCCACATCCCCTCCAGCAGCTGTTGTTATTTGTTTTCCAGATCCTGGCCATTCTAACTGGAGTGAGGTGGAATCTTAGAGTTGTTTTGATTTGCATTTCTTTTATGACCAGAGATGTTGAGCATTTCTTCATGTGTCCATAGGCCATTTTTGTTTCTTCTTCAGAGAAGACTCTCTTTAAGTCTTTGGCCCATTTTTTTCATGGGATGGTTGTTACTCTGGGGATTAGTTTTGGAATGATTCAATTTTTTGAGCTGTTGATATATTTTTAGATATGAGGCCTTTGTCCGTAGTATCTAGGAATTAGCTTAACTAAAAATGTAAAGGACCTTTTTGATGAAAACTTTAAAACCCTGAAAAAGGAAATTAAAGCAGAACTAAGGAAATGGAAAAACCTCCCATGCTCCTGGATTGGAAGAATCAACATTGTGAAAATGACAATCTTGCCAAGGGCTATCTACAAATTCAACGCAATACCCATCAACATCCGAATGGCATTCTTTAAAGAAATAGAAGAGGCAATCCAAAATTTCATATGGAATAATAAAAGACCCCGTATAGCAAAAACACTTCTTATCAGAAAGAACAGCACAGGAGGAATTTCAGTTCCAAACTTTAGACTCTATTACAGAGCTATAATTATCAAAACAACTTGGTACTGGCACAAGAACAGCCCTGAAGACCAATGGAATATAACTGAGGACCCAGATATTAAACCACAGACCTATAGCCACCTAATCTTTGACAAGGGAGCCAAAAAAAAAAAAAGAATGGAAGAAAGACAGCCTCTTCAACAAGTTGTGCTGGCAGAACTGGTTAAGCACCTGCAGAAATCTAAAGTTGGATCCTTCTTTGTCACCCTGCACTAGAATTAACTCCAAAGGGATCAAAGACCTGGAGGTAAAAGCTGACACACTGAAAACTTTACAAGAAGGAATAGGAGATACACTAGGCCTCCTTGGCACAGGTTGAAACTTTCTTAATAAGGACCAAGAATCACAGCAAATAAGAGAAAAGCTGGATTAGTGGGACTGCATTAAACTGGGGAGCTTCTGTATGGCAAAGGACATAGCTAGTAAATTAAATAGGAAGCCTACACAGTGGGAGAAGATCTTCATCAACCAAACAATGGACAAAGGCCTCAGGTCTGTGGTTTAATATCTGGGTCCTCAGTTCTATTCTATTGGTCTTCAGGCCTGTTCTTGTGCCAGTACCAAGCTGTTTTGATTATTATAGCTCTGTACTATAATCTAAAGTTTTGTATTGAAGTTCCTCCTGACCTGTTCTTTCTGCTAAGAAGTGCTTTTTGCTATACTGGGTCTTTATTATTTCATATGAAATTTTGAATTGCCTCTTCTATTTCTTTAAAGAATGATACTGGGATATTGGTTGGTATTGTGTTGAATTTGTAGATAGCCCTTAGCAAGATTGCCCTTTTCACTATGTTGATTCTTCCAATCCAGGAGTACGGGAGGTTTTCCATTTCCTCAGTTGTGCTTTAATTTCCTTTTTCAGGGTTTTAAAGTTTTCATCAAAAAGGTCCTTTACATTGTTAGTTAAGTTCATTCCTTGGTACTTTATTTTCTTTGAGGCTATGGCAAAAGGAGTTGCTTTTCTGATTGTTGCCTCGTTCCTCTCACTGGCGTCATAGAGGAAGGCAGTTGATTTTTGAGGGTTAATTTTATACCCTGCTACTTTCCCAAAGTTTTAAAATCAGCTCAAGGAGCTTGGGAGTGGAGTCTATAGGGTTCTTTAAATACAGAATCATGTCATCTGCAAAGAAGGAAAGTTTCACTTCCTCTTTACCTATATGGATCCCCTTTATGTCAGATACCATTCTTAATCTCATTTCTTATCTTCTTTTGAATTTCATTAAAAATATCCCTTTGTGATATATCATACAAAGTATACTTACGTAATTTTTGGTTTGCTACTCTATCTTCTTAACTGGTATGTAGGTAAATGAAACAAACACTAATTTTGTGTCATTAATGGGTCTTTCAAAGGTTTATGCATCATAGAACTTAGCCTCAAATAATAAATAAGTCTATCTGAGTGAAAAACTCTCAGATACTTTCTATCATAATACTTAATTATTCTGAAAACACAGTAGCTTATTTTGTGTGGCATCTTATTTATATATAGGATACAGCCATATGCAATGGTTCATGTTAATACATATTGGTGAGAATATGCATTTTATTAAAAATGTGTCAGATGTAATGTGATGAATAGGAAACTAATAGTACCAACCTATCTTCATATGATATTATTATCTTCTTGAACATTCACTGCACTTGTTTTCAAATCATAATAAGTTGAATAAAGAAAGTGATGCTCTTGATTCTGCCTTTTTTCTTATAAAAAAGATTAAATAGTGTAATTTTAACTGTAGATCATTTCATTTTTATATTTGACTTAATATGTGACTGAATTTGGAAATGGTAAGAACATCTAGAACTTCTGAGAACTAGTGACACTTTTATTCACCAAAACGTAATTAGTTGCTAGAAGAAAATTGAATAGGAGCTTAAAAAAACTGTCTGCACCAAACTTCAGTAGATGCATGTGATGTTTTCTATGCATTGAGAACACAAAGGGCTGACTGAATTAATTGGCCATTAGATACTAGAATGAAGGAACAAAAGATGTGCAAGCCTCAGCTGTTAAAAATTTCATAATTTCCTCCTTGTCCCTGAAGAATGTGGAATAATTACAGATGTATAGTGTTCACAGGCTTTAATAAAGTCCACTAAAATTTTAATTCTAATTCTCCATCTGTATGCTTTCAGAAGTTCATATTTAACATTGCATTATTTTCTTTAAAAAGTATGCTCCTTTTGTTTTCTATTAATATGCATTAATTGTGCAAGGAGATTTCATTGAGATGTTTCCATACATTCATATAATAATGTTGATATGGCTGGTTATTTTTCAGAATGGAGCATAGAGTTTATCTCTCCACTGACAGATAATTCAGTGGCTTCAAGCAGCCTCAAATGAATCCTAGGCTAGAGGTGAAGGCCAGTATATTTCAGTAATTGTGTCAGCCCCATAGTATCTATAATCTTGTGACAATTTCCTGAACCTTGCCTCCCCAGGGCACCCTAGAAGAGACCAGGCACCTGTGTATGCAGTATGTTGTAGTAGATGATTCAAAATTCAGAACTGCAACAAGGAAAATCTACTTTTCCATTTTGAGGAAGAAGTCTGTACACCTCAAACCTTCAAGAAAATCTGCCTTTGGCTCTGAACGACCTTGTTAGTATTTTTTGAGAATATTTTCTCTATACATCATTTAGGCAAACCCCCCCCCAAAACCTCACAAAACAAAAAACTATCAGTCAATGGCTCTTTCCCAAGACATGGAAAAAAATACTTTCACAGCTGATCATCATCTGCCTAATGTATCTTAATCGCACTAGTCAGTTCTCAAGTAGAATCCGAGTGGGCTGTGATTTTGCACCTGCTAGATCTGCTTCCTCCATGCAGAGATATGAGGGACATTGTCCAGTTTATATACTGAAATCCACAATTTTAAAGGAAAAGAAAAATGCTTAGTCTTCATTGTGGATCCAATTTAGAAATATTCCATCAAATATACATAATGCAGATTTTATTTCCTGTTGTCACTTTTGTGAACAGTGTGGTCTTCTATAAACAGACTAAGATCTAATAGGAAATTTAACAGAGTAAATCTAGGTTTGTTCATTTTAAATTATTTGTTTAATCCGTTCCCCAAAGAAAAGTTCTAAAAAGCATTTGTTCTAGAATTTAGATCATCTTAATGTTATTAAAGAAATCTATAACACAGAATAAAGCAATGTATCCATATTAAAATTCAATGCCCCTGTCAGTTCTCACACTTAAATGGAAACCATAGCAATTCGAGGACATTAAGTACTTTAATGGTGGCATTGGTCTTACATTCTTTTGGCAGCTGATAAATTTCTCTGTATTTCCAGTGACAGCTTAAGGATCTTTGGAAAGAGAGATATTGTCCCTTCAGTGGACAAAAGGGGATTATAGCTTGATGTTGAATATAGTATGCTTTTAATGCCTAATGCACCACAGTGAACAATATTATTCTAATAATAATGGCACTAAAATAAATGTGAGCTCATAGGTATGTTTTGAATCAGGCATAATGTTCCATGAATTTTTTTGTTGTTGTTTGTTTCCTCTTTCCTATTTTATACATACTTCATTGTACGTTTTATTTCGTACGTTGTGTTATTTTATCTGTTTCAGGTCTGGTTTTACAGCAAGATTTTCAGATAAATAACAAAGCAGTCTCAACTTTAAGGAAAAATCATGTAGTGTATTACACAAACGCTAAGAAACAAAGTTCAAGGCTGGAGGTGTAAATCAAGTGGTAGACTGTTGGCTGAGAAAGCATGAGACCATTTGTTTAAATATGTATGTACATATACATGCATATATACACATGGCACATATGTGTAAAAACATATGTATTCATATATGATATGCATATGTCTACATATCTACACATGTGCACACACATAGATAGGTTAAGATGTACAGTTATTGCCAAGCAACCATTAAGGAAAAGATATAACCTTCTTCTAGGAAGTAGAATTTTTAACGTGAAGGCATAGCCCACACTGGGGGCCTCTAATTATGTGCAAAAAATTAACTTGGCATACCTGGCATATATTTTTAAGGAAGCCAGGAACTAAAACTTATAATTTTCTCCATGTTTATGGATTTCTTGATGCTTTGCAATAATTTTGTGGCAAGATCTTGGAAAATTTGAACACTTTTCAATTAATCTGCAGCAGAGACCCTGTTTCATTAAAGTTCACTGGTGTGAATTGCTTTGGTGTTAATATTTGCTAAAACATTGAGCTATGGGGGCACTAGATTTTAATCAAACTCATTCCAAACAAATCAAGATTCCCAAAGCATAAATTAGAAGGTGATGAATTACTTCATGAAAAGTAATTTTTATAAAACCATTTACTGTAATTTGAATCTACGTGGGTATATCTTCTCTTAGTTTTAGGGTGAATTTGATTTTACCTAATAATATGTACAATACAGCAGCATTTAGAAAGATATAGTTTTCATTCAATCAAGTTATTTATTTTTTTGTAAATAATGAAATTTACAAGATTGTTCCTTGGTCCTTGGAAAATGTTTGATAATAATCTCTAATTTTGTACCCGGAAAAAACTATAACTATAAAGTTACATGTCTTCTGACGGTTACTTCTGTATTCCTTTTTTCCTCACTTCCTCTTTTATATTTTTATAGATCCCTTTTCCTCATTACTCTATGATAATTATTGAGATATTTATATCTTAAGGAAATGTATTTTGGAATTTAGTAGTAAGTACATTTACAATTATTGTTCTTGTAATTATTATGCTTGTACTGTTAATAAAATATGTAATGTGTTCTATTTTTAGGTCCCATGTATTTCCCAGGCTTGCTCTTGAATCTCATGTCTCTTTTTGTCTCCTGAGTGGTCAGAATTACAGGTATGTGCCACAGTGTCTGACTAATGAGTTCTTATATTCATTGGTGATATTCTTTATTGATTTTATTTTTCCTAGGGTTGAAAATTTCCTTATCCTTACATTAGTTTTATTAATAAGTCACATTCAGACATATCTTATTCTAAAACCTATGTGAAGTATACTTGAGTGAGACACTAAAATTTAGGGTTTTTTCTTTCTTTTTGGTTTCTCTTGGTTGTATTCTTGCTACATGTCAATCCCAGACCGGACAAAACACTTTCTCATAGTCTTCATCAGATGTTTTTATGAGGTATCATGGAAAAAGGACTCCTAATAAGTAATATTGTTTCCTTTCAGGTTCTTCGGTTTAATGTCTCAACTACATTAATATCCAGTCTTATTTTGATTTTATTTATTGCTTATGACCCATAAAGTTGAAATTCTAGGTGAAATGTAAAAGGAATTCACGGTTAAAAACAGAGAAAATTCTCTTTCAATGATTTTAGAATATTGAATACCTTAACATAGATAAGAAGTTGTCTACCTTAAAGAGGAATTAACAATTTTTATTCCAGAATATTGTCTTTTTAGCTACCCAAATAGATCAAGTGTGATTTGTCCAGTGGCATAAAGCTGATTGTGAAAATGACTTATTTCCACTAGGAGAATTAAATAACTTATTCCAGGCTTTTCCTTATTCCTATTATAATGATGTTGAAAAACACGAGATTGCAATTAAAATAGGAAACCTTTGTCTCCACTTACCTGAATCTGTAAAAAAGCCAATGAATAAGGAACTTTATGCAATTTGTGAAACTGATAAGCTTTATTTAGGATAGCAAAGAATAGATTAATTAACTGGAAAACATATCAAGGAATGATTCCAAATTTGAAGCAAGACAAAGAAAAGAAATGGAAAATGTACAAAAGATTACTAGGAGTTTTGTGGGCCCATATGAAATACTTTCTTAGAATGTAGTTGTAATTTGAGGAAGAAGAGGAGATAGAAAAAGTACATTAACAGTATTTGAAAAATAATATTATACAGGAAGCAAATAAATCAGGCCATAGTTTCAGAAGATTTTTAAGAATCCAACCATAAAAATTGAGCATTTTATGAATAAATACACTAGTGGAAACAGAAAGAAAATGAAACAGAAGCAAATACCTACTAATATATTGGCTATAAAAGACTTACTACCTTTCTAAGAAATGTCTAGCAGTTGAAATTCATGAAAATCAGAGATAGAATAAAATCATTATGAAAATAAATGTGTCAGTTAAGACTTTATGCTGAGAAAAGAAAATTTTATGATGTGATATAAAACATATCCAGACTACAAATGATGGCATTGACAGAATGAATCTAGCAGATTGTTTCAGATAAAGAAAGAATATATTAATATAATCAATTATTAATTATTATTATATTAATATAGGAATGAAAAATGAAAGAAAAGTTATGTATATGTACAAATGAAGATGTTCTTGCTAATGAATAATTTTAATGACTCATGGATAAAATGTCTTAAGATAAAATTATTAAAAGTACAAAATATAAAAAAATTAATTAAACTGTTTACTATTAGATTTTCATGGACAACAAAAATGATATCCCTAATAAAGTAAATATATAACCTTACATATATGTAATAAAAGAAGAAAGATTGAAAATAAATAATTTATGAAATCTTAAAATGCTAGGAGAAATTTAGGCAACCAGTTATATAGTTTAAATAAAAGAAAATAACACAGATAAAAGGACTGAAAGAGGAGAAAATGCACTGAAGACTAGAGTAAACCAACAATATAGTGAAAAGATTTATGGACATAGTCATTGCATCGGATAAATTTTGAGCAAAAAATATATTGAAAAGCACCTTCTGAAACTGACACACAAAAATACAGCATGAGTAGAACAACATGTATTTTAAATTTTATAATGTATTACTAAGATCCTCTCAGAATAAATACATTGTGGTACCATGAGATTCTTTCCAACTTACAAGAAAAATAATCAAATCAAACTTAAAATGGTTATTCTACTTTTGTGTGTCTTTAGTTGTGATGATGTGTATGTGTGCATATTCATCTTATGACATATGAATTTTCTCTGTATGAATATTTAATCTATCAATTACTATATTATGAAGCAATGATCTCTAACCAATAAAAATCCAGATGCTCATTTAATTTCTCCAGGAAAAAACTATCCTCAATTGTAAACCCATCAGTTCCTTGTCAACAATTTGGTATTAAATGACTTTTGCTTTCAAAGTTTTTCAGTGTTTTTGTTTTGTTTTGTTTTTAAGGAAAATTGAAATGGGTTCAAAGTGTTCCTAGGGCTATAGTGCTTGCCTAACTTGAATGAATACCTGGGTTTAATTTTTCCGTACCACATATACATAAAAAGCCAGAAGTTGTACTATATGGCTCAAGTGGTAGAGCATTACCCTTGAAAAAACTCAGTGCTCAGACCCTGAGTTTAAGCCCCAAGATTAGCAAAAAAAGAAAGAAACAGTAAGAAAGAAAAGAAAGAAAGAAGAAAAGAGAAAGAGAAAGAAAGAAAGGAAAGAAGAAAGAAAGAGAGCAGAAGGAGGGAAAGAGAGAAGGAGGGAGGGAAAAGAGACAGAAAGAAAGAAAAATAAGAAGCTGGAGTATGTATGTATTTTGCTATTTTAATTCTGTTTCTGCTATTTGGTCTACTTTTTCTTTTTTTCATATATTTTTTTTGTAATTAATAGAAGGGTTACATTATATTCGCCAGATAGAAGGTGCATTAATTCACATACATTGATACCCTTTCTCATGTCTTGGTCCCCATTTCCCTCCCCTCCACTCCTACCCCTCATCTTTTTTTCCCCTCTTCCCTACCCAATTTCAAATAACCAAATACAAATATATCCAATATATCAGATAACAAAGTGAGATACTGTAACAATATGAGAGAACCAAGGGACAGCAAAAGAGATGAGAGGTAACATAGTACCTTAGGGACAACAATCACTCATTATTTGGCTTTTGTTTCTATATCCTAGAGATCCTTTCATTTAGCATCATACTGTATGACCTAATGTATCTAGGTTTTGCTCTATTGTAAATCTCTCCTAGGAGAGCCCAAGGTTTCTGCTGATTATGACAAATGAAGGAAACCATTGACCTATGTTCCTTTGAGTTGGCTTACTTCACTTAATATGATTTTTTCTAAGTCTTTCAACTTCCCAACAAATGGGGTGATGTCATTCTTTCCGACAGCAGCATAGAATTCCACTGTGTACAAATACCACATCTTGTTGATCCACTCATTAACTGAGGGACATCTGGGTTGGTTCCATATCTTTGCTATGGTAAATAGTGCTGCAATGAACATCATTGTGCTAGTGGATTTAGTTTGTCCTTGTTTCTGGACAATTGGGTAAATGCCTAGTAGTGGATTTGCTGGGTCATAGGGAAGCTCAATGTTTAGTCTTTTGAGGAACTGCCATACCGCTTTCCATAGTGGTTGAACTCCCACCAACAGTGTAGTAGTGATCCCTCCTGGCCACATCCCCTCCAGCATCTGTTGTTAGTTTTCTTGATGCTGGCCATTTTAACTGGAGTGAAGTGGAATCTTAAAGTTGTTTTGATTTGCATTTCTTTTATGACCGGAAATGTTGAGCATTTCTTCAAGTGTCTATAGGCCATTTTTGTTTCTTCATCAGAGAAGACTCTCTTTAAGTCTTTGGCCCATCTTTTAATGGGATGGTTGTTTCTTTGGAGATGAGTTTTGGAGTGATTCAATTTTTTGAGCTGTTGATATATTTTAGATATGAGGCCTTTGTCTGTTGTATGGTTGGTGAAGATCTTCTCCCATTCTGTAGGCTTCCTAATTAATTTTCTAGCTATATCCTTTGCCATACAGAAGCTCTCCAGTTTAATGCAGTCCCACTTATCCAGCCTATCTCTGATTTGTTATGATTCTTGGTCCTTATTAAGAAAGTTTCTACCTGTGCCAAGGAGGTCTAGTGTATCTCCTATTCCTTCTTGTAAAGTTTTCAGTGTGTTGGTTTTTACCTCGAGTGGTCTACCTTTTCTTAAAGAAAAGCCCTCATGTGTCCAAAATTACTTCATTTTATTTACAAATGGAAGACAATTGTTTCTTTTGAGATCTGAGTTTCCGACATTTTCATTCCGTATAGGTGGTATTTAGGCAGTAAAATGGCAAAACCTGAAAATATCTAAGTCATCAGAGAAATTCTAACTACAATGGTATCAAAACTTTGTATTCCAGTTCAACGTTTTATTTACAAATCAATAAGTACTGGATAGAAAGAAGTGCAAGAAATTTGTAAAGTATAAGCAAATCTTAAAACTTAAAGGTCAGTAGGATTAAAGCCCTAAATTTAGGGATTTGTATTATTTGTTTTCTTCCCTGTGTCTTCTCTGTGAACTTCACTATACTTGCAAGTATTGACTGTCTTTAGTTGGTGTAGAAGATTGTATGTGTGTGTGTTGACTTACTAACACTTGAATATAACCATAGTGCCTCGACAACTATAGTTAAGTGGTACTGTGATAACTGTGTTGTTGAAGCTAGTTTTTCAAACTTCATTCCTTAGAGGATGTTGTCTTTCTATAATTTTGGTAAAATGGAATCCCCGAGGATTTTTTAATGTTGATTAATATGCAAACAAAATGATTTAAATATTATTTTAAAAATGAGAAATATCATTAGGAAGAGCAATCTAACTCTTTCTGCAAGGTACCAATTTAATGCATATTAACATTTAGCATATCAAAAGAAGCATGCTAAAGACTTTTCAGATTCTGCAAGTTTGGTATTGCCCAATATTAAGTCTTATATCACCAAATTTAGTTCTCTCTGATCTATATTGCAGGAGGCTGCAGAATGGCAAGCTCATTATAAAGTTCAGTTGGAATGTTAAAAAATAACTATACTGGCTATTATAGAAACTCACCAATAAACTAGGACAATAAATAGCCCAACAAATATATCTGGTATCTGACCTTCTTATTACTAATGACTAATCTTAAGAAAACCAAATGATCATAACTAATATTAACCAAAATGATTAAACTAGGTATATTTCAGCAGCATTTTATTTCCAGGAAAGGAGAATCAGACTATCCCTAGAACATATGTAAATTTAGTAATTTCATTGCACTTTCCATGTTATAGATGAAATATTTTGGAATTACATATATTAATTTTGCTTTTTATATAATTAATTCTATTGCAATAGGAAAAACTGGAATTGAGTTTTAAAAATTAAGACAGTCCCACAATTTTAATTATGAATATATTACATGTTTATGTATATGTGCATATTTTAGGAATAGATTCTATGTATTAGGGAAAAATATGTCCTTGGTCCTTCTAAATCTGATATACTTTACATATCATGATATCATTTCCATTAATTTTCTTGAAAGTCTCATAATTTCATTGTATTTTATGGATAAATAATACTCCATTATATGTTCATCAGTTTTAGGTCATCTAGATTGCTAGTTACTGCTAGTGATTGTGAACAGGGCTATCATAATCATGAGTGTGTAACTGTCTTTTCTGTATTCTGATTTAAATTTACTTAGAAATATGGCAAAGAGTGATACCATTTAAACATGTAATAGTTTCAGTTTTTTTTTTTTTTTGAGGAATCTCTACATTGTTTTCCCCAGTGGCCATACTAATTTACATTACCACTAGCAGTTTTGTTTGTGTTTTTGAAGCTGGTCCTTTTGTCTGAGAGATGAAATGCAGTGTTGTATTGGTTTGTGTATTCTATCATTGATTTTGAGCATTTCTTCACATTTATTGAATAGTGCATTAGTGGAAATAGGACTAAGAGAATGAATGAATTAACGAGTGAGTGACAAAATTATAGAAAATAAGTTAAGATGACCTGGACAGGAAAATAAGAGGTTTTGTATATACACATATGTGTGTATAATATCTGTACATATATCTCTATATAAACAATAAAACACTTCGTGATTTTGAATTGTGCAATGAATTAAAAATAATTGAATTGTATATTATACTTAAGAATAAGCTAGGAAAACTATGGCAAAGAATGATGGCCAAATATTAGTGACTTAAAATGCGATCGTTTTTATTTATTTATCTGTTCATTTATTTGTATATTTGTCTGAAATGGGGTTTAAACTCAAGACTTTGTACTTGTCTGTCTTCATTGGCTGGTCTAGTGCCCTACCATTTGATCTATACCTCCAACCTACATTTTTGCTGTGTGTTCTGGAGATGAGGTCTCATGAACTTTTGTATCAGGTTGTCTTCAAAAGGTGATTTTTTTGGATCTCAACTTCTTGAGAAGCTAATATGACCAGTGTTAGCCATCAGTGCCTGACTGATATTTTTTTACTATTGTCTGTGCTATCTGCTCATTATTTATTGAAGAATTACTGTGCCCAAATGAGGAGATATAGGCCACATTCCAGAGGTTCAGAGCTAGAACTTTTAAGCAGTAGAGGAACCAAAACAAAATGAACAAACTCATGCCATCTATCTAGGCAAGACTATATAGTCACAATAACCTGAGAAGCCTTTATTTTTAATGATTAGTTTTACAGACTTTGCTTTGGCCTAACAATTGATAGAGAAACAGTTTTAACAATCAAATGAAAGGTTAAAATATTTAAAAACATTAAATATGCATTCACTGTTTAAAAATTCTGATTTTTTTGGCTTTGGATAATTGGATAAGAATGGATTTTATAAAGAAAAAGGGCAATGAGCTCATTATAGTAAGTTCAGATAAAGAATAAAATTCAATCAGATATTTTTTCAAAGAAAGAAATGCACAGACTTTCATATGAAGAGATACAGGACTTGCTATTTTATTTAATTTTAAAGAAAGCTAAAGGGACCAGACACACAGCCTAAGGTAATACACTTGGGGGTATGAGGTTGTGTGTAAGCCTTCATATATATATAAATCTGAGAGACCAAGACAAAACAAATAGCATTCGAAACACATGGAAACACTTGAACAACTTTCCCCCAGTGAAAATCCTATCAGAGTAGACATAAGCGAAGACAAATGAGGCTTCTCTCTCTGCTTTGAATAGCAATATGAAATTAAGGATGAGATAATTTGCTATTCATGGAAGCGATTCTGTTTTGAAATTTACTCATCTGCTCAGAGACGTTAGACAGGTAATGCACTCTGTAATGCAGTCTTTAAAATGCACAGCGTGACTGGCATGGTTTAAACATAGCGTCTAGTTGCAGTATCACCCCAAATTATCCTAGCGGGGAGAGCCCAGGCAAACCACCAATTTGGGCTCCACATGTATTCTAGATACAGAAAAAGGGATAAATTGGCTTCTTTTGTGCTCTCTTTGCTCCTTGTCTTTGTGAACAGGGAAATTGTGTAGCTGGAGATTTTAGCTCACAGAGAGGCTGGTAAGAGGAAAGCTGCAGGACTTTGGCACTTTCCAGGATAGCCTGGGCTGCAAAGGCATCCCAGCTTCCTGCAGTCCTCCAGCTTAAGAGTATGGGTGTAGATAATAAAGTAGGAGGTGATTATTTTAAGGACTATGCTCCAAGTGTCTGACCTCCAGAAGAGGAGAGGGAGAGCCCACATATAACTTGCTTTTTGGAAAGATTACATTGACTCTTCAAATAGCATATGCTTATCAATAAATTTCCAAGAATTAATATAAGTGCTTTTTTTCAGTTTTCTATCTCTGTAGCCCAGGGATCTTCAATGCAGCATTTAGCCACTCCGTGGCTCCCATCAGATTCTTTTCTCTGCAAAATGGAGATAGGGTCAAAAGATCAGAGAAGATCAGAAGATCACACAGGGTTTCCTCTCACCTTAGGATATGTAGTTCTATGATCCACAGAGGCTTTTTATCTTTATAGGTCACAGAGTCATATGATATATAATGACTTCTTAACCTTTGAAATGGGCCACTTGCTTCCTCCCTGTATGTTTAACACTGTTCTGGAATGTCAGCTAGCTATACTCTGACTTGCAGAGATTTAAGGAACTCTTCATCAGCCAGCAGTGGCTTGTAGGCATGTGTTTCTCAGGATGGATGTAAGAATTAAATGTACTATTGCACTCAAGATCTTAACTAGCTGAAGAGTTAACTCATTCAACAGTTGTGTTCAGCAAGTACTATCCCAATGGGTATCTTGGGTATGTTGTGAGTCTTTCTCATCCCCTGCTCAAGTTTAATGTAATGACTGCTTGACACTAGTGATTATTTTCCTAATTTGTTGTGTCTGAGCTCCATTGTGTATATTAATTCCATCAACTTTTATTTCTTCTCTGTTTGTTAGCCACATTTCTTGTGTTCAAGCTAAGCATTACTCTCCATGTCCAGTGAGAAACCTGTGCTAAAAGCTCTAGGCTGTGTGGGGCCCTTGGATTTTGGATGCCTGCTTTGCTTTCCTCGTGCAGATCGCACAGACTTCCCTACTGGCTTGACAGATAGGTAATGTAGAGTTCTGCCTCTGCTCTCTCCAGTACAACATCTCCTTAGCTTGACAAGTGTCTTGCTGTCTCTGTGGATTTCTTTGTGGTCCTACTTCTGCATAAGATTGGAAATATTTAGGAAATAAGAGCCAAGTGAAAATGCTGTCCTTAACACAGATACTACTGGCTGGTTTTAAGAAGCTGGTAAGTGACTTCCTCACGTTGATCATCAAATTAAGAAAGTCCTGATATTACAAATGGAGAAAAGTGGATTGAGAAGGAGAATAAAGTGGGGTTGAGCTACTGACACTTTTTCCAATTCCCTTGCAAATTTTTCAGTTGGAAAACTGAATGAAGGTGGAGATATCACTTGTGTTTTTAAAAACTCAAGTTCCTCAGTGGAGAAAATAGAAGTGGCTGACTCTTGATTACTTATACTTTTTCTAAAAGAGGTGATATTCAGGTCTTGGCCATGTTTGAATTAAAGCCTATCATAAAGTTAAAGTATTTTATACATTACATGGACTAACATAATCACTTTTTAATACAATCCACGTGTAAACTCTTCCTTACTCTTTTAATGGCATTATATATTAGAGTGGAAAACAAGTTTATGTCCATAATTTAAATTTAGCAAAAATACTATTTGGTATTAATGAAAATCGGACCTTGGGGAGAGATGCTGTAAGTATAGGATTCTATCTCTAGATTAAATAAAAGAATAGTTATTGTAAAAACAACCATATACAGAGGATTTATTTGTGATCATCGCTATTATATTACTGTTTGTCACATTTCCTATTAGAATAGTGATTAGGGACACCATTTCTGCTGTATATCATGAGATTTTTGCCCTCTGAGAGTATTTCTGTTATGGCATAGATTATTTGAATTCATTAAAATATTTTAATAAAGATGGAGAATATTTCCTTTTTAAGTGTGTCCTAAGAGTTCCACAGGGGACCAGTGGCAAATAACAAATTAGAAGAAGAGAAAGCCAACATAATGTCAAACAGTGCGACACCACAAATAAATTACAAGGGTTACATCTTTAGTAATTAGATGATACAAAACAGAACAGAATGTGATGGTCTCTTTCCTTTCTACCTTGAGAATCAGGATGACTATGTGGTGGTGGTGGTGGTGGTAGTGGTGGGAATATGTGTTCATGGGCCTTGTTTGGGAAAGGAGAAGATCAGATCTGTACATGAACTAGAATTTCTAGTGCATATCCAGCGATTAGTCATATGTATTTCTGAAACTCCCAAGGACTCTTCCTCACCTTTGACAGAAATAAGTGGTAGACTAACAATGGGTGCTCATGCTGACTAAGGAATATGCTAGCACTAAGCATATTCTTACAACTTTACAAAATGTAAGTTATTATATCATCCTCCTATTATATGATATATATACTATTATATATAATAATATCCTCATATTTTTTTCTCCAAAATTGAAACCTGAAGAAAGAACAAAGATAGGATTTCAGCTTTTGTCTGCATAATTTGTCCATCCTCAAATCCACTGGCTCCCCATCATTCTTTATAATGAATCTGAGATACACATACTTATGTATGTATGTAAACATGGTGTATCAGTTCAACAAGTACTTTAATGATCCTTAATTTTTATGAACTTCGAAAGGATGTACAAGGGGGTTATAATTTAATACATTTGATACTTCCGTGATTTTTGCTAAGAGTCACCCCTTCCATCTCCCTAACTGGTTGGCTCCTATCTCTCACTCATTTACATGTACCACTTCCTTGATCACATGTACATTGAGTGTTCTTGCTGTGTGTAATTGGACCGTTTCCTTTTTCTGCATCTACTTTTTCCCACCACTCCTCGCCCTTACAATTTTGTTTCAGCTTCCTAATCTGGTTTTTGTTTGAAAGGTTTGTTCCATGTGTCTCATTCCTGTATCATACTTGAGCCACTTAACTCATGTATATAGGCATAAGGCTCTATGTTTACTTATATGGAAGGTTGTATTCTGGGTATCTAAGTGTATGAGAGAAAGCATAAATTCTTTATCATTCTGGTCCTCGCATAGTTTTTATTAAAAAAAATATTTTTGCCAGTCCTGGGCTCAATCTTAGGGCCTGATCACTGTCCTCGGACTTTCTTAAGGATAGAGCTCTATACCACTTGAGCCTCAGCACCACTTCTGGCTTTTTTCTATGCGTATGGTACGAGGAATCGAACCCTTGTCTTCATGCATGCTAGGCAAGCACTCTACCATTAGGCCAGACTCCCGGCCCCATATTTTTATTTTTTTAATTTTTATAATGCTGTGGATATGTTATGACTACGGAGAAGGGTTCTAAATGCATCATTTGTATTTTTTTTTTTGCCAGTCCTGGGCTTGAACTCAGGGCTTTCTCAAGGCTAGAGCTCTACCACTTGAGCCTCAGCACCACTTCCTGCTTTTTTCTATGTATGTGGTGCCGAGGAATCGAACCCAGGTCTTCGTGCATGCTAGGCAGGTACTCTACCACTAGGCCAAATTCCCGGCCCATCATTTGTATATTAAAAAGGGCAAAATAAGTTCTCAAGAAATGTCTGGCTGATTTTTTTCACACTCTTTTGTAGTTGTTTCTATAATCTTTAGCTAAGCTACTGTTCTACTTTTCTGAAATGAGTGTGTATTCCTCACTTTATCACTCCTCCATAGCCTCATTTTTAGATTCACATTTCTTCCTTGAACATATTCCTTTTCCTCTACCCTCATTCTGGGTTCTCTGTTAATTGCAATTCTGGGTCTCAGTATAATATATATATATATATATATATGCATCTATGCATTCTCTGAATTACTATTGATGTGGCCTCAGAAATTGCTGATAAGCAATGCCATAACATTTTAAATTGTCTTTATTTTAAAGGTAAACATTGCCAAATCAAATAAAAGCTTTTAAGAAAAGAGGTAGAAAAAAAATCCTCATCTTCCTTATTTTTAAAGTCAAGATTACTAAGTCACCTGTCTTTTGTGATATTAGGCATGTAGGCTTTGAATTCCATTTTCATTTTGTGATATTGTGAGATAAAAAAAAACATTCTCAACTAGTGTCATTATATTTACCTTTCTTTTAACTAGGGATGCAATCTCTTCTCATATTTGTTTCTCCAATTCATGTTTGATATTTTTTCATATAACATTTTCTAAGTTCAATGTGAAAACATTATTCTACCTTAACATGAAAGACATCTTAATTTTACAAAAACTCAAGGAAAAATATTCTCAGGCTGCCATTTGCCTAGCACCATTCACTTCTAATATTGTTAAAGCCCTTCAACAAAGGGCTTACGATCTCAGAAACATCGATGCTTTATCAATTTATGTTTAAAAAATGAACAGTACATTTGGTGAAGCTACAGTCAGATATTTGATTTTTTTTCTTCCTGAATGTGCCTCATTATTTCTAAATCTGTCTCTGGATTGAAGATCTGCAATGAAAGCAGAATTTTCTACCTTGTCTATGGTTGATAAGAACAAATGGAAATAATGGAGACTTATGAAAGAAAGAGGAAGAAAATATGAGAATATAAGTGGATTCAGCTTAGGACTGCTAGAATTGTTAAATTGTTGGCTATGTTTGATTCTAATGCAATTTTAGTTCCTCTACAAGGATGAATGTATTCCCTTCTAAGCTTTGAGATAACAGCAGAGTAATGCTGACCCAGTGCAGCACACATATGATGCAGATTCATGACAGCAAGCGCTATACCCTGACCCTGCTGATCACACAGAGAGAAGGCTTAAAGGACTGACTAAGGACCCAAGTCAGCTTATATTTCAACAACATCTTTATGTAGTAGGACCAATAAATAAAAATAGAAAAAGAGCAAGGAAGCCAGGCAATGGTGGCTCATGCCTTTAATCCTAGTTACATAGGAGTCTGAGATCTGAGGATCACAGTTCAAAATCAGGCAAGGCACTAAAGACTCTTATCTCCAATTAACCACCAGAAAACTAGAAGTGGTGCTGTGGCTCAAATGGCAGGGAGATAACCTTGAGCTGAAGTGCTTAGGGACAGCGCTCAGGCCCAGAGTGCAAGCCCCATGACCCCCCCACACACAAAAAACTTTATTACAGAGACATATACTATTTATATTTAGTATTGGAATAAAGGGGATATAGACTTTTTCTATATATAGATGCATAAATATTGGATTTATTCAGTAAGTCAACATCATGAATATGTGATAAATTACTTTTAAGATCTATTTTAATATTCAATTCTTTACTCAGGTTTGTCTTTTCATTCTTATGAATCACATTAATTCTGTAGGCTCATTTGAACTACTTAATTTACAGTATTTGTATTTTTTCACAAAAAATCAAATTATTTTAACAGAAATATCAAACTTTTATTTTGACAGATTCATATTTTATGACTTTAAGCCTTAAATGATGAAGATGAGTAGGTCTTTTACTTTTAACATACTGGAAACAGATAAATACATTTTATACTACCTTAATGTTTTACAAAACAAATTTCCTCTTGTGAATTGACCCTCTCACTTTAAAAAAAAGTAAGCTGAGTATCCACACATGTGTGTGTATTGTGTGAGCTTGTTAATAGTATGGGGTTGAACAACAGAAAATATTTTATAACATTTTTCTAAGGCAATGGTGTATTCTAGATTTGTTGACTGAATGATAACTTTGTTATTTCCAGTTCCACATACCATCAATTTAATTTATTTAGTTTTTTTTTTTTTTTTTGCCAGTCCTGGGCTTGAGCTCAGGGCCTGAGCACTGTCCTTGGACTTTCTCAAGGCTAGAGCTCTACCACTTGAGCCTCAGCACCACTTCTGACTTTTTTCTATGTATGTGGTACTGAGGAATCGAACCCGGGCCTTCATGCATGCTAGGCAAGCACTTTAACCACTAGGCCAAACTCCCGGCCCCTAATTTATTTAGTTTTGTGCCAAGCACAAAACTGTTGCTCTATCATTTTGTAATATCGCTGTGTCTTTCATTACCCTATCCTGCCACTGAATATGCACAATAAAGGATAATTATTCTAGAAATTTATTGCTATGTTGATGCAAGAAAGTTGAACCAAAGCTCAACTTTTGAAACTATAAAGGCAGACTGGAAAATCATAGAAGATTTATGAACAAAAATGATCAGTTTGAACACTAGGTACACATTATTTTTAAAAATATGCTTTAATTTATTCTATTTCCAAGCAGATCAGCTTTATAATACCAGATGTAGTAAAAGGATAAAAAGACTACACAACCCATATGATCACTTCTAAACTGTTTTATAACTTTGGATTTTGAAATAAACTCATTTGAAACCATTTCATCCAGGTTCATATTTTAAATTCATTTGAAACCATTTTACCTAGGCTCACATTAAAATGTTATGGGATGACTGATACTTAAAAAAATATATCACTAAATTGAAATTATTATAGTATACCTCTAACACCAACAAAAAGGGCTATTGGGTTTGTGATATTTAATTGACTTTTCTTCTGTGGCATTTACAATGGAAGAAACAATGGATGATTACAATCTAATGGTCTACATAATTTAATCCTTTATGAAAACAAACTTGTATCTATTAAAAACTAAGCCTGAGCTAATTATATCCACTTATAAAACTCAGTGTCGATTCAGCTTACTTAAAAATTTTAATTTTCTTAATGAATAAACATGAATACATTATTATAAATATATCCATACTTCTTTTAGGTTTCCATATATATTTATATAAAATACCTTTATACCTAATGTTCTTTCTCTGATGCTGAATTTCATCCAAGAGCCAATAATATGTTCAGTTATCTATCTGTAGCCTATTCTAGCTGTGATACTTTCTTGGACTCTCTATGATTTGATGACCTTGGTGGTTTTTCATTTAAATAGGTTCTGGTTAGGAATAGTGTTTTCTTTGTTTGACTCAGGCTATAAGTTTGAGGGAGGACAGCCATGATGATAAAGTAGGACTTTTATCACATTATTCCAAGGGTATATATTATTAATGTGATTTATAATTGCTAATTATAATCATCGTGCTGAGGTAGTATTTCTCAGATATGTACATCCAAAAGTTAGTCTTTTACAACTCCTTGTAGAAAGAAGTTACTAGGTCATTGTGCTCAGCTCATATTTTAAGACTGGAAAATTGTATTTTCTTTATTGTTTTGGGGTGGTATTGGAGTTAGGTTTGTTAGTCAAATTCTCTGCTACTTGAGCCATATCCTTTTCCTTTTATGTTTTAGTTAATTTTAAAAAGGGTACTATGTTTCTTCTTAGTTGCTGCTTTGTTTTTACTTTTTCAGCTTTAGACCATAGTTTTATGACCTATTCTTCCTACATATCTAGGAACTCAAGTGCATGACACCATACTTGACTGATGTGTTTGGGATAGGATCACACTCCAATTTTTTTTTTTTTTTGAGATCTAGCTTCAGTCTGCTATTTTCCTGATCTCTTCCTCCAATGTTGCTGAGATGAAAGCTATGAGTCACTGTACTCAGGCATGCTCTCCCTTCTTTAGGATGGAATATGTACATAAATATAAAATTCTTCTACAGGAGATGTCTGTATCATCTTTCACATATTACTTTGGTTTATATAATTATTTAAATTTTTATGGACTTGTAGATTTTAAGATGTTGGCCTATTATTCAATTGATCTACTACTGCTTTGTTCATTTAATCCTGTCATTTCTTTCTAGATTTGACCATTGAGAAATTTCACAAAGATGCTCTGTGCCCTTGACACACACCTAGCCACCATGTGGCTTATTTATATTATTGTGTACTTACTGACTTTCTGCAACATCCTCCAGGATTATGTTAAGGATTTGCATCCACTTCTAGAATCAGCCATTGCAAATGAGATCTATTTTCTTTTAGTGGGAAAAGTGTATTGAAAAAAAAATGTTTTTCCTCTTAGTGCTTCATGTGCTTGTTGTCATGAGGTTTTTTTTGTGTGAACAAAACAAAAAATAAATATATGTTAACTAGCTCATGTATAGACACGTTCACACATGTTTCTGCTTATAATTAGCTTGTATTTTAAACTAGACCTTAACTCATATTGATGCCTCTAGCTGTAATTTATCATGAATCAATATCACCCTTCCCCCTGACTATGTGTGCATCTTTTCTGTGGTAGGAAACTGGACACCAAACATCTTCCATCCATTTAGTTGACTGTGTCATCCCCATATACATGTGCAATTGTATCTTAACTGATAGCCCACAGTCTCTTTGGGAGGTAATTTTATTTACACTAAGAGCTATAGGCTAATGGGCTTTTTTCTTTACTGGCCTTACTACTTTCCAATGACTTAGAATGTGTTCTTTCTTCCATATTACTCTTTTTTCATAATGTTTCATATTCTTTTTCTTTAATTGAAGTTTATTGTCAAGGTGAGGTACAGAGGGGTTGCAGTTATATGTTAGGTCATGAGTGCCTTTCTTGTCAAACATTGTTTCCCCTTTCCTCATTTTTCTCCCACTTTCCCTACCCCCAACCTGAAATATAAAGTTTATTTTCACCCTTTTGTCATGAGATTGAGTATCACTATTGCATTGGTTCTCCCTTTGTCCTTTGTTTCACCATATTGTTTTACTCCTTTCCTTCCCCAATTCAGATAAATATATATATATATATATAAGACACTGAATAACTTAATCACATTTTCACTTTGTTGTAAGATTTCACTAACCTCCAAAATAATTTTATTGAACACAATCAAGTTTATATTTTAATTTTCAGTACTGCATTTTGAATTAAGGATCTCATACTAGACAAGTGCTCTATCACTAGAGCCATTACTTCAGTCCTTTTTGCTCTAGAGTTTCCTGAACTTTTGCTTTCACCAGCCTTTGACTGGGACCCTGATACCCATGCATCTCACATACCTATGTTCACAGACATGAATTACCATGTCCAGTCTTAAAGTTGATGTTGTTTTGTGAAATTCTGTGGATGTTGATAAAAATGTGTGTGTATATAGATACACACACATACATATCACTACAGTGAATTATAGGGTAGTTTCACCAGCCTAAACTTTCATTGTGCTCTATCTAGCTCAACTTTATTGGCATCTGTGTTCTTTATCATTGAATTCACTTTTCCCAAATATTGTATAATGGAAAACAAACAGTATACATCAGGTTGGCCTCCTTGGCTTAGTAATGTTCATTTAAGTTTCTATTGTGTCATACTGTGGCTTTCTCACTCATTTCTTTTTACTTCAGGAACCCTATTCAGTTTATGATGATACAGCTTGTTTCTCCATTCACCTGTTGGAACATAGTTTAGTTCCCCAGTTTTGCAGTAGGAGTTTTGGTTTGGCCAACTTTTTTGCACACAAATGAAAACATTAACCAAGAGTGTGAATATTAAGTAAGATGGTAAAGCTACCCTTAGCTTTTTTTTTGCTGCTTAATTTAAATTTTATTGTAAAAGTGATCCATAGAGGAATTACAGTTATGTAAATCACTTTTCAACACTACAACCCCCTGCCTCATTTTCTCCCACTCTTTCCCCCTCTTGATCACCTTCCCCTAACTTTTAAAGTTCATTTCCAACAGTATCTGTTGAATTGGTTCATCCTTGGTCACATCATTTTGTGATTCTCCTTCCATTCCCCAATTCAGATAAACTAATATACAAGGGACATAGAGATAAAAACAAGGACTACAACAAGGAGTATACCAAAGGGGAGCAAGAAGAAAATAAGAAGAAGTAACTCCAGAGATTACAATTTAAAAACTCTCAGGTTTACTTTCTGTTACACTGTGCAATTGTTAGATCTTGCTTCTAGGGTTACTTCTAATGAAATAAATACTCAATGTTCATCCGTGCAAAAAGCCTTGTGGCTTTTGTAAACCAGATCTCTTTTCTCCCCTTGACTCTTTAGTGGACATTAACTAGCCTGATTAAAATATTTTGTAAAAATGTGTATAATACTGTTATAAAAATATTTATAATCCCAGAAAATGTTGTGTTAAATCTTGTGCAAAAAATCAATATATTCAGAATAAAAGTTTATCATTTAAAGTAAAAAAAACCTCTCTGGATTACATTTCTTGAAGTTCATTTTGATAAGCCTTGTTTCATATGGTCATCTGAACATATATAGAGCTATTGTGGTCCTCTTTAAGAATATCCTAGACAAATTCTAGCTATTAAAAATGAGGGACACTATGGAGCCTATGTTTCTTGACTGGCTATGCATCAAGCAAGGGCTTCATATCTAAAAAATATATACTTAGAGTTCAAAAAATTAAACCCTTCCAAAACCAATCTTCAATGAAATACCATCACCACTAGTAAGTGGGTAAGCAACATAAAGAAAGAATTCTCCAAAGTAATTAGAATAGCCAATAGACACATGAAGAAATTGTCAACATCTCTGGCCATAAAAGAAATTGAACTCACTCTTCACCCCAGTTAGAAAGGCCAGTATCAAGAAAATGAATGATAAGTATTGAGCTTATACTTCACCCCCGTTAGAAAGGCCAGTATCAAGAAAATGAATAATAATAAGAGATACTGGTGAGGGTGTGGCTAAAGAGAACACTTGTTCAACACCTCTAGAAAACAGTATGGAGGTTCCTCAAAAGACAAATCATAGAGCTTCCTTATAATCCAGAAATGTCATTTCTGGGCATTTACCCAAAAGACCACATCAGCTGCATTAAAGGCACCTACACAGTCATGTTCATTGCAGCATTATTTACCATAGCTAAGATAAAGATATAGAGTCAACCCAGAAGCCCCTCAGTGGATGAATGGATCAAGAACATCTGATATATGTGTGCGTGGCATTCTATGCTTCCATCAGAAAGAATGACATTGCCCCATTAACATGGAATGGAAAGTCTAGGGGGAAAATGATATAAAGTGAAGTGCTCAACTTTGTAAGCTACTAACAAACTCTCTTACAAAGATCTGCATATCCACCATTCCTATAAGCATGAGTGAAAATTCCTCTTGCTCTATATTCTGAACTGTTTTAGGAGTTGTATGTAATTTTTTTAAACTATTCTAGTAGATATTTAAGGATAGCATGTTGTTGTTTTGATTTGCGGTTCCCTAATTACAAGTGATATTAAGTTCCATCAGTCATATAGTCATATAGTCACTTACCATCTGGATACCTGTTGTGAGGTGTCTGCTCAGACCTTCTGCACACTTTTATTTGTGGAATGTTTATTATTCTATTGCTGAGTGTAAGGAATTCTGTATTATTTTTAGATATCAGATATTTTTAGATATCTTATATGTGTTTTGAAAAGATTTCTCATAGTCTGTAGCTTAATTTTTTGGATCATGTTAACACTAACTTTTGTCAGAGAAATTTTTGATTTCTTTTTTGTGGGTCATGGGGTTTGAACTCGGCCTGGGCACTGTCCCTCAGCTCTTCACCTCAAGGCTACCACCCTATTCCTGGGCCTGGGTATGGTCCCTGAGCTCTTCAGCTTGAGCCAAGCCCCACTCAGCTTGAGCCAAGCCCCACTTCCTGGGTGGGGGGGAACAAGTTGAAGGGAGGAGGTGGAGGAGGGAAATGGGGACAAAAATATGAGAAAGGGTAGCAACGTTAAGTAATGTACCTTCTATCTGGCAAATATAATGTAACCCTTCTATGAATTACAATATTTTTTTTTGCCAGTCCTGGGCTTGAGCTCAGGGCCTGAGCACTGTCCTTGGACTTTCTCAAGGCTAGAGCTCTACCACTTGAGCCTCAGCACCACTTCCGGCTTTTTGCTATGTATATGGTACCGAGGAATCGAACCCAGGTCTTCGTGCATGCTGGGCAAGCACTTTAACCACTAGGCCAAACTCCCGGCCCCACAATATTTTTTTTAAAGAGGCTCAGGTCCTACTGTGCAGGGGCTGGATTTGAGCCTTGATCCTCAAATCTCAGCCTCTTGAGTAGCTAGGATTACTGGCATGAACCAGTAATTGATTTTTAAAAACTGTGCTTGGAATAATCTTTAGAAGTTTCGTGCTCCATAGTAACATGGCATTTATTCACTAGGTAGCCTCACAATAATACATTTATACAAAGTAGAAAGTGATCCATACCAGCGAGTATATGGAGAAAAATTAGATCTTATAGCATTGACAGGGAGGATGTTACTTAGCCAACCATGTGAAGACTGCTCATTCCTTATGAGGTGAGACCCAGAAACAAATACGATTTAGCAGTGTATCAACAGATAAATATGTAGATAACATATAGCATATACATGCAATGGAATAGTATTCAGTTAGACAAAGAAATGACATACTGACAAATGCGACAATGTGATGGGTCACTGACACTGCGAGTTTCCAAGCTGAGTTTTTCTAGAAGTTATATACTGTGGCTTATTTTGAGCTAATAACGTGGTGACCGAAAAATTTTCTAAAACATTTATGAATGTTTTAGTCTACCTATGTTGGTGGAACTAGGGTTGGAACTACAATTCCTGTGCTGGCAAGAAAGATACTCTTATTTCTGATCCATACTGCCAGCCCTAATTTTTGGTTGTGGCATAGTGCCAGTCATGGGGGTGGGTGTAACACCTATATTACACTTCCTCTAGCTGGGATAACAGATATGTTCCACTGCACCCTGCTCTTTATTCAGAAAGGAGTTTCCATGATTTTTGTTTTTGTTGCCTACATTTTCTTTTTACCATGATCCCAATAATCTCAGCCTTCCAAGTAGCTAAGATCACTGGTACAAAGCACCAGCACTGCCTGGCATGGTGGATCACATCTGTAATTCTAACTACTCAGGAGGCTGAGACCTGAGGATCACAGTTCAAAGCCAGCCCATGCACCAAAGATCCTGACACACTTATATCCAATTAACCACTAGAAAACCAGAAGGGAGGCTGTGGCTCAAGGGGTAGGGAAATAGCCTTGAGCTGAAGAGCTCAGGGACAGTGGCCAGGCCCAGAGTTCAAGCTCCATGACCCATTAAAAAAAAGAAAAGAAAAGAAAAATAAGAACCGTACACATGAAAGAGTGATGCAAGCTCCCAATTTGTGTTGATTTAGCCAAAAGCTGAACAAAACTGACTGAACATGGAGGACTGAGAAGAAAAGATGGGATATCTCCCCACATTGTTGAATAAATAACAAAATCTGGCTCATATCTCCCACATCCACAGGATTAAGCAATGATGCATTGGGCATTGCATATGTCCACTGGTCGATTGCAGGCATCTATGACACATATTGTCAGCAGAACTTGTTTCCTGCTTCTAATATAGCTGCACATACTCTTGGCACATATTTTGAATATGTGTTCCTCAAATTCAATATTTTCATCTTGCTTGGCTCTAGAACCTGGCATGACTATGCATAAATCCTCAACTTTATTTCAGCAATAAAAGGCCCAAGTGTTAACATCAAGCATGCAGATGCACGTTTGCCTAGCCAAACACACTTCCTGGGCCACCAAAACACTACAGCTGCGGTTATTGTGGGCTGTTACCAGTGACAATCTGTAAATCTAATCTGTTAAATGATGGCACTGTCACAAGTTGATCCAAGGTAAATGTTTTGTTATTTTAATTAGCAATAGGCAGATCTATACAAATAAATTTATTAATAGACTTTACAATGAAATTATTCATTTAAAATGGATAATTTGTAACTAATTTAACAAATATTTTGGTAACTTTGTGTGATGTCCTTTGCTCATTCATAATGTTTTATTTGGGAAGTAGAGAATTATTTTGAGTTCAGGGATTTCTATTAGATCCATTTAGAATGTATTTGTTGACTCTTTGTTCATGAAGGCAAAGCTTGGGAGTAATATTGCTTTTTCTCCTTGAAATCACATCTAGTCATATTCTGTTAAGTATTGCTTCAAAGAATATTCTAAAAAGATAAATAGATAAAATTATGTACATATATTTTGTGATGGATTTTGATAAGTAGAAACAGAAAGTCAATCACCACTCTTATACTAACTTAGAAGTATTTGTTAAGTAAATTGGCATCAAGATGACTAAAAAAGTGTGTTAGTTATCTAGAGGTAAGATCTTTATAAATAAGTTTTTAAGAGTCATTTGCACATACATAGTTTATTAGATCTGTGTGATAGCATGAATTTCTATTGTGAGGACATACTTAATTGTCTCTTGAAACTTCTGTATGTTACTTAAATTTGGTATGTAGTTCTACTTACTGAGCCTTATATTCATTTGATCATCTTCCATGATTCTTAATGAAACACCACCACCACCAACAACAAAAAACTGTGACCAAGTTAGGCAGCGTCAGCTGCTGTGGTTTAGGTGTGACCAACACTAAGGGTTCTGCTTCTAGTTAGTCAATTGGACCTGCATGGACTTTCATGTATAGCTGATAGGATGAACAGCCTTCTCCAGGACAGTGGTCTATGATTGAGAAAGCAAAGACATCTTTCTTAATTTAGGAACCTAGCCAAGGAGCAGTCACCACTGCCTTCCTTAGTCATTAAAAGTGAGTCACTAATTCCAGCCCACTCTCAAAGACTTGACAGAAATTTCGTAATATCAACTCACACTAATAACTAAGGACATGTTGGCAACTCGCAAGTGGAATAATTTTCTTTCAGAAAGCTTTTGATAGAAAATTTACATGAAATTTCATTATGTCTTCAGCAAAGTCAGCCTAGGAGAACAATATAAATCATCGTAAAATAAATTTAAGAGTATATCTGGAGGAAAGAATCAGTTCGGGCTATTTGGGAACTTACTAAAGATATGCTAAAGATCACATTGATCAAACCATTACTTACTGTGGACTATGACTTATCATAGTAATAAGGAAATAAGTTTGCAATTAAAGTAAAGCATTGGTAATAGCAAATAATAATGAACTAAAAATTAGAAGTCAAAAGATTTCCAAGAAATTGTACTTTGTGGTCTTCCAAAATATTTCGATATTTAAAGTGTTAATAATAAAGAAAGAGGAGACTATATGATAACAGCCACATGTTGTACTCAATAGGAAAATATTCACTATACAGTCCTCCATGGATAAACACTTGCTGATCCCTGGTAGCCAACAGTGTCCAAGACAAAGCTGGTATCAACCCAATTACCTGAAGAAATATAGCTTAAGATAATTTTGTGAACCTAAAGCTTTGTTACATGCTTTGGTTGATATTTTAATTGGAGGATATTTGTTGTTGAAAATTTCATCACACCAACTTGAATAAATAACTGACATGTGGAAACTCATAAAAGAAATATTTCTTTTCAGAAAAATGTTGGTATCAAATTCACATAGAATTTCAACATGTGTTTTTCAAATTAGGCCCAAATAGAAAATACAAATCATAATTCAGACTTCTTTATATATGATTCACTTCCTATCACTATCACCTTTCATTTATGTGCCTTATTTTGTTCATTTCTCAGAGTTGACTACCTTAGATCAGAATTACAGTAACCAACAGATGTTTATCTGTCTTTTAAGATTCCCTTAAGATTTGAGATGTGACTACTTATGTATGTATATAAAAGAAACTAGCATGGCCCAGTGGTAGAGTGCTTGCCTAGCATGTACAAAACTCTGTGTTCAATTCCTTGGTATCACATAGAAAGAAAAGTCCAGAAGTGGTGCTGTAGCTCAAGTGGTAGACCAGTAGAATTGAGAAAGCTCTAGGACAGTGCCCAGATCCAGAATTCAAGCCCGAGGAATGGTAAGGAAAAAAAAAAGAAATTACCAAATAAAATAAAACAGAAAGTAAAATAAAACAGGAAAAATATTATTCTGTGTACCACAGGGATTCCAAAAGTCTGTGAAAATCAAAATCAAAAATGAATCGACCAGTACTCTCTTAACAATGTAAGGTCAGCAAGGAACCAAACCAGCGAGAGCAAAATGTCAAGGGCTACAGAAAAGAAAAGGTAGGACATCTGTCCAATCACTACTCTTAACATTTTTTTTTTGCCAATCCTGGGCTTGAGCTCAGGACCTGAGGACTGTTCTTGGATTTTCTCAAGGGTAGAGCTCTACTACTTGAGCCTCAGCACCACTTTCGGCTTTTTTCTATGTATGTGGTACCAAGGAATCAAACCTGCATGCTAGGAAAGCACTCTACCACTAGGCCAAACTCCTGACCCCTATTCTTAACATTTTAAATGTACATCGGTGTATTATGATATTTAATCTTAAGATAATGTTAGAACTTCTTTGCAAAAATCTGTGATAACTGGGACAAATGAAGATCAGTATTTATCTTTGCCTTTTTCACCCATAGTATTGTCTTCAGCACTGATGATTCAGTTATTCAGTGATTTAGTTATTCCAAATGTAGTGTTAGTAAGTACCTGGCAATTATGTACATCATAAATATCAAACAGATTCACCATGTCTCTGATTATATCATGAATATTTTCCCATTTTCATCAGCTTTTAACAGATGTCCAGCTAGTATAATGTAACTAAACTGGTGAAAAATTAAATGTATAATTGTTGCAGATGCTGTGGAAGAGGCCATGTGAGGATATTAGACAAGTGATTGTTCTAACATGGCTTTTAGTATTTGTGTTTAATTGTGCTTCATTTTAATACCTATGTAAAATGATGTGACTGTACGCTGAATGTCCTTCATATTTTTTCTTCATTTTTTTGGTCTCCTGGGATAGTTCTTCTCTGTATATGTAAGGCACATGTTCATGTGAAACTGAACATTAGCAATAAATAAAATGGTTATGGAAAAAATGCACCTTCTCTCTATTCCTCCCAAATGTTATTAACCTTCATTTCCAACTTATCAAAGCAATGATCTGATACATATAAATGTTAAGCTAATATATATAAATGTCTATTAGCAAATATGCCTGAAATTTCTAACCGATTTAAGCATTAGAAATTCATTTCAAAAATGTACACTCGTTTTTACTCTTCTAGCAGGGGGAAATACAATGTCATATATTTGTTTCGGTCAGGAAGAATTTTCTGGAAAGAACACAGTGGAATGGAAGGCATGATGAAATATTAAGTCTTAAAAAGTTTCTAGACAATTTGAAAATGTCAGGGCACACATTATTCTGTTTATATTAAACAACTTGTCAGCCCAGTACATTTTGGAAAGATAGTAAATTTCTGTTAGTTATTTTCAATACTGCATGTCTGTTTAACTCATAATGCACCTCCTTGTCAACCAGAGACTGCATTAATATGTAAATATATTCTTTAAAAATATGCACTGTCCTTCAGTCACATGATGTTATTAATGTTGATATTAAGAACAAGCTAATGCCAGAGTCCTACAACTCAAACAGTAGTAGATAAAAAGTGACACACTTAAAATGACACGAAGGAAAGTTAATGTGTAACTCCTCTATACATTATCCTGATAATAAAATACAATAAAAAATTAAAAAAAGAGTAAATGGTCTCATAGGACATGCAGTGTCTAAATATTGGCAGTGTGAGAACGCACATGTTAGTCATACTAAATATCTTGTCTGATAATATAAATGGCCTGTTTCAACTGAAGCTTTGATTGTACATTTTAAAAATCAGTCCATTAGAATGCTATGAGTGTTTTGCTCTACTTGGGATACGTTATTATAAAATGTTATGGAAGGAAACAGGGCTCTTTGTAATAGCCCCTGTACTTGTTAAATTGTGATGACTGACATTCAAGGTAAGCCAAGGTAGCTGGTCAGCTAATAAAGCTAGGATATGGTAGGCTTGAAGTGTTTCTGAGAAAGGACATTAAAATGAATGAGTATATGTGGTCAGTGACTGGACTTTACAGAATATGCATATGTCATAAACCATAGAAAAGCTTCTCCTTCTCCAAATGGATAGTGGATATTCTAAAACTTTCTGTAGGTAAAATATGCAAGATGTAGGTAAGGCATTATCTGTTGCCTTTGGAAGATTACAAATATATTTATAGGAAGTCAGGGGTCATAAGCAAGAGGGAGAAGGAAGTGAAAACTAGAATTCAAATCTGATTCCAAAATTGGAGTTGTTCTTGTAGATTTTTCTAGGAATTGAAGAACATAGCGCCCAGGATTGACTGGCTATGTTAAATATGGAAGGTAGAATTTCGGACCAAATTACAGCACAAACTAATCTGCAGCTTTCACTTCAAGTTAAGAATCTGAGAGCTGCATTCTCTCTACTGATATCTAATAACATTTTCTCTTTACAAGATTCTTAATTTAGTATTGTTTTGTAGCAATCTGTGAACATCCATAATAGACATCTATACCCTATTTTTTCTCAGTAAAGTTTCTCATTAAATCTCAACTTCCCAAGAACAACATAGAATTATATCATGTACTTTATTTTATACTTCATAATGATTTATATGTATTCACGGACCAGATTTTGCATATTTGGGCACTAATTTAATAAGTTTCTCTCTCTATATATATGCCATATTGGCTGTTTTCAAGCTCGTGAAAATGAATTACCACGTAATGAGTAAATTCAGATTCTGCTACACAGAAACATCTGGAAATTGCTTTCTGAAGTTCTTATTCATTGTTAGAAGTTTCCACTTTGGTTTCATCTTTCAACAATTGTTGAAGCACTATGTAAATCAATAATAAAAGGTCTTATTTCTCCAAATCTTACAATAGGCCTTGAAGAAGCATATATGGCCTTAAAAAATCAGTCCCCTCCATGGGCCAGGAGTTTGGCCTAGTGGTTAAAGTGCTTGCCTAGCATGCACGAAGACCCAGGTTCAATTCCTTGGTACCACATACATACAAAAAAGCCGGAAGTGGTGCTGAGGCTCAAGTGGTAGTGCTCTAGCCTTGAGAAAGTCCAAGGACAGCGCTCAGGCCCTGAGCCCAAGCCCAGGACTGGCAAAAAAAAAAAAAAAAAATCAGTCCCCTCTTCCTTTAAACTTTGAGCTATGTTTTGGTTGCAATGGCAATAGTCTGAGCATAAAATTGATTTATATCCTTAGGTGCTTAAGGAAAATATTAAAGACAAACCTATCTTGTTGTCTCTATAAATTCCCATCTATCAATAAATAATGAAGTCATTCACTGTAATTCTAGCTACTCAAAGGCCTGAGATCTAAGGATTATACTTGAAAGCTTCTTATCTCCAATTAAGTACAAAAAAAATTAGAGGCAAAAGCACCTGTGGGTCAAGTGACAGTATGTTAGCTTTAGAATAAAGAGCTCAGGGTTAGTGTCTAGGCCCTGAATTCAAGGCTCAGAACTGGTACACAAACATCCACAAAAATAATAACACATCCAATGTAAATAGAAAGAAAGTTTAAACCTATGATTAACAAAATTATAGTATAAGCATAGTCAGTACTATGTCCTTCTAGACTTGGTATCTCTCCATTCCATCAACTATGTATATAAAATATCAGAAATGCATTTGTGCATCAGTACTGCAGATATACAGGCTTTGGTGAGCCGTTGCTGCATAAAATGCAATATAATGATTATAAACATAATATTTGCACTGTATAAAGTATTATAAGGAATGTGTATATTTTTAAACAGTATATATGAGCATCGGTGTAGATTATGCACAAATATTAAATGACTTTATAAAACTGACAGAATTGCACAGATTTTGGTAGTACAGGGAGAAAAAGGAAGGAAGTAGTGGGCACCTTGATCCAGAGATCAACACAAACTAAATCTGTGTGTTATTTACTGATTGCTTATATCCCTGGCCAGTCTGTATTTTGAATCTCTGTCTTCAAATATGACAGTGCTTGGAGATGCTAGTCTTAAGGAGTACTCAATTTAATGAAGTCATAAGAGTACTGTCCTGAATTGGTACTTATATCTTTATGAGAAGAGGAAGGGAACAAAACAAGGTCTCCTATATTCTGTAAGTACACGTCATAGGAAAAGCCACATGAGTACACCATCAGAAATGCCCTTCTCCAAAACTCTTTCTTCCCAACTTTACCTCTTATGTTGTTTCATAGGTTTAAGGAAGCATTTTGAAAGTATTTTTATTAAGTAATAAATGAAATTAGTGAAATGCGATTTAAAACCTGGCAGTAGGATACACGATGAATGAGCAAACAGAAACAGGAATAATAACTAGAATCTTTATGTAGTATTTTGAATGTGAAGATGTTATGAATCTTAAGTAGAGACACTTTGATGGGCGAGAACACAAGTAGATTGTGAAATCAGCAGCTGTATAGGATCTCTGTGTGGCTTATGTCCCATTAATTAACAAAATTGAGCTGCTAGCTGTTAGATAATATTGATCCTCCTGAAATCAATCTGTTAGTTCTTTATTTGACATTGACATTTTTCTACAGCATCTTTTATCATCATAGTTTGAATCTGAATTTCCAAAACAAAGATTTCCTTTCATTAGCAAGCTACAAGCTTGCAATATTTTTATTTGTAATTTGGAGAGAACATTTTCAAAGAATTTACAGTGGCTAAAACATCCATTGTCAATAAAATTGAGATATGACTCTAATTTATGTCATGTTAGCATTACCCTGTCTAACAAATCTCAGATCTATCAGACAGACATTTATCTATTTGACTTTAGACTTTTATTTTCCTGAAGAAAATATATGGTTTGCAATAGAAGTGCAGTTGTTTAACTATAGTAATAATTTTGGGACTTAAAAAGTGTTTTTCAAAGACAAGTAAACTGATGTAAAATTGAAGTGTCCAATAGGAGTTAAAGGAAACCATTTCCCTAATACCTGAAAAAAGTTTGCATGAAAATTCATCACCACCATTATCTCTAGGCAATGTGTTAAGAACCAGAAAAGCCAGATATTATTCACTCTGAAAGCTTGGAGGGCATGCTATACATCACTATGTTCCTTTTTAATGTGGGAATCTGTGCAGGGAGAAGAGAAATTACAAGGATATCTCATGTCTTCCATTTTTCTCATATTGCAATGGATATATAGATAGATCCACTTATATTTTTAGGATGTTATCAAGAATATGAGAATTTTTTAATGTCTATTTTATTATCAGAATGATTATAGTGACATTCGTAAGGTAGTGAGTACATTTATTCTTGAACAATGTTACTCCTTGCCATGTTTTTCTCCCACTTTTAAGAATATTAGAATTTTTACACCTGAAGTTCAATGAACTATGCTGGCCTGATCATAGAATGAAAATTCAATTATCATTTTCTCTCTGGAATCAACTACATCAGGCACAAGCATAATGTCTTTTATTTCATCCCAACTTAATCACACTGGGGACTAATAATAAAGTTTGGAAATAGATAAATTTAGGAAAGAAGAATCTGAAGTTAAGTAATAGGCTATTTAAATGGCTTAAATCCTACCTTTTTTTTTTTTTTAAAGATTAGTGTGTCTTAACTCTTTAAACATTTAAGAATCACCTAGGGAGCTTGTGGCACTCGCAGTGTATAGGCCTCATCACTCAGAAATGAAATCAGAATCTTCAGAGAAGGACATATAAAGTACTACTTTGTGATGTTTCCTAGAAGATTCTAATGTGCATCTGAAACTGAAGGACACACATGAGTCTCTTCTTCCCCACGATGTAGTGTATTGCATAAGAAAATTAAATGGTTGGTCTAAAGCTAGTCTTAACTTCCACAATCCTATAAAGTATAACAAGCTCTAGACCATTCAGCTACTTGTTCTCACTCTCATGCTCTTCATTTGCATCCTCTGAGACTATACTTCCTTTGTTTTAGGACTTTTTAACTCTTAGGGCAACTGAGATGCAGAACAAACATGCCCATCTTTAACAGGTAAGGATTATTTCTGCTGCTTAAGTTTCAATTACACTTTTGAAGAATTGATTTGATCTAAATAAATGAATGAAATGATTAACCACAAATACCAGCTTCAGGCCTGAAAAATTTAACTCCAAATGTATTCAATTTTAAGCATGTGGCAATTGAAATCAGTGGTTGATATTCATGACAGTTGGATGTCTATATGTCAAATAGCAGATTGCTGTGGACTCTTCTCTGTGAATATTAACTTCTATGTTAAGATTTTGAAGGAAAATGTGAGCCACAATAGAAAATGAGTGAAGGGGAATCAAATAGGCTATTCTCTTTTTTTATAATATGAATTGCATACAAATTTATGATTAGTGAATATTACTACAGAAATCCCAAGTTTTCATTGGCTGTGTGGCTGACAGTGTGTTCAGGAGCTTCAATTACATTAGTACAAGCAATTAATATTGTCAGTTGGTGCAAAAATAGCCTATAATCACATTTTGAGGCTTCTATATGTGAGGAAAAAATTTTTAAAAAAACTTTCTTATATCATTTATAACTTGTTTTCTGTTAAGCTGTTTCTCACAGATTTCACACATTTATGCACAAGGATAGTGCTAGGTTCATGGAGAAACAGGAATGTGTTATAAGTTCTTCAATTGGCTTATATCTGGATGGAAGGGAAACCTTTAGGAAGGGCAATTGTTTATGTGTAGATCGCTTTTCCATCATGTGGGAATTAGCACAGTAGAGACAGAGCAATTTTAAACACATCCCCTTGCCCTCTAATCCTCTGCAACACAATAGAAAAGAAATACATGCACAAATTTGGGGCCTCCACAAATGAAGTGTTATTTTGGGGCATTTCTGTTCAAATATAACAATAGTTCAAGCCGAGGACTGGCAAAAAAATATTGCAGTTTGTACCTTACCTATATTTTTTAACTAACTGGGTGCATTCACTTACGTATAGAATATGGGTGTGTGCTGTGTGTGTGCTTGTGTTTATGTGTGAACTGCCATAAAGTTCTGGTCTAATCTTCACGACTCATTCATCCTGCAGTTCTACTCAATAACTAATTCACAGAATGCTTTTGATATAACTAATGGAATCATCTTTCCTGCATTTCTTGCTTTGACATTTATTTCTTTTAATGACCACTCATGCTACATGCATAGTAATTTTTTAAAAACATTCTAATATTGTCATCATCACACTCCTTATTTTACACATATCTTGTTGCTTTGGAGATAAAGATGAAAACAGTCAACATTTAATTTAAGGCCTCTTTTCTACATTCTGTGAAGCAGCAATGAAGACAAACTTCTAAATCTATGTTTCAAGCTGTAAGAAACTTCCTTCTAGGTGCCAGTCTTTATATTCTGTGTTGCTGTAAGTTTGCCTTCATTATATTTATCTTGCAATTAGCTTGTCTTTGCCTATAGTGTATGTTATGGGGTTATTTGGATATAGAGAACTTTTTTTTGCCAGTCCTGGGCTTGAGCTCAGGGCCTGAGCACTGTCCTTGGACTTTCTCAAGGCTAGAGCTCTACCACTTGAACCTCAGCACCACTTTCAGCTTTTTTCTGTGTGTGGTACCAAGGAATTGAACCCTGGTCTTCGAGCATGCTAGGCAAGCACTCTACCACTAGGTCAAACTCCCAGCCCCATAGAGAACATACTTTATGAAGTATCTTAAATCTTTCGGGAGAGTGGTCTGGGTATATAGCTCAAGTAATATTGTGCCTTCCTTCCAAGTGTGACTCCTTGAGTTCAAATGTCAGTACCACCAAATATCATTTACAATTTAAATTCATGTTTGTGTAAGTGGAATGTTATTTCCAATGGGCCCATTTTATTTTACGTGTATATACAAATCTCACTCACTCATAGTTCAATGATTATTAAGATTAAGTCATGTAATTTTACCTTCTCATTTTTTTTTTGGTGTACACTGAAGCAGCAAGTAGGTGAACTGAGCCAAGAAACGATACAGGGCAAGTTGGGCTCAATATATTTCTGGAGATTTGTTTCTCAATAAATATCTAAAAGCAATATTTTAAGAATAGTTAACCCATGGTAAATAAGAACATGGTTATTGTTCTTTGTATTTCTGACCACATTTTCACAAAAGTGAATGGTTGTCTATCATATGAACACTATTATATTTAAACATTATTACAGTGTTTAAATTCTAAATGAAGGACATGTAGCACACTGAGAGAAAGAAAAAAAGTGAAATTTTGTGTGGCTCTATTTTTAAATGTTCCTGAAATGTTTCCTGAAAAACAAGAAATCCCCCATATTATCTAAAAAATAATATGGACAGTTTTTGCTTTGACAGATCTCTCCATTTCACATGAAGAAAATGTTACATTTTAAAATAAATGCTTCTTTCCAAGTATATATCTATTCAAATGAATCTTTAATTAAAATATATGATGCCTTATGTAAATTCATGGGTTTGTATTCCAAGAAATAATTGCATTTGAGAGTTTAAATTTTGAGACAAAATTGTCATGTAAATAATTCCCTGTAATAATAACAAAGGAATCATCAGGACTCAAAAGTTCTGGTCTATGTTTTTTCTTAAACCATGAAGAAAAGAGAGTATTTCAACTTTATATCCTTCTCAGCTTCAAGGTGAACACACATTTGCCAGGAAATATGAACTATTCATAGCTATAAAGTTTGAAAGAACTCACAAACTTTTCTAGGTGTAAAGCAAACATAAATAGAAAGGAAAGAAAACTTAGAAAGTACCATATCTGAGTAACATGAATAGTTTTATTTTTTAACTAAATGGAATTAATTCTTGCAAAAAAATCTACCTATGAAATTATGGAACATTGTCTTTGCACTTGGGACAATAATAATCTATGGGATATTAGGAATACATATTTTTAGGCAGAGAATGTTGGGTTTGTTTTTATTGCTCTTAGTTTTCCTCCATTGTTTGATGAGAATCTGCTTTATGTTTATATTAGGGTATTTGGAGAGGGGGGTCTTACTGCTACATTCCCACATATTTACAATAGCTACTAAGCAATCGCACTGCCCTGTACCAATCTTCCTTCTTCCATTTGTTATTTCCTAAATGATTTCAAAATGTTTCATGGTTCTGTTTACATAGTTTCAAACAATTAGTTTCTGCTCTTACCCTCTTTGTTAGCCTAATCCTCTCCCCAAACAGAACATATTTCTCTTTCTTCTGTACAGCGCTTCATTGTGGCTTTATTTATGTTTGTTTTTTTTTGGTTTTTTGTTTGATTGGCCATAACACTATTATATGTAAAGTTTTTTTGTAACTAAGGGCTAATAACCTTGAAATTTTATTAGAGTAATTGGAGTATAAGAATGGGAGTATAGCTGGGTACCAGTGACTCAAATTTGCAATACTAGCTACTCAGGAGGCCAAGATCTAAGGATCATGGTTCAAAGCCAGCCTGGGTATGAATGTCTGTGAGACTCTTATCTCCAACTAACCACCAGAGAGGTGGAAGTGGCATTGTGGCTCAAATGATAGAGCGCTACCCTTGAGATTCTCAGGGACAGCACCCAGATCCAGAGTTCAAGTCCCCCCATGGCCGAACAAAACAAAACAATACATATGGGAGCATAGGAAACTTGAATAATTTTCTGTTGATCAGTGTCTATGTAAGTTCCCACTCAATTAATTGATTGGCATAATAATGGCTGCACACATTCCTTCCAGAAATTTCCAGTATATGCCTAATGCTGACATAGCTGAGAAAATGATAAACAGAAAATTCCTGTTCTCTTCTCAAATGTTTCTAAGTGAAACAAAATTTCTTGTTGAGGATATTAGACCTAAGGCTAGAGCTCTACCACTTGAGCCTCAGCGCCACTTCCAGCTTTTTTTCTATATGTGGTACCTAGGAATCAAACCCAGGTCTTCATGCATGCTAGGCAAGCACTTTAACCACTAGGCCAAACTCCCAGTCCCTTGTTGAGGATATTAGAAAGGCAGATCTTAGGTTACAGTAGAACTAGGAAGTTCTCCCTTATATTCTTACTAATGTTATCTTGTAATGTTTTTTGCTTCAGGGTTGGTTGAAGTTAGCAGTCTACTAAGTTTAATGATAGAAAAGGCAGACACAGAATTTGGAAGTAAAAGACTATGAGTTAAACTAATGACTATGAGTTAAACTAAAGTTTGAGATAATTTGAGCTATTGATCTATAGCATTCCATCTATCCACAATCACAGTATTCCAGTCAGTACTGTCAGCCAGTCTTGATAGAACTTTAAATTTCTTAAGTAGGTTTGTTTTATTGAAAATTCTTTTATTTAACATTCTAAAAATTGCTAGCTGGAGATGAACTAGAACTGGTGAATGCAAATACATTATTTTACAGCCTGGAAATTACGTGAAATTATATAGTTTGAATAAATGATCTATTAAAACATACCAGTTACTCAAGTAAAACAGAATTTATACCGAATATAACAATATTGAGACCCAGATGAAGACAAGTTTATGGAGAAATAAGCTAAGATCAGAAGTTATTATTACTAGTAAGTAGTGAATGAAATAGGAAGATACTCTCATGGAATGTTGCATTTACTAGATGCTATCAAAAAACAATGAATAAAACCATCAAGTCAAAAAATCATAAATGAATAAACCTGAAAATGATGTATGACATCAAGCAAAGAATGTTCTGTATGACTAATTTTTCTAGAGATTTTATTACATTTCATTATACAGGAATGACTGAATGAATGATCAATGTAAATTGAATTCACATCAAGTGATTGCACATAACCTGAAAGCTCAACACTGAATCACAAGAAGGTATTTCAAGGCAACACCAGTCCTTTTCTTAAAACTGTCAGATGTGGTAAATCCCATCATATATATACTGTTACTATATGGAAAACGTAAGGCCCTCTAGACAAAGGGATTACATCCAAACTTCAGATGTCAAAGGGAAGAGTTCTTTTGGGGAAATCAAATTGCTTACACATAAAGGCCTAGCTTCTGTGATGATTAAAGAAACATATTTACTCTCAGGAGTATGGGGCTTAAGGAAAGACAGACAAATGGAGAGAGGAATGATGGGCAAAGATAATCATAATGCTCAATGTATATATGTGAAAATGGAACCAGAAAACTGGTGGAAAACTGAGTTGAGATAGGTGAGGGGAAGCCTGATGGAAAGGTAATATTAATCAAGTTATACTGCACTCATCAATTCACATGTATAACTGAAATTCCCTTGAACCACTGCTTGAAGATAATTAAAAAATAAAAATTTGTGCTAAAAAGGAAAGTATTTTATTAAAGGAATTTTTTATATTACAATCTATACTTATCTGCTCTCCAAACCAGTTATAACGTCACTTATAATTCCGACTTCCTAATACGTAGGTATTAATATTATGGTATTTTACAGGTAAAGAAAAAAATGTAGAGATGTGCCTTTCCTCTTTAGAATATATAACTGCTAGCTGACAGAGACAAAATTAAACCAGACATGTCTAAGTCTGGTGCATGAATAATGTGACACAAATATCAAACTTATACACAAGACCAAAACAAAATAGTATCCCTAAAGGTCGGTGAATTTTAAGGAGATAAACTAATACATACTTTTCATTTTTCACAACATGTTGCATCTTAGTCCATTGGTATGTGTGCACACACACTCACATACACACAGATAAACATACCCCACTCTTTGATTATGCACTCAAGTCCTTTGATTTTAGTAATTTTTGGAGGGAAGGTTGGAAAAAGGTGCCAACTTCTGTATTTTTTCCAATGGCGTCTCTGTAATTAGTAATATATTATTAATGTCCACTCTTCTGCTTACACTTACATCTTATGGGGTAAAGACAGAAATTCTTTTACCTCCCTCCTCATAGGTTCTATGACTGGAATCTGTGAATGAAAAGAATAATAAAAACATAAAAACAAATGAAATCTAATTTTAATGTGTGGGTAGAAGTAAGAAAAGGAAAATGTGTTTTTAAGAATATTGTCATTTACTGGAAGTTTATAAGTGAAGTTTATTTTTTGCTAAACCAATGAAAAACTGTTTGTAGCTTTTGGAGAATGGAAATAAATTATGAGATTATTGAGGAGAAAAGATTTATGGCAAATAAGAGCTGTCTTGTTTTCAGATGAGTTTTTTAGGTTGTAAGATTTGTTTCCTGCAGTTGTCCTATTCCTGATTGGGAAATAACATTGCAAATGGAAATTTGCTTTATAAATGTCAATTTACTTTACTCAGGGTGAAATTTATTTGTAGGCATTAAATGGATTCGCTTTTTTTCTTGAGTCATCTAATTCTCAATTGCCTTTAGTTCAGAATAGCTCCCTTTCTAAAGGATGTATTTTAGGGTGTATTTTCTGATCTCTTTCAAATAGGAAATCATCCTGTATAACTCTATGTGTGACAGTTTATAACATAGCCAAAGCAATAATTATTTGTAATATGATCTAGTTCATGTTCCTTGTTCATATATAGTTCTTTCTAATACTGTAGACACATTAATGAAAATCACTTTATTTAAAAATATAAAACATATCAAGCTTCCATATTACTTAAGATTCTTTGTTTCTTTCTTAAGATTAGATTCCCCAATTCTGAGCATGTTTCACAGGTTCTACCCTTGGTAGCAATTGTTACTTTCTCAGCCCGGGTAGTCCTTCTTTCTATGCCTCTGTGTATTAGCCATCATCTCCATCCTTGAAAGTGGCAATGTCTCTCTGGAATGCTTAGCACGCTAGGCTTGATACATGTGCTTTCCATTTCCCTTCACATCAATGCCCATTTATCAATGGTATCTCAATATTTATCCCATCTCTGTTACTATGAAACAGTGTTAAGACCTCATGTCCATTCTCCAGGAGTTTTGCATATTCGGTCTGGCCTCTTACCCCAGGGTGCTAGATAAAGAGAGGTGAAAGGTAGACAAAGAGCTGCTTTAGACACAGCATGAATACACAACAGGAAGAGGCAAAGCAAGCACTTGAGTTTTCCAGGGACAGACAAAAACTAGGGAGAGAGCATGGGAATCATAATAATGACATAATCCCAGCCACATGCACAGCATCCTCAACCATTACCTTCTTTGGTTTTAGGATTGAATTCCAGAAAGGAAAAGTTGTTGCTATCTTTTCTCGAGAGAAACCATTTGCTCATGTGAGGCCAATCCCTGTTGCCTTGTCAGTGGTCTATCTTAAAGAGGTTCTACAGTTCCTTTCCCTAGACACCCATTTCTTGATCTTTCCTTATAAACATGTTACTAAACAGTCCTGTGTTTTCTGGATCCCAAGTTATGATTGGTACATGCAGATACAGATAAATAAGTAGAAGCCAAACCTTTCTCTTGCTTTCAGTGAAATTATATTCACAAGTTGTGTTAGTGCTTTTCAAAAAGTAGTTTCTATGTATTCATATAACTGGAATTCTGAAAGAAGAGTGTCTCTGAGGGTATTGACCGATCAGAGCAGATCATTTACTAATTTGACAGGGTTAAGTGAAGATGTAAATGATGATGAAACAGAATGGAACTATTTACAGTATACCTATATGTAGCAGATGCCAAAGCTAGTGACATCATGAAAAACCTGTCTTTGTGATATTGATAAGAGCTCTGAATGACCTGGGTGAAAAAAAGTGGATTAATCAAGCAGTCTTGTTCAGACTACAATGTGATTGATCATTTAATCTCAGATTTAGTTCTGCAGGGTCTTGCTTGGATCAAAGGAAATGATTGCTTACAAGAGAAAAGTAGAGCACAGGCCAAGGAGACAAATGCATTTAATAAGGACAATAATCTTAGTCCCCATTGTGGTTTACTGTAGTAAGTAGGGACTTCTAAGTGACTTGCTGGTTGTCTGGAAGAGCTTTGTAAAAACTGGTGGTTGATAACCAACCAATTATAATATACCTATAAATCTTGGAGATTGGAGAGAAATTAGGTAAATTGAGCTCTCAGACATTTATAGTCTTAAATAAAATGCAAGTAAGTAATGGATTTTAAGAAAAACCTATCATTTAATGACATAACATTTCTTTACATTTATCTATCATTTATTTATATTATGCTATTATAAAACATAGTTAATTATCAGCAGTGTTTCCTAGAATATGATTTGTTTGAAGAGAGAAAGCAAACATCAATCTTCTTCAGCTGTTAGTTTTTAATGCCTACAAAGGAGTACATCAATAGTTGTTAAGAAAATGATTGACTTGTAGATGAATGACAGAAAATTCGTTCTTCTATTTTTTCCCACTAATATTAAACATAAAAAAATCCCATGGTGTACATGTGCTTTTGGTAAAGTTGTCTTCTCCTTGTTACTTCATTCATCACAAGTAATTATTGAGTATGAATCTAAAAGCATGCAAAAGCTCAAAGTGAGTTCATAGACTAAGAAGCCGCTCAGATAAGCATGGGTAAGTCCATGTAAATTAGCTTCAGTTGTACAGTTTTCAAGCTAAGAAACCTTGCTTGCAGATGTTAGGTTTTATATTAAGTATTTAAGATCAGAAACCAAACCTCTGTCCCTTAATTCTAAAATAAAAATGCTCAATGTTTAAATATTAACTATTGTTCTATAGGTTAATCTTAACCTATATAAACTGACTATAATGATGTAATTAACTGTAATAGAATAATTCTTAATAGAGGACAAAACAGTCTGCCTGATCACTATGCTGGTTCTAAACTCTTACAATATAATGAATGCTAAAATATTAAAATCTCATCCAGTTTACCATAGAGCCATAATTTATATGAATAAATGCAGAATAATCCTTTGGATCTAAGAGGCAATTTGTGAGCAATATTCTCACGGAGGAAGATGGTAATTCACTCTCAATTAGCCCAACTTGATTTAAATCATTGATTGCCTCATGTTTAATAATAATTCAGTAATAATGAAATTAACAGTGCCTTCTATTTTGGGATAAGTTATTACAGAATTCACTGTGCATTTTAACTTTAAACAAAAGCTTTACACTTACCTTCTTCCAACTTTTCTTTTTGGGATTGGCCTCTCCTCCCAATGTTGTTTTAACTCTAGGATGAATCTGACTACCTTGAACATTTTGAGTTGTTATTTTGGCTTCCTGCAATAAGCTTTTGCCCTAAATTACTCTCAATATACTTCCACAGAGTTATCCAGAGTCATTTCTATGGATGCCTGCTTCTTTAAAAGTTATAGTCACAATATTAACCTTCAGAGATTTTAATATCATGTGCGTATAACTAATTATTTCTTGTGATTTTGTGATTCAAAATAGAAAAAAATAGTTCATAAATATTCTTAAATGACAGCGTAATATCTGAAATGTGTTATCATCATGATTAATTAATCAGTTATTATCCTGATTCTGCTAAAATGTGTTTATGGAATAATTTATATATTCAATAATTTCACCAAATGAGGAAAATTTATCAATGGTGGCAACACCTAATGAGTTTGGAAGCTTTCCAGCTACACTGTGTATATTAATATGATATTTTCTTTTTTCTCAGGGGTTGAGAACTTATTTAGCTAATGTAGATATAATATGTTTGCTCTGTGACAAAAAGTTTACCTTTACTGGCTTCTGTTTCCACTGAATTTTGAAAGGGGGTAAAAATGTTACCATATCCTATATCTCATAGGGAAAAACCACATTTAACCAGAAATATTATCCACCAGTATCTACTGTTGCCACAGAAACATTGAACTTTACTAGTAATCTTGAAAGTCTCAGAACTTCATTGTATATAGTATGAAGAGAGAGAGAGAGAAAAAAATCAATAGTTTTAGCCCTTCCCAGGGGCTACAATACGATGAACAAAATGTATGTTTACTAATGGAAACATAGTGTTGAAAGGAATAGGTAATAGAAAGATATCAGCCAAAGTATATGAAGTTTCAGTGATGCTACATGAATACATTTTTGAGATTATCTGAACAGCATCATGCTCATTAAGAATGTTACAGAAATATCTTAGACATTTCCTTATGGTAAATGTTTTTAACACACTCAAAACTAACCAAGATTCCTGGGTAAAGGTGACTCATGCTTGTAATCCCAGTTTCTCAGTAGGCCAAGATCTAAGGCTTGGGATTTAAACCCATCCAAAAGCAGGGAAGACTGTGAGATGCTGATATTAATGCTCCCACTATCTAGTACTGACAATATGTAGAAAACAATCAAATGGAAATAAAAATTGCATTTTTTGGTATACAAAAGAATCCCCAGAATATCCATTAAAACACTGACGTACACTGAAAATAATGATCTAACAGCCATCTATGAAGTAACCATGGAAGAATCTTCTAATTATGATTATTACCAAATTGAGGATATCTAGCAAATACAATTTGTTCTTTTAAACTTTGCAACTTAAATCAATCATCATTATTTTTATTGTTGTGATGCTACAGTTACATTTTTCATGTATCAGGTACATTACTTCCCAAACATTGATAACCGTTCTCATGTTTTTGTCCCCAGTTCCCTCCCTCCACCCCCTCCCAGTCATCCTGTTTTCCCTTTCCTATTTTAAATAAACAAAAAATGTACATACAAAATATAAGGCAACAAAGTCAGATACAGTAACAAAATGAGATTAACCAAAAAAATGAGAAAAGAAATAACATTGTACATTAAGAACAGCAATAACCCAAGATAAAGCTCTTGTTTCCATATCCTTGAGTTCATTTCATTTAGTCTTGTCCTACATGACCTTATGTACCTAGATTTTCAGCTATTGTAATCCACTGCTAGGAGACCTAGATGTGTACTAAGTATTACAAATGAGGGACACCATTGGGCCTATGTTCCTTTGGGTCCGACTTACTTCATTTAATCTTATTTTTTTCCAAGTCTTTCCATTTCCTTATAAATGAGGCAATATCTTTCTTTCTGAATTCCATTGAGTATAAGTACCACATCTTCTTGATATAATCATCTACTGAGGTGTATCTAGGTTGGTCCCATATTTTCACTATGTTAAATAGTGCTGCCTTGAACATAATTGTGCTATTGGCTTTAGTATGTCCTTCTTTCTGAGCATTTGTGTAAATGCCAAGGAGTATAATTGCTGGGTCATAGCAGAATTCTATCTTTAATCTTCTGAGGAATCACCATATTGCTTTCCATAATGGTTGAATGAGTTTACACTACCAGTAACAATATAGTAATGATCTCTTTTGGCCACTTCCCCTCCAGCATCTGTTATTAGATTTCTTGATCATAGCCATTATAACTGGAGTGAGTGAATTCAGAGTGAAATTAAAAAGGATGCTAAGAGAACTGAGGAAATGGAAAAACCTCCCATGCTCCTGGATTGGAAGAATCAAAATTGTGAAAATGACAATCTTGCCAAGGGCTATCTACAAATTCAACGCAATACCCATCGATATCCCGATACCATTCTTTAAAGAAATAGAAGAGGCAATCCAAAATTTCATATGGAGTAATAAAAGACCCCGTATAGCAAAAACACTTCTTAGCAGAAAGAACAGCGCAGGAGGAATTTCAATAACAAACTTTAGACACTATTACAGAGCTATAATCATCAAAACAGCTTGGTACTGGCACAAGAACAGGCCTGAAGTCCAATGGAATAGAACTGAGGACCCAGATATTAAACCACAGACCTATGGCCACCTAATCTTTGACAAGGGAGCCAAAAAAATAGAATGGAAGAAAGACAGCCTCTTCAACAAGTTGTGGTGGCAGAACTGGTTAAGCACCTGCAGAAAACTAAAGTTGGATCCTTCTTTGTCACACTGCACTAGAATTAACTCCAAATGGATCAAAGACCTGGAGGTAAAAGCTGACACTCTGAAAACTTTCCAAGAAGGAATAGGAGATACACAAGGCCTCCTTGGCACAGGTTGAAACTTTCTTAATAAGGATAAAGAATCACAACAATTTAGAGAAAGGCTGGATAAGTGGGATTGCATTAAACTGCGGAGCTTTTGTAAGGCAAAGGACATAGCTAGTAAACTAATTAGGAAGCCTACAGAATGGGAGAAGATCTTCACCAACCATACAACAGACAAAGGCCTCATATCTAAAATATATCAACAGCTCAAAAAATTGAATCACTCCAAAACTAATCTCCAAAGAAACAACCATCCCATTAAAAGATGGGCCAAAGACTTAAAGAGAGTCTTCTCTGAAGAAGAAACAAAAATGGCCTATAGACACATGAAGAAATGCTCAACATCTCTGGTCATAAAAGAAATGCAAATCAAAACAACTTTAAGATTCCACTTCACTCCAGTTAGAATGGCCAGCATCAAGAAAACTAGTAACAACAGATGCTGGGGGGGATGTGGCTAGGAGTGATCACTACTACACTGCTGGCGGGAGTGCAAACTTGTTAAACCACTATGGAAAGCAGTATGGCAGTTCCTCAAAAGGCTAAACATAGAGCTCCCCTATGACCCAGCAATTCCACTACTAGGCATTTACCCAATCATCCAGAAACAAGGACAGACTAAATCCACTAATACAACAATGTTCATTGCAGCACGATTTCCATAGCAAAGATATGGAACCAACCCAGATGTCCCTCAGTTGATGAGTGGATCAACAAGTTGTGGTATTTTACACAGTGGAATTCTATGCTGCTGTCAGAAAGAATGACATTGCCCCATTTGTTAGGAAATGGAAAGACTTAGAAAAATCATATTAAATGAAGTAAGCTAGACTCAAAGGAAGATAGGCTCAATGGTTTCCCTCCTTTGTCATAATCAGTAGAAGCCTTGGGCTCTCCTAGCACAGATTTGCAATAGAGAAAAACCTAGATAAATAAAGCCATATAGTATGACGCTCAATGAAAAGACCTCTAGGATATAGAAACAAAAGCCATATAATGAGTGATTGTTGTCCTTAATGAACTGTTATCTCTCATCTCTTTTGCTATCCCTTGATTATCTCATATTGTTACAGTATCTTACCTTGTTATCTGATATATTGGATATATTTGTATTTGGTTATTTGAAATTGGATAGGGAAGGGGGAAAAACAAGATGAGAGGTGGGGGTAAGGGGGAGGGAAATGGGGACCAAGACATGAGAAAGTGTATCAATGTATGTGAATTAATGTACCTTCTATCTGGGAAACATCATGTAATCCTTCTATTAATTACAATAAAAAATATATGAAAAAAAATAAAAAGGATGCCAAGTTCCATGGTGTGTAAGTCTATATTTTATGTTCCTTACTTTAAGCTTCTTTGATTCTATCAATTTAGCAAAAATACTAAATACATATGTTTAACAGTATATATATATATATATGTACATTCAATTTAGAAATATAGTAGCAAGAAGTTGTAATGTTCCTACTATAACATTGTTTCTTATAATCATTCTGGGTGATTCATTTCTCTGTGGAAATGTCATTGCTGTCAATATCCTTTACTTATAAAAGTAATCTTTATCAGAATATTCAGTAAAGTAATTCAGATCTATTGGTTTGGCAGAATTTTATTATAGTATATATGAATGTGATTTCCTAATGCATAAAGAAAATTTATAATATTTAGAATTTGTTATTCAAAGGAAGTTAAGAACAAAGTGAAGAAAATATTTTCTATAATAAAAAATTAAACCTATTGTCTTTGATTAAGGAAAAACTATCAAATGTAAAGCAATGAAGATTTATAGCATAGTGACAAATGTTGAAGTAGATAAATGAGTCAATTTAACCAACATTTCACCTAGATCACATTAAGGTTCATATTCATCAATAACATTCAATAAGTTTAAGATAGACCATAACTCAGAGCTATGCTTTCAATATGTGTGTGAAAGCTAAAAAAGAAAGTCTTGCTGTTTCATTTAGAAATTAGGACAAAACACTATTTCAAAGTTGAAATAATAAATTCCACTCTTGGACTTCTGTTTAGTCTATTTTTATTTTTGTTGTTAATTCATAAATTCAACATTCATAGGGGCTTTTGCATTCTAACTTCATGATTTGGAAACTTAATATAATTCTAAAAATATGGACAACATGGACTATTTGCAAGCAAGGTTTATTTAGGTTGGGGTCTCTTGTTATTCATTCATGTTCTTTTCTTTTAAATTATTATTATAAAGGTAATGTACAGAGGGTTGATGTCACATAAGTCAGGTATGGAGTACATTTCTTTTTGGACAGTGTTAATCCCACCCTCATTTTCTTCAAGGTTTCCTTCTGCACCCACACCTCCCAGGTTGTATAGTTCAATTCCCGCTATGTGCCTAGTGAGTCTTAGTGCTGAATTAATTCATCTTTTTTTCCCACCATTTCTCTGATTCACCCTTCCCTTCCCTAAACAGATGGTCTTATATGCAAGACAGAGGGCACAGAATCTAAAAACAGTGACAAAGACAAAATAAAGAAGGAAAGAAAAAGAACCACAAGAGTATAATAAAAAAAAACCCTTTTGTTTCCATTTCCTGGGGTTCATTTTGATAAGCATTATTTGATATGATCATGTGCAGATTATTATTGAGCCCTTGTAATCCTCTCCTATGAATAACCTTCTTTGGTCTCACTGTGTGAATGTTTAGAATATTGTTTAATTATACCAAGTGATTGTGCTGGTGGCTTTAGTGTGTCCTGGTTTGTGATCAATTAGATAAATGCCCTGAAGTAGAATTGCTGGGACATAGGGGAGTTGTATATTTAATCTTTTAGGAACATCCATACTGCTTTCCATACTACATTTCCCTAAAATGTAGTACAGATCCTTTTTTGAGACACTCTTGCCAGTATGTTGTTGCTAGTTTTCTTATTAGAACATACTATAGGGGTGAAGTGCAATCTCAGTGCTGTCTTGATTTTCATTTCCTTTATGGCCAGAAACATTGAACATCTCTTCATGTGCCTATTGACCATTTTTATTTCTTCTTTTGAGAAGTCTATCTTTAACCTTAGCCTGTATAAGAGTTGTGGATTCTTTGCAAATTTGTTTTTGGTGAGTTTAGTTTTTTGCTCTTAGTATATTTTAGATATCTCTTATCTGATAGCTAGTAAAGATCTTCTCCCATTCTGTGGGATTTTTATTTATCTTTCTAGCTACCTCAACATGGCTAGTGTTATCTGTGAATGCCATTGTAAATAATTATAGTGGATAGTATAGAAAGTAGCCAAGAGAGATTTCCCAATTGCAAAAGTGACCTTTGAGCACTGACAGTTTCATGTGTATTTGTCAAAAAGAAAGAAAAAATTGCAGAAAGGAAATGGAAAAAAATTCCTCCTGAATTGAACTCCATTTTTCCATATAATTTTAAGGAACAAGACTTTTAAATACATGTGCTGTATTGGTATAGTCCATCACAGTCCTTCGCTTTCACAGACATTTATATACATTGGCAGTGTATACCGAGTTCCTGCTCTTGTTAGGGAAGCAAATTACATAACCAGATAGAAAAATGAATCTGTAATAGTGGAACATAAAATAACAAACTAAACATACAGATGGTTAACTACTTATTGTAACTCATATGAAATAAATAGGAATAAATAGCAGAAATTTCTATTCATTGTCATTTAACGATAGGGTCTTAATTGTGCCAGACCACATGAAGTTAATTTGAGGCTAGAATTATGGCTCTGTGACGTTTTCACCCACAAAATGATCTTCAGATACTTTTTGGATTTGTTTGCCTCTAGTGTGTACATTTAATTCTATATTTTTTAATGAAAGTGTAGCATTATGGGATTATCTAGAACACCAGGTATGTTTAGCTGTAACATAGCTAGATGGAAATTCTATTCCTATGTATACAAGTAGAAGTTATCTATTTAATAGGTAAATAGTAATAACTAACTTTTATATATTTCATATGATACTACCCTATAAGGTGGAGATCCTTATTTAATTTTAGTTCTTTGAGTAGTAATGTCTATAAAATTAACCATTTGAATTTTCCATGGCTTTACCACTTTTTATGTTGCAACAAACTTGAATATTCATGGAACATATTTGTGAACTTATCATAGAAAAATATTTAATTCCTTGTAACTCTACAGAAGATAGGTTCCATACATTTGTAGTTATTAATGTGGTAATAAATTTGACACTATTATATAATCTTTTTTTTTTTGCCAGTCCTGGGCTTGAGCTCAGAGCCTAAGCACTGTCTTTGGACTTTTCTCAAGGCTAGAGCTCTACCATGTGAGCCTCAGCACCGCCTCTGCCTTTTTTTCTTTCTATGTATGGGGTACCAAGGAATCAATCCCAGGACTTCGTGCATGCTAAGTAAGCACTCTATCACTAGGTCAAACTCCCGGCCCTATTATATAATCTTTAGAGCTAGAAAAGATCTGCATCTACTAGTGATAAACAACAGTGTGTATTGATTTATAATGTAATCTTAAGTAGCTTAAATGAATAGAGCATATGTTATAATGGCCTAAACAGACACTAATAACATATAATTAAAAGAATATTGTAGACGGAAGATAAGCAGAATAAAATGAATCTAGGTTGAAAAAAATTGTAAAAGGCTTTGTGGCCATAGTTGTAGTTGTAACTGCTACATAGTCTCTTTTATCATGAAAAGAGTCTTAGAAAATAAGTAAGTGAATTCAAGTTGCTAAGTAATAGTAAATCTTTGCTAAACACTGGACTTTCTCACAGGCATTGTCTTCCAAACCTCTGCTGTAAGAGGTGATTCTAAAGGCAATAATTTAGTAAAATTGAAGAATATGTAATTGTTGACAGAAGACACTTATTGGAGAAAGTGTTGTGTGTGTGCATAGGAGGGGGTAGATAGAGAGAAAAGGCCAGAATGCTGGTGGCTCACACTTGTAATATTAGCTAAGCAGGAGGCTGTTATTTGAGAATCACGGTTCAAAGCCAGTCCAGACACAAAAGTCCTTGTTCTGTGGCTCAAAGTGGTAAAGCACTAGCCTTGAGCTGAAGCACTCAGAAATAGTGCCCAGACCCAGAGTTCAAGCTCCACACCTGACAAAAAATATAAAGAAGAAAGGAAAGAAATAAAGAGAGAAAGAATAAAAAGAAAGTAGAAAGGAAGGAACAGAAAAAAATCATTTTCCTTCACAATGAAGAATTAAAGCACTTCAGCAAAGAAGTGTGCGAGTGAGGAATTTGAATTTTTCATTTCTTACATGATGTGAAGTTGAAAAGATTAAATGTAACTTTTACTTTTGTATTCATGTATTACAAATAAAAAGCTTTCTAAATTACATCTTTAAAACTGTTTATACCTTTACTTGAAATTAACTGACAATAAAATCAGCTGTTACCAAATGCTCTCATTTGAACTGTAAAATGAGATTTTTCAAGTTTTAATGACTGATGACTGATAAAAGAATTTTATTACATCTAATTTTAGTTTCTTGATATATTATATTTGTAGTCACAGAGATATTGAGTAAAAAATATATTGCCTATGATTTAGAGTAACCAAAGTTATCATTTCACTTTAGACATTCATAAAAAGAATTCATAAGAAGACATTAACGAACTATATATTTCTTCTTAATAACATCATAGGCACCGGTCCAGTGGTAAGTCCCTTGTAGCTCTGTAGTTTGAAACACTACTATCTTTCTCTTGCCTGTGTGGTCTGATTTCCTAATCCCAACTCAATTGCTTAAGTCATTTTCATCCAGTATTTTAACTCTCAGTTTCCAGCGTTCTTTCCTATGTCTGGTTAAGATTCATGAATTTTAAATTACAAATAACAGACATTAATTTCCCTATTATATATTTTGTTACTCAATACATGTATTATACAAAAAAAACATTTGGGGGGCTGGGAGTTTAACCTAGTGGTTAAAGTGCTTGACTACCATGCATGAAGACCCGGGTTCGATTCCTCGGTACCACATACATAGAAAAAAGCCAGAAGTGGTGCTGAGGCTCAAGTGGCAGAGCTCTAGCCTTGAGAAAGTCCAAGGACAGTGCTCATGCCCTGAGCTCAAGCCCAGGACTGTCAAAAAAAAAAAAAAAGCATTTGGTCACTTCCATATGTGCATTTCCCATTTAATCCTGACATAAATTTGTAAGGTAAGCATTATTACTCTACGTGAAAAACAGAATTTATACATGTTAAGTAATTGGCTCAAGATCTACACTATCTTAGAAACAGGAGAAAAAAAATGAACAATTTAATTTCAAGCGCATTCTGGGAAAAATCACTAGATCACAGATGACTGTTCAATAAGAATCATGCTATTTAACTTGATGGACCTTTAAAATGCTATCTGGTAAGCTAGAGTCCTATAATTTCTCTCAGTTCTCACAGCAAGGGTTGCAAGCAAGGCCTGTACTATCATCTCCTTCATGCTGAGGCACCCTTGTTTTTCACAGAGCAAATAAAGATTATCAGGTAGGAGGTACTAAAACTTCCTGTTTATCCTCACTGGAACATCTTATTTGCATCTGCATTCAATCTTACTCCTTTCTATTTTGCCTAAACTGATGCCTTTTTTTCTTCCCACTAAATCTTTTATTCCAACATTAGATCTTAGATCTTTCTAAGTGCCAAAGAAAAATTGTGTCTATCTCTATGTGTTTTCATTTTTCATCCTTTGTTTTCATAGCATAATTTTAAGTGAAAAATCCTAGCTTTAGATACAGTCTTAACCTATCCACATCTAGAATTAAAAAAAGAATTCTTCTGGCAGATGTAAGCACACCTCATCCAGGAGGAATAATGAAAGTTATTTAACAAAATCAATATATCCTTCACCATCATTAAAATTCACCTACCCGCAGTTTATTCACAGAAATGCTTGCTGGCAGTGGTCTTCCAATATCTACATCAACTTCAATTATCCAACTTGTAATGTAGGACAAATTTGAGAGCTCTTATTTTTCCTCTTTAATACTTTTACTTGTTGGTAAAATCAAATTCTGCAGATCTTAATATTTCCTGTGGTTCTGGGGATTGAATTCCAGGATTAGAACATGTTTGACACCTACTCCACCACTGACTGAAATCTTCAAGACTACTCAAACATTTTAGTAGCTCTCTTTTACAAATTATTATTATTTTTCTTCTTTTTACAAATTATTTTTCTTTTTGCTATATGTCACCACTAATTTTTCATTAAGTAAACAGTAGAATTAGACAACTTAATTAAAAAATAAAGCCTGTGAAAATTTAATGCTAGAGGTATGAATCTTCTCATTTTCTGTTTTTGATATTATAGCAGCATAAAAATTATGATAGCATTATTCAATTCATTATTGCATTTGTTCACCCTTCTTTACACCTTTTCAGTGTCGTCCCTTATCTTCCAAAATGCAAACTCACAAAAGGAAAAAAGACAAAAAGAGCAACAATGGCAACTACAAATGTCTCTTGTTTACAACTAATTTTATTGTATTATTATATATAATACTATTATAATTTCTATTATACTTATATTAATGCTATAAGTTATAGTAAGCAATTTTCAGTTTAATGTGAAATTAATTCCACTTTATTATGTTTGGTGGGTTTAGGTATCTGTAACTTGTGAATAGGCAGGAATTATCTACTCAATGAACAGAGTAAGGAAGAGATTTTATAAAGATATTTTAGTGGATCATAAATATTTATTTCATATTATATGGATCAATTAATCATCCTAGCTTTCCTGAAATCATATTTTCCCAACGATATCTTCAGAGATAGTACCTGTCAAATTGTCATCCCTTTCCTCATTGTCCTTACATTTCAAATGCTCACTCTTAACATTCTTCTAAAACTTATTTTTCATTAGTAACTTGAATGTTTGACATGAGGTGAAAATGGTCTTCATATTTGTAGAAACTGCTGAAACAAGATAAATGGTGATTAACTATTTATGTGAGTATGTGAACTTCCAGTGTGTGCTTTGAAAACTTGTTAGATGATAAATTAAACCTAAGATGGAAAGACTCTATTAATGGAAGCGATTTCAGCCAGAAAATGAATACAATATAGACTACCTTGAATTCTAATTTCTTTGAAACCCAAGATTAGAGCTTTTTATACCCATTTAAGATTTTAGTTGATTCAATAGTAAAGACATATTTTATAAAATGAGAATAAGTACACAAAATTGTAAAATAATGTAAAAGGTTAGTATTGACTGAGAGAATTCAGTGAGAGATGAGGTGAAATTATTTAGAACTCTAATTATCATGTAGCATCACAGTGTGTCTCACAAATAAAATTGTCAGAGGTAAAAGTTTTAAGGAAAATTATGTTTATGCATTTTCAAGGGTTAGAATGCTATACTGGATCTTGGTCAACTCCTGTGTAGAATGTTTGTGAAATGTCTACTTGCTTGAAGGCTAAAGGATCTAAATGCCATGGTGACAAGGATATGTTCCTTGGATCATGAGTAATTGATTTCGAAGTGAAATATGAGCTTATAAGTAATTACTTCTGTGGCTGAAGACACTAAATAAATGATGTTGTTATTGAGGCTATGACCCTTCTGCAAAATCCATTTCCCTCTTCTGGATAATAGAGTTGAAAAAAAATAAGTGACTGTGAAGCTCTATGTTCAACACCTTTCCATCTAAACACAAGCATGTATTGAAATTACAAGAGTAGGATGTGAATAAAAATCTGCTTCATTTCCTTTATAACAAGACAAATGGCCTTTTAGCAAAAAGAAAAAAAAAAACTACACATAAACTAAGGGTACCATAACAGTCACCATTCTGACTCATGGTCTAACACTGAATTTCAAGAGCTCCATCTTTAACTTTCTGAGGTTCCTACTGCACTGTCAATTTGACCTTTTATGTTTTATACATTGTCTTCTTGGAATCTGCTGGGAACGATGCTAACTTTTCTTTCTTTACACTCTCTGACCTCATAGGGTATTCTTTAAAGTTTGATCCATTGAAGCCTTTACCAATCTATGGCTGGTACAGTAGGTATATATGTACTATAAAATATACATATACAGTATATACTTGATATATAATATTATATACAATGTTATATAGCATATATGTAATGTACAATATAGCAATATTATAAATATAATATATAAGTACACAGTGTATATTTAATACATATTACATATATATTGTTGTACATATTTGCATGTATGGTACTTATATATTTGTATGTTGTATAATACACAGTACATATGTAACATATAATTTTTAAAGTTTTTAATGTATTTTTATTGTAATTAATAAAAGGGTTACATGATATTTGCCAGATAGAAGGTGCATTAATTCACATACATTGATACCTTTCACATGTCTTGGTACCCATTACCCTCCCCCCACCCCCCGTCTTGGTTTTCAATATCCCAATGGAATTCTTTAAAGAAACAGAAGAGGCAATTCAAAATTTCATATGGAATAATAAAAGACCCCGTATAGCAAAAACACTTCTTAGCAGAAAGAACAGCACTGGAGGAATTTCAATTCTAAACTTTAGACTCTATTACAGGGCTATAATTATCAAAACAGCTTGGTACTGGCACAAGAACAGGCCTGAAGACCAATGGAATAGAACTGAGGACCCAGCTATTAAACCACAGACATGAGGCCTTTGTCCATTGTTTGGTTGGTGAAGATCTTCTCCCACTGTGTCTTAATAATGTAATGCTTTCCCATCAAGCAATGAAATCTAACCTATATATGAAGAACATAAAAATTTTGTTGTATACGACCAAATCTATACTTCCTCTATTAGAGACATGAGCTGGGGAGTCTACAATAGTACATAGGTGATAGAGATGATTTGTAAAATATATAGATACAATACACATATATACCTACCTACATACATAAATACTTATGCAGAGGGAAAGGAGATGAAAAATATAGAATGAGAAGATTGTGACAGAATTGAATCGATCACATATAAAATTTACAAATTATTTAGCTATATTTTCCACATATTATAATTGATCAGAGGACAAAGCACTGGACAGGAAGAGGCAAGCAAGAATTATGAAGTTGCATTGTCTTGTTTTCTCCAAACCTACCAACTTACACTTCAAGTGATGCGACCCAAATTCCCAGAGTTACTTTGAAAGCACGTTTTTGGAATGCATGACTCTAAAGTTCAAGGCAAGTAACCTGGCTTTAAACTCAGACTTGAGAAGTTCAGGCTTCAGCAATGTCAAGTCCCATAGAAGAAGAAAATAAAAGAAGAAAAATACAGAGGCAGTAAAGTTTTCAATGTGGAAAATGTGAGAGTAGGCATGAAATGTTCTTTGCAGAGTGATTTAATAAGTCAGATATAATGAAAGGGGAAAAAAATGGAACTGTTGACTGCCAGGAAGAAAAGGAGCAATGCACTAATTATCCTCTATGACAAACATTTATTGAGCTTTGTACATGGGTGGATGTGCACAGGTAAAAGATTCTGCCACTAAATTTAAATAAGTCACCAGGTTTTCAGTGTTGCATAATCAAGAATAATGAGCAGAACAAAGCTCTACATCTTTTTTTTATTCTTAGTGTTTTCATTTTGGTTAAAATATTGCTGGGAATTCTTTTGAATTATCTTAACATTTAATTGAGAGAAGCTAATCCTCATTTCAATCAAAAGCAGAAATGATGAAGAACCAATAGAAAATGTTATTCCCTGAGCATTAGGAAAAAACAGTATAATCTCAAAATCTTAGATCAATTTCTCAGTCTTTCTGCTCTTATTTTATTCAATCTTCTTGAGCTCTTACTGCATCCCAAACTTGGTAGAATCACAAATCTCACTTTCCTTGGAAGAGGAAGATAAGTATATCAGTTAAGGAAAAAGTGATGATTAGTACAAGAAAGGCAATTTTGTAAAGGAATATAAAATCCTCACCTGGTTTTACCTCAGATATCTGAAACCTGTCACGAAACTCCTCATCCCTATAAAAAGGTGATTGTAAATATATGGAGGTGATTTTGAGCTTTTACATCTGTAATACATACAACATACTATTGTGTTTGGCTTTATGTTGTTTTAAATATTTCTATTTTTAACTGACACTCAAAAATGTAAAAGTTTTACATATTTATTGGTACCATTTGATACACATGTACATAAAATCTTAAATTTGGATACATATATTTGTTGCTCATTTTTTTGTTCTTTAGAGCTTTTATTTGACAGGAAATTGTATTTATTCCATGTGTCCTTTTCCATACTTAAAAGCATGTTGATCTTAAGATTGTCTTTACAAAGCCTTTTAAAAATAAGCCTTTTCCACAGATTGTCTCTCATTTATTGATTCTTTGTTATGAAAACTTTGTCTTTTTCTAGACTTTGACATCTTCTTATATTTTAACATGCTTTTACAGAAGTTCAGTGTTTCTATTTTGTTTCATTCATGTATAAGTGTGATAAAGAATTACTTAGAATCTGTAGATAGTTACACCAAACATATTCTATTGATGATTTGCAGTTCTTGAGTTTTTCTCTCATTTATTCTATTTGTTGTAGATAAAACAGTGCCAATGATATCATATAGTTAATGAAGAATGATTGGATTTTAAGTAATAACATATAAAATCCTATGTATATGCATTAAAGATTATTTTCTTTAAATTGAGTTTCTGAGTGAGCTGGTAGTCACACCTTGAATCCTAGCTAAACAGGATGTGGAGATCTGAAGATCTCATGTCTAAGACAGACTGGATGAAGAAGTCTGTGACACTCACTTCCAGTTTATTACTATAAAGCCTGAAGTAGCACTGTAGAATAAGTGGTGCTAGGCTCCACCCCCAAAGCTCAATGACAGTGCCTAAACACTGAGTTCAAATCCCCGTCCTGGCCAAAAAAAGAAAAAAAGTTTATGTTATGAAATAAATTTAAGCAATGCTTAATGAACAAAAATGAGATATATTGATATTGAATCATGTGATATTCTTTTAATTATAATACATATATAATATTTTGCATATTACCTATGGTGCTACTGTTTTGAAATTACAAGATAAACAGAAAATGAGGAGATGAAGCTCCTATTTTACTACCTTATTAGTTAAAATTGATCTGGAGGAACTGGGTGTGGTGCTTAATACATGACAGTATAAATAATTAATTCTAAATAAACATCATTTTCTTCCATTTAGATATTCAGTTCTATTAAATGCTATCAAACATTTACAAATGGAGATCCTCCCATTTAGATAATTTATACTATAATGCTCAACAGAAATTTCATAGATCCTTTAAAACTCCCTATTTACCTTTCTGGATCATAGAATTGCAGATTGATCTTGTTGCCCAAGTTGGCAAAAACAAATATTTCAATAAATTTAGTTAAATACTACCTCTTACAAATGCTAGTTACCTAATAAATGTTAGGACATGACAATCATATGAGGCTGTTTGGCAAACACATAAACTGAAAAAAAAAGTCTGCAGGAGATGGGCAGAAAATATCAACATTTTTTCAGTAAATATGGGTTACTTCTTATGCCACTAGCTCACAAAGCACATTAATATAGACACTTGGAAATTTTTGAGTTCTTCATATTTTCATCACTACATGAATAAAAACAATCCAGAAAACAGGTGTTTGCATTGGGATAGAAATATAATTCTACCATATTTCATATAAGTCAGTTTGTAAAACAATAAAAATAAAAATAAAACAAATTGTAAATCACCTTTTCCACCAGTACTATGCTTTAATCTTTTTCAAGTCACATATTCTGAAGCAGGTCTCTGAATCAATTTTCTTCTGCAGAATAAATGTATTGGAACACCAACTAGTATCTTTTAATCTTAGACTCCAACACATACAATTTTCTGTGTTTTGTTTTATTTATTGATTTATTGATTTTGCTGGTCATGGGGCTTGAACTCCAGGCCTGGGCACTTTCTCTGTTCTTCAGCTCAAGGCTACTTCCCTACCCCTAGAGCCACACCACTTCCGATTTTCTAGTGGTTAACTGGAAATAAGAGTTTCATGCACTTTAGTTCCTGGGCTGTCTTTGAACAGTGATCCTAGGATGTCAGCCTCCTGAGTAGCTAGCATTACAGGCAAGAGCCACCATGCCCTGCCTGTATTTTTTTTTAATCTACACTTTAAATCTTACCAGCTTCAAATGAGATTAACAAAAAAAGATGCTGAACTCAGATGGACAAGTGAAAAATAATCATCTTACAATTTGTAACTTCCAAAGGCTTACTGTTCTGAGAAGATTTATTTCCTGCTTTGTTTGTTTGTTGAGGACTGAGATAGGTTTATTAGGCAGAAACACAACTCACAAACCTAAAGCTATTTTCCCCCATATACTAATTCTCTTATTATGTCATCACAAAATCCAAGTATGCTTTGCCTCTCACAGGACTCCTGACATTAGCATTAAGAAACTACAGGAAGGTATTTGCGTAGAAAAGTCTTCTGGTGTTTGTGTGCTCATTTTTGTTATTGTACATAAATGTGTTATGACATCAATAATATTAACTGCATAGATACTTGCTCATTCTACCCAAACTCACTCAAGCTTCAATGTTGTTCAAACATGTTAGAAATTCTTAAATTATTAGTGACAGGCATGTAATAGGATCTAAACAGTACTGTATTTTTTTTCCTTTAAGCTCCATTATTACTAATACAGTGAATGACGATCCTTTATTCTTTTACTTTGGGCATCAACTTAAAGATGAACTAGAAGCACAGGACTGTTTTTACACTACGACCCTTGTCCCTGGCCTCTGACTCCCAGCATCAGGTATACTTAGAGATCATTATAGTGACACTGAATAGCACTGGGGACAATTTCCCTTGTCTTCAGACATGTCTGTAGCGGGCTAAGTGTTAAATTGAAGTGTGAAGACAGGGAAAATAATCTAATATAATCAGTGATTCAGAAGGCATGTAAGTGCTATGATGTTGCATTGAACATTTACAGTGACAAAACAGGTGCACTAGGGAGAACTCTAGGTCAGAACTTTGTGACTTTTCCCCATTCAACAGTGAGATTTAATAGCCTACCAATTTGGTAGCAATGAGAGAAGAAAATTGGCCATATTCTATCAGCACACTGAACACAGATTGCTACTTTAATATCATTTTCAGTAAATCCTTAAATTATTAGCTGGTAACATAAGATTGTGTCAGCATAATACTATATTATTAATTTTCTACTCCAATACATTTAAGGAAAAGAATTATCATTTTGTATGAATCATGGGTCTGGCAAAAATATACAAAGAGGTTTAATATGCTTTAAATTATCTGATAAAAATATAGTATTTTCATTCAAAGTAAAGCGAATACTATCCTTGAAAAGTATACATTGTTTCTGGATAGTTATAAGCAAGAATGCTTACATAAATGCAATTAAAGAGTATTCAGAGGTCTTTTCTTGTGAATTTACAACAGAGTATAAGATAAATGACATTGAACTGAGAAGAATGCCCAGGAGAAAACCTATATTAGATAATGTGAATTTGTCCCTATTCCAAATAGATGTATTGCCAAGAACCTTTCACGATAATTCCCATCAGCTGCAAAGGAAATGTGATTATAGCTTGTATAGTGATGTCTTTTCTCACCCATTCCACTGATAATAAATAAAATACACTTTTTTTGCAAGGCAGATAGTATTTTTAGGTATTTCTTATGACTGTTCCACCATTATATGAACATAAATACCTTTTCCTGTCAAGCATGTTGGGAGAGAAATTGGTACATGGCCAAGGATCCAAGCGCTATGGCAACAATAGCAGTTTTTTGTCTTTGCCCTTGCCTAAAATAGAGTAATTTAAGAAGAAAATGGTATTGCTTTCAAAGTTTCTTGGTTCTTCTGGTATATATTGAGTTAATTTGCATAATAACTACAAATATTATTTTAACAATATCTGGTTTTTATGTTCTTAAGTCAAAATACTATTATATTCTAATCAGCCTCTTTATGTGCTCTCCTGCCTCTTTTCTATCTACTCTACCTAAGTTTTCCTTCCTTCATTTTTTTCATATATTTTTATTGTAATTAACAGAAGGGTTACATTATATTCATCAGATAGAAGGTGCATTACTTCACAAACATTGGTACACTTTCTAATATCTTGGTTCCCATTTCCCTCCCACCACCCCTGTCCCTCATGTTGTTTTCCCCCCTTCCCTATCTGATTTCAAATAACCAAATACACATTTATACAATATATCAGGTAACAAGGTGAAATACTGTAACAATATGAGATAACCAAGGTACAACAAAAAAGATGAGAGATAACATAGTACATTAAGGACTAAAATCACTCATTATATAGCTTTTGTTTCTATATCCTGGAGGTCCTTTCACTTAGCTTCATCCTATATGGCCTTATATATCTAGGTTTTGTTCTATTGTAATCTCTGCTATGAGAGCCCAAGGTTTCTACTGATTATGACAAATGATTGAAACCATTGAGCCTATGTTCCTTTGAGTCTGGCTTACTTCGCTTATTATGACTTTTTCTATGTCTTTCCATTTCCTTAGAAATGGGGCGATGTCGTTCTTTCTGACAGCAGCATAGAATTTCATTGTTGATCCACTCATCAAATGAGGGGCATCTGGTTTGTTTCCATAACATGCTATAGTAAATAGTGCTGTAATGAACATCATTGTGCTAGTGGATTTAGTATGTCCTTATTTCTGGACAATTGGGTAAATGCCAACTAGTGTAATTCCTTCCTTCTTTTTTATTGGTCATATTTTCAACTGTCTGCATTCAATTTTAGAGTCCTTACATGAATCAGTTAGATATAGTATTGACAAAACAGGCATTAGATTCATACACTAATAGGACATTGAACTTTTTAAACTTTTCAAACATTATTACTATAGTTAGGGAAATTTTTATGTATCTGATGATTGCAGAAACATAAATTACAACTATTGTTGTCTAAGGTGCAACTGTTATTTTATTTCAATGTTAGTGTTGTTTGAGCTTAAGGCTTTGAACTTGCGAGTCAAGTGGTATGCCTCTTGAGCTATGCCTCCAGCTTCTTTGTCCATTCGTTTGTTTTACTTCTTATAGTTTTGGAATAGAGACCCTATAGGAGTGACCTGGACTATAATTCTTCAAGAAGCTTTAACTACTGAGGTAGTAGATTCTATGACAGACAACTACTATGCTATCAGCTTTCTCTGAAACAGAGTCTGGCAAGATTTTATCTAGGCTAACCTCAACTCCTAATCCTGCTGATCTTGGCTTCTTGAGTAGCTTCCTGTTATACAAGTGTCCTGTAATGCTAGCTACAATTTATCATTAGCTTTGGAAAAGCTGAAGAGAAACTACTCACATATTTTCTATGAACATGTTATTATCTGTTACATGATATACACTGTGTTCTGTGATAATCTCTTCCCCTCCTTCCATTCCTCCCTCCCTCTCTCTGACTCTTGCTTTCACACTTTATCTAGCCTCATACATATGTAAAAATATTCACAGAAACATGGTTTATTTCTTTATTTATTTTCCATGCTAGTTCTGGGGTAGAATATAGAGCCTGGGAACTATTCTTGAGTTTTTCAGCTCATCACTAGTATTCTGACTCTTAAACCAAAGATTTACATCTAGTTTTTTGCTTCTTAATTGGAGCTAAGAGTTTCATAGACTTTCCTGCCCAGTTTAACTTTGTATTGTAATCCTCAGGTCTCAGTCCAACGAATAGCTAAGATTACAGGTGTTTTAAATTCACAATATTTTAACTGTTTAAACATTCTTATTTTTACTGTTACTTCTACTTACATATTGTTTCAGTTCATTTTGACAATATTTATTTCTTTTGCGTGAATGATGATAGCAAGAAACTCATCTAGATTCAATTCTTCCCCCCTCCCCTTGACTTGTTTCTTGTATTTCTTTTCTTTTTTCCCATTCATCAAAGCAGTGATGATATACAGTGATGAATACAGTACATGTGGACCAATATCATCTCTTTCAATATTCTCACCCAGACATTCCAACCCACCCCTTCTTTACCTTACTTAGTTTTAGATTATATAATAAATGTTCCATTTAACAAAGCAGTTTATGTGCACAATGCATCCTGATCTATGTAATCACTTCAACATCTTTGTCCCCTTTGGACCCAAAGCTTCCCTTATATGTCTCAATTCTGTGGTATACACAATGAATTGTAATCTGCATTCTTCTTCATTCTCCCATTGATTCCCTCACTCCACTTCTCAGGGTTCCAGCCACCCCTCTTGCAAGTAATCATGTCTTGGTACTTATTTTGTTGGACTTTGGCTTAGGCTTTTTAATGAATTGAGATGTTTGTACTTCCCATAAAGTCTATTACACTCCAATGAATTCACTTTAAATCCTTGTTTGTTATGCAGTGTGTTTATTGTGGGTTCATAAACATATTCTAGCTACCACAGATGAAGGTAACCATGCAACCTATGTTATTCTGGGTCTTCTTACTTCACTTAATTTTTTTTCAATATTTCCAATTCCTTTTAAATGGTCCAATATTATTCTTTGGATGGATGAGTGGAATTCCATTGTGTATACATACTACATTTTCTTGATCCAGTCATCCTTTGAGGGACATCTGGGCTGACTCCATACATTTGCTATGGGGAAAAGAAATGCTGTGATGAACGTAGTTGCTCTCATACTGTAGTATGGCCTTGTTTGTGTTCTGTTGGATTAATGCCCAGGAGTAGAATTGATGCGGTATAGGATAGCACTATGTTTAGTCTTTTTTTTTTTTTTTGAGGAAAATCCATATTGCTTTCCAGAAAGGTTGATCAAGTGTACATTCTCACCAATAATGTAATAGATTTCCCTTTTGGCCAGCCCTATGCCTGGATTTGTTTTCAATAGTTTTCTTAATATTGGTTATTTTAACATGGGGAGTTAGAATCTCAGTGTTGTTCAGATTTTCATTTCCTTAAAGATCAGAGATGTTGAGCATTTTTTCAGTATCTATTGGCCATGTCAGGTCTTGTGTTGAGAAATATCTCTTTTAAGTCATTAGATCATTTGTAAACTAGGCTGTTTTTTGAGGGTGGGAATTTATTTTTTGTTCTCTAAGTATATTTTGGATATTAGGTCCTTATCTGATAAATAACTGGTAAATATCTTTTCCCATTCTGTGGGTTCTCTATTTAGCTTGTTAATTATAATTTTTGGCATGCAGAAACTTTTTTTCATATATTTTTACTGTAATTAATAGAAGGGTTACATGATATTTGCCAGATAGATGGTTCATTAATTTCCATACATTGATACCCTTTCACATGTCTTGGTCCCCATTTCCCTTCACCCCATCCCCACCCCTCATCTTGTTTTCTCCCCTTCCCTATCCAATTTCAAATAACCAAGTACAAATATATCCGATATATCAGGTAACAAAGTGAAATACTGTAACAATATGAGATAACCAAGGGACAGCAAAAGAGATGAGAGATAACATAGAACCTTAAGAACAACAATCATTCATTATATGGCTTATGTTTCTATATCCTAGAGATCCTTTCATTTAGCGTCATACTATATGGCCTTTTGTATCAAGGTTTTGCTCTATTGCAAGTCTCTGCTAGGAGAGCCCAAGGTTTCTACTGATTATGACAAATGAGGGAAACCATTGAACCTAAGTTCCTTCACCTTTCTCCACCCTAGCCATTACTGATTAGGATCTGTTGACTTGGTCTTTTCCTGCTCCCTCCCTTGCATCTCTGAGTAACCATTTAGTGATTGATATGAACCCTTTTCAAAAGTTAGAGGCAGCCAACATTGGATGGGCTAAGGACATAAGATAGAAGGCTGAAAGCAATTCCCAGCCTCTTTGATTTAATACCTGCCACCACTACTTCCTTGAAAAGATTCTACCAATCACTGACTGGCACAATGTTGAAAGCATTTCTTCTTAAAACAATGTCATGTTCATTTCCCTGGCACCACCTCCTACCCTGTTTAATTTTTTTCACTATCTTTAAACTGTTGTACAAAGGAGCTTCAATTTAACATGTCAATCTATGTATACAATGCATCTGATTCCATGTGACCCCTTGTATGGTTCTTCTTCCGCCTGTCCCAACCCCACCCATTCCCTCAAGTTACCTAGTTCTGTTTTCACACATGTACATTGAAGATCGTGACTGCATTCGCCCACCATTCTTTTCTCCTACTCCCCCAATACAAAATATGTGTCAGCTTCCTGGTGTTCATTTGATTAAAATGTCAGTTCATTGTTCAGTAGAGTTATATCATCCCCTTATCCCCTTAACTTTTGAAAGCTTCCTTCTCATTCCCCATCATGACTAATTCAGCCTCTGGTCAACTCCAGAAGGCTTTCTAAGACTGACAGACTGTTTCTCTCTCTCTCTCTCTCTCTCTCTCTCTCTCTCTCTCTCTCTCTCTCTCTCTCTCTCTCTCTCTCTCTCTCTCTCTCTCTCTCTCTCTCTCTCTCTGTTCCTGTCTCTCTCTGTCTTTCTCTCTCCCCTACACCACCCATCCCATGACTAAAATAAACTTTTATGTTGACATGTTGACAGTTCTCAAGTCAGTATTTCTTAATCCACTTTTTTTCTTGTTCTAACTGCATACCACTGCCTGGATGATTTACAAAGACTAGAAGCACATTTAGCTCATGGTTTTAGAGAATGATGCTGGCATCTCTTTGGTATATGGTGGGGGCACTCTTGCTGAGTCATTGAAGGAGAAAACTTGCTAGCTCCATTCTCTCTTCCACATTTTATAAAGCCACTAATGTCATCACGGTGACCTCATTTCTATGAACTCTTCATGAGTTTATATAATTCCAATTCCCTCCCAAACATGATATCTCTAAATACCAACACATAATACAGAGGACACAGCCAAATCACAGCAGTATATACCACAGAATATGCCTAGAATATAAGACCAGGCTCCTTAGATCCCTCTCAGACAATGGCCACCTCAAATCAAGACCCACTGGTGGTATCCAGACACTCAGCCTGCTCCTATCTGATGAATAACTCACATCTCTATCTTGGATGTCTCCTGATTCCTTGCTGCCCCAATCAGAATCCAGACATTCACCAGGATCCCTTCTGCTTGATTCTATTGGTCTCCCAATCCCATCAAACACTGCAACTGACTTTGTCCACATGCTCTCCCAACTTTCTGGTCTTGTCTACTCTCACCCACACTCTTGCTACCCCAGTTCATGGAACATTCATCAAGCCTCCTTCAGAAATAGCCTCCCCCCTGTCTTTTCTAGTTCATTCCCTACACTGAAGCAAGAGAAACTTTCCTAGAAGACAGATTAGAATCAGGCCATTCTACTGTCCGAGTCTTCACATGAGTCAAGGGATAAGCCTTAATTTTTTTGTCAGTTGTCCAGTTTTTGAGTAGTTAATCGGAGATAAGAACTTCACAGGGGGGTGGAAGATGGCAGCGGTTCAGGGTGAGACTTACTGAGCTCCTGCCAAGATTCATGTACTGGCAGTACAGGAGACAGTCCTCTACCAGAAATTGATCCTAAGTAAGCTTCAAGACCACAGAGAACTCAGGAAGAGAGGAAAAAAAGGCAGAATACCAGCGCAAAAAGAGAGTGTGTAGCGCCGCCGCAGAGCGGCCAGGGAGACAAAGGCTCTTCTGAAACAGAGCAGAGACTGCGCAAAGACCCACCTGCTGCAGACAGAGCCACACAGAGCCTGTGTGAGCGCAGAGCCCACACCCGGCTGTGCACGGACCTGCCAGCTTCACGGAACCGGAGAATCCAGCAATTTGTGAGTAGCTCCGAGGAGAAGTTTCCACTTCTGCTCCAGAAATGGCATTGGGAGGGAGCCCCTCCCCCTTCAGCTGAGAGCAATGCCATCTTGACTGCTGGCAACGACCCAGGCCAAAGCAATTTGAGCCTGAGAAGTGTTGCTGACAGCACCCTCATTCTAACTGGCAAAGGATTTCCCAGAGATCGCTTAGCCAGAAATCCGGCCCCAGCACTGCTGAAGTTTTTCCCCTGCACCCGTTGCAGACCTGGTAAACAGGGCCGCCCGCGGATCTTTCAGCTTTGTTCTACCAAACAAGGAATCTGATCCAAAAAACCTCAAAGCCAAATCACAAGAGAAAAAGACTTTGTGAAGTGTTGAGACCCCGAATTTAGTGGAGACACAAGTTTCCTATCCTGCCCCCCCACCAAAAAAAAAAACTGAAGAATACCCTTTTTTTAATTTTTTTTACCCCATTTCATTTGCATCTTTAAATGAATGTTCTTATTTTTCTCTTTGCCATTTAACCTACACATTTTTTCTAATGTTATGATTCATTCTTTTTTTTTTCTTTTTTTCTCCTCTCTTTTCCCGCAATCCTGCTGTCACTGTGGTCGTTCCTAGAAACACAGTGACAGCTCTGGGTATAGTCTGAATAAAAATGATATCCATATTGATACAGTCACCTGTTTTTTAAACTGCTGATTCTCAAACCTAGTATCTCTTGGGTAAGAACTCAGAACAGTGAGGAATCTCCCCCACCTTTTCTTTTTCAGGGGGGGGGATTGTTTTTGTTTTTGTTTGTGTGTGTGTGTGTTTGTTCTGTTTTATTTTGTTGATGTTTTGTTTCTTTTTTCTTCTTTTCTTTCTAAAATTGGTATCATTGAAATCCCCTATATCAACCTTTCTCTTTTCTCTATATATTCTTCTTATTACTCTTCTTATTTTAATAAGTTTTATCTACGTTCATCTAAACTTTCTACATAAATACTCTACCTGTCTATCATCTTTTGTCAGTTATCCTTACATGATACCCTTTCTTCATTACTATAATAGTCTTAAACTCCTATATTATTATTTTCCTACCTCCCTTGTCGTCTTTCATATTATTTTTCTATCTCTGGTCCTCTGTTCATCCTTCAACGATTATAATGCATGGATCTACATTTGATGGTTGTTGAGCAATGCTGTGTATCTAGGTGTTCAATTATACTCTAGGTCCAGAGGGACTTAAATACAACAAAGATTGGATTGAAGGGCTTATTGTTTTGGTCATAAATTGGTCATCTGTGATTGTGTTAGATTTGTATGTAAGTGTACAAAAAGAAAGAAAGAGTGTTATTACCAATCTAAAAGAGCTAATATCTATCGTCAGCCAACTAAAAAGGTCTAGGTCAGTTATATCTGAAAAATTATAATCTTGTTTAGTATTAATCTTGCTCCCATCCTCAAATGGGCAGAACAAGAAACTCAAGAAAAATGTCAAATATAGGAATAGCATCTCTCACCCAACATAAACAGGCAATAGAGCAGTCAGTGGTAAATCTAGAGGAGAGCATTCCAAGTGCTATACAAATGCAATTAATAAATATCATTAATGAAAAATGTGAAAACATAAAGATAGAGATAAGGGAGGAAGCCACAGCTAAACAAGAAGAAACTATAAACAAGGTGATATGTGAAAAAGGGGAAGCCATAAAGGAGGCCATAATAAAGGTTTTTCAAAGAAAAACGGACGAATTCATAGAATCCACAAACAAAAAGGTGACTGAACTCCAACAAATGTCCAAAGAGAATAAAGCTGCTGAGCTAACCACTCAAATGGAAATCAAGGAGCTAAAGAAATCCATACATGATCTAAAACAAGAGATGCAAGGCATCAAAAATGAGCAATTAGAAGCAAGGGAGATGAAGAATAAAGTAGATAGCTTTGATAGCAGGTTAGACAATGCAGAAGAGAGAATTTCCGGGGTTGAAGATAATTCAGTTGTTATAGAAAAAGAACAGGAAATGAGTCAATTCAAATCTAGGAAATACGAGAAAATGCTACAGGAGGTTCAAGATACAATTAGGAAGCCTAATTTAAGGCTAATTGGTATTGAGGAGGGTCTGGAGAAAGAGGTCAATGGTATTGGAAATATACTTCAGGGAATCATCTCAGAGAACTTCCCAAATATCCAGAAGGGCAGGCCCATCCAGATACAAGAAGCTTTTAGAACCCCAAACAGACCTGACCAGAAAAGGACATCCCATGGCCACATTATAATCCAAACTGGATCAATAGAGGCCAAAGATAGGATCCTAAAAGCAGTCAGGGAGAAGAGAACAATCACCTATAAAGGCAAACCAACCAGAATAACCCCAGATTTCTCAGCAGAGACCATGCAAGCAAGAAGTGACTGGAAGCATATATGTCATGCCCTTAAGTCAAATAACTACCAACCAAGAATACTGTACCCAGCTAAGCTCTCATTCATAACTGAGGGAACAATAAAAATATTCCATTCCAGGGAAAAGCTTCAACATTATGTAGCAACAAAACCAACATTACAGAAAATTCTCAAAGATGTTCTACACATGGAAAACCAACACAAATGTAATACAGAGAAAGACATGACACCTAAAACTCATAACATCTAAGTACCACAAAAACTATCAAGACACAGGCCCTAATGAAAGCTTGTAAAAATGGCAGGAACTAATAAATATTTCTCAATCCTGACTCTCAATATCAATGGACTTAACTCTCCAATTAAACGGCATAGATTATATAGTTGGATCAAAAAACAGGATTCATCGTTGTGCTGTCTTCAAGAGACACATCTTACCCAAAAAAAATGCAGAAACTTTTAAGCTTGATGCAATCACATTTATCCAGTCTTTCTTTGATGTGCTATGACTTGATCTTTACTTAGTAATTTCTGGCCTAGAAACCCTAGTGTTTCTCCTACCCTTTGCTGTAATATATTCATGGCATTTGGCCTTATATTGAGATCTTTGGTCTATTTTGAATTGATTCTGGATCAGGGTCCTATGTAAGGTCTAGCTTCAGTTTTCTGTGTGTGTGTAGCCAATTTTGCCAGCATTATTTGTTGTAAGGGCATTCTTTGAACCTATATTTTGGCTTTATCAGATATTTGATGGTTGTAGGTATGTGGATAATTTCTGGATCTTCTGTTTCATTGTTCCTCAGGTTTATACTTTTGTCAAAACTAGATTCTAACAGAAGACTTTACATATCTATGGCTCTTCTACTATTGAAACATATCTCTTGATAAGCAGATCCATGACAGAGTATCTTTGTGTATGTGCCTGTGTTAAATGATGTGTAAGCCTTTATTCTAGTTCTCCAAGGATGTTTTGCATTATACCTTCAAATGTAAAATCTTTTTAATTTGCATTCATATGTAAAGGTAGAAAAAACAAAGAATGTTTTGCCTAATATCCATTTTCAAAGTTCTTCCTTTCAATATAATTTTTATAATCTTTTTCTTAACAAAATGTTGTGACCTTTAAAATGACATTTATTCCAGGATTGATTGGAAAGGCATGCATTTGATTTTGTTGCCATCTGCCGAAGACTCACCTAGTAAAATGTTCTGCTTATATTGTTTCAGAAATAGTTCACTGTAGTATTATTTCTAGCATGTACATTCTTGTAACCCACACCAAGAATATTCATGAACATTTGCATCCTTTAGCATTTTTATCTAATATAATGAATCTCAGCTTTCACAGAAAAGCAAGACATTCAATAACTTCTGTGTTTTGTTTTTATATGAAATTGACTTCTGAGAGTCAACTCTGTTCTAAAAGCCTGAGTTCAACTGTTGTCTGATTTCCTGTCTTCCTTATGGATTAAGAAGACTTTGTGCTGAGCAGATACATAGCAGAACATTTTATTTGTTGGTTACTAGAACAAGCAGGATAAAACCAGTCATTTATCTAAAATGATCTAAAATGGTTTTTTTTTGCCAGTTTTCATACATTTGATTCATAAAGATCATTTGCTGAATATTTTAGGATGTTTTGTATTTCTTTCCAGAATTAAGGGGCAATTTGGAACAATATGTCCCCATGAATAATAACAATTCTAGAAAAAAATTTTGTTCACCTCATACTTTGGGGACTTTCTATTAGAAAAAGCAAAACTATAGACAGAGTGAGTATTTGTTAATAAATGAGTATTTAAAACCAAATTTGATTGAAGATTCAAGTTCCCAATTCCCAACAATTTGTTTCATTCCCAAAGCTAGTTTCGTATCATATGATCATCTATGAATATCATCTTACCTTAAATTTCCAATTCCAAGTAGATTAGAAATGATACATAAACCAAAGCCATTTTTCTCTTAAAATTAAAATTTCCTTGGATAGGTCTGATAAACAATTCTAACCTGAATACACAATCATTCTAGAGTCTAATTTAAGTTCTTTCAAATCTTTTTTTTAACACTTTCTCCAAGATAATAACTTTAAAAAAAGTTTTATTGGCTTTATTTCACTATGACAAAGAATTCCCAATATTTACCTCCTAGCAACTTCTAATCTCCATTTCTATAACATATAACTTTAAACACAGCATTTAAGCACTATAATACAATCAGTAATCTTATAATTGGTCTTTTTCTCCACAAAATTCTAAGAAATTTTACTCATATTGTTATATGTATCAATAGTTTGTTTCTTTTACTTGGAAAATATTGTTCTAGTGTATATATGTTCCAAAGTTTTTGTTGTTTGTATTTTTTTATTCTTCCTTGGTCCAGTAAGTGGCAACTGAGTTGTTTTCTAATTGGGGAATGCCATAAATTAAAGTCATATGAGCAGTCATATGTAAGGTTCTATGTCAACATCACTTATTTCTTTGGGATAAATTCATCATAGTGTAATTGCTTGCAGTTGGAATTATGGTTGCACATTCATTAATTCTATTTTTACAAATTTGAAAAACTTTTAAGAGTGTCATATCACATTATAATTCTACTAGTGGCAAAGATTGTAAATATCTTTGTCAGTTTGATATTTCTCATTTAAAATTTAATCTTTATCATATATATTTCACCTATATACTACTTCACTTTGTACCATCTTAAATGGAAATTTTGGGAAGCAAAATTCTTAATTTTGAACAATTACAATATAACATTTACTTTAGGCATCATCTTTTTGGTATAAAATCTATCATTTCTAGGCTTACACGTAAAAATGTTTTCTTTTTTTTAGCACTTACTTATTTTATACTTTACATTTTAGTCAGTCATGTTCAGTTGACTTTTGTATGGGATGTAATATTTATTGAGAGGTTTACTATGTTAGCTGGTTATGCCAGCATCATTTATTGAAAATGTCCTTGTTCTTTTGAATTACTTTAGTACCAATCTCACACAACTGCTTGATGTATTTTTATGAATTTATTTCTGGAATATCTAGTCCATGAGTCTGTGTCTTTCAGGCCTCTAACGATAACAAAGCGTTGATCACAGTAGTATATCAACTCTTGAAATTATTTTTAGTGAGGCCTTCCACTTCCTTCTTGAGTTACAAGATCTCTTGTAGTTTTTAGACTTTCCTTTAGAATATTAAAACACAATATACCTGAAAAAATAACATTGCTGAACATGTTCTTGGGAGCAGTTAAATGTTTACGCATTTGAGAAAATTGTGCATTTTACTATGATTAAATATCCCAAGGTGTAACAACAATTTATTTTTATTTTATTCTTTTTATCATTTTGAGCCACTATTTCTGTTTGAACCATTGGGATATATTCATTCAATTTGCACTATATTTCTTTTTTTCATATATTTTTATTGTAATTAATAGAAGGGTTACATTATATTCACCAGATAGAAGGTGCGTTACTTCACAAACATTGATACCCTTTCTCATGTTTTGGTCCCCATTTCCCTTCCCCCAGCCCCATCCCTCATCTTGTTTTCCCCCCTTTCCTATCCTATTTCAGATAACTAAATATATATATATATATAATATATCAGATAACTAGTTAAAATACTGTAACAATATGAGATACCAAGGGACAGCAAAAGATATGAGTGATAACATAGTACATAAAGAACAACAATCATTGATTACATGGCGTTTGTTTCTATATCTTGGAGGTCCTTTCATTTAGCATCATCCTATATGGCCTTATGTATCTAGGATTTGTTCTATTGTAAATCTCTGCTAGGAGAGCCCAAGGTTTCTACTGATTATGACAAATGAGGGAAACCATTGAGCCTATTTTCCTTTGAGTGAACTGACCCAGATGCCCCTCAGTTGGTGATCAGATAAACAAGATATGGTATTTATACACAATGGAATTCTGTGCTGGTGTCACAAAGAATGATATCAGTCCATTTGTAAGGAAATGGAAAGACTTACAAAAATCATATTAAGTAAGCCAATTTGCACTATATTTCATTGTTGTGATCTTTCACATGTTTTGTGTTGTGAAATCCTAAGGAAGTACATACATTTATTTATTACACCTCCTAAGTTGCAGATGAGAACATCTCACTGAAATAGCAGCAATTGCTAAGAAATGATGAGGTACAAATAATGTTTTTAGTTATAAATTTTGGATTCTTCTAATCATATTTGTTTCTAGTGTGTTGGCATTTCCATATGTCTCTTTTTTGTTTCAACATATATATATATATATATCACTAGGCAAAATTTGAGAAGTTTCTTAGGCAGTTTTAATTAATTAAATATATATATATTGCCTGACATATAACTGTAAATAAAAAGAACTCAAGATACAAGAGGCACAACAAAAATGAATTCTACTGGCTGTTGAGATCAACTGTGCCACTATGAATGGTGCTGTCACTTTCAGTAATCAAAGTTGCATGTGTAGCAATGTGAAAACTAGTGGTCTTTGTCTGTGAACTTATACTTCATACCCTTCTCTACACTAAATGTGCAGGAGCGCATTGCCTAATTGCCTACAATATGCGCACATTGGCTTAAACACTTCATAATTTAGGTAATGAAAATTGTAACAGATTGGCTTGGGAAGATGCACATATTTTATTTTTCATCCTGTTTTATAGAAAAATTAGTTGTCCTCAGGTTTCAATGTAAGCTGGAGAAGAGGTAAAAGATTTTATACGTACTGTTCAAGATGGTTGTATATTTATGGTGCAATTGATGTGAGTGTTTTGGTACATTTTTGGTTTATAACATAACAAAGAGGGCAGTGCCCACACTGGAATAGAATTATCAAATGACATTTTATGAGGAAATTAATTCCATAGGAATATGTCTGTCATTATATATGACCTTGTTGGAGAAATTGTAAAGAATCAGTTTTCTAATTAGCTATTTTCAAATTGATGTATTACTGCCATGTGGCTTTCTACAAAAATTTGCAGTAAATGTGAAAGTTAGTGATACTCTGACCATGCCTACGTACTGGTGCAATCACGAATGGCATTTATAATCCAGGCACTGATGGTTCATATTAGTTACCTGGTGTTTCTGTCTTCTGCTTCCGTGCCAAGCCACTGTGGGAACTCTACAAATATCTTTTTCTATTGATAATGTCCTCCTTTATTCAGATTTTCATATTATCCCACATTCCTACATCATTTCTATTTCAACAGTAGATATTTTTTTCCTCCCACTTTACTGATTTTAAAAATAATTGTGAATCCCACTCACTTGACCTATGGAGTTTAAATTTATGAATTCCTCCTTAGAGACTTCATTATCTAACCTTTGTTGACAGAAGATTAAAGGAGGTTTTATGCTTGGTGAACTTCATTTTGAATGCATTTAATTACAAGAAAATGACTTTTAGTTCATCCCAAAGCTAAGTGTGCTTAGGAAACTAGGGAGAGTGATAGAAGAGGAGAAGGTAAAATGCAAACTCTGTCTCAGAGTAGCACCTTGGGAAATCAAGGTGAGACAAAATTAGACACTGCCTCGTTTGTGAAAGCTCTGTGAGTTTGTTACCGTTGATTTGAGAGGCTGCCTCCCAAGTAAATTAATGAAAATAGAATTTCCATGAGGATTTCTAAAATCAAAGATAGGATAGGAATTGTAGGTGTATGTGATCTTCTCTCTTGTTCTCATTATACAATTCCATCATATTAGAAACAGTTTTTATATCATAGAAACAGACTAGATGCTATACTGACTAGGGGTGGGATGTGTGAAAGGAAGGTCAGAAGAAGTAGAATAATGTACAGGAAGACGAGCTAAATTATACCAATAGAGAAATTAAAATGGCATCAGTGAGAATGGAAAACATTTATGGAGATCAGAGAAGCTTCTGTGAATAGAATATTGGAGTGGAACATGAATGGATTGATGAAAGTTGTACAGATTGTGATGCATATGTGCAAGAATAGGTCCAGCCTCGGAAAAGCACACATTAAATTTGTATATAGTTAAACTAATAGCCCAAATGCTTTGACTCATCCTTCCTATCCTATTAAGTGCCTACCACTGCCTGGGACAGAGACTCCCTATGGATAAAAGACATGGAACACATTTGATATACTATCATACCTTAGGCAAAGCAAGGCATTATTCAGTAGCCATGTCAATTCCTGAATATGTAAATGAGTCCTACTCACATTAGCATAACTGGCTAGGCTATTGCCCTAATCATATAAGCAATTGATATTTCTGACTGTAAATAACACATATCTCTTTCTGTTTAATTCCATCAGGTATTTGCAGCCATAATACATATGTCATTTTAAAAGTTGGAAGAAAAAATTCTATTTTCAGTGTCTCTTTTTGGATCTGGAAAACGTTTCCTACTTCTGACGTAAACAATTGTCCTCATAGTTCTTTAACTAGTCCTCCATCATATTCTCTAACATAAATGGAAAGGCACAGGATTAGACTTGAATAGTATCTTATTAGGTTTCTGTCACCTTAACAGAAACTGGAAATTTGTAAGAGTGAAGAAGTTTATTCTGATTCCTGGTTCTGAAAGCCCCCAAAGATAAAACCAGCATCATTATGGATTTTGGTAAGGGTCTTGTGCCATGTGTTTTAGGAAAAAAATCAAACAAACAAAGAAAAAAACAGAAGGAATGTATGTGTATGCTAAGACAGGAACAGCAAAGTCTAGTAGCTCTAACAAGTTGCTTCTGTGAGAACTAGTCCACACTGATTCTTCTAATTTGTGCTGATCATAAATAAAGGTTCACATCCAACACCATTATTCTGGCGAACAAATTTCAGTGTGAGTTTGGTGTGCAAGAAGACTCAGTCACCACTGGCCTATGTTTAATACAACACTATTACTGAATATTTCCTAGTATGAGAATAATTTTTATTTGTTTTTAACCACATTTTCAGCAAATAATTTAAAATAGAATGTACCCATTTTGGTGCATAGTTTGATTAATTTTGAAAACTGTCTATGCCTAACTTAAAATGGAATGTTTCAATTTCTCCAAATTGTATTCCTGTGGTCTTCCTCTATGAAATGGCTCTAGACAAAACAACCTTCTTCTTTCTCGTGTCACTTATGTATTTAAACTCTTTTAGAATTTTCTGTCAATCCAGTTATATGCTTACATAGAGATTTGCAAGAAATGTAAAAAAACATAGATTTTGGATGTAGCTCAAGAATACACAAGGGTTAAAATGAATGTGTTTTTATGAAATTATGAAGAGTACACTCTGCTAATGAAATGTGGAAACATACCCTTGTGTATGCTGGGAGTTGACACGCCCAGGGGATGGTAAAACTCTAATGCACTGCAAGTATGTCAAATGGATATAGGTCAAGATAGTCATGAAGTTACTTCACTGAAATGACTGAATTACCAAAGTGAATATTTTTAGACCTTCAAATCTCCTCTTCCTACTCTATGTAACATGAAATTGTTGCCAGAAGTTGCTTTACTTGCATGGTCCTGCAAACATTTGCGATCTCTTTCATTCACATTAGACAATCCCCTTCTATTAGAAGCTATCTTAGTGCTTCTTTATATAGAGCAGCCTATGAGATGTTGTAGTGACTAGACATGGGATGGTATGAGAGCAAGGTCGCAAGAAGACTCAACTTCCAAAGTATGAAGGACTATTGAAATCTTGCATTTCAGGAATTTGATTAGAAGGGCATCTTGGAATCTATAGGAGAGAATGCACTCTTTGTCCTTGTGTTCTCTTCCCAAATTCTTTATTGAAAAATCTTAACAGTGTACTGTAACTAAAAGGATCAATATTTAGAACCTTCAATAACATTTGAGAGGCCACTGGATGAATAAACTAGAAATGAAGAAAAATGATACTTAGCACAGATTATCTCTAGGTTTCCCATATTCTTAAAAAACCTACATGTTGGTGTGCAAGGTCTTATGTCGATTCAAGTTTTTAAATATCCTGGATAAATGCCTAAAAAGAGGGATTTCTGACTCTTATAAGTCATAGGTATAATTTTATTAGAAGTAAATTCAATGTTTTTCAGTAGTTGGAGTTGCTCATCATTATTAGTTTAGCTGCTCAACTAAACTTGAAGTAGTAGCTCCTTTTGATTGTAACTTGACATTCCTTGTTATTTATGTAGTTGGGACTTTTAAAGTATTTATTCAAAATTTGTCTATATTCTGTGAAGGAAGATCCTTTTTAAACATTCCTCCTTTATCTAATCTAAATAGATGTCCTTTTTCGGAAATTCATATTGGAATTATTTTTCTGCATCTGAGGCTTGTCTTTTGATTTTCTTGCTACATCTAAAAAGCTAGCATACTTTGTTTCAATAAGTTCTAATTTATTAAAGTTTTATTGTGTTCATCTCTCTTTTATGCTATATAGTTTATCTAAGAAGTTTTTTTTATCTACCCAAAGAATGTGAAATTTTTCTGTTGAATTTTTCTCAAGAGAGCCTTTGAGCTATGAATCATTTGGAGTTAATTTAAAAATTTATCTCTCTTTCTCCCCTCTCTACATTCCATGAAAATGAGAACAATCTCATTCAATATCACATGCCAAGTACACAAAACTGTGTTTCTATCTGTTAAGTTTTTCCCTTATTCGTGTTTGTCCTCCCTCCCCATGCCTTCATAGCCTTCAAATTCATTACTTTGTATAATGGTAGGTGAGACAGTACTTGTAAGAACTTGCCAAGCATAGAGAAAGAAGTTTTAACAGAATGTGCTCTTCTCCAGAATATGATAAAAATTTAGCTAAATATATTTTACCCAAAAGTTTCATAAATCTTCATATTTAAAATAGAAAAGTACCTTATCCAAGGATGATTCCTGTGTACTTTTTTATTTCCTAAGTTTGTTTGGCCTTAGGACCAAGGTTATTTGGTAAAAAATGATATAGTTTTTGACTTTCTCAATGAAGAAAGGAGTTTTATAATTTAGACAGTACTTGTCCTTAAATGATCATTTTTAATGTATCTTTTAAATGCAAGCAGAGTAGATAGGTCAGCTAACTTTTTTTGTTTCAATTAATTACACTGGATTTATACCTGTTTGCTCATTCTTATGACTGGCTTGTTTGAATTATGTTAGCCTGGAGGGATTACATAAAATTATATTAATTAATTCAAAATTTGGCAGCAATTGCTTACATCAAGGTATTATTTTAGGTACAACAGATACAGCAGTGAAGCAAATGATCTCCTTATCTCTACTGGACATACAGTATTATATAAATTTTCTTAAGGGAAATGATTTAACATGGTTATTATCTTCTTTTTTCATATAATTTTTATTGTAATTAATAGAAGGGTTACATTACATTTGTCAGATGGAAGGTGCATTACTTCACATACATTAATACCCTTTCTCATGTCTTGGTCCCCATTTCCCCCCCCCCCCCTCATCTTGTTTTCCCCCATTTCCTATCCAATTTCAAATAACCAAATACGCATATATCCAATATATCAGATAACAAAGTGAAATATTGTAACATTATGAGATAATTTATCCCTCATCTCTTTTGCTTTCCCTTGGTTATTATCTTCTTAAGGAGAGAAGAAAAGCCATATGCAAAACTATTTGAAACAACCCAAGCTATAACTTCATATAAACAATCCAAAGATTCTTTATGTTTTTATCTGTAATCTCTTTCTTCATTTATAATCTTAATATGCAACAGAACTGTGTTGCTGAGAATTTAATGTTCATCTAGACCAATAAGCTTGAGCAAGCACACCAGGCTCTGAATTTCAAACATTCTTCCAGCTTATGGTCTTGCCTGAGGGGTGTTGATTTATAAGGACTATTCAATTTTTTTAATTTTCATTTTAAGAGTAACAAAAATATGTGATCATAAATTTTAATGCAGACAGAAGAACCTAAGTCCTCACATTTAAAACTGTGATATACATTTAGACTTACTTTCATGATTCTAAAAGTATTAAAACATGTCTCAATGAAACAAAACAAAACATGTCATATCTGGATAGTAACCATAGCATCTTATATTGTCAGGTATTATCCGTGCTCACATTTCTTATAACCACGCAATTTATATCTGAAGCCTACATCTTTCCAGTAGCCTTCATGCCTCAGCTTCTGCCTACATCAATCTATTCTCACAGGAAGAAACTTGAAGTACCCTCATAAAATATCGCTCAAAGCACGTCATTTCTCTGCTCAATACTCTCCAAGGTCTTCGTATTCACTGTTACCGGCATCACATTGGATAGACTGGTCTCATTTATCTCTTTTCCTTTATTTCCTACTCCTTTCCCCTGGCCCAGGGCACACTGGAATCTCTATTGTAATTCGTGTAATGCTAGGCACAAACTCCTTCAGCTTAGTCCTCTAGACTACTCTGCTTTTGTCAATGTCTCATTGATCATCACGCCTGTAACCTCCTTTTGGTCTTACCTACAAAGTCACCACCACTCTCCACCAAGATTTCCTGTCCTTCATCACTATTTTTCTCCATGGCACTAATCATATTATTGCATAGTCCACTTAACGATAGGTTTAAGATTTGTTATTCTAACAGAAAATAAATCCTGTAAAACTTGGCTTTAGTCCATTTTTGTTCACTTTTCTCCCAATTCCTCAGTTACTAATATATTGTGCTTTAGAGATTTTATATATTCATGCATATATATCAACATAATATATTGATGAATAAATTAAAGGTCACTTTTCAAAACAACAACACAACACATACACATATGCACCAAAAATTATTTCACTTAAAACCAACATGCCATGATTATCTTGATAATATTTGTGTACATTTATTTTGCATTACTTTCATCTTTGAAAATGTATTTGTATCTTTAGTTACCAGTTGCAGCTCATCCTTAAGAGAGAGTTCTGACTTTCTTATTACCCTATACCAGCCCTGTCATCAGAAAAAACATTATTGGGTTTCATCTTGATATATTCTTCTGACATTAATTTATTAGTGGATAATATATTTAATATTTTAACTTTTTCCTGGGGCCATTCTTTTTCTTTTTCTTGTTTTAAAAGTTTCTATCTTCTCTGGAGCTGGCAATCAATCATTTTAGGTTTGCTGGCAGGAGACTGACTACTTGGCTCCTGTAAGAAACATACCTTATGTTTATCCCTTACTATTTTCTACTGCTTTGGGATTTTATTTTTTCTCGTGTGTGTGTGTGTGTGTGTGTGTGTGTGTGTGTGTGTGTGTGTGTTTCTTTTTTTAACTTTTTTTTTTTTTTGCTAGTCCTGGGCTTGAGCTCAGGGCCCGAGCAGTGTCCTTGGACTTTCTCAAGGCTAGAGCTCTACCACTTGAGCCTCAGCACCACTTCTGGCTTTTTTCTATATATGTGGTACTGAGGAATTGAACCCTGGTCTTCATGCATGCTAGGCAAGCACTTTACCACTAGGCCAAACTCCCAGCCTGTGTGTGTTTTTTTAAAGGGAGAAGGAATGGCTTTATTTTATCAGAATGAGCCAAAGTGGGAGGTATCTATTTCTGGTAGTTTCTCCTAGCAAGACTACAACAACATTTAAATATTTTTTTATTTAGAAAAAAATAATTCATTTTCCTTCATTTCCATGACCCAGTGGGGATGGTGGAGAGGTCAATGATTAACTGGAGAAAAATTATTTTTCAGCAGGAGTCTTGTTTCCAGAACAAACATTATTAGGGAACTCTTTTTTCCTGCAGACAACAGTGAATTTCTAATGTAGTTTCCAAAATGAATTGCATTGAGGAGATCTGATTATTTTTCATAATATGCCAGATTTCTGGTTCTTACCATCTGCTCAACCAATTGGTAGGAAGTATAGATAACGGTTGGGAAGACAAGAGCTGATATTGATGAATTAACTTCTAGGCAAGTGCCCTGCAGTCTGATGACATTTGTCATATTCTTAGATCAGAACACAGCTCTTTTGTATATAGATTCCCCAGGGACTTGAATTCTTCTTCATTCTTTCCAACTTTATAATAAACAGCCCAACATAACTCTGATGGAAAGGTTAAGGTTAAATATACTGACCAAAACTGGTAGAAGAACCTAGAAGATAATTTAGTTTCCCATGGCCATATAATCATGATGGTAACAAAATTCTTTTTATTCTGTGGGGCAATGGCATTTCTTTCCTTCATCTTTTTCATGATGAACCAAAAAATATGGAATAGAGTGACCTAAGAATATGAACACATTCACTCACTACATTCAATATAGAGAGCATTAAGTCATGCACTGATCTTTTTGTTTAATTAATGTCTGTGGAGCAGCAGACATAATTGATCATCAGTTATGTGCAACAGTGACCAAATCTAGGACATTTGATCAAATTCAGAGATGTTATATTCAGTCCCATTTGCTAAAAACAGGTCAGCTCAGCGTGGCTTCATCTAGAGCTCTCTCAGCATGGAACAACAAATGTCAGCACAAGGTGTCCCCTGGGTCCTATGTTGTGATGTATTTTCTTTGTTTTCTTGTAACAATCACAAAGCTAACTACAGTTCTTGATTACGATTCTTTCTTTTTTTAGTTATTCCTTTTACATATGTGGCTACATACAATCAGACACATTCATTAACATACTATAGATGTTTCTTCAATAGCACTTTAAGAACTTGCTTAGTATTAATCAAGAGTCATCTCCAGTGACTCTTCTGAGACATCCTAGAATCATTCATCAACCAAACTAGGTTGGATTTTAAAGACAGATATACATAGCATTTAAGAATTTGCTAGATTTGAGTATCAGTAGCTCATGTCTATATTCCTACCTACTCAAAGTCGAGGTTTTAGGTTCAAAATCAACCCAGAATGACCTACTTGAGAGATTTTTATCTCTAGATAACTAGATAAAAGGCAGGAAGTGGATATGTTATTCAATGGTAGAGTAAGAGCTTGAACAAAAAAAATGAGTGCACAGAAAGAATGTAAGAGTAACAAGAAAGGAGAAGGAAGAGAGAGGTGAGCAGGAAGAGGAGAAGGAAAAGGAAGAGGTGGAGGAGGAAAAATGAAGATTTATTAAAGGAGGATATTTTAATAAAATTATCATCAATAGCTATCTTCTATGAAATACTTCGTTTACTGTCTCCTGTTGTCATGTGGGAATTGAGAATTTGTTAATGCTCAATAAGAAGAGAATGTGTGTTATATAATTTTTAAAATTTCTTTTAATATTTCATGCTACAGCATAAAAAAGGAGACAAGATATAAAAATTCTTTGGGCACTTAACATTAATCATATATAAAAATATATTAGAAAATCCTGTTTCGGATTTCAGGATTATTATTAATATTCCCATTTATTTAAATCTTTATAAGAAAGCTGATAGCTTTTAGTAGTCTGTAGATTTGCTATAACCTGAGACTGAATGACTCAAAAACAGAAGTTATTTATTTTTTCTATTTCTGGAGAATAAAAGTCCAAGAGTAAGTTGGCAGCAGATTTTGCTTTTCCTGAGCTGTCTCTTGGTTTACAGATGGTGCCTTTTCACTAAGCACTTGTTTGATCATTCTTTATTGCTATTTTCATTATTTTTATGCCAGTCCTGGGGTTTTCACTTGGACTTGAATCTATAGTTGAGATTTTTCTTTCAAGGCTAGTGCTCTACCACTTGATTCAAAGCACCACTTTCAGCTTTTACTAGTAATTTGCTGGAGAAAGACTCACAGATTCCTGCATAGACTGGCTTCTACCAAGTATCTTCAAATCTCAGCCTCCTGGGGAGCTAAGATTACAAGCCTGAGCCATTGACTCTTGTCCTTTTATGATCGTACTTTTCCTCAAGAAGCTCAATGTTTTCCTGTGTTTCCATAGTTCTTCCTGTTACAAAAGATAAAGTCACATTGCTTAGTACAAACTAAGCTAATTAATTTAAGTGAAGTAATTGTTTTAAGTTTCTATCCCCAAAACACAGTTCATTTCTGAGAGGTTAAGAGTTATGAATTAAAATATTTCACCTTGTTATCTGATATATTTTATATGTGCTTAATTGGTTATTTGATATTGGATAGGGAAGGGGGGAAATCAAGATAAGGGGGGGAGGGAAATGAGGACCATGTTATAAGAAAGGGTATCAATGTTTGTGAAGTTATGTACCTTCTATCTGGTGAATATAATGTAACCCTTCTATTAATCACAATAAAAATTATTAAATAAAAAATTATGGATTAGTTAATAATTCTGTTTAACCCATAGCAATAGCAAGTCATATAGAGCTCCTTCGTCCAAAAAGTATTGGAAGACATGGGTTTTTTTGTTGTTTGTTTGTTTGTTTTTGCCAGTCCTAGGCTTACGCTTAGGGCCTGAGCACTGTCCTTGGATTTTCTCAAGACTAGAACTCTAACACTTGAGCCTCAGCACCACTTCTGGCTTTTTTCTATATATGTGTTACCGAGAAATTGAACCTGGGTCGTGGTGCATGCGAGGCAAGCACTCTACCACTAGGCCAAACTCCCGGCTAAAGACATGGTTTTTAAGGAATGCTAATGAAATGGACTTTTTTTCATTTTATTATCAAGGTAATGTATAAAGGAGTTAGAGTTACATCCCCCAGATAGTGGGTGCACTACTTATCACGCATTGATATCCATTCTCATGTTTTGGTCCCCATTTCCCTCCCTTTACCCCTCTCTCAATCATCTTGTTTTCCCTCATTCCCTTTTCTATTTCAAATAAAATATATATACAATATACCAGGTAACCCATTCAGATATAGTAACAATATGAGATTAACCAAAGGGAAACAAAGGAAAAGAGAAATGACATAATACAATATGACAACAATCACTCAAGATAAAGCTCTTGTTTCCATATCCTAGAGACCCTTCCATTTAGTCTCAACCTATATGATCTAATGTTTTTGTCCCCTGTTCCCTCTCTCACCCCCTCCCAATCATCTTGTTTTTCAACCTTTCCTTTCCTATTTCAAATAAACAAACATGTACACGAAAGGGCAAAAGAAAGAAAAGAGAAATAATGTCGTACATTAAGAACAACAATTACACAAGGTAAAGCTCTGGTTTCTATATCCTAGGGATCCTTTCATTTAGTCTCATCCTATATGACCTTATGTACCTAGGTTTTGCTCTATTGTAAACCTCTGCTAGGAGAGTCCTAGATGTGTACTAATTATTACAAATGAGGGAAACCTTTGAGCCTATGTTCCTTTGGGTCGGCTTAGTTCATTTAATATCAAATTTTACATAATAACATGATTTGAAGAATAGGAAACGAGTTGATGTGAAACCAACAGTATAATCAATTAAAAGTTTCCTGACTTCAAAGGTAGGGTAGGTCTTTATCCTTCTGCTCTAAGTATTTTTCTAGTTTTACCTATGCTCAACATTTCACATAAAAGAAACAAAAATATGACCTCTTTTGTAAGGTTATCATTTCACTTAGCATATTTCGAAGGTATATCTGTATTGTAGCTTCAACCTTTGCTTTGAGCAAATTATATTCAAGTATCTAAGCATATCAAATTTATTTAGTCTTAAATTTTAAATGGATGGATTATATATATATATATTTAAATTTATTTTTATTTAGTAGTCTCATGAAAAAACAGACACATTATTCTTTTTGAATTATATCCTACTAAGTTTTCCCATCCCAAGAAATGAAAGTTATAGTCTACCATGTTACAGTGTTTATATTTTAATAAAGAATAGTTTCAATAATACAATTGTAATGCTACCTCTCTGTATCTATGTATGTATATATGGATATTAATGAATTAATTTGATCATGAGAGGAAGTGTTTTCGACTCATAGAAAATGAATTCATGATTACACCCATTATTGTTTATCTATGATTTCCTATAAATAATGTTCTGTCATTACTGATTCAAAGTGAATCTTGTCTCTATCACTTAGGTTAAGATCTATATAACTCTTTTTAATCATAATCAAAGACATTCATGTCTAAGCTGTAATCACTCCTTAGGCAGCATATACATGCAGACTGATATCATGATTAACTGTAGGAGATTTTATATTCACTGTTCCCAAGGATCTTCTATAATTATAAATCTGGATCAAAACTATGCAAAGGATATAGATATTTTCCTGATGTTTTAAATTATTTTTATTTAGCCTGTAGCTTATAATGTAAGGGTTATAAAATAAATGCTAATGAAGCTACATTTTAGTTTGCTTCCTCACTGACTTTTCAAAAAAATCTAATCAGTATGCATTTGATACTGATAAAATTATTCATATACTAGCTTAATATTTTATTGAACAAGATGCACCATGTTAGACATTAAATATTGATAACAATGAATTGTTTTATGGAATACCCCTTCTTTCCTTCCTTCCTTCCTTCCTTCCTTCCTTCCTTCCCTCTTTTATTCCCTCCCCCTCTCTTTCTCCTTCTTTCCTTTGTCCTTCTTCCTTTATTTTTTTGTTGATCTTGGGACTTGAACTCAGGGCCTCAGTGCTGTTTCTGAGCTTTTCTGCTCAATGCCAGCACTCTACAACTTTGAGACACAACTCCACTTATGCCTGGACTGGCTTTGAAACATGATCCTCAGATATCAGCCTCCTGAGTATTTAGGATGGCAGAAATTAGGCACCGGCTCTATTTTCTTTCTTAGGTAGGTCTGTTCTTCATGTCTGGATTTAATCATGAGTTTTTGCTGATGTCCACTGAATCTGTACTCAGTGGCCAAAGTCTGTATGAATTCATTCTTCAAAACAGGAAATCCATTGAGAGATTTATATGTTTATGTGCCTACACTCTTACTATTTGAAAAATTGTATCTTGGACCTTAATTGATTAAATAAAGAATACGCATTCTTATGATGTGGTCTGTTGAAAGGCTCGGCTCATAATGAAACTTCCACATGAAAGCGTGAATAATTTATTCAATCAGCTTCTAAAATATGGAATTATGTGTATGAAATTTATAGAAAACACTCCAGCAATAGTGAGAAGAATTAAAAAGAAAAAAAATCCAAGTGAAAGTGGAGAGACTAGATCACATCAGACTTATGGAGGAAATGGAAGCAAAGTGTGTTTGCCATCTTTATAATAACACGATAAACTGAAGCCACTCTTGCGAGCAGAGAAGAAATGGTCAGATGCCCATCATAATTCAATCCAGTACACTGAAACTACATATCTGAAGTGACAGCAAAGATTTTTAGTCCAAACAGAAACTTGCACAGGTTAAAATCTTAAGTGTCATTATGGTGGTAGAAGACATGGATACATCTTTGAAGCTGAATTCAGTGCTCTCCTTGGAATACATACTCAGTAAACTCTAGGAGGTTTTCAGGAAAGATTTTTACAACTTCAGCAAATAGGACAAAGTACTTGGTTTTGTATCTCAAGTATACAGCTAGTTTACCGTGTGCAGATACAAGGTTATTAAACAAAGCTATTTTAAATTTACAATTTAACAATGAAGGGACTAACATTCAGAATTGCAGTGTTACATATTTAATCCAATAGCCAGAGAATGTCATATGAATACTTTAAATTACATAAGCAATTAGATGATCTGCTATTTTTACATTCAATATCACCTCAGATTAGTCATAGTAAATCATAATTATTCAGAGAGAAGCAGTTGTAAAAAATACCAGCAAAACTGAACATGACTATTTCTTCAGAAGATTCAATTTATGAAATTTTCAATTAGAATGAAGTTTGGAACACTAAATATTTTGAATATTTTTATTATTTTAAATATTATTTCCACAATCCATATGGATTTTTTAAAACATTATTGCTTAATTATGTATGTGCCAATATATAAAATAATTAAATAGTAATGTGGAGCTTTGCATGGCTACAACCAGTCAGGCAGATCTTTATGTATTAAGGTAGAAAAATCAGTGAAAATACAAATTTACATAAAAATTATTATTTCCATTCATGAAAATGTATTTCTCCTGTTATAAGACCTCACTGGAAATAAACAGTAAACACCATAGGACAAATGTACATACCATTCTAAAATAGATTGCCCAATCTGTTAAAATGATATAGGCATGTCATAAAAAAATAACCACTATCAATAGTCTTTTAAACGGATGGCATTTTAAATGATTATGAAGATTAGACATTTTCTATATAATTAAAGTTTGTAATAACCTTTGTGTAAGCAGTCTTATTTCTCCCTGTTATTCCTCCAAAGTGATTTTGGTCACCATTTCTTTTACATAATTCTCCTGCCTCTATTCTATCCCCTTTCTCATATATCTTCTACAGAACTTAATTCATTTTGCTTCTTCCTTCCTCTCTGGTTTGCAAAACTCATTTTCAGCACAGAGCTAAGTGCTTTGGGTCTCATTCAAAAGGAGGCCCATGGTGTGGCTTCAATGTGCTTTCTCCTACCAGGGCAGGACTTACAACAAATTCTTATTCATGTTAAAGGATCCTATTCTAAGTAAGTTAAATTATGATGCAAATAAAGGCAACATTATTTAATTAGATTCAAATATGTTTCCACTGACTTTGTATTTGCCTAAGGAACATTTGCATCTTATCTGAAGATTTCTACATAGGAAAGTCAGCCTCTTTAACAAATGGTGCAAGGAAAACTATCTTCATTGAAGAAATCTTCAACTCGATCTTTTTTTTCAGGAATGCTAGTTTATTTTTGTCAGGAAGTATACAGAGGGGTTAAACCCTTTATTTTTTTTTAGCAATTTCTTTTTTTCATATATTTTTGATTGTAATTAATAGAAGGGTTACATTATATTGACCAGATAGAAGGCACACTGCTTCACAAATATTGATACCTTTTCTCATGTCATGGTCCCCATTTAACTTCAACTCAATCTTTATCCATTAATTCAAACTGGATCAAAGACCTCAGTGTAAGACCTACATCCATTAAGACATAAAAGATTAGGACTCCTTCACACAAATAGGAATTTTCTAAGTCAAGATCCAAAGCATGGTAAATGAAAGACTTGATAAATGGGACTGCATAAAAATAAGAAGTTTCTGCATGACAAGTGATGTAGACATACAGGGATGAAGAGGAGAATGAGAGAAAATCATGGAGTGAAGAATTCAATGCAAATCCTACAAAATTAATAAGAGTGAGGGAAGAGAGGATGGTTGAAAGTTCTGAAAGAGCTTTGATCAGCATGTGTTATTATATTCATAAACTGCTTTGTTAAATGATAACTCATTTGTACAAGTTCTTAAGGCAATAAAAACAAGAATAACCTACTATCTGGCAAATATCATGTAATCCTTTTATTAATTACAATAAAAATATTTTAAAAAAGAAAATAAAATTTGAGTAATGTTATTTAGGGTATCATGAAAAGTTATATAATTTTCAGCTCCATATGATTAAGTTATATAATGGAATGTTTCAATTTCCCTGGAAAGGAAAATTATAGGAGTTGTTTAAGGCATTTTACATGGTTTTAGAAACAGAAAACTGATCTTGACATTGAAAGACGTAGATTAAAAAAATACCCGACATTTTGTTGCTCGATGAATTTAAACAGGTCTCATGAAATGCTTTAAGAACCTGGTGCAGTATGAACTATTATTATTCACTCAATATTCTTGGCATTGCTGAGTTAGAAAAGACATAGAAAGTCCTTTATATGTACTTCATTTCAATGAGAATGAACACCTTTGCTCTGATTTCCCATGTGCTCTTATTATTCTTTACGGAATCTCTCCCAGGTGATGTCCATTTGCTCAATAGCAAGTCTGCACATGTTCTGTTTACTGCTCTTTGTCATGCCTAACCCTCATCTCTACTGACAAAGTTGAAGCTGACAAAGTAGTGCTACTCAGTTTGTCACAACAACTTGGAGACAACCTATCTTCCTAATTATGTACCATTATGTAACACCTTGTTCTTATAACACGGATATTACTCAGAGGAGTTCATAAAATGGTGCCTGCTTAATATACTGAAATTTGGGGATTTGAAATTTGTCCCACAAACAAATAGAAAGCATAATGATTCCACACTCTCCATTATCTTCTTCTTTTTCAGATATCACCAGTTAGCTCTGCCCTAAAATAAATGCAAACATACAGATCAGAAGTACATTAGCTAAAAATTAATATGTGAGATATTATTTTTGTACAGGCAATAGAAGCTAGAACTTTTTGTATGCTCAGCTAATGGCCTTACCAAGTAAACTATGTACCAGTCCTGTAACAGATTTATTAAGGAAGTTGAAGAAGGGTTTCATTTCACCATTTCCCAGTGTCTTGGTGATTACATAGGAGAGCCCCAATATGTAAACTCTCTATTTTGGCTAAGGATGAGGAACTGTTCTACTCTTACAGTATCCACCACTATCTAAGAGTTGCCTCACCTAGGAATTTCTGTGTATGTGGGGAGAATAGTTTGAGTATTGTAGGGAATGTTACCCAGGAGTTAAGTATTAAAAGCAAAACAAGGACATGTATACAAAATAGACATAATATTCACTAGCATCTTTTTGTCAGTCTTGAAACTTCTCAGGTAAAAGAAATGAAAATCAGTGTATGCAATTAGCTTAAATAAGAAAAGATGTGCTTCTTAAAGTTTCGTATGAGTTATCCTAGAACCACAGCATGTCCTCAGACATTCTGTTATCAAAGATGCAAGGAATCTTTGGCCATCTAAATTGTAGTGAATTTTTGTGTGGTTAATTTCTATATAAATTGCATACTGATTTTTAAGTAGGTTTTGTTGGCCAATAAAACTACCTGAAAGAGATACTGCCCAAGTTGGTAAATGTAATAGAGGACATATGCATCCATCTAATTTCCTTATCTTACTTCTACTCCATATTTACTTACTACCCACGATAAAGGTTCCTCATAGTATACTTAAGAAAAAAAAGATCTGTACTTATCACTCTTACAAAGTGACTATTATGCGGATGCATTTGAGCCCTCACCATTTTTTTCCATGAAAATAAACGATAGTATCTCAGAACATTTAATGCTAAATAGTATGACATTTCCTGCAACTCCTGGGGATTCTTGAGGCATTAGTAAAGAAAATATTGAATGCCTAATAGGCTATGTGTTAGACTTGAATAATTAATTTCTTAGTTCTTAAGGAAGCTCCATATGCAGAGATGAGATAGAAATAAGTATTCGTAGCTCCTAGACAGTTGTTAGTAGAATGAGAGGAATTTTAGGTTAAGTTACAAAGTGGTTTTTGATTGACTAAATCAGCCTTTGCATTTTAAATACTGATGGTGAAAGCCTACAATTTGCCATTCAAATAATGAGTTAAAGCACTTCTAGATTTTGTAAGATTGGGAGTATAAATAGAATGGATTGGCATTCTATGACACAATCCTTAGCTATTCAGGAGGCTGTTGAGATCCAAGGATCATGATTCAAGGCCAGCTGAAACAGGAATGTCCTTGAGAACCTTCTCTCAAAATAGCCACCAAAGAGCTGGATATAGAGTGGTGTCTCAGTGTGGTAAAGTGCTATCATGAGCACAAAAGCTCAGGGAATGAGCCAAGTGGCAAATTCAAGTTCCAGGAATGGTATCAAACTCACTCCCCCCAAAGTCACTAATTCCAATTATTTAATCTTCTTTTCTCTATTCAATTAGAAACTTCCAAGCCCAGAAGAAGTATCCCCTGATTCTAGCCTGGCTTCCAGCAATATAATGTAGTTTTAGGTGATACTGTAGGCAGCACATGTATAGTGGAATGGAAAAGAACAAAGTTAGAGAGGAATTCATAGTTTAAGTGGAAATGACACCTTCCTTTCTAGAGAAAAATACCTATTCTGAAGTAATGAAATCTCAACTAAATAGAAATATTTGTGGTAAATCAAAGAACATATTAGCTTTCAGTAGATTTTTTCTTCAAATATATAGAAAAAGCCATTTATATATAGATACTTGGAAGAGGTTGTAAAAATGGATCTTGCCAATAGAGGAAAATGAGTCATAAAAATAGACTTAGAAATGATTTTCAGATATAGTCTCAGTGTAAAAAAAAGGAAAAATTAGGAGAGATAGGATAAGTGTACACAAACATCACTTCTGAAAAGTGGAAAGATAAAAGTTGAGATGGTGGAAGTCAATCATAATCCTGGTTTTATGCTGGTTTGTTGTTGATTGTTTGTCTTTCAAGTGATCAGAGTGAACATCGAAAAACATTGCATGTTCTCTCCTGCTGTGTTTTCTTTAAATTTTATTTGCTCTTTTATTTTGTTGTTTGCTTTTCTTAAAGACTCTTACAGGGGATTCATCATGCCTATCTCAGTAATATTGCTTATATTATACTTTTGATTAACTTCCCCTCCTCTCATATAGTGAGATGGACAAGGTGTTTAGATGTTATTGAAATTGGGTGAAAACATAAGGTTGTATTAGGGCAAAGAATACCTTGAGAATAACAATAATTCTTATTTGAACACCGTGGGATAGAAAAATCAATACATAAGTGTATCATAGCAGACAACAAAGAAACTACTTTTTGACAATGGAGATGACATAGGGGTGAAGAGACTATCTTAAATTCTTCTAGGACGTAAAAAAATTCTGTCCTACATGAGGAAAATGGAATCATTGCTGTGTATATGGACTTTGAAAACCCAGGATTTCCAACAGCCTGAGCTCCAGTCCAAGGGGTTATATTCTGGCACCCTTTGTAATCACGTAAAATAATAAAAAATAATGTAACCATATAAATATGGTCTTATTGCTCCAGAGGAATGGCTTATAGTCTGAAATGGGATATACTTATCCCAAATAATGGAATTCAAATATCACAGTTTACCTTGATTATTATCTTTGAGAGACCTTTTAGCTTTCAGGAAAATTGGAAGACCACTGAAACAAACTGATGCCAGGCACACCATGACACTAATAATCAGCAGAACCTCAAGGTATCACCTCCATGGGCACACATTTTGGTGGTTAGTGAAAAATCATTATTCTTTTTCAGATATGGGCATGCATATAAACCAGGTGGGAGATATTTCTTTCCCTGAAGCTTAGCTTGATATTCTGTATACTTTTTAGGTTCATAGCTTTCTTGTATGGAAGTTTTATACTTTTAATTTTTCCATGTGACATTCTCAGATGCAGATTTTACTGTAAAATTAACATTGGTACTTTCAAAATGTAAAGTAGATTTATTTCAGGTCAAGTAATTTTAATATATAACATAACAATAATAAATGAAAAAAATTCTTTTTGTGTGTGTATGTACCATACACACTTTTGCTTGTACTTAGGGCTTGGGTCCAGTCCCTAAGTAATTTTGCTCAAGTTAATACACTACCACTTGAATCACAGCTTCATTTCTGACCTATTCGATGAGTCTCAGGGTTCTTCCTGCCCAGGCTGGCTTCAAACTATGATCTTTATTCTCAGCTTCTTGAGTAGGTAGTATTGCAAGTGTGAATTACTGGCCTGATCTTCTAAAGACTGTTTCATACAGTGTATTTCTATGTTTATGAACAATTTTTCTTCATTTTTCAAACACTACTCAAGGACATATTATAAGGAAGTGTTGTTCTATATACTTAAGATTTTTTTTGTGTCACCATCGCTATATTTAAGGCCAATAATAAGTTTGACTTTTTTGTTTCTCTTGTCAGATTAAAAAAATAATCACTTGAAATATACTGATGCTGTATGTCTATCAGTAGCTTTTCTGTCATAGATTAACAACTGTGGACTATGATATCTTGGTATTATGATTTAGATCTTAAATGTCCCATAATCTTGATTATTATCCTGTGGCACTACTGAGATATATAAAATTTGGAGGCATCAGGGTCAAGTGGAAGGAAAGTATGAAAGCAGATTGGGAGAAGGATCTTGATGAGGATAGTGGGATTGATTCTTCTCTCCTTTGTCTCCATCTCTCTTTATCCATCTGTTTTTTTTTCTCCTTTCTGATTTTTACCCTTCCTGAGGTCAATAGTGTTACTGATCACGTGTTCTCAGTCACAATGTTCTGTCTCCACACAGACCCAGGGTTACAGAGATAACCAACTATGAACTAAACCATGGAAATCATATACTGAAAATTCTTGAGCCAAAATAAATCTGTCCTCTTTAGGAGATTGTTTATCTTAGGTGTTTTGTCACAGCAGTAGAAATGTGATGCACTCACATATATAAACTATGTACAAACTGTAATTGAAGAGCTATAGGACAAATAAAAGGTCAATGGTACTAAATAAAAGAGGTGGTTGTTTTAATAAATTAACATGGAAAGATTTATGTGATAATTAATAAATTATATTTATTTATTTCAACCAAATTCAACCAAAAAGTCATAATGTGTGGTAGAAGCTGGTGGTGTCAATACAAGTGGATATACTCATGGTTTTATTAATATTGAGATTAACAAGTAGTCCTCAAGATCCCATATTATGAGGAAGAAAGAAAAGAAACATCAGTACATTTCAAAAAGAAAGTAGGCTATATGTAAGTGAGAGAAATATATTGAGTGCCATGAACAGAAATTGGGTATTTTTTTATAAGTTATAGGATGTAAAATAAATCTTAAACTCCAATTAGGGTCTGAAAAGTCAGAAAGGGAGAAATAAAGTATTCATATAATGCTACCGAATTAAGCACTTCTGTGTAGCTCAGAATATTCATGAACATTGTTGAGAATGGCAAAAAAGAACAATTTGTTTAGAGTTGTCTACATTACGCCTGAGAAGCAAAATTGTAATGCTAGGTTTTAATAGAGTAACATGTTAAGTGATAGTAGGTGATGAGACAAGGAGAAAAAAATGAGCAAGGGTAAGGAAATATAAGGAAATTAATTTTGGAACATTTTTTAGAAAGACATGTATAGGAGGGATTAGAAATACGAGAATCAGAAAGAAATTTTATGACCAATTAAACTATCACACATACCACAAAAATATAATATATGCAAAAATATGTTTAAGAAGGAGATGTTAACTACCTTGATTAATGATAGCATGCCATCTACAAGTTTGCATCATCACACAGCACCATATAATTGATGCAGTCAAAATAATAAATTTAAGCTGGGTGTGGTGACTCACACCTGTAATCCTAGCTACTCACAAGGATGAGATCTGAGGATCTCTGTTCAAAGCCAGCTTGGGCACATAAGTCTGTGAGACTCATCTCCAATTAACCACCAGAAAACCAGAACTGTCACTGAGGCTCAAGGGTAGGGCAGTAGCCTTGAGTTGAAGAGCTCAGGGACAATGCCCAGGCACAAAGTTCAAATTCCACGACTGACATTTGGATAAATGCCCAGAAATGGGATTGCTGGGTCATATGGGAGCTCTATTTCAGTATTTTGAAGAACTGCTATACTGCTTTCCATAGTGTCTGAATGAGTTTACATTCATACCAACCGTTCTGGCCACATCCCCGCCAGCATCTGTTGTTACTATATTTCTTCATAATGGTCATTCTAACTGGAGTGAGATGGAATCTCAAAAATGTTTTGATACATTTCTTGTATGGCCTGAGATGTGTAGCATTTATTCATGTGTCTATAGGCCATTTTTATTTTCTTTTCAGAGAAGTCTCTTTAAATCTTTAGCCTACATTTTAATGGGGGTTGTTTCTTTGAAGATTTGTTTTTAAAAGATTCTATTTTTTGAGCTGTAGATATATTTTAAATATGAGGCCCTTGTCTGTTGGTGGTTAGTGAAGATCTTCTCCCATGCTGTGGGCTTTCTATTTAACTTGCTAGCTATGTCCTTTGCCATACAGAAGCTCTGCAGTTTAATGCAGTACCATTTGTCCAAATTTTCTTTAATTTGTTGTGTTTCTGGGCCTTTATTAAAAAAGTTTCAGCCTGTGCCAAGGAGGACTAGTGAATCTCCTATTCCTTCCTGTAAAGTTTTCAAGGTATCTGGTTTTAACTAATTTGCATAAGGGAATATCAGTATTTTCTATCACTTTTACCTATTATACTATTTTAAGAAAATGAAATATTCCTTGAATTACCTGTTCACATGTAATTATATTCTTTAAGTTTTTGGTTGGACTTTTCTTCCAAATACATAAAAATATACATGACTTCCATATCTTCCCAGAATATATTTTTAAAGTGTATTTTCACAAACAAAAATAATGTTACTATATTTTTCAACTATTTTACTAAAAAGTTGTGATTTTCATTACTTCTCAATGTTTTAGCTAAGGTCACAGTTAAAGGTATTATTTTATATAGTACAAATTATAGTCTGATAAAAACATAACAATATAAATTACTGCAGTAATGAAGTATTACAGCAGTGATACCAATTTATCACTCTTATATTTTGTTTTCTCTTTAATTCAGTCGTTTTGTTAGAAACAGAAACAATTAACATGTGCTACACACAAATTAATGCTGTTAGAAATACTTAGGTAAGTTCTATTTTAAGACTAACATTGTCAGATGGGCAAGGTACTACATGCTTGAAAATCCAGCAAATTGGATGATAGAGTCAGGAGGATAACAAATTCTAGGCCAACCTGAGCCAACCTGGCCAAAAAAAAAATAGTTGGTAAAGGATTAGCTAAATGATAAAGGTGTTTGCTGAAAAGCATAAAGTCCTGGTTCAATCTCTACTAACACACACACACACACACACACACACACACACACACACACACACACGCACACACACAGATTGATTGCAAGGCCCTATCCTGCAAAGGTTCCAGTCTGAGATTTTAATTTAATTTGGGCACCAATATGTTGTTCCTGAATTCTAGGGCCTCAGGAGCCTGAGAGTTAAACATGGGGGTTTGAAGCCAATCCTAGCAGAAATGTTGGTATGATTCCATAAAACCTAGTAAAATTCCAGACTAGAGGTGTTGCTTAAATTGGAGAAAGCCAGTCATGAGCAAGCAAGTTGAGCATGAGCATGAGGCCCCAAGTTTCAGTCCTGGTAATGGCAGAAGAAAGCAGATCCCACTTTAGGTGTTAAGCCAATTAGGGCCTCACTGGTGAATCCTGTCCAATTCAGTATTACATATCACACACCATATGTAGCAACTCTCACATTACTTTGTTCCTAATTATTTTCTGTGGTTTTCGTAGTGTCCCAGTTTGCTCACAGCTATAGACTATTTTTCCCTATAACACTTATTATGAATGTGCTTATTCTACAAGTGCAAAATAAGTCTAAATTGACAAACTCATACATTATATAGGCTAGTGCTGTTCATATTATAAATATATACATAAAATTTGAAGGCCACTGATTAAACATTAATCAGGGCTTGGCACAGAGAAGGTACTCGGTAAATGTTAGCCAAACAAATGAATAAAAGGCATTTATTTTTCAAGAGCTCAGGGAGGGAATGAATAAAATATTATGACATACAAATACAGCAGCTAGTAGAACCATATAATGTCTGGAAGCAAAGAATCCCTTATTGTAGCTAAAATTGGGTTGTATAGCTCTGAATCTGGTCAAGTCTGCTTCCTTCACATTCTTTTCATGAGAATTCCTACCCAATGGAGGATATATATATAATTACTTAAGAAGAAAACCATACTCTTTTATGTATTATCATGAATAGAACAACTAGAAACTTGTCCAAATGACAAAAATCCTACTTTGTTGTCTAGAAATAAAGGTATATTTATTTTTTTTAACTCAACCCGTTCCTTAACATCATTTACTTTTTCAATCCTCATATAGAATTCCCCTACTACTGGAAGCATAAAATAATCTCAATTCTTTAATATATTTATGCTTTATAGTATCATTTTCTGCTGTTTTTTATATAATTAAATGGCTATAGTTTTTATAGACCTATCTAATATTTACTTCTTTCTAAATTGTCTACTACCTTAGATTCCAGAAAGAATGTTTTTAAGTAGTACACTTGCCAAAACCCTGAAATCTCATTAAAACTTATGAGAAAACTTAGTCAAATAGTTATTACGTGATATAATACATAGTATAATTTATACAAGCATGATCAAAAAACAAACCTTCAAATTTCTAATTGTCTTGTAAACATTTGTCCTCAGTTATAATTAATAATAATTTTGCTTTTTTGAAAGGATTTTTGAAGTTGCAATTCTTGTATTAATTACCTATCAATAATATACTCTATTGGTGGGCATAATTTAATCAAATACAGTCTTTTAGGCAGGAGTTTTCTCTAAATTTGGGGGACATTGTTAAAATATCCATATTACTGAATGTAAGGTTCAGAGACAATGTGATCCCCATCCAAATTCCAATGATATTCTAAGCATAAATAGAAAAAAATTAACATGGACAAATGAAAGACTACAAATAGCCAAAGCAAATCTGACCCAGGAATGCTGGAGATACTTTGAACATAGTATAGAAATGTAGTAACAAAAATAGCATAGCAATGGCACAAAAATTGACACATTGACCAATGGAACACTAATAGTAATAGAAGATTCAGGAAAAAATCTCCAACAAGTACTGGTATCTGATTTTTGTCAGTAGCTTCAAAAATTTTATTGGGAAAGTGACACCTTCTTGAACACGTGGTGTTCACAACAGAGGGAGAAATTCTCTACTGACAGATGATAGCAATTAAGAAAAATTCTGCTCCAGTTAACCCACTGAATGATGAAGACATAAGAGAATCTATTTTGTTTTTCAGCATTGTCTAGGAATAAAATCTTATCAGAATATTGGAATATATTAATTTTTAGTGATTATGACAGGACTAGATATAATTTACAAATAATTAGCACCTAAAGAGGAAAAGAATATATCATGCATTTTAACACTGAATTTAGTGTAAAACATATGTAGATAACAATCAATTTCTAAATGTATCTGAAGTATATTTAAGTATATTTCAATTAGCAGTTTGAGTTGTTGTAAATATAATTTTCATAACACATAGCTGGAGTTTTAAAAGAGAACAGCTGATATTTTTGCCATTTGAATGTAAACTAAAATAATTCAAAGTAAAGAGTATTACAATTAAACAAATTTAATGAATTATTTAGAACCAAATTAAAATTTTTACTTACTTTGTCTTTATTAGTATAGAAATAGATATGGAAAAGATAAAAAGTAGAAAGGCAATAAGTAAACAATTCAATAATGGGTAAATAAATCTACAAATCTTAAGAGTGATAGTAAATTTCCATGCTTGTCTGAGACTACTCTCATTCAAACAAATGCTTTAACAGGCATTTCCTAAAAAAAATACAGATAACGAATTAGAACTATATTTTTTAAATTTTTTGTTGTTGTTGTTGTATGACCTGAAATCTGGGCCTGGGCAGATTCCTTGAGCTCAAGACTAGCACTCTACCACTTGAACCACAGCGCCACTACTGGTTTTCTAATGATTAATTGAAGATAACTGTTTCATGGACTTTTGTGCCCAGGCTGGCTTTTAACTACAGTCTTCAGATCTCAGCCTCCTGAGTAACTAGCCACTTTTGTTAAACAATATTATCTTGCTGGTACTTAAAAGATCCTCTTTTACAATTAAGGACATATATCTCTGCTTTGGCTAAATATAAACTTGATGTGAATAAATAAAGTTTTGCATTTGTTCATTTACAACTTTTGCAAGTCTTATTCAGAAAACATACAAAGTCCAGACAAAAGATTTATGGCTTAATTTGCTTTCATTGTACTAGTCATTTAACAATTTTCTCAACAATCATGGCATGTATTTGTCTTGAAGAAATTTTAGTGAACCTTAAACATATACCATTCCCTCCCCAACTAACATGCCAATTGTTGCTGAGAGCTGTGTTTTTCTTTTTATGCCCATAGAAAGAAACCTTACTTGAGGTCAGTGTTGAAAATTACAGATCTTGAAATTATCCCCAGCAAGTCCATATTACTTAGACTGATGCGAAATGCAGAAATCTGTAATTTAAATGATTTTGATATAGGTGGGTTGAAGGTTATAAAAAGGGTGGCTAAAGAAAATTAAAAAAAAATAGCTGGTTGCTGGTGTGGCTCATGCCTATAATCCTAGCTACTCTGGAGACTGAGATCTGATGATTATGGTTCAAAACCAGTCCAGGGAGAAAATTCTGTGAGTCTTGGTTCCAATTAGGAGCCAAGAATCTAGAAGAGGAGGTGTGGCTCAAGTGTTAGAGCATTATGGTTGAGTAAAATAGCTCACTAATATTACTCAGTCCCATTCCCTCTAAGTTCAAGCACCGGATCTCTCTCTCCCTCTCACTCTCCCTCTCCCCCTCTCTCTCCCTCTCCTTCTCCCCCCTCCCTCCCTCCGTCCTTCCCTCACTCTCTCTCTCTCACACACGAATAGAAATAGATCATTTATACATCTTCTAAAGAATCTCTATGGTAGCTGGGCGTGGTAGCTCACTCCTGTAATCCTAAGCAGGAGGCTGAGATCTGAGGATCATGGTTCAAAGCCAGCCTGGGCACTAAAGAACCTGAGACTCTTATCTCCAATTAATCACTAGAAAATGGGAAGTGGGGCTTTGGCTCCAGCTGAAGAGTTCTGGGACAGTGCCTAAGCCCAGAGTTCAAGCCCCATGACGCCCTCCCACACACAAAGAATTTCTATGATACATAGTCTAGATATGAAGTATATCTATAGGATTTTTAGGGAAAATTAGGCAGGTGATTTGTGATTCGTTTTCTGGAGGTAAGTTTCCATTACAAAATTTGGAATTTCTCTGTCACGATTTTATATTTCTCATACATTTCTACCTTTACTTGGCATTATATCGCTGAAACTAAAATTGCATCTCATGTGCTCATGAATCTAACCTATTCACTTCTGTAGAATATCTGAAAAATTTCTTTCTTCTTCATTTATATTTGGCATTTGCTCTTAAGTCTATTGGAGTGGACTATTGCATTTTACTACTTCCTGTGTGAGTAATAGTGGTACGTTAAAACTATAAAAGGATACTTTAAGGTGTTTCTGGATTCTTTAGCAAGAATCCTGTTTGAGGCAAAATAGTATTCTTGTTTTATTACCATAACAAAGAGCTGAGATTTGTTGAGTAAAGGTTTATCTTGTCTCATAATTTTAGATATTTCAGTCTGTGGTATATTGCTTTGATCCTCTGGAGCCTGGGATCAGGCAGTAGACCATAATGAAAAGTGCATGAGATAAGCTACTTTCCCATATTATGCTAGCTGGAAAAGGCAAAGTAAGATAGAAAAAGCTGAAGACCTACAATCCTCCTTGAGGGCAAATTCCTTGTGACCAAATATCTCCCACTACACGCTACATCTTAAGCAGAATCTTAACTACTATGACCATTAAGCTATGACTCCAAAGACTTAACCATTTTCTGAATGAGTAAATGGACCATTTTTATCCGTATCTATTCCTAGATCATTGAAAAGAATCTATAATTGAGGTCAACCATCTTCTATCATATGTCACTTGCACAATGCAAGAAACTCCTGTTTTCCTGCTTCAGATTTCATTGTCTGCATTTTAAATTCTTTTGGCAATACCACAAACAGAATGAGCCTTTGAAAAATATGTATCAAATTGTTTAACGCCTATGTTCAAATCCAAGCAGTGGGTTTTCATTTCCTACCAAAAATGGGCCATTTTTTTCCAGTGGCCTTCTAAGCCAAAGCCATTCCTCTCTCTTAGCATTTCAGTAACTCAGCCTTCCTTGCCGATGCTCAAACAATTAAATCCCAGATTCTGTTGTTTCACATTAACCTTCAATGCTAATTCTCTCAAATTTTAAAGATAATTGTTTATTTCATTTTGCCAGTGAAACTTACAACACATTATTTAAAATGACAAAAACATGTCCTCTTGACCTTATAATTGTTCTTTGTGTCATCTCTTTCAATGCTAGAACATTTAGATACAGTCCCTATATGTCTTTATATAGAATATATAAGCTATAAATTATGTAGATATATAAATTTATTATATAGCTTTTATTTTTATAATTTGCTGCTCTCCCTAAAATACATATTCATAGAATCTACCGTATTTTCAACAAATATCTATTATTAGCCCCAAACGCAAGCACATCGGAGAAGTGAAATAAACCAGGAATGAGTAGACTTCAAAGTTATAAGAACATTTTATTAGGGGAAAGCATATAATTATTCTGATATTTGGACATTATTTCTGAGTTTTTTAGTGCTAAGTTCTCTTTGCAATAGAACAGAATTTAATTTGAATTTCTCATAGTATACTTTAGCTGTGAAATATAAAATGTGAATGAAAGAGTCAACTTGTATTTTTTATTAAGCCTGTAATAATAGAGGGCACCTCCTGGAAATGAAAGTGGTGGTTTTGTGACTCTATAGTGTAACCATGATTTTGCCCAGTAGGTAGTAAACATATGGAACTGATTCACACAACCTGATCTGACTGAAAATTCCACAAAAATTGAAAAGAGCTTTAAAAGCATTCTTGAATCACATAATCTTTTTTGGTGCTGATTTCCTGACATTAGCATCTCATATGGAAATTTCCTATCCCACATCTATTAAAATTATTAGTAGTAGCTAGAGCTTGACATAATCTAGCAGACACTTTTCTAATGCTTGCTAAAATTTGTGAACCATTAAAGCGACATTATCCAGTACTACTCCCTACTGATATCCTGGGAAGGAAAAAATATCCACAGATTGCACATGGAAATAGTGCATATTGAAAACACGCAGGATTAATCTAATTCCATGGCTCAACTCTTCATAAATTTTACTGATTTAAGTGTGTTGATGACATATAATGAGTGATTGTTGTCCTTAATGTACTATGTTATCTCTCACCTCTTTTGTGTCCCTTGGTTATCACATATTGTTAGAGTATTTCACCTTGTTATCTGATATATTACATATATGTGTTTTAGGTTATTTGAAATCAGATAAGGAATGGGCGAAAAGATGAGGGGCAAGGGTGGGGGAAGGGAAATGGGGACCAAGACATGAGAAGGGTTATCAATGTTTGTGAAGTAATGCACCTTCTATCTGGTGAATATAATGTAAAAAAAGTGTGTTACTTGAATTGAAGTTAGGAGCATATAAGTTTAGGGACAGTTTGGCATTTGTGATAAGGTACATGGTCTTTCCTTAAGTCAATATATTTGCTCTGACATAATTCAAGGCAATAAAATATTATGAAAACAAAATTCTAATGTACAGTAGAAGATGAGTTGCTGATGAGACTCTAGATGTAATACTCATTTCTGACAATGCTAATTTATTTTCTAAAATGCTATGCATTATTTATTATGTATAATAAAAGTATTCTTTTATTATTTTTATATTCAAAAAGCTTCATATTGATGAATCAGAACCTATCATCTGAATAAAGTCATGCATTTATCATGTCTGAAGTTCTACAAAGTATTCCTATTTCACTTTGACCTTTGAGCTTACTTTCTGTACCTTTGATCACATACTAAACAAAGGTACTGAGTTGATACTCAGGAACTGAGTGTTGATAATTACTTGACAATAAATGGCATAGTTGTTATATAGGGAATATTCATTCATGGAGATCTCTGATTTATCATACCTCAAGTCTTATTTAGTCTACAGATTATTAGGATTTTTTTTCCAAGGGGATGGTATTTAATATCTTAGTAAGACCTGACTTTTTGAGTTCATTTCAGCTTAATCTTTATGACCAGGGAAAAATGTGTTCAATTCTGTCCTCATAATTTTAAATACTGGTATGATAACAAATATTGAGTTTTGAACATTCTTTGTGCAACAGAGGTACAACAATCATTTTGTGTATTCATTTCATAATTTATAAAGGAAACACAATGTGAAATTACAAGGCATAGTAATAAGAAGGCTGGTGTTTAAATTAATAATACTTAAAACTTAAGACTCAGATAGGTGGCTTTTACCTGTAATCCTAGATACCCACGTGGCTGTGAATGGAGGACAGTGTGGTTCAAATCCAGCCCTGGAGGAAAGAGTGTGAGACTGTTTTCTCCAAGTGGAAGAGTACCATATTTGAGTGATAAAGTTGAAGGGACAGTGCTCAAGCCTGAATTTCAAGACATACATGGACACACACACTTACATAAGTACCACAAACCCATTTTGTTTGTGGAATTATTATGTGGGGTTTTCTCCAGGCATTTACTCTATTCAAAAGTTAATTAATAAATTTCTAACCCAAAATTTAAATTTCTATTTGCATGTTACAGAGCTCACTGAGAGACTCTTACTCACTTCCACATTGTTGTCAGTTGTGACAAAACATTGTGTGATGGGCTGAGTGTTTCCCTGGATATGATTTTGTGAAAATATGCCACTGAGAAAACTAACAGTGAAACAAAGTCACATTAATAGTGAAAATGTTTAATTTGCATGCAAAATAAAAATTGCAGATTTTTCAATAGGCAACACATTTTTAGAAACTGGAGAATGTTACAGTAAAATGAATCAAGCATCCAAAGTATAACACCAAATTCTATGAAATTTCAGATTTTCTTCAACTTTAGTCTTGTGGGAACTATATAGCAATGGATATGATGTGTTTTCTGTACAGTGGTAGGAAAAGCATGAACTTTTGCTTGAACTCATGGCATCGGTACAGTCCTTGAACTTTCTCAAGGATAGCACTCTACCACTTGAACCTCAGTGACCCTTACATCTTTTCTGTGTATGTGGTACTGAGGAATTCAACTCAGGGCTTCATGCATGCTAGGCAAGCACTCTACCACTGGGCACACTCCCAGCCCCCTGACTTATTTTTCTTTGCCAGTCCTGGGATTGAACTCAGGCCCTGAGCACTGTCCTTGGACTTTCTCAAGGCTAGAGCTCCACCACTTGGGCTACAGCACCATTTCTGGCTATTTTCTATGTATGTGGTATCGAGGAATCAAACCTGAGACTTCATGCATGGTAAAGACAAGCACTCTACCAGTAGGCCGAACTCCTGGCCCTTCCTTATTTTTTAATAGATGTGAGAAGTAATACAGAAGCTCTGGAATAATGCATGTGTTACTGACACTACTGAACATTTGAAAGATATCAGTATAGTAGTAATTCCTGTCATATCCTTCAAGTCACCTTTGTCTTTGGTGAAAATAATAAAGGTCAATAAATAAAACAGAATGGATGATCAGAAACAAAACCAAATTTTGATTCTCAAAACTTAGGTGAAAACCATATGAATTAACATAGGTAATTTTCTAGAAGACCTAAGTGGCATTATCTACACAATTAGTTATCCCAGTGTCTCTCTGAATGAAAATAGGAATGGACTATATAGTGCAAGTTTGTTAAAGGCCTGTCATACTGATCCAAATATGGATTCCATTATCAAATTTACCTTGCTCTTTAAATTCAACCTATATGAACAATACATAACACTTCCACAGCTTCTGATTTAAAGTAGCTGAGGAAATTAAGAAATAGCAAGAGTTGGAACAGATGGTAAAGGGTTATTTTCCTTAATCAGATTAGCTATTCAATAAGCTGTGATAGAAACTACAGGCGAGATTAGAAATTGCATAAATTGTGCATGCAAAGTAAAGAGTTACAGAGAAAAGATTGGCAGAATTATAGTAATAACAATAGTCTCCTTTTTGGAATAAAAATGATCTATATAAATATGTCTCTAAATTTAACAATTGTCAAAAATCACCACTACCAAATTTGTGATTCTAAATCTTGCAGAGCCTACATTATCTCAAGAAATAACTTTGAAAGCACTCTTCTGGGATGTCAAGAGACCTAATTAATCTTGTGTGCTTTTTAGGTTCTCATTTTGGTTTACAGTTTAAATCCTTCATAATTTCAAAATACCTTACAAAAATCAAACTTATTTCTGTCTACACAGTTGATAGTATACCAAATTGCTCAAGAGAACTGTATGAAATGTAAATATATTTAAGCCAGGTTATTAACTTTTGCATTCATGTAATGCATGAACTATAAATCATGAAATTTACCTCACCCATCTTTCACTAGAGGTGTTACAGTAATGCTAATCTTATAGTGCTGGAATTTCTAATATAAATGGATGCCAGAGAGTAAGAATGGATAATCACAAATGTGATCAAATTTTGACTCCAACTGCAACTTTTTCAGGACTATTGATAAAGCCAATACATTCTATTTTCTGTGTACTTGATAATAAAACCATCAGGAGCACTTTCTCTTCAAATAGGAAGGATTGCCAGACATTTTCACAGTGTTATGAAGCAATTATTCTCTTCAAGACCCTTCCTCAGTACACAAGCATATGAATACACACACACACACACACACACACACACACACACAACACACACGTAGGCTTGATTAGGCTCTGTACCCAGTCCTATACCTTGTGTATTTTCCAACTTCTGCCAGTCCGGGGGGTGAACTCAGGACCTGAGCACCGTCCTTGAGCTTTCTCAATACTAGCATACTTCCATTTGTGCTACAACTCAGGGCTTCATGCATGCTAGGCAAGCACTCTAACACTGGGCCACACTCCTGGCCCCCAAACTTATTACATTTTTGAGGGGGTCATAGGGCTTGAATTATGGCCTAGATGTTGTCCCTGAGCTCTTCAGCACAAGGCTACCACCTTACCCTTGAGCCACAGCCTCCTTCACATTTTTTAGTGATTAATTGGATAGGAGTCATTCGACTTTGTCTTGCCTGGGCTGGCTTTGAACCTTAATCCTCAGTGCTTGAAACAGGCCTGTTTAGTTGGGTTAGTTCTTCTTGGTTCAGTTGTGGGTATGTTAATATTGGCTAGGAATTCATCCATTTCTTCTAGATTCTCAAATTTGTTGGCATAAAGGTTTGAGAAGTATTCCCTCATGATATTCTGGATCTTGGTAATTTCTGGCGTGATTTTACCATTTTCGTTTGTGAATTTATTTCGGTATGCTCTCTTCTTTTTTTGGTAAGATTTGCTAAGGGTTTGTCTATTTTGTTAATTCTTTCAAAGAACCAACTCCTTGTTTTCTTGATTCTTTCTATAGTTTTTTGGATTCCAATTCATTTATTTCTGCTTTGATTTTAATAATTTGCTTCCTTCTACTGGGATTAGGGTTGGTTTGTTGGTCTTTTTCTGGGAGCTTGAAGTGACACATTAAATTGTTGGTTTGGGATTTTTCCAATTTGTTATTGTAGGCACTCAGAGCTATAAATTTTCCTCTGAGTATTGCCTTTGCCATGTCCCAAAGGAGGGGTATTTTGTGTGCTCCTTTTTGTTAAATTTCATGAACTGTTGGATTTCTGTTCTGATCTCTTCGATGACCCATTGGTGATTCAACAATGTGTTGTTCAGTCTCCATGACTTACAGGGTTTTCGTTGGTGGAGATGTGTGTTCAGTACCAGTTTGATGCCCTTGTGGTCTGAGAGAGTGCAGGGAATAATTTCAGTGTTTCTGAATCTGTCCAGGTTTGTTTTATGGCCTAAGATGTGATCTATTTTGGAAAATGTTCCATTTGCTGCTGAGAAAAACGTACATTGTGTTGTTGCTGGGTTGAGTATTCTGCAGATGTCTGTTTGATCTAGTTGGTCTATATAGTTGTTCAGTTCTAAGGTTTCTCTATTGAGTTTTTGCCTTGTTGATCTGTCCATAGGTGAGAGTGGTGTGTTAAAGTCACCTACAATCACTGTGTTTCGATCTATGTATGGTTTCAGTGAAAGTAAAGTTTGCTTGATGAAGTTCAGAGTTCCGGGATTCGGTGTGTAGATATTTAGGATGGTTATGTCCTCCTGGAGGAAAGAGCTCTTTAGTAGTATGTAGTAACCTTCTTTGTCTTTTCTCACTAATTTTAGTTTGAAATCTATTTTTTCTGATATGAGGATGGCAACTCCAGCCTGTTTATGGGGGCCGTTACCTTGATAGAATTTATTCCAACCTCTCATTTTCAAAAGGTGTTTGTATTTTGGGGTAAGATGTGTCTCTTGAAGACAGCACAATGATGGATCCTGCTTTTTGATCCAACTATATAATCCATGACGTTTAATTGGGGAGTTAAGTCCATTGATATTGAGAGTCAGGATTGAGAGATATTTAGTAGTTCCTGACATTTTTACAAGCTTTCATTAGGGCCTGTGTCTTGATAGTTTTTGTGGTACTTAGATGTTATGAGTTTTAGGTGCCATGTCTTTCTCTGTATTACATTTGTGATGGTTTTCCCTGTGTAGAACATCTTTGAGCATTTTCTGTAGTGTTGGTTTTGTTGCTACATAATGTTGAAGCTTTTCCTTGGAATAGAATGTTTTTATTGTTCCCTCAGTTATGAATGAGAGCTTAGCTGGGTACAGTATTCTTGGTTGGTAGTTATTTGACTTCAGGGCATGACATATTTGCTTCCAGTCACTTCTTACTTGCATGGTCTCTGCTGAGAAATCTGGGGTTATTCTGATTGGTTTGCCTTTATAGGTGATTGTTTTCTTCTCCCTGACTGCTTTTAGGATCCTATCTTTGGCCTCTATTGATCCAGTTTGGATTATAATGTGGCCATGGGATGTCCTTTTCTGGTCAGGTCTGTTTGGGGTTCTAAAAGCTTCTTGTATCTGGATGGGCCTGCCCTTGTGAATATTTGGGAAGTTCTCTGAGATGATTCCCTGAAGTATATTTCCAATACCATTGACCTCTTTCTCTAGACCCTCCTCAATACCAATTAGCCTTAAATTATGCTTTTCCTAATTGTATCTTGAACTTCTTGTAGCGTTTTCTCATTATTTCCTAGATTTGAATTGACTCATTTCCTGTTCTTTTTCTATAACAACTAAATTATCTTCAGCCCCAGAAATTCTCTCTTCTGCATTGTCTAACCTTCTATCAAAGCAATCTATTTTATTCTTCATCTCCCTTGCTTCTAATTGCTCATTTTTGATGCCTTGCATCTCTTGTTTTAGATCATGTATGGATTTCTTTAGCTCCTTGATTTCCATTTGAGTGGTTAGCTCAGCAGCTTTATTCTCTTTGGACATTTGTTGGAGTTCAGTCACCTTTTTGTTTGTGGATTCTATGAATTCGTCCATTTTTCTTTGAAAAACCTTTATTATGGTCTCTTTATGGCTTCCCCCTTTTCACATATCACCTTGTTTATGGTTTCCTCTTGTTTAGCTGTGGCTTCCTTCCTTATCTCTTTCTTTATGTTTACACATTTTTCATTAATGATGTTTATCAATTGGATTTGTATAGCACTTGGAAGGCTCTCCTCTAGATTTGCCACTGACTGCTCCATTGCCTGTTTATGTTGGGTGAGAGATGCTATTCCTATATTTGACATTTTTCTTGAGTTTCTTGTTCTGCCCATTTGAGGATGGGAGCAAGATTAATATTTAACAACATTATAACATTTCAGATATAACCGATGTAGACCTTTTTAGTTGGCTGACAATAGATATTAGCTCTTTTAGATTGGTAATAACACTCTCGCTTCCTTTTTGTACACTTACATACAAATCTAATACAATCACAGATGACCAGTGTATTACCAAAACAATAAGTCCCTCAATCCAATCTCTATTGTATTTAAGTCCCTCTGTACCTAGAGTAAAATTGAACACATAGATACACAGCATTGCTCAACAACCATCAAATGTAGATCCATGCATTATAATCGTTGAAGGATGAACAGAGGACCAGAGATAGAAAAATAATATGAAAGATGACAAGGGAGGTAGGAAAACAATAATACAGGATTGTAAGAATATTATAGTTATGAAGAAAGGGTGTCATGTAAGGATAACTGACCTAAGGTGATAGACAGGTAGAGTATTTGTGTAGAAAGTTTAGATGAACTTAGATAAAACTTACCAAAATAAGAAGAGTAATAAGAAGAATATATAGAGGAAAGAGAGAGGTTGATATAGGAGATTTCACTGATACCAATTTAAGAAAGAGAAGAAAAAAAAGAAAAAAATAAACAAAACAGCAACAAAATAAAAGATACTAGGGTTGAGAACCCAGAGTTTAAAAAGCAGGTGACTGTATCAATATTGATATCATTTTTGTTCAAACTGTTTTCATTGTGTGTGTGTGTGTGTGTGTGTATGTGTGTGTGTCCTCTGCCCCTAACATATTTTTTTAATTGAAGTTTGTATCACCAAATTCCTCTATAGCTGTTCTCTCAGTTAATTATAGTAATGAATTCTGGTATTTACTGATATGCTAATGTTCATCAGAACTCGGGAACATGGGTCCAAAAATCAAGTTAAGCAGACACAGGGATCTTGTGAATGCTGGTCAGAGACTTGTCACTGTTAATAAACATGAAATTGATAGGATTAAATTCAACATCAATTAGAGATTATATGAAAACTGGCCACCTTTCAATATACCATGCATTTCAACCAATCTGAATCATGCTAATTGTTCAATGAATTTTTTTACAAACTTTGTTCTAGATATTATGATTAAGATTTTCAGCAGAAAAAAAAGAGAAATGAAAGCGTGAACCTTCAACTGAATTCTTCTTAAAATCTTCAGATCTATGTTGGTTAGAAAAATAAGTAGGAAGCTGGATATGGTGGCTCACACCTGTAACCCTAGCTATGCAGGAGGCTGAGATCTCAGGATTGATGTGATTTAAAGCCAGCTCAGGCACTAAAGACTGTGAGGTTCTTATCTCCAATGAACCACCAGAAATCTGTGGTTCAAGGAGTAGGGTGGTAACCTTGAACTGAAGAGCTCAGGGACAACATTCAGGCCCAGAGTTCAAGTCCCATGACCGACAAAAAAAGCATATTTTGTTCCATTGTTTAACTGATATGAAATTTCAAATATATACTACGTGCATATCATTCAGTTAGGAGTTATATTCCTAAAAAAGGAATTATAATCTATGACTCTGGACATAATATGTTTATAATATAGTTAGAAATGTAAAACGAATGAGGAGTCATCTAGAAATATCAGAGCACAATAAAATATGATTAAAGAATAGACAAGGGGGAAACATGATGAGGGTGGGGGTCAGGGGAGTGAAGTGGGGACCAAGACATGAGAAAGAGTATCAATGTTTGTGAAGTAATGCACCTTCTATCTTGTAAATATAATGTAACCCTTCTATTAATTACAATAAAAATATATGAAAAAACATCCCATACTCCAATATGAAATATGTTAATATTACTATTATAAAAAATGAATTCAAACCTGTAGCTGATGCTTAGAATCCTAATTTTAGGTAGCAGAGGCTTAGAGATTTACAATTCAAAGCCAGCCCTGGCAGAAATATCTAGGAGAATCTTTTCTCCATTAACAAGCAAAATGTTACAGAGATGTGACTCAAGTTATAGAGTGCCAGCTGAGAGCAAGAAAATGAAGCAAGAGTATAAGGGTCTAAGGTTAAGGCATGATACTGGCACAAATCAATCAAATAAAATAAGAAACATAGTTTGAAATCTAGAGAGATTATCAGATTTGGTTAAAGTCTAAAATTACACAAAGGTAGCTTGAAAGGACAACATTTTATATTTGTATTTCATCTTATTAATGTTAGCATTATTTAAAAGTGGCAAATATATTGGTGGTGTGTTCAGTTTAGAATTAAAAATATCAAGAGAATAATGTCAGATTAGCACATTCATGACCATTATTATAAAATTAAATGCAATCAACTTTTCTTTTACATTATAGTGATAAGTTGCTACAGAGAGCAGAGAAATTGCACGGGTATGAATAAATATATGGCAAATACAATTGAGTCCCAGTTTTGTTATCATTCTTAAGATCCAGTACAATGTGCATTATAACATATATTCATTTACTCTAAGAAAAGAAATTTGATGCTTTGAAGTTTGTTTTTTCAGTTGTTAGTATGAGAGACAATAAATTGACTACTGTTGGGAGCCAGAGTGGAATCAAACTGTAGCTTGATTTGCATCAGACAATGGGTTTATTGTCTTATTGTTTTCTGGCCTTATTCTGTTTAAATGACCTGAGATTTACCATATGAATGTAACACCTGGAAGTTCCCTGGGTCTGAAGGAGGGACAAAGCTAGAGTGAAAAATAAACGCGGCAGTCTTTACCTGGACTGCAGACATCCCGGACCCAGTGTGTCTGTCTCTCTTCTATTTCTTCCTAGTCCTTGCCCCCTATTTCAGGAACCCCAATCTGCGAACCCTGGTTTGCTGCCGGTTGGCCCCGGCAGACTACATGTTAGGATGACTAAAAATTTGAAAGGACATCCTACCCAGAAATTACAGAGAATTTAACTTCTCAGTATGAACTAGTAAGCTCCTTGGCCTCTATAGTCTCTTTCAGTAATTAAAGTAATTTTTCTCAGGAATTGTGTTTGTTTTTAGATTATAGGGATCATACACATCAAATAACTTTGATTTATTAAAAATAAGCATGAGAATTCCTCAGGAAGTACACTAATGCAGTCTAACACATGTATGTGATATTCATAAGAATAAGCCTTACAGAAAGAGAGGGTAAAGTATTCATGGCTGTGGGAAAGCTTGTCACTCATCAAGACATGATGGCAACTCTGAAGTCATCATTTTATTTTTCTGTGCTGTTGATCAGTTTCAGGGCTTCCTGCATTCTAGGCAAGTGCTCTACCTCAGATATACATTGCCATCTCTAAAGATAGTCCTCTTTGAATTGTAGTTTGTTGGTACATATTTATTGTAAGAAGATTTCACTGTGGTATTGCCATATACTTTTATAGTGTACATTGATTAGGTTCAACTGTGTTTGAGGTAGTTGAAGATTTGAAACATGGTAAAAGAATAGCTCCCCTATGACCCAGTAATTCCACTACTAAGCATTTACCCAATTGTCCAGAAACAAGGACATACTAAATCCAATAGCACAACAATATTTATTGCAGCAATATTTACCATAGCAAATATATGGAACCAACCTAGATGCCTCTCAGTTGATGAGTGGGTCAACAAGATGTGGTATTTTTACACAATGGAATTCTATGCTGCTGTCAGAAAGAATGACATGGCCCCATTTGTTAGGAAATGGAAAGACTTAGAAAAAATCATATTAAGTGAAGTAAGCAAGACTCAAAGAAACATAGGCTCAATGGTTTCCCTCATTTGTCATAACTAGTAGAAACCTAGGGCTCTCCTAGGAGAGATTTGCAATAGAGCAAAACCTAGATACATAAGGCCATATAGTATGATGCTAAATGAAAGGACCTCTAGGATATAGAAACAAAAGCCATATAATATGTGGTTGTTGTCCTTAGCACAGGTGGAAACATTCTTTATAAGGACCAAGAATCACAACAAATCAGAGAAAGGCTGGAATAGTGGGACTGCATTAAACTGCAGAGCTTCTGTATGGCAAAGGACATAGCTAGTAAACTAATTAGGAAGCCTACAGAGTGGGAGAAGATCTTCACCAACCATGCAATAGACAAAGGCCTCATATCTAAAATATATCAACAGCTCAAAAAATTTAATCAATCCAAAGCTAATCTCCAAAGTAACAACCATCCCATTAAAAGATGGGCCAAAGACTTAAAGAGAGTCTTCTCTGAAAAAGAAACAAAAATGGCCTATAGACACATGAAGAAATGCTCAACATCTCTGGTCATAAAAGAAATGCAAATCAAAACAACTCTAAGATTCCACCTCACTCCAGTTAGAATGGCCAGGATCAGGAAAACTAATAACAACAGATGCTGGAGGGATGTGGCCAGGAAGGCTCCCTACTACACTGTTGGTGGGAGTGCAAACTCTTTCAACCACTATGGAAAGCAGTATGGCAGTTCCTCAAAAGACTAAACATAGAGCTCCCCTATGACCCAGCAATCCCACTACTAGGCATTTACCCAATCATCCAGAAACAAAAACATATTAAATCCACCAGCACAACAATGTTCATTGCAGCACTATTTATCATAGCAAAGATATGGAACCAACCTAGATGTCCTTCAGTTGATGAGTGGATCAACAAGATGTGGTATTTGTACACAATGGAATTCTATGCTGCTGTCAGAAAGAATGACATTGCCCATTTGTTAGGAAATGGAAAGACTTAGAAAAAATCATATTAAGTGAAGTAAGCCAGACTCAAAGGAACTTAGGCTCAATGGTTTCCCTCCTTTGTCATAATCAGTAGAAACCTTGTGCTCTCCTAGGAGAGATTTGCAATAGAGCAAAACCTTGATATAAAAGGCCATATAGTAGGTCACTAAATCAAAGGATCTCTAGGATGTAGAAACATAAGCCATATAATGTATGATTGTTATTCTTAACGTACTATGTTACCTCTCATCTCTTTTGCTGTCCCTTGGTTATCTCATATTGTTACAGAATCTAACTTTGTTTCCTGATATATTGGATATATTTGTATTTGGTTAGTTGAAATTGGATAGGGAAGGGGGGGAAACAAGGTGAGTGGTGGGGGTGGGGGGGAGGGAAATGGGGACCAAGACATGAGAAAGGGTATCACTGTATGTGAATTAATGCACCTTGTATTAATTACAATAAAAATATATGAAAAAAAGAATAGCAGGGTCGGCAGAAGGAAATTATGCTAACTACTTTCCATGAAAATGGTCTGTTTCAAGACAACCAATTGAGAATCATTAATCTACCCTACTTTGCAGATGTAATAGCTGAAATAAAGACAAAAACTCATTGTGCCCTAGACTGTCCTTAATTCAGGGTCAATGTGCAGAAAGCCAAAGAAAACATATTTATTTAACTTGCTTTGGCCCTTCTGAGTATGATAGGAAGAAACATACAGGTTTTTTTTTTAACAGAAGTTTGAAATTTATGTTTCCACATTCTGATAGATAAAGTGATAGTCTGGCCTCTGGTTTTAATGAATTATTTAAAATAAATATGTATTCTAATTATAATAATTGATGTATACAAGAGGGTATATATAAGCAAGACTGTATATATATGCAGCAGATCTCTGTTATGAAGTTTTATAATAAAATGTGTTCCTATAAACCTACCAAGTGCAATAACCAATATGAATAATACATGATTTTAATCAAATCCCTGCATAGAGATAGATGGGATGATAGCCATAATATGACCCATGTAGTGAATATCCTTTCTACAGAAACATTTGTTTTCTTAACAATGATATGAATGATTAGATGAATAATCAAAATGTTTCTGTACCATTCCCTCCTGAGAAATATTATTACCAATAAAAGCTGTATGGAAAATTTTTCTATGTGTGTTCAGGAAGAATAAATCAAGAAAAGACACTGTTTTGTATGCATGAAAATGAGAGCTGAGGCAGAGACGTGTAAATAAGCTGGGTGCTAGTGGCTCAAACTTGTAATCCTAGCTATGTAGACTGAGATCTGAGGGTTTCAGTTCAAAGCCAGTTTAGTCAGGAAAGGCCATGACACTCTTATGTCTGATAAACAATACCCCATCCCTGAAAAATAAAAGCCAATAGTGAAACTGAGGCTCAAGTGGTAGATTGCTAGCCTTGAGCAAAGTAAGCTCAGGGATAAAACCCAGGCCCTAAGTTCAATTCCCAGGACCACAGACACACACACACACACACACACACACACACACACACACACACACACACACAAACTCTTAAGCAATTTGTAAAATTATTTATCACACAAAAAACTTCACTTGTACTGATAAATAATTCCAAATATTGCAAATCCTTAAGATTTATTGACATTTCCATGATATACTAGTATACATTTTTCTTTATTCCTCCATTTTTATTTTATTTTTTAAAATATTTTTTATTGTAATTAATAAAAGGGTTACATGACATTTGCCAGATAGATGGTGCATTAATTCTCATACATTGATACCCTTTCACATGTCTTGGTCCTCATTACCCTCCTCCCCACCCCCCATCTTGGTTTTCCTCCTTCCCTATCCAATTTCAAATAACCAAATACAAATATATCCAATATACCAGATAACAAGGTAAAATACTGTAACAATATGAGATAACCAAGGGACAGCAAAAGAGATGAGAGATAACATAGTACCTTACGGACAACAATCATTCATTATATGGCTTATGTTTCTATATCCTGGAAGTACTTTCATTTAGCATCATACTATATGGCCTTATGTATCTAGGTTTTGCTCTATTGCAAATCTCTCCTAGGAGAGCCCAAGGTTTCTACTGGTTATGACAAATGAGGGAAACCATTGAGCCTATGTTCCTTTGAGTCTGGCTTACTTCACTTATTATGATTTTTTTCTAACAAATGAGGCCATGTCATTCTTTCTGACAGCAGCATAGAATTCCATTGTGTAAAAATACCACATCTTGTTGATCCACTCATCAACTAAGGGATATCTGTGTTGGTTCCATATATTTGCTATGGTAAATAGTGCTGCAATGAACATCGTTGTGCTAGTGGATTTAGTATGTTTTTGCTTCTGGATGATTGGGTAAATGCCTAGTAGTGGAATTGCTGGGTCATAGGGGAGCTCTATGTTTAGTCTTTTGAGGCACTGCCATACTGCTTTCCATAGTGGTTGAATGAGTTTGCACTCCCACCAACAGTGTAGTAGTGATCCCTCCTGGCCACATCCCCTCCAGCATCTGTTGTTATTAGTTTTCTAGATCCTGGCCATTCTAACTGGAGTGAGGTAGAATCTTAGAATTGTTTTGATTGGCATTTCTTTTATGACCAGAGATGTTGAGCATTTCTTCATGCGACTGTAGACCATTTTTGTTTCTTCTTAAAGAGAGTCTTCTCTGAAGAAGAAACAAAAATGGCTGTTGATGGTTTTTAAAGTGGACTTTTGCTTCTGACAATATGCCTGTCCTATATTCTCTCCTGTCCTTTCTTTTCTCCTCTCCTCTGGCTTCCCCACTCCTCCTAGCTCCTTCCCTTCATTCTCCCACCTCCTCTCCCTTCCTTTCCTCCCTTCATCCTTTCTTCTCTTTTTCTTATTGCCTCTCCTCTTCTCTTGCAATTCTACACAAAATGAAGTAAATGGGAAGCAACAGCAAAGTTACTTCCTGATAAAAGCTGCGAATAGATCCATGTAACCCTTCATATCATGTTCAGTGTCTCAATTGTAGATAACCCCCTCTTTTTTTTCAAGGTTAAAATAAGGCTTATTGTTTTTTGAAATGATACCTGCTGTGTAACACCAGGCTCCACTGGAGGGCAATCCCCCCAACCACATCAGGTGGGGTATTGTCTTTTCCTGAAACTATCTGTGTTTGTTGTTCTCTTGCTGAAGTATTGCAACAAAAATGCCCATAATAGCTAAGTTTCTAGGTTAGAACAAATGGCACAAACTTCTTAGTCTTTGTTACAGATGAAAGTGCTGAAATTCAGGACATCCAGGGAAAGTCACAGATTTTAGGTAGAAATCAGTCCCATAATTCTCTACTTCCTCATTTCCATACCTTGGCCTTGCCCCAGGTGGAAAACATATGCTTATCCTTATAGGAAATGAAAAAGGAGAATGAGAAATCTGATACTTCAATATTTTTAGATATAACTTATTTTCATAGGTCTTGAGATTTACTAGTTTGAAAGGAATCTTTTATCTCTATTGAATAATGGTTATCATTATGAATATGTGCTCTTGGAATCAAGATTTGTGTTGTTTTGAAGCATACAAAACATACTACCTAGACTGTAAGCCTAAGTTAGTTTCTTTGCAGACAAATAAATCTGTATTGTTTGACTTGGGATTTTTTTCTCTTTTTTCCTTATCCCTTTAGGGAATTTTTCTTTACCAAACAGATTTTATACAGTCCATCATATGTTCATATTAATGCATAGTTTTAATCAGAGGTTCTACAAGCTTCACATTCAAACATAGGCCCTAATTACATGTGATATTTTTATATTTAAAGTTCTGTTAGTTACATGAAGGGGAAATCTTTCCCTGAGATACTAATGACATTATGTAGAAAGACAGTATTTTTCTGGACATTTAAAATTCATTTTTTTTGTGAGTCATGGGACTTGAACTCTGGGCCTAGGGACTGTCCTTGAACTCTGCACCTCAAGGCTACAACCCTATCCCTTGAGCTACAGCCCCACATCTCATTTTCTAGTGATTAATTGGAGATAAGATTCTCAGGTTCTTTAGTGCCTGTCCTGGCTTTGAACCACAATCCTTAGATCTCATTCTCCTAATTAGCTAGGATTACAGGCATGAGCCACCACGCCCACCTTTGCAATTAATTTATAACCATTGTCTAGCTGTTTTATCACAATGTTTGTAAGGAATAAGTAGATTTGTAATAATCTCATCAAATTAATTGTGTATTTTGTTTTCTGTTAGCACATCATTTAAAATTCAAAGCAATGAAAAATCTACAAAATGAAATAAATGTGGTAAGAAATCTGATATGTAGAGTTCAACCAACCTATCAGTATATTTGTTGCTAAATCTAATTAGGAAAAGACTCTGTAAAGTGATTTATTGATTAAGACTAAAATAGGTACTCACATTCATTTCTTTTTTTTTTTTTTGCCAGTCCTGGGCTTGAGCTCAGGGCTTGAGCCATGTCCTGGGACTTTCTCAAGGCCAGAGCTCTACGACTTGAGACTTAGTATCACTTCCAGCTTTTTTGTATGTAGGTGGTACTGAGGAATTGAACCTGGGTCTTCTGCATGCTAGGCAAACACTGTGCCACTAGGCCAAACTCCTGGCCCATCATTTCTTAAATGTCCTGTAAAAAATATTCCTTGGGGAAGCGAGTGTGGCCTAGTGATAGAGTGTTTGCCTAGCATGCAGGAAGCTCTGGGTTTGATTCTTCATTACCACATACACAGAAAAATTTGGAAGTGGTGCTGTGGCTCAAGTGGTAGAGCACTAGCCTTGAGAAAGCCCAAGAACAGTGCTCAGGCCTTGAGTTTAAGCCCCATTAACAATATTCATTAACAATAAAGGATATGCATGTTCCCTCTTTAGAGATAAGCATACTTTCTGATTTTTTGTCCTGTACATTATTTCTTAAATAAGAGGATTCCCGATTAAAATTCAAAACTCCTATTTCAGTAAAGAAGCTTTCTTTCAGTCTTGGCTTTATTGTGTTGGTCACCAAAGACTGCAGCCAGACTAGCACACTTGAATATAGGGAAAATGCAGTGACTACAGCCAAAGATTTCATGTTTTAGACAAGCAACAGCAGACTGAGATTCCTTTGAGATAAATTAGAAGTGTTCCTATTACAGGCTTCTGGAGAACATTTTCCAGTTCAGATATTTTTACTTCAAACTGAAGACATCATTATGCTTCTTGAAAATGGTCCTAGAGAAATTGGTAAACTTCCCATGTTGTAAATTCATCTGTGACACTGAGCTCCATACTGAGAAACCGTGGTATTAGAATATAAGTAGAACAGAAATAATTCTAAGCAAAAGAATTAGAAAACAAACTTGTATTCCATACAAAAGTTGTATATACAAAAAATTTTTTAGAGACTTTTAAAAATTGTATTGACCACTATCTGTCAAAGTCAATGTTAAGTACCCTGTACTTGAACTTGTACTGTAATGGATATTATAATTGTTGGAGAATATAAAGATTTGAATTATCCATTCTTAAAATATCAACTGTCTAGACTTATTTGAAATATGATGTAAAAATAAATGTTAATAAAATCTGAAAGCATATCTACTGTCTGGATACAAAAATGGTTCCAGAAAGATGTACATTTTACAAATCATAAGACAGGACAGGGAAACCCATGGGGCTTTGGGTATTGAAATCTCCTCATCAAGCAGAGATTGGATTATGAATGGGAAAATGGAAGAAAAGATGAAATCGATTTTAAAAATCCTAAGTATTCCTTAAGGAATTTTTGTTTTATTCCAATGCCACACGGAAAAAGAAAGACATGTTTAAATAAGAGAACAACATAATTGTATTACCAAACAAGAAGGATTCGAGATAGTTGTTATGGTCATTTCCAACAACTGATGAAAAAAATTATAAGCACTTGAAGTAAGGCAGTGGCATTTAAGGGATACAAGTTAATATGGTGACCAGGTACCCCATGCCTATATCTGACATGTGAGTGTTGAGACAGGAGGCTTACAAGCTAGAAGCTAGCCTAGGCCACATAGATAGACAATGGAGAAATACATTCAGGTGATATATGAAAAAGGGTGACTCACAGACCAGTAGGATTCCCAAACATATTTTGAAAATATTTTATCAGCTTTTATGTAAATAAGGTGAAAAAATTGGACATTTACAGAGTATGAAGCACAATTTCAATATTTTATTGAGGAATTATACATGACAAATATTTTAGCTATTTTTTAAAAGTAGTATTTGGTATATTGAATACATTCATGATATTGAGAAAAGAAGCAGAAATAAGGGGATCAAAGTAAAAAGAACAGAGCTGGTTGAGACATAGGCAAAGCATTAAATAACGAGAGTGTTAAATTCCAAAGGAAACAATAGTCCAGTAGTGTAAGCACTACATGATCCTACATTTTGGTCTATTAAATTTCCATAGATGCTGAACCAATCAATTACTATGAATCTGATAGCTTACAATAAAAGAAATTTAATTCTTCTTTTTTTTTTTTGGTGCCAGTCCTAGGCTTGAGCTCAGGGCCTGAGCACTGTCCTTGGACTTTCTCAAGGCTAGTACTCTACCACTTCCGGCTTTTTGCTGTGTATGTGGGGTACCAAGGAATTGAACCCAGGTCTTCGTGCATGCTAGGCAAGCACTCTACCACTAGGCCAAACTCCTGGCCCAAGAAATTTAATTCTTGATAGTTCTTGTGGTCAGTAGTTCAAAATTAGTAACATTGGGCAGGACTAGTGTTTCTGGCAGAACCAAAATCCTCGGTGGATCTAACATCCAAAAAGAAAATAGATCCACCTACCAAGCATTACATTGTTTTACCCTAGTATATACAAAAGTCTGTGTGTGTTTAAATGTACCTGCATGTGAAATTGTACATATATGTGCACATTCATTTTCATTGTAATACGCTGGATTTTCCTAAGGTAATATCTACATCCTGGCCACTTATATTTTCTTAGTATTGAAACTCACAGGAGAGCATGAACAAGATTCCCAAGTTCATTCTCTTTGACAGCTTCCCCTTTACATGCAATCTCTTCTTCTGTTAAGAGATAGGTTCCAAAGGTATTACTCAGGAAATGTTCCAATCTCTTTAGGGAAAGATCAAACCCATGTAAGCATGATTTATTGAACACATACTCTTTAACTGAGGTGTGAAGTCTCTGAAAAGTTCATATTTTTATTTGTTAATAAAAATAAGCTTATTAATCAACTAATAAATACAAAGATGCAAACAGTTTTAGTCTTCCAGATTTAGTTAATGGGAACAGAATGTAAAAATAGTGTAAGATCATCGGTTAAGCTTTTTCCTCTAGAGTAGCTTTTCTTCAAGGGAAGTAGAAGACCAACTACCTTTTCTGAATATTGACAATCGCAGATATGTTTTTCATGCTGTGTTTGGGGATGATTAGGTCATAAATGTAGGGCCTTAAATAATTCAATTTAAAAGAAAATCCAGAGAAGTTCTTTGCTCATCTACCATGTGAAGTCATAGGTGATTCTATCAATGAACCTCAAATCTGGTCCTGACAAGGAAATAAATATGCTTATCATGGTATCGAATTGTCCATAGAACTGTGGGAAATAAATGACAGTTGTCTATAAGCTATCCACCTGATTTAGGTCATTCTTTTCTAGTGGCAAAAGTAAATTAAAACACTTCGTGATAAATTATATCTTAACAAATAAAGAGCTAAGAAAGTAAAATGTTAGTTAATGCAAATTAATCTTTCTGACCATTGGCTAATGTTTGTATAAAATAAGTCATTCCTCAATTGTTTCAGGAATCAGATTTTGGACCCAATTGCTCCTCACATAGAGATTCAAAATTTACAGCTTTTCTGGTCTTTTTTTTATTAAATAGGCTAATATTTGCATACAAGGTCTCATATGCTTTAAATCATTTCACAATTATGCATAAAGCCTAATTGCTAGGCTGAATCTTGAGTGTTCTCCCAAAATCCCTGTGTTGAAGCTTTGATCTCTTGACATTGAAAGGTAGACTCTTTTAAGGAGTTAGGGGGCTAGTAGAAGAAAATTAAGTCATTGTATGTATGACATAGGAGATAGAAGGACTTAGATCCCCATCTTTGTCTTCATTCTTTTGCTATAATGTGATGAATAGCTTCTTCTACCACGCATGTACTGCCTCATATCAAACTCTATGAGGCCAATACCATTGAATGAAAGTCTGGAATATTTATGAGATGATTTTTTCTCATACTTATTATGGTGAAATAAAAATGATTAACAACCCAATACAATGTTAATTCTATATGTAATTGTATTTCAATACACTTTATGGGTTAATGAGATGAAAAATCTCTGTATGTTTGTTATAGACAAAATTAAACATATTTTCTATTCATGGCTAGGGGAATTTCCTCATGTAGAACATAGAGATACAGTGGGTACATATTTTCTCTTTTTTGTCCTCCTTCAGTTTCTTCATCCCTTTTTTTTATAAAACATTTTATTCTTTCTCATTTGAGCCAGGGAGATAAGGTGGTCAGAGTGACAGTTTGGGTCTCTGCCTGCCTGCCAGGAAAATAGACAATGTTCCCATGTGAGCCTGTAGCTTATCAACTCTAGAAAAGTGATTACAAAATTGAGTTTAGGTTTATTCGTGATTTAACTTGCAAATTGCCTTTTTAGCTCTCTGGGATTCTAGTAAGGCTATTAGAAGTAGAGTTGGATAATTCCCTCTTGCTATTCTCCTAAGGTTCTGACATTTCATTATATGCATCTCTGACTTTTTTTAAATAAAAGAAACTTGGAAAATACCATCGAAATATTTGGGTTCTTTTTGTTTGCACAGATATATGAGAGAAACAGACATTAACAGAAACAGAATAGAAACCTTGTGCTCTTCTAACAGAGATTTACAATAGAACAAAACCTAGATAAGTAAGGCCATGTAATATGATGCTAACTGAAAGGTTCTCCAGGATATAGAAACAAAAGCCATATAATGAGTGATTGTTGTCCTTAATATTCTATGTTATCTCTCATCTCTTTTGCTGTCCCTTAATTATCTTATATTGTTACAGTATTTCACCTGGTTATCTGATATAGTGGATATATTTGGTTATTTGAAGGGGGAAAACAAGATTAGAGGCGGGGGTGGGGGATGGGAAATGGGTACCAAGACATGAGAAAGGGTATCAATGTGTGTGAAGTAATACACCTTTTATCTGGTGAATATAATGTAACCCTTCTAATAATTACAATAAAAATATATGAAAAAAAGATATAGAATGGAAATATGGTTATGAAATTAAGCTTATACATGAATGCCCCTAACACAGTAAAAAACACAAAAGTTGCTATATAATGGCCTAGTGGTAGAGTGCTTACTTAGCATGCATGAAGGCCTTGGCTTGATTCTCCAGTACCACATACACAGAAAAAGCCACAAGTGGTGCTCTTGTTCAAGTGGTGGAGTGCCAGCCGTGAGAAAGACCAAGAAAAGTGCCCAGGCCAGGTCCTGAGTGCCCCAGGACTGGCAAAAAGTATAGTTATAAGAATACAGATTTTCGCTAAGAAACGGAGCAAACAAGAAATGTTCTAGCGGAGAAATAGTGAGAAGAACAGGATCACCGGGACTCAGATTAACAGTGTTAGGAGGCTGGCTTTAAGATGCCAAGACTTTGTGACAAAGATCTTATATTGTGAATATGACAATGAATGTAGCAATGGTGCTTCCATTGCACAAAAACCATGAAAGTTATTTGAGATTCAGATTTTTTTCAGCTCAGCGCTAGAACTCTACCATTTGAACCTCAGCTCCACTTCTGATTTCTGGTGTCTAATTGGAGAGAAGAGTCTCATGGACTTTAGTGTCCTGGCTGGCTTTGAACTGCAATCCTCACATCTCAGGCTCCTGAGTAGCTAGGATTACAGGTATGAGCCAAGTTTAATGACTTTTAAAATTGAAAATTAATTTTTCAATTATCCTATTCATAATATGTGTTGCCATTGTCAGATTTAAAAAGAAACAATTTCTTTGAGTTGTTTCACATGCATGTGTTAGCCAGCTTTTCTTTTTTATAATCAAATATCTGAGATAATCAACTTAAAATGGGCAAAGAATTGTTCTGTTACACAGTTTCTGAGGTATTGATCCACAATCAATTTGCCTCATTGCTTTTCGGTCTGTTTTGAGTCAGTATGCCACAATAGGAACCCACAACAGAGTATGCTACTCATTTCATTAAAATCTAAAGAGAAAGAGACAGACAGACCAGTAACCCATAATCTCTTTTGATGGCATGTCTTCAGTACTCTGAGATCTCTCCAGTTCTTAAAAGGATCACAACCTTCTTCTTACACATGTTCATCTTCCAGTTATGTAAGTGTTTAGTACAGGCGCCTTGAGGATTGTTGCATATCTTACCTAGACAATCCATCATATTCAATGTAAAGTGAACATATAAAGTAACCATTAATATTCTTTCCTTTCCAACCAGTTTGATATTCTGTTACTTGAAGCAATCCTTTCTAATTTTTCACTGTTCTCCAGAAGGATCACAGATCAATATCTGAATTCACAACATTAGTTTGAGGCAATTAGAATGAGATAAAATCACCCTCATCCCAAACTTTGAAGAAAAGATTTGCAACTTCTATTTTTCTTTTACTAAATATACATATGTACACCATCTGAATAGATGTTTTCTGGCCTTTCTTCTTATAGGTACAATAGATGTTACACTTTTTGTAGTATGACTTCTTGGAGAAACATTATAAATATATATAATTGCTTATGAATGCATATTATATAGCACAGGATATACTCAGGAAATTAAAGAAAATACATAAATGCATGAAGGAAGACTAAGCCTAATGGTATAGGAAAAAAATTTACAAAGATAGCACCAAAACTACTCCTATTTAGTAAATACTCACACATAAATATGAAGAAATAACAACAGCAAAGATTGAAGGGCTCTCTCATTTTATATTTTTACATTATTAACTTTAAGATAGAAAAAAATTTAACTCAAATTAATCTTTAGAAAGTCAATCAATTTATCCAAACTTTTTCTGTGTAAGTAATAACCAGATATGATTAAATGTACCCAAGGTTTAGTACAATACTTGTTCCACCATTTTGGTTAGAAAAAAATTATTGCCTCAAATGATAGGAACCATGTTGACACATGTAATTAGAGTCAGAGAAAAATTTAGAATGAAATATATCATTTCATTTCCATTGTAAAAATCAAGCATAGTATATTTTTGAACATACCTAGAATTATTTGATCTATTTTTACAAGTGTTTCATTCCCCATTTGGTCACACATGGTATATAAATTAGTTTGTTACCTAGATGAATTTTCATTGCCCTGACTGCTGGCATAATTATTTTAATAAATTACACAACATTTTCTTTAAAATAAGTTCCAGAAAAGACACATATCTGCTATATATTATTTGAATATACTGCACTATGTATCCAACTATACCAATCCTGAAGTGAAATAGACGTTCTGACCTTTATTTTGAGTTGATTTTGCCAGTAGCTGAGTTCCTTGAAAACTTTAGGATGTGTAAGTTTGGTGTTGTGGATTTACTCCAAACATGCTAAGAATTATCTGTGTCTTAGTTCTTCACTATTAAATGCATGGCCTTAAAAATAGTTTTATCATTGAGGTACAAGAGGAAAGAAATAGAAAGAGATTTCATGTGCAGATGGTGCCTTGCTATTTATCACTGAGATACAAACAATTATCCTGGAAATATTGAGATTAATAGGCCCGTTTAGTAAAGGATCTAATTGTGAAAGGCATTGGGATAAATCTGCGCTATTTTCCATATCAAAGTTTTCTCTAGAGCAATTAAATTTGTATGCAGTTATAATCAACCCACCAAGGCCAGAAATTTTCCCAGAATTTTAGGTTGCTTCATTTTCTGATAATCTGATTACTATGGGATTATGGGGTTACATGTTGAAAAACCTAGAGAATAACACCATCTAAGGAATGTCAATTACTTGAACATTTTCAGAAGTTCAGTTTCTCATTTACATTTGAGTCCTCTCTCATCTAGACTATAGATCCTAATCCTACCCAGCATGTTTTGATGGTGGTTTCCAATTAATGAATATTCATGAATAAAAAAAGAAACATTTGAAAGGGCTTGTATTTTTACCATGCTGATAACTGAAGGATTTTTACATGAATCCTTATCCCAATATACAGCAAACAAAGTCTGGCAAAGAAGTCTAAATGGGAAGGGCAGAGGCTATCAGACTCACAGATATACTTGAATAATAATAATTAATACTACTACTACTACTAATAGAAGAGGACAGGAGTTTGGCCTAGTGGAGAGTGCTTTGCCTAGCATGAATGAAGACCCAAGTTCTATTCCTTGATATCACATACATAGGAAAAGCTGTAAGTGGTGCTGTGGCTCAAGTGATAGAACTTTAGCCTTTAGAAAGCCCAAGGACACTGCTCAGGCCCTAAGTTCAAACCATAGGACTGACAAACAACAAAAACAAACAAACAACAACAGCGAAAACGAACCAGGAGACAACACAGATGTAACTTCCTAACTATTCAATTCTGGATAATTAGATATTGCCCATTTTTTTTTGCTTCTTTCTTTTTCCCCATGATGTTAAATTTTAGCTCCTGAAATCAAACAGGCTCATACATATATTAAGTGTATTTTGTAAATAATAAAAATATGATATAGACTAGCTAAGTTATTTCCTGTGAACTGTATTATTGTTGCTATCTCAGAAATAAGTGAAAAGTGTGCTTATCAAAATTCTTAAGCTGGAATGCAAGTTTCAATTAGATGAATTCTCATTTTCTAAGTCACAGAATACACAAAACATTACGGAAAAGAAAGCATTTAGGAGTTCTGTTGAATTAACTGCTTATTCATAAATTATATTCTATTTTCCAGGAATTAAAAAAAAAGTATTTTAGTGTTATTGTTGAGGTGATATAGAGGGGATATAGTAACAGGTAATGAGTACATTTCTTTAAGAATCATTCACCACTTCCCTTGCTTTCTCCCAGTTTTTCTCTGCTGTCCCCACCCACAGGTTTTATAGCTCATTTTCCACGGATTAGCTAGTGAGTAACAAGACAAAAGGAAAAGGCAATAAAATATCAATAACACAACAACTTAAGCCTATCTTCATAACCGATAACATCATTTGGCTCTTCAATATTGAGCATTATAGCAGTATTTTGTTTAAAATTATGCAGTGAAATGATGAAAATAAAACTGAAGCTATCAAGCTAGAAGACACCATATATTAGTTTCATGCCTATTTATATAACAAAATTAACTTTTTCATTTTTTTGCCAGTCCTGAGGCTTGAACTCAGGGCCTGAGCACTGTCACTGGGTTTTTTTCCTCAAGGCTAACACTCTGCCATTTGAGCCACAGAACCATTTCTGGCTTTCTCTATGTATGTGGTACCAAAGAATCAAACTTGGGTTTTTGTGGATGCTAGGCAAGTGCTCTACCACTAGGCAAAACTCCCAACCCCCAAATTAACTTTTTTGATTGGCAAATCTAAGACAGAAAAGATATTCATGTATTAATATCCCAGTATTTACACTGATATTTCTTCTTTGGTGTGCTTAACTGAAAAAATATTTCTTTATTCCTTTGTGTTAATTTTATCAGTCAATTTTCTTTTGTGTCACTAGCATTTTCTTTGAAAAATTAAGACTATACTTGGAATGGATTAGATAACATACTCATGTAGAACAAAACAAAACAAACAAACAACAACAACAAAAAGCCATAAAAGAACCATTACTCTTCTGCAAGTTCTGGGTCTTTAATTAGGAAAACAACTCTGATTTAATACTTCCCACAGTGTGGTAAGGTACAAGTTTCTTTGTTTCAATCTATCCAGGGCCGAGAGTTCTATAAGCACAATTTTTAGCAGTATAATTTTAAAGATTAAATCAGTACAAAACTTTTTTTCCTTTCAATAGATTCAGTAACGCTATGAATCTGTCAACTCATCATGTAAGTTTCCAAAATGTTTACTCTGTTTGTTTAACATGGGTTTACATATTCATAGTCAGTTGCAAACCACTTAAGAATAGACAATAAACAAATAAATACTTTTGTAAATAGCTAAATATTAAATACTTTAGGTCTTTATTCCTGATAATCTGCCATAACTGATATCATAATTTGGAAGAGAAAAGACATCAACCAATCATCATTATTGTGATTTCAGACAATACTGTATGAAACACAGTTGTGTTCTAGATGGTACATGGGATGTGCTTTGCTAAGCTCTGTTGTAAGTTATGACATCCATGAGTTCTACCAATATAACTCAAGAGAGATGATCTTACATATTGAATTATTCTATTATTGTTATAAAGAGTTCCAAGAATATATTCTCATTTCTATTGGAATTAATGGAATCACACAAAGAAAATAAACTAAAGTAAAGAGGGTCTGATTTAAATGAAAACAAATTGTAAGGAGAGTCATAATTGAAAGAACAGTCGCAAAATATAGAACTCCCCTATGACCCAGCAATTCCACTATTTGGAATTTACCCAACCATCCTGAAACAAGGACACACTAAATCCACTAGCACAACGATGTTCATTTCAGCACTATTTACCATAGCAAAGATATGGAACCAACCTAGATGCCTCTCAGTTCATGAGTGGATCAACAAAATGTGGTATTTATATGCAATGGAATTCTATGCTGCTGTCAGAAAAAAATGACATTTCCCCATTTGTAAGGAAATGGAAAGACTTAGAAAAAATCATATTAAGTGAAGTAAGCCAGACTCAAAGGAACATAGGCTCAATGGTCTCCCTCATTTCTCACAATCAGTAGAAACCTTGGGCTCTCCTAGCAGAGGTTTACAATAGAGCAAAACCTAAACACATAAGGCCATATAGTATGATGCTAAATGAAAGGACCTCCAGGATATAGAAAGAAAAGCCATGTAATGAGTGACTGTTGTCCTTAATGTACTATGTTATCTCTCATCTCTTTTGCTGTCCCTTGGTTATCTCATATTATTACAGTATTTTACCTTGTTATCTGATATATTGTACATATGTGTATTTGGTTATTTGAAGTCAGATAGGGAAGGGGGGAAAACAAGATAAGGGGCGGGGGTGGGAAGAGGGAAATGGGGACCAAGACATGAGAAAGGGAATCGATGTTTGTGAAGTAATGCACTTTCTATCTGGTGAATACAATGTAACCCTTCTATTAATTACAATAAAAATATATGAAAAAAGAAAAAAAGCAATCACAATAGTTGATACTTGCAGAGATCTTAATTTACAGAATTGTTAAAAAAAAAACAAAACTTTTTCAGGCACAGGAGACTCACGCCAATAATCCTGGCTACTCAAACGTCTGAGATCTAGGGATCACACTTTGAAGTTACTCTATGCAGGAAAGTCCAAAAACTAAAATACTTTGGCAACAGTTTCCATCCCATAAGTATTTGTTGTCATAATAAAGAAGAAAAATCAGCTACTCTACATGAATTGGGGCTGGTGACATAGCACAAGTGAGAGACCACTTGATTCCTAAATTCAATTCCTCAGTCCAAAATGAATAAATAAAAAACAGGATAAAATAAACCATACAATAACAACCATGGTTATCTTTTTTTTCTCTCTCTCAGAGGTAGGCATTTGAAAATGGTGACCATTAATAATTTGGGAATTTAACAATTACATAAGACAAATTGCATTGCAGGTATGTTTAATGAACATTTCCAAATGTCAAGATGGTGTATTAACATCTTAGCTTTGGATAAAACAAAGACATTGTATAGGAAGAATCAACTTGTTCATTGGACATGATTATATTTTAAATGTTGTCATCTTTTAAGTTTGGTAATTTTTCCCTCAGTGTCTCATTTTTAACATAAGGCAAGCCATTATTCTAAATATTTCTCACCTTCACAACACATACATTTTTGTGTACAAACAGGCACATTGGCTTAAAATAAAGACGTCAGCTTGAGGTCCATTCTAGAGACTGACTAACTATTTAGGATAACCACAAAAATTTCTGGCTATTCCCTAAGTGGTTAATTGATGCCATAAAGGATTTTATTACTCTTCTATACTGCTTTGCAATTCAAAATGAAACAACTAAATGACTAAGTTCCAATGTTGTGCAAATTCTTTGAAGTTTGAGAAAGCAAACACAGATGATTAATTATACATTTTTTTCTGCAATATATCCCCTTCTTTGTGGAGATAGGGGATAGAGAAGGAGGATAAGATTATGCAAAGGTCACACTGAAAATGCTGGTAACAAAATTATTGGTCAATGTTGTATGAAGCTCTTTCATTTGGTCACGCAAATGCGATATTCACTTTTCAGTTTTTAGAATTTTCAATGAAGCCAGTAATTCTGAATTTTTAGTTCCCATGATCTTCCTCAAAAGCACATAAGTGAAAGGGGCACAAAGTGTATAAAATGACAACATGCCACGCCTGGAATAGATTATGCTGGTATTCAAGATGTGAATATGGATATTTCTGACATTTGCAGATATGATACATCCTTTACCGACTATTACCTAGAATGATAACATAGGTTTTCACTTCAGTTGAGGATATTTCTATGAGAAGGATGCAGATTTTACAATGAAAGCATAATTATATTTTTATACAATAAATACGTGGGGTTCTTGTCTGGGTGATAAGACCTGAACTACTTGAGCTGGGAGGTAGAATGACACATGAGGAAATTATTAATGAGGAGAGAGAGAGGGGGGAGAGAGCAAGCGAGCGAGCGAGAGAGAGAGCAAGAGAGAGAGAGAGAGCAAGAGAGAGAGAGAGAGAGAGAGAGAGAGAGAGAGAGAGAGAGAGAGAGAGAGAGAGAGAGAGAGAGAATATACACCGAAAGTACATGGTATTAGGTAATGTTCTATAGCAAAAGGGCATCAGCAACTTGTTCTTGAATCGGGATAACAGGCCATGTTGTGATGAAATTGTGACACAGTTCACATAATGAAGTCTGTCGCTGCCCGCGGCAACGACCTGTCACTTCGGAGTAGTACTGGGAATGATCACAGACTCAAATCGCTGCAAGCAGAGGTCGTTTATTTCTCTTTCCTTTCTCCTCTGCCTCTCTCCTGTCTCTTCTCTCTTCTCCGTCTTCTCTCCCTTCTTTGTCTTCTTCTCCTTCTTGGTCTTCTTCTCCCTCGTCCCCACAAACCCCACACTGTTTATAACCTTAAGCAGCCAATCACAGTAAAGGTCCTCTGCAAAGCAGCAAACAATCCTGGAAGAAATCTAGCGATCTACTCTATCCACAAGCACAGAAGAAACAAATCAACAAATGCAAACAAACTTCCTGGTCAGCAAGTACTGACTCATTAGCGAGCTGCCAGGTGCCATCTGATCATCTTACTTCCTCAGGAGGCTGAAAGCAATGGTCTCCAACAGAAGTCTACACATCATAAATTAAGAGTTCTTAGCCATCTGTTGACAGCCTAATTTTAAAGAAGACTTTGTTTTACAAGTTTATCAACAAGACTTTGTACATAGATGATGAGAATAGAAGTTGTAAAGAAGTAGCTAAATAGATTAAAATATCACGGGGAAGTGGTGAATTAATAGAGACATTTCTTTAAGCCAGAAATCTTCAGTTAGTTAAATTTTTATAAAGTCTGAAAGATCTTGTCATTTTGAATATTCATCAAATATTCATCGATATTCAGCATGATAGCACTTTGGTAACCCAGCAGATATTTATTAACACAACCAAAAACTCATAAAGTTTTCATCATTCTGATAATTGTGGTAAACCTGCTTAGTACTAATTTACCTCTATTTCTAAGTTGAGAGTTTGAAAACTCTACTGGTTGAGCTCTGTATTTAATATTTCTACTCATATTGAAAGAATAGTTACACACATCTCTATGAAATTAACATAATACTGCCTGGTGTGTGTGTGGTTTGTGTATGTGTGTGTATGTGTACATAAATATGTTTCTTTCCTTCAAAGTATTTTATCTCACAAATAATAATGGATACTCTAATATCTGTGAGATCTAAACTCTTATTTATCTATTAGTGGATATTTCTGAAGTTAATTTGACATTTTGTGTTCTCTCATTGCCTGAAAACTATCCTTATAATGTAAACTATTGCATGTATTGGATAGCAATATCTGCTATCCAATTATGGAAAATCATTATTTCATACTTGTCAGCGTTTTCATGGATTAAGGTAGAATAGTTAACATAAAGTATAATTTAACATATATAAAAGCAAAACTGATTCTAAATTATGCTGAATGAAAGATGTTATGAAATTATAAATATATTGTTTGACTTCAGGTAGGTAAAATATCTTGAACAAGCAGATTATCCAGAATACAGTAAGAAAGTAGGCTGTTTTATAAAGTTAGGGTGTTGAGTAGCAACATAGAAATAAAATTTTTTTCATTTCTTTTAAGAGCAATGAATATTCCAAAATTGTATTATGATATTTGTATCTTCGCAGACTGAAGTATATTTAAAATGCACTGAATTTTATACTTTAAGTGGTTGAATTGTAAATGTACACAAATTCTTTCTTAATGCTGTTTTCAAAAGTTCTTTTCCTTGGGCCGGGAGTTTGACCTAGTGCTAGAGTGCTTGCCTAGCATGCACAAAGGCCCAGATTTGATTCCTTGGTACCACATACATATAACAAAGCTGGAAGTGGTGCTGATGCTCAAGTGGTAGAGCCTTGAAAAAGTCCAAGGACAGTGCTCAGGCCCTGAGCAAAAGCCCAGGACTGGCCAAAAAAAAGTTCTTTTCCATCCAAATGTTTTCTGTGCCTTAGTTTTTTTGACTCTTATTTTTTTGCATCCACATTAAGCATCTCTTCATTTCTCCATTTTTCCATCTTCACACCAGTGTTCCCAACATTTAAGAGTTTCTTTCAGAGTTGCTGAATCAACTTGGGAAAAATCGGCAGAGATGAGATTTTGTGTGCAATATATATTTTTTGAATTTTCATTATTTCACTGTTACTGTAATGGTCATAAAAAGAATGGTTACATAAGTCGGGTACTGAGTACATTTCTTTTCATTGTCATTTCTCATTTTCTCCCAAGTTTTTACCTGCCAATGCCCTCTCCTTCTCCCAAGTTGTACAGTTCTTTTTCAACATAGTGTGTAGTGGATATCACTGTTGTGTTTGTTCATCTTGTGCTTCAAGGGTGAGGACTAAATAAACTAAGAAACATAAGGGAAATTTTCATCATAAGAATGAGTTGCTTCACAAGAGGTTAGGCATACCCTTGTGTTAGGTAACAAATCAAGTACATTTGATAAGTGAGATATTTGCCAAAGGCATCAAATATTTTCCTTGACACTAGCAAAAATGTTGCATATAAAATATATTCATTCTACTTTTTAAATCTTTGGTATTTCAAGGATTCAGTCCTGCTTGCTGTAGACTATTTTAAAGAGTCTTGAGAGTTTATACCCATCTCAAGTAGCTGAGATTATAAACATGTATCAGCTCATCTCACATCTTCATTGTGGGATGGTGGTATCACCAATTTTTAACTGGGGCTGATCTCAGGGAGGGTGGTATCACCAGTTTTTAACTGGGGCTGATCTCAGTACAAGATCCTTTTGCTTGGGCCGGGAGTTTGGCCTAGTGGTAGGGTGCTTGCCTAGCATGCACGAAGACCCGGGTTCGATTCCCACATACATAGCAAAAAAAGCCGGAAGTGGTGCTGAGGCTCAAGTGGTAGAGTGCTAGCCTTGAGAAAGTCCAAGGACAGTGCTCAAGCCCTGAGCTCAAGCCCAGGACTGGCAAAAAAAAAAAAAAAGCTAGAATTGGTGCTGTGGCTCAAGTGAAAGAGCACTAGCCTTGAGAAAACCCAAGGACAAGTGCTCAGGACTGGCAAAAAAAAAAAAAGGATCCTTTTGCTCTTTACCCCCCAGATATCTAGGTTAACAAGTGTGAGCTAACATGTCCCATTAGATAAAGGCCTTCTTTACTTCTGTTAGATAAAAGCCTCCTTTACATACAACAAGTATGCGTTTCATTAGGATCTAAACGTATATTTTGCTAAAATGATATGTGTTCTATCTTGTGGGTAAACTATTTTCTCCTGCAAAGCATAAATTCACTCATTTTACATAGGATCTAAGAATTCCTTTGCTCTAGAGTAAACATTTCTCAAATTATCATTACTGGTGCATTTTCTAAGGATCTTGAAATATATTTATACTATAGCATGTAAAATTAGACATATTATATATGCCAATTGTAATTATGTCATTTATATAATTTCACATTATTCACTTTCTTAAGAAAATATGGTTAATCTCAGCAATGTGTTTTTAGAAACAAATCCCACAGTTACCTCTCCCAAATAAAATCTTCAAGCACAAAAGAAATAGATCATAGAACTAATGCCTTTTAAGTCTGTAAGTTCCACCTTCATCCAAAATTCATTTTACAATTTCTGATTCAAGAAAAACATTCATGTGCTATGATATATTAAATTCAGATGCATCAACCTAAATAGAAATCCCAGTATAAGGAATATGTGAGTGCAGATTTATACACACTTATATTCATTTGTATGTAAAGCAATAGTCTAAAGATAATGATATACACCATGACTAGAGATAATATTTTATATAACCCAGTATATAATTCATGAATTTATACAAAACAAACACACTTTTGTGCCTTCATGCCCCCCCTCACATATTAATTGGTCCTTTAAAAAAAGAACTCTGAAAGGTGTCAAGTTTGGGGGCATCCAGTTTCCAGGTAAACTAAGCAACTAGCTACTGTATGCCATCTTGGATTATAGCATATTAACAATATATGTGATCCCACCTCTCTTGAAGTTTCTATTACTAAAGAAATAAAATAATCTCATACACTATCTGTCTTCATGGTTTTATCCTTTGATTATGAAGTATATCATTATATTTTTAGCCACATTGTAATATTTGCCTAATGATTTCATGCCCGTTTGAGATGAGGACTACATTTTTGATCTCTTGAATTATCTGACACACATCTCACTCTCTAGGACTAGGGCTTGGAGACAAATGTTCATAGTACAAGTATTTTTCTGGAAAATATCCTACCCTGTCCCATGTCTTGTCACTAAGAAAGCTACTGCCTTTGTAAAAGAAAGACCTGGATCCAAATGATGATTACCACAAAACCACAATGAATCCTCCAATATAGCTGGCTAAAAACATCCAGTTAGTGCTGGTGGGTTTCAGAATCATCCCCTCATGTTCACTTGGTGGGAGAAGAGATCCCATGTCCCGTAGGTATTCAAACAGGACTAGCTCCAACTAAACGACTATTCTTGTTTCTGAAGCAACTAATGATGTCTGCTCGAAGTTCATAGCCTGCACATTCCCAAGAGTAATATTCCAAATTTCTTTCTGCCTTGGCAGACAATTTTCAAAACAGTTGCGTATATATACAGTGTTATTTTTATTAGGTTTTCAAATGAAGTCAGTCTCAAAAACTGTAGCCAACACTGCTAGCATTTCTACAGAGAACAGAAAAGAGTAAAACAGAAACAAAACAAACAACAGCACAATGAGTGAGAGTGAAACTACCCCTGCCCCATTTCTTCCTTGGATATCTTCTATTTCTTGTACCACAAATGACTGTAACAAAATTTCTATCATCTGAAATGGTCACAGGGTGATGAAAGTCAAACACACAAGGTAAAAAAGATTATCATTCACAATTATATTTCTAAAGTTATTATGTGAAAGCCAGATGACCCTTCTGGTCTAGCAGTATTTTAAATTCCAGACAAACTAGATGTCCTTGCTGATTACTAACTTGGAAAGAAAACAACAAGAATTTTCCTCTCTTGTTTGTTACTCAATTTAGTGTCTGAACAAGTAGATCCAAAATTAATGCAGACATGTTTCCTCTACAGTGTTCTTATCATCCCCTGAATCATGCCTTTGGGTTACTAAGTTTGTGTGACCATTGCACAGTGAAGTCTCTAAGAAACAGTGGTTCTGAAGGTCCTCACTGTAGGATATTTACCAACTTCAAATAAAGGATGCATGTGTGTCATTAACATATTAACCATTAAATAGCATGTCATCTACGGTTTCAGAATTAACCTATTTGCAATTCAAAACTTCATCAGCATCAATCAATAACAAATAAGGATGTCAATATTGCAAAGGAAGAACTATGCACAAGGGCTAAATCTTAAAGCCTAAATAAAACTTTTTATAAAATGGCATAGATACAAACAATAAAAGAAACACAAAGTGTGAAGGAAAAATAAGGTAATGTAAAAAAAACGGTTGGGATGTAGGATTTTGGACCTTAAACGTAAGAATAAGAAAGGCTGCTTGTGATTCTGCGTGCCTAGAATGAGAGACACACCTGCTGAGTTAAGGAGGCATGAGATATAACATATTTATTGGTCAGATATCCAGTTTTATTGCTGTCTTATGTGCCTGCTGATTTATCCATTGGCATTGATTGTGGAGTTGCTCTCTTTATCTTCTTGGAAGGTTAGCTACCAGCATCTGGTTGTCAAAAACAAAGCGTATTGGACTATAAGCATTTAGTGGCTAGAAACCAGGGACATTACATAGAAAATCCTCTACAGCAAAGGTTTTATTACCACAAAAAAGTCAATAGTGAAATAATAGAGAAAAACTGCATCTACATCTGTAAATATGCAGATGTATCCATGATCTTTGAAGAGACTTAGAAGGAGAAACAACAGATGAAATTCAAGTAGATCTCGTAGTTGGTAGGAAAACAGAATTGCGTATGGAAATATTGAACACAGGAGATTTCAGGACCTCCTGAATGAGATTTTGGATGACTATAAATTGTTTCAAAAGGCTAGTCTACTCCTCTCTTAGGCAAAGTTCAAAAATAACATATTTCTATTCCTCTTCTAGTAAGGTAAAATGGATTTTGTTTACTTATGCTGTTAATTCTACTGTAGAGTTTGTATTGATCTATTCATTAAATTCTTCCTCCAAGCATGGAGAGACAAATAAAATGGAAAATACATATTCCATCAAAATTTGGCATCCATACATAGGAATTAGGAAATCAGATAATGAAGCATATTAAGTAATAGATATCATAGGGATATTGACAGTTAAGATATGATGCCACTTAACATTCCAGTTTTTATTTCCATGAGGCTTTCAATAATTGTTAGAGTGCTTAAACACAAAACAAAAGTATTTTAAAACTTTTATTAAAATTACATCTCATTTTTATTGCTTTTCCTAGAATTTTTCTTACCATAGTACTCTAGCCCAAGTAATTGAATAAAATGACATACTGATTTCTTTTTTTTGAAACTATTTTCAAGTGATAAGCCTCATTCTCTTATTAGGAAGGATACACATGCTTTCATTGAAAATTAAGAGGAAAATACAAAGATGGTACAAAAATAAATCCATATTCCTTATTTTTAAATATACACTAACCTTATTAATTGTACAAAGTAATGAGATTCACTTTGCAAGACTTCTACACCTTTTGAATCCGTCAATTTCCTGTTAGAGTGACAAACACTTGAGGGAAACGATTTAAAAGGAAGAAAGACTGACTTTGGTTCGCAGTTTCATGACTTTCAGCTCATCGTAACTTGGCCTATTTTCTGAGTGTCCATGGTGAGATATAACATCTTAAGGGAGAATGTACAGTGGAGCTACTCATCTCTTCATAGACAAGAAGACAAGAGGGAGACAAAGCCAAAAGGGAGAGGGGGAGAGGGAGAAGCAGAAGGAAAAAGAGAGGGAAAGGAAGAGGGAGAAAGAACAAGAGAAAAGGAGAAGGAGAGTGAAACTGAAAGAGAGAAGGAGGAGAGGCAGAGGGAGAGATCAGAGAGAAGAGGTTAGAAACAACTCAGAAGGAGTGTTCCCAGTAGCCTAGTCCCTTCAGCTTATAAAGTTTCCAGACCCTTCCAAGTAAGCATCACCATTTAGATAACAAACTTTCCCCTATGAGCCTGAGAAGAACATTTCCTATCCTAGCCACAGTATTTGGCCCCTTTTCCAAAGGCTCATGGCTGTCTCATAGGGCAAAATGTTTATTTTCTTCCATCTCTAATATTCACCTGCCTCTTAACAGCCTTACCATTGTGCAAAATTTCAAGAAAATTTCTATTCTATGACTCAAGACAAACTGCTAACCATGAGCTCTTGTGAAAAGTAGTGTGAGTTGCATACTTCCAACACACAATGGTACAGACTTTAAATGGTCCCATACAAAATGGGAGGAATGTTAGCACAGAAGATAGTAAGTGAGTAAACCAAGGCCCAAATCAGCAGTATTAATCAATACCTAGGGTTCCATGAGCCATGTGAACTCCAGAGATTGTGGGAAGATCCATTCCATTTGCTTTGTCGTTTGCAGCCTAGATGGCCTTTCTTTTCAGCTGGCTCTAGTCTCAGCAACAGCTTTCATGCTTATAGCTTTCTTCATGTTCTTGGAATCTCCAATATGAATATCCTATAAAACAATTCTAATCATTTATATCACTTGATGTCTTCATTACGCCTCAAAGGAACAGTTCACTTTGAAAATATTCAAATGTGTGATAATTGTGTTCTTCACAAAATGAATTTGGAATGACAATGTAAATACTTGTATTTTAGGGATTTATGACATGTAAGTTTACCAGGGCTGAAGAATTCACAGAATATGATCTACAGTAAGACAAGTCAAATAGAAAGGTAAGATTGTTGATCAGAATGTTTTAAAAGACTGTGAGATCTGCATTATAGAATGTCAGTATAACTTCCCACTTACAGGGACCTTAATGAACCATGCAACATAATGTGCTCTGCTTGTCAACCTAAAATTAACATTTAGGGTAGACTTAAAGAAACATAATGTCTGTTGTGTTGATCATCTATGCAACGTGAAGTATTTAAACACAGACAGAAAGACAACTATACTATCAGTAAGCAATTTTGCCTGGTATAACATTTAGAGATAGGAAAAATGAAGTATGCTTCCAGCCTTGGAGTAAAATGAAGTTTTAATAAAATAGTACGCTGAGAAGCCTAAAAAGAATAAAAAGGAATTTTTGGAGAAAGCTCATTCAATATGTATGTAAACTTTCAGATACAGTGATTTAAACTGAAAAAGAAAAGATGATAGATTATTATAGAATACAATACTTTCCGGCATTTAAAAGAAATCAAGCACTAAAGCTATCCATGAGACAGAGCATATTTAAATTCTAAGTCAGGAAAAGATAATATACTATGAAGATAGCCCGATTTGTAAGAACCTTGTGCCCAGGAATCTGGCAAGAATGATTGACTATGCAGTAAATTCAAAAGTGCTTTGAGTCTTTGTAATAAGATTTTATTCAAATTATGGGAATATTGAAGTGTTGACTTTCTATGTTTTACATCAGTTTAAACAAAAAGCTTATTAAAAGTCTCTTTAAAATTCATTTGTTGTGCTTATAGTGCTTTAAACTCAAGGCCTTTTGTTTGATCAGCTGGAACTCGACCACTTCAGACATACAACCAGTCTTGTTATAAGAAAAGTCTTGTGGACTTTTTCTGCTCTGGCTGGCTTCAAACAACAAACTTTCTTTCTTTTTGTTTTTGTTTTTGCTAGTCGTGGGACTAGAACTCAGGGCCTGAACACTGTCCTTGGGGCTTTTCTCAAGGCTAGTGATCTACCACTTGAGCCACAGCACCACTTCCAGTTTTTCTGTGTATGTGGTACTGAGGAATTGAACCCGGGTCTTCGTGTATGCTAGACATGCACTCTACCACTAGGCCAAACACCAAGCCCCCAAACTATAAACTTTCTGATCCCTGTCTCCTGAGATGCTAAGATTAAAGAATTTACCTGGCTTTGTTTGTTACTTATCTTATTTATATTGCTGAAGACTGACTTCAAGTCCTAAAGCATGCTAATAAAGTACTCTTTGGATTTACAATTTATGTTCAGGCAAGAGAGAGAGAGAGACAGAGACAGAGAGACAGAGACAGAGAGAGACAGAGAGAGAGGAGTGGAGAGGGAGAGAGGAAGAGAGAAAGAGAGGGAGAGGGAGAGAGAGGGAGAGGGAGAGAGAGAGGAAGGGAGAGGGAGAGAGGGAGAGAGAGAGAAGGAGAGAGGGGGGAGAGAGAGAGGAAGAGAGGAGAGAGGGAGAGGGGAGAAAGAGAGAAATGCAGATGAGGAAAGCACACAGTAGTTTTGTACAATATGGAGATTTTCAGTCTTTAGTGGTTCAAGAGAGTTTGGGAAATGATAAAAGGTATGACAGAAAACATATCAAACTTAGTGAATGATATAAATATTCAAATATAAAAATGGTCAAACACCTAATCTGCTTGCCAGTGGCTTGCACCTGTAAACCTAACTACTCAGAAGGCTGAGATCTGAGGACCTAGGTTCAAAGATAGCCCAGGAAGAAACATCAATAAAATGTATCTTCCATTAGACAAAAAGAAGCTGGAAGTGGAGCTGTGGCTCAAATTTTAGTACACAAGCCTTAAACCCAAAAAGGTCATGAAAAATAACCCCGTGTTCAAGCCCTAGGAAGAGTAAAACAACCAACAAAGCCCAAGAATGTTAAAGACCACTAGTCCTATTTAACTCAGCTAGATCTGTCCATCTAAAAATATAGCCCAGCTCTTCACAGTGAAGCATCACGTCTTAGAAGGCTGCAGGAGGAGAATCACAAGTGTGTCCAACAGCATCTAATGGTGGAACTCTCAGCAAAACTTGAGGTGCAGGAGGGAGTAGCCAACTGGCAGAAAGGTGGACAGACATTCAGGCAGTGTCAAGGGGCCTTCTGATTGCATATCGGTTCCTAAAGACAAGTCAGCCACTTACCATGGGATTTTAGGTGGTTGGTGTTTCCAGATGGTTCTATGCAGCAGGAGCCTAGTTGGAGGCCCTAACAGAGGCTATGTGTTTTCTTCAGCACCATCTATGGCATGCTGTCCTCCTTAACAATTTCCCAAACTGAGTTAGGTGCCTTCTGGGTGGGCTGCTGAGCTTCTCTACCAGAAATACTTCCAGTAAGCATGGCTTCCTGGGGAGCTTCCCTTTCTTCTTTACTGTGTGAATTCCCTCTCAATAAAGGTTAATCTCCATTGGTGAAACAGGATGGTGGGTGATGGGTGTTTAGTTCTTGTTTAATAAGGTTGTGGCTAGTGTTTGTGCATCACTGTCTTTATTACATTCCCAATGACTTCCAGCACTCTGCCTCAAACACCTGAGAGAAATAGTTGCTGTTTTGATTTGGTCTTGGTCCTCTTTTGTGTGGAAAGAAGTCAGACATTTTGCTGATGCTTAATCATTTTTTTCTTATATTTCAAATTTTCTATCTTTCTTTAGATGAATTTTCTAACCTCTTGTGTTTAGAATATCCACCAAATATTCACCAAATATTAGCTCCAGCTAATTTCTAGGTTTCTTTTTTTTTTTTTTTGCCAGTCTTGGTGCATGAACTTAGGGCCTGAGCACTGTCTTTGGGCTTTCTCCAGGCTAGTGCTTTACCACTTGAGCTACAGCACTACTTCCGGCTTTTTTCCTGTGTATGTGGTCCTGAGGATTCGAACCCCAGTCTTTGTGCATGCCAGGCAAGCACTCTACCACTTAGCCAAATTCCCGGCCCCAGGTTTCTTTTCTAAACATTTATTTTAATACTAGAAAGCTTCAACATTTATTTCCCCTTTTATACACAACTATAAAAATAGGTGATTCTTGACATAGGAGATACACTTAGATTACTTGTGTCTATTCTTGTGCTTTTTCTACTCCTATCACTGACAGGACAGCCTTGTTTCTAGAAGAGTAAATCTGTTTTAGAATTTTTAATTCCCCACCTTTTCTCTTGGCCTTGACCCATGGTTATGAGCAGAGTTTATTATGGACACAAGTGAAAGGGCTTATAAAAATATAGTCACTGCCCTGCTCTTTGCCACTTTTGAGGGTACGGAGCATAGGTTTCTTCTGGTTTTGCTTGATCTCGTGTCTAAGGCCATGTTTTAGACTCCCTATTCTTTATTTCACAGGATATTGAAGATTTCTTCATGCACTTCTCTGCTGTTTTGTGAGAGAGATTTTATATTTGCTCTTTTTGTCATGTGGGCTGTGATTCTTCTTTTGGTAACCATTCTATTTTCTTTTTCTGATAACATTATATACTGTTAATTTTTTCGTTTTAAATCTTTCCCTCTACATAAATACATTTATCTTCCTATGGCTCTCACAGTGATTTTTTATTCAACATTATTTTTGCCTATGGAATATATAAATTGAGGAAATTAAAGATAGTGGGTATATATTCTGCTGTACTTCCCATGGCCTGTTTACTAGCTATGTTTAGTTTTCCTCCATAGTCTCTTTTTTCTTTTTCCCAAACAATAAATTCAGGTAATAGTGATTAATTAATATGTTCGATGGGCTCACTCATTTAGGAAGTACAGAAGCTTCTTTCCTCCAGTACGGGAAGTCACAGGACTTCCATCATATATATCATTACTCAGCTCAGAAATATTTGGATCACTGTTAATAATTTTTAAAACCCAAGCACTGATAAGGGCTGAGAGAATATTATACTCAAATTTTGTGTTTTTAATGTTATTTTGTATTTCTACAACCAAATCATTTCATTCTCACATGTTGGAATCGAGAGACATATATCAAAGATTGCTTTATTTTAATCGCCATCTTGGACCATGTGTTATCAGTTTGTGTCTTTTATTCTCCCTGCGATTACAAACATTGTACAAGTACAGAACTAGGTTACCCTTAACAACACATATAATGTGTAATTTATGGTCTTTATATGAAGATTTCATTACTTCTCGCTTTCTAAGTAATGGGTTATAGAAAATTATGTTGCATACCTAATTAATGTAATTTTTTAATGAAACAATCTGTAAGAGTCACTATTTCTTTAAATATCACAAAGCTATTGTCCACTGAATGATGATGTACAAAGCACTGATTCAATATGCTGTTTTTACCTAGTCTGTTATCAATTCATAGAGATACTTATATAGACTGAGATATTTCTTCTATGCATATATCTATTTTGTGTGGGTGCATATGTGTTAATTGAATCATTATAGCCCTGAAACTGCTGATGATAACTTCTGAATCTCCTCATGAAGATATGTTATGAATAATATTCAGTTCATGATTATTTTCATATTTAATGACTAAATTTACAGTCAAACACCAGTGCTCTTGTCTGTGATCTTAACTACTTAGCAAGCAGAGGCCTGGAGGATTGTGATTTGAAGTCAGCCTAGGAGGAGATAACCTAAAATATCATCTCCAAACAGTACCAGCAAAAATCCATCAATGTGTGACTGTTGTCCTTAATGTATTGTTATTTCTCATTTCTTTTGTTGTCCCTTGGTCATCTAATATTGCTACAATATCTTACTTTGTTATCTGGTATATTGTATATATGCTTATTTGGTTATCTGAATTAGGATAAGGAAGGGGGCAAAACAAGATGAGAAGAGGGGGTGGGGGAGGGAAATGGGGACCAAAACATGAGAAGGAGTATCAATGTTTGTGAAGTAATACACCATCTATCTGGTGAATATATTGTAACCATTCTGTTAATTACAATATAAATGTTTCAAGCATAAAAAAATCAATCCATGGTACTGGAAAATAAATTTTAAAAAAAGAATAAAGAGGGGCCGGGAGTTTGTCCTAGTGGTAGAGTGCTTGTCTAGCATGCACAAAGACCCAGGTTCGATTCCTGGGTATCGCATACATAGAAAAAAGCTGGAAGTGGTACTGAAGCTCAAGTGGTAGAGCTCTAGCCTTGAGAAAATCTAAGGAAAGTGCTCAGGCTCTGAGCTCAAGCCCAGGACTGGCAAAAATATATATAAAAAATAAAGAATAAAGTTACAGTGAAAACCAAAAGGAGAAAGAAGAGAGTTCTAAATCTCTTGAAATTCAGAATGCAAACTACAGTTGCATGGAGTTTGACTAATCTGCATAGAGTCTATTTTCTTACCCAGTTGGATCTAAAACTCCAGTTTTGTTCCAGCATCTTTTTTTTGGTCTAGAACCAGGTATATCTACCCTGCAAAAGTGAATTGATGTTTTATATTAGCAACATTTCTCAACTATTTCTTTAGCCTGGAAAACAGAATTGATTTGACAACACATGTGAGAGCATAACGACAGGTTACTGGTTTCTATTTTTCACACATTTTCCTTAAAGCTTTCAAATTGAGGATTTTATGTGAATCCCTCTATATTTGTAAACCACACACATTTTTGGTTTCAGTTGATTTGTCAAACTGTTCCAAGTCTTTGCTGAAGTCATCCGTGAATATAAAGAATGACATTTTCCTAGCGATGCACTTTACATCATGGTAACTAGACTGAGCTTCTCTTTTGTGGAATGACCCTGAAATGGGTATAACTGGGAGTGATGAGGAAATCTATCAACGTGAAGGAATGCTATTTTATTGGGTGAAGTAAGCTGCTTGCTCTGTCGACCTACTTTTTCACTTCAGTGATAATGGAGCCTTTTAGAAACTCAAATGGTCCCTTACATACCACATCTGATAAATTTCCATTTGTTTCATCTATACGGAGACACATTGGATTTTCCTTGGCTTTCTTTTCTTCCTACAGATATTTCAGAAATTCAAATTGGTCACATTATACCTGGACCATCTCCTTTATGCCAGTTGCCAATGCATTACTGAGGTTGAGTTCAGTGTAAAAGGACGTGATATTTACAAATGCAGATGGAAAGTTAGCAGGGATTCTTCTGGATGTTTTGACATAACCTGGCTGCTGCCAATGTGTCTTAAACCAAACCTCAGTCAAACATGATGAATAAAAAATATTAATTAAATATAAAAATATTGCAATTGTAAAAATATTTTAATTGCAAAATCAAAGTACCCAAACTCAGAATTTATTGTCTGTATAGATTTCATATTTGCATTAAACTTTTGAATGGAATTTTTTCAAAAGGTACAGTTTTCTCTCTGAATTTGGTCTGAATATGATGTTTGTATTGTAATTATATTTCAATCTCTGCTAGACTAGAGGAACATATGTTACTCTGCATTTATGCAGAGAAGTTTAACTCATAGCAGTCAAATATTTATATATGGAAACTTTGGATGAAATTGTGAACCTGATCCTTTACTTGCTAGAAAATAATAAATCAAAATAAAGAGCATATTATATATATTCTTTAAATATTTAAGTATTTAACCATGATGAATTTTTAATTTTTATTTTTTTCTATTATCAGTAATCCATTTGGGGCATTTATACACCTGAAAATTTCATATATGTCAAAAGATAATTTCATATTAATAGATGTATCTGTAACCTTGAAACTTGTCATCACATGACTCTAGAAATGTTCTTAGCAATTTTACCAGAAATGCTTCACCTTTCCCAGATAGGTGTGTTGAAATGATAGTGATCTTCCCTTAGTCTGAGGACATTTAGCAGAACTTCGAATCTGAAATTCCATCTTATGCTGTTTTCAGATTACCTTTCTGATCACTCAGCTTCAGCAGAACTTGCACTCTCTCTGGGGCTACTATTTTCACCTCAGGAGATGGTTAGAGATTGGTTAGAGATCTGGTCACCAACCTGTGTTATGGAAGAAGTCCTTGATTTGAGCTTACTAGATTTTAACATAGTGACTGTGCCCATGTACAAAGATGTATGGAAGAAAAAATGTAACTCTGTCAACAAGTTCTAATATATTCTCTAGACTGGTTCCATGCTATACAAAGAGTAGCTTATGGTTATCACCACTGTGAGCTTGTTAAAATGTAAATGTTTAGGTCTTGTTCATACTTCTAAAACCTAGTATAAGAGAAACTATTATCTAAGAGTACCATTTAATTTATAAGCATATTAACCTTTGAGAATCAATGATGTAGGAATAATGAAGTCATTTCAAAACACTGCTTCTGTCCCCTTTTTGTTTTACAATTGTTTTAATGTTCCCCAGTGATAGTAATAAAACCCTGACTAAAGAGAGGAATCTTTATTCTTCCATGAGTCTATGCTTTATCCATGAAAATTCTTTTAAAATCATTTTTATGTGTGACATTCTTTTCTATTATTATTATTGTCTGTCCTGGGGCTTCACTTCAGGGCCTGAGCATTGTCCTTGACCTTTTTCTTAAGTCTAGCACTCTACCACTTGAGCCACAGCACCACTTCTGGATTCTTTCTATGTATGTGGTACTGAGGAATCAAACCTAGATCTTTGTGAAATGCTAGGTAAGCACTCTACCACTAGGCCAAACTCCTGGCCCATATGTGTGAAATTCTTATTATTTGATATTGTTAAACTTCATGCTTCAGGTCGTATCTTTTTAAGTTCCTTTACATTTCCTCCTGTCTTATCCTAAATAAATTAGCTTTCTGATGGTAATGATATTGCAAAACAATCTTTCTCCAAACATATCAGTTAGACATTTCTGGCTATTAATTACATTTTTGTGGGGGATTTATTGGCAAAATGCATGAGGCAAATGATTTTACTATCAGAAAGATATATTTGTATTATCAAAATAATACTCAGAGAAATTGCTCAAGTATGTTCTCTGAGGAACAGTATGCTAAAATCTATTCAATCATTCCACAAATATTTAATGATCATCTATAATTTGTCACATATAAGTGTGAGAGATTTCACAATGACTGAGAAGAAAAGTTATCTAATCTCACAGGGCCTACACTGCATAAACAGAAGATTCACAATGAGTAAGCAAGGATAAGACTACAATCATTTAAGATATTAAAAATAACAAAAGACATAACATGAGAGGAGGAAAAGAATTCAGAATTTCTGAAGTCTGGGAAACAAGTCCTGAGCCTCTACTCTCAAACTAATATTAGTTTGTATTTTGAGAGTACTGGGCTGGGAGGAGAGTACTTCACTCAGAGTAGCATTCGTGACAATTTGAAATTTTTTATCTTTATTCTGTACTATTCTTTCAACTGAGTAAGAGTCTTGTTCCTATTGGATTAAGGCCCAGAATTAAAATAATAGAAGTTATAAGAAGATTCCTATAGCATCAAGATAGAAAGTTCACTAATAGTAAGATGAAAGCAAAGAAAATTTGGTTCCTATGTAAAATACAATTAAGAATCTTAGGATTTCTAGAACTGTTAATATAACCTGCTTCAATATTCTTGTTTAGAGTGAAAGTTTTCCTATCAAATCCAAGCCTTGAAAACTTAATTCTTTTTTTTTTTTTACCTTCTAGCATACATATACCCTAAGTAAGCAGGTAAACAAAACCAAATTTTAACTCAGAAACTTATGACTTCACAGTACAAACGTTTTCTTTGCTATCTTCTAATTTCTCAAGTAAAACAGACTATCTCTAGGATATGGAAACAAGAGCTTTATCTTGTGTGATTGTTGTTATTAATGTATTATGTTATTTCTAGTCTCTTTTGTTGCCCTTTGGTTAATCTCATATTGTTACTGTATCTGACTTTGTTACCTGGTATAATTCATATGTTTATTTGTTTATTTGAGATAGGAAAGGAAAGGGGGAAAAACAAGATGATTGGGAGGGAGTTGGGGGAGGGAAATGGGACAAATACATGAGAAGGGGTTTCGATGTATCAGAACTAAGGCACCTACTACCTGGAGAATGTAACTGTAACCCCTCTATACATTACCCTGATAATTAAAAAAAAATAAACATAGAAACTGGATAAGGCAAATAACATACAACTTACTTCAAAAGATAGTGATGGAAAGTTTAAACAAAACAAAACAAAATCTACTGTATCAGAGTGTGTAAACAGAATGGATATTTTTTCTAAACCCTGGCAATGCTAGTTTGTCAACACATCTACCAGGGGACCTACTGTATAAGAATCTATATACAGAAGGCTTCTTGATCCACTGAAATTTCATTGTGATGAGATAGAGCCAAGAAAGAAAAACATATACCATCTTCCTCATGTATTATATAATGTTAATACATGTTTAATAAATGATCAGCTCAGATATACCTCAGTCTGCATTGGAAGAGATTTCAGGAAAGAGATCATAGTAATGGAAGGAATAGGAGAACCTGTAAGAAAAGGTGGATAGAAGGTTTAGTGACTTATGTCTATGTGCCAAATAAATATACATGATGAACACAGAGAAAAGAGATTTTCTTAGGCAGTCCAGGGGAAGAGAGCAGTTCAATTTTCTTCTGTCTTCAGGGTATATACATGAATGTTGGTGTGTGTAGAAGTATTAGGGGTAGAGGCATCAAAATGTAAAGTATTAAATAGTCCTCATTACAGTTGCAGGCTGGTTGGTCATTATCTGAGTTCTGGTTCTATAGAATTTGGGGAAAAAAGTTATTTGTCATCATTCAAAATCTCTTGGTCTAGGATACAATCTCATAATTATAGGTTGTTGTGCACTGTGGAGGTCGGCTTGTCCTGAGAAGCTCTACTGTTCCTTAAGGGTAATTTCAATCCCTTTTCATGAAAATATTATTCATTAGTCTTGTGCTTTCCTGGAATTTAAGGTGAATTGTCTAGGAGTAGTAGGAAAACTTTATTATGAGGGATATTATGTGTCATACACACACACACACATATACATTTACATGAACATTTAGAAGAAAGTCTACAACTAGTCAAGATTCAGAAACTAGATAACAATGAGCTATGCAGAAAGGAGGACAGGAAAAACTTGGAATGACACTTGGAATGGCAACAGATCCTAAAGTGATTGGGAATTACAATTTGTCACAAAAGGACAGGTTAGTTATATTTGGAAGTTACTATCATTTAGCTGAAATGAGGCTTTTGTTGTTTGTTTTTTATGTTTACACTTAAAATATGAAATGTTTCCATTATTTATTACATTTATTTTTTGTGGTATGTCATTGTTGAAATAACTACAGAAACACAATACTAAGCCCTGGCTATTTACACACACACACACACACACACACACACACACACACACAAACACACATGTCACACTTCTGAGGTAAACTTTTGAGGTTTAAAATGTGCCTCTAAGCACATTTTGTTAATTTTATGAACTGGTCTTTCGCTTCCTTTGACTAGTTATCAATCAGTACTCATACATTGAGTTTCCTTATCAGTGTGCTGTTTCGCTTACTGCTTTTCAGAGAGAATAAATAAAGTGCATGCCAGTGGGATGGCAGAGCCTGTGAGATACATCCATCATACTTATTAAATATTATGTGGGAAGGATTTTCCCTTTCCTTGGCAGATAATCCAGCTGTCAAATACTAGTATAAAATGTTCCATAACCTATTTCTTTTTTATTATCTTATAGTGCCATAATGCCTATGTATTCAAATTAAAATGGCACATGGAAGATAAGAAAGGAGACAACTAGAATGTTGTTTCAATCAAGTAGATCCAAAGTTGTACCATTTGCATATTTCTTCCTGACCTAGACAATAAGTATATCAGATAGAATACTTCTCTAGCCAGACTTATGGAGTTTTTTGTTGTTGTGGTTGTTTGGTTGGTTGTTTTATTGCTCTTTTTGTTTTTGCCATTCCTGGGGCTTGAACTCAGGGCCCGGGCACTGTCCTTGAGCTTTCTTAAGGCTATCACTCTTCATTTCCATAGCTTTTTCCGTATATATGTACCAAGGAATAGAACCCATGCCTTTGTGTATGTTAAGTAAGCAGTCTACCACTGGACCACACTCTTAGCCTACAGAATTGGTTTTGAAGTAAGTATCACTTTTTGTTTTTCTGGTTACCAAAGGTAAATAATGCTTTGGATTCCTATAATCAAGTCCTGATTTGACCTTGTTTGATGATAAGAAATCTGGGGTGTCAATTTCCTCAATACCTCCAAAGCTGAATACTTGATCTAGTATAGATTAGATGCTTAGTGTATAATTATGTAATCAATAAAGTAAGTGACTACCTAAGTATGTTTATGAAATACAATATGAGCCATTTGATGAATTTTCATAACACCATAAAGTGAAGAAATATTAGATATAGAATTGACTGTCAATATAGTGTTAATTTAAGAGAAAACTTGATTATCTTGACAAACATCTGCCTGGTAGAGGTAGGTCTTCCTTCTGCAATTTTACTAGGAGACCATCTAGCAATCCATTTTCTAGTGCAGAATGAAATACATCTATTTTGAAAACAAGGATTCAGATTGGATTTTCTTTTATCATTTATCCTAAGTGTACCTCACTGCATGCAATCTCACGCAATGAACACAGCACACTGATAAGGAAAGTTAATTTTGTTGTTAATCCATTCTATTTAGAACATGACTGTTTTGTTTAACAAATATAGGCTGAAATCTGGGTTCCAGTAGCTTATGTCTCTAAGTCTAGCTACTTACAAAGCAAAGATAGGAAGGTCCAAATTCAAAAACAACCCAGGAAGAAAAATCTCTAAGACTGTATTATACTGCCAATTAAAGTCTGACTTGAAGCCCTGGTACAGGTAAAGTCAAGAAAACAAAAAAAAGTGAGAGAGAAACAATGAAAGTAAGGAAGGAAAAGGAGGGAAGGAAGGAGGGGAGGAGGGAAGAAAGGAAGGAAGCAAGGAATGAAGGAAAGAGAGAGGGGGAGGCAGCAAGAAGGAAAGGAAGAAATGAAGGAAGAAAGGAAAAAAGGAAGAGGAAAGAGAAAGAAGGAAAGAAAGGAAGGAAGGAAGCAAGGAAGGAAGGAAGGAAGAAGGAAGGAAGGAAGGAAGAAAGAAAGAGCAAGAAAGAAAGAAAGAAAGAAACAAAGAAAGAAACAAAGAAAAAAGAAAGAAAGAAAGAAAGAAAGAAAGAAAGAAAGAAAGAAAGAAAGAAAAGAAAGAAACTGGTGACAGTTTAGGTCTAATATCCTAGCTACTGAGGAATCTGAAATCTGAAGATCACACTTTTTTTTCTTTTTTTTTTAATTATCAGGGTAGTGTACAGAGGGTTACAGTTACATTCCCCAGGTAGTAGGTACATTCCTTCTCACACATTGATACCCCTTCTCATGTTTTTGTCCCCATTTCCCTTCCTCCAACCTCTCCCACTGAGGATCACTCATATCCAATTAATCTCTCTTTATCTTTGCCTGTCTGTCTCTGCCTCTCTCTGTATCTCTGTGTGTCTCTGTGTGCCTCTGCCTCTGCCTCTGCCTCTGTCTGTCTGTCTTGTCTGTCTGTCTGTCTCTCTCTGCGTGTCTCTCTCTCTCTCTCTCTCTCTCTCTCTCTCTCTCTCTCTCTCTCTCTCTCTCTCTCTCTCTCTCTCTCTCTCTCTCTCTCTCTCTCTCTCTCTCTCACACACACACACACACACACACACACACACACACCAGAAGTAAACTTGTGAGACTTGTGGCTCAAGTGTAGAGTTCTATCCCTGAGCAAAATAGCTCACAATAGTGCCTAGTCCCTGACATCAAGCCTACTACCCACACCAGAAACAACAAAAACCGGGTGTCCAGTCGTTAAATCTCCTTTTGGGATGCAATTTAACTGATAAAATGCAGAGTACACTTTATATGCATGTTTTATTCTTTACCTTAGTTATCATACATCACCTTTTAATGCTTATGTATGATACAGTTACAATGACTAAAATGACAATGCCTTTCTAAACTTCAACTGAGCTGGATTTCCAGTTTCTTTCTTCCCTAGGTATAGTAATTACCATAAGGGCTGAATTGAACAATGAAACACTGTCTTACAGCATATTTTAAATCAGTTTGTGTGCATGTTTAGCTGTTCTCAACCAAAAACAGATACACCGTGCCAATCAATTGAAAATCTGCACCCCAGGAACATCAGAGAAGAGAGCTGAATGATCCCAGTGCTGCATCGTGGATCACACATTTTTCTACTCCACAACTGAAATATCTTGCAGTTTCATGACAGCTAATCAGGCACAGCTCAAAAGTGTTTAATTATTGTTTTAATCTGTAATTCAAAGGAGATCAGAGATAATATCTTGGCCAACTACAATGTTCTTGTAAGTCAGCCTCCTCATTAAAAGTTTTAGCCTCAAAGGCCTCATGCAAACTTTGTTAATTTAATGTTGGTTCTAAAACATTATTTCCTCTTCCACTAAGTCATTTGGGAAAGTGATTGTCTAGTTATCCTGGGCTATGCCTCATCACTATTGTTCTGAAGGCATACTAAATAGCTTTCCAGAGGCCTTGAAATGAAAAGAAATAGAAACCAAATTTCACTCTTTCAAGAAATAATAACATCAGATATAAACAATCCAAAGAGCACTCTAATACAGTATATGTACAAAATTTCTTCAAAGGAGTATGCACACATTCTCATCAAATGCTATGTAAATCTACTGGCTTTGCCAATATACTAATGCTTCTATGCACATATGTATACACAGTCTGTATGGAGCCATACAGACTGAGTGTTTTTATTTTACATTACTAATAATTTTAAATCTTCTGTAGCCTGCTTTTTGGACTTTTTCATGTAAAAAGTCAGAAAATTTTAAATATTAAAGAGTAGGTGTGCAATTTGTAAGCATCAAGTGACTACAGTGCTTTGAACACTTAATTACTCATATTTGCTCCACTCATTTTAAAATTCAAATTAAATTTTACTTGTAATTACCAGTTTCCTGTGTTGATAATCCATGAACCTATTCAGGAATTTTTCCTAGAAGTCTTGATAGTCTATAAGCTCATTTTCAGGACTCTCTTTGTATCCCTTTTCTTTTTTCTTTTTCTTTTTTAACCTTCTTGCTAGCACAAGGTTTAAAGTCATGGCCTCCTATTTGCTGAACTAGCTTGCTCAGTTGATACATTACTCTTGGACCCATGCTTTCCTCTCTGGTTTATGCTAATTATTTTGGAGATAGATTGGTCTTGAACATTGATCCTCCAGTTCTCAGTCTATCAAAAAGCCAAGATTACAGCTGTGAGCCATGGGTGCACATCCTACCAACTGATCAGTTCTTTTGTTTTTCAATCAACCATCTTAATGTATTCATTTAGTAAATAGACTTTACTCAAAAATATATAGGGATACTAAAATAAATAATTCCTGTCCCTGTTAGACAGGAAATAAGAATTTTTTTAGAATCATATATGAATGGGTACACAAAAACAGAAGCATAAAAGAATGGAAACTTGGGGTCTCCAGACTTGAGAAAGCCCAAGGGCAGTGCTTAGTCCCTGAGTTTAAGCCAGGACTGGGAAAAAAAATAAAAAAAGAATGGAAACTTAAGAAAAGAGAAACAAAAATTTTAAGATATGATCTAATTCTTCATATTGAGAGATAAGGAAAAAAAGTGTTGCAAATATAAGAACATTCACAGTGCTCTGTGGAACTAAAGGTGACCCCTTCAGGTGCAGTAATTGGGGATGATGTCAATTCAGAAATAAAATGGTATAATGTATTTGTGATATATTAAAACACTTGTTTGTGTTGGAGAAGCTGATGCTAGGTGTCATGTCAAATTATATTACTAATCTTTCTTCCTTCTTTCCTTTCTCCCTCCCTCCCTCCTTCCCTCTCTCTGTCTCTGTCTCTGTTGTCTCTCTCTCTCTCTCCCTCTCTCTCTCTTTCCTCCTTGTGGGTTGTGGGCCTTGGCACTGTCCCTGGGTTTTTCACCCAAGCTACTATTCTAACACTTTGAACCACAGCACCACTTTCAGTAGCTAATTGGAGATAAAAGTCTCATGGACTTTCCTGCCCAGACTGGCTTTAAATGGAAATCCTCAGATCTCAGCCTCCTGAATCACTGTGATTACAGGCATGAGCCATCAGTAACCAGCTAGCCAAAAATTATGGCCTCTGTGGAGTGAATTAGTATACACCCGACCTTTATTCTTCATGGCTCAGCTTAAAAACTTGAATATGTTATGTAGGTCTTCATACATAACTGAAATCTGAGACAGCTCCAAAACCTCTACCTTAATCAGTACATAGTAAAATTCAGGGAAACCCTCTTTCTCTGTTATCAACAACAATGTTCTCTTCAAAGGAAATTCTAATGATGTTTCTAGACAGCTGAAAAAAGCAATATTTTAGGCTACATGTGAAATACCGTTTTTTATTTCTGCACTGTCTTGCTACTTGCTCTCCATGTGATGTCATTGATCACATTTGCGTCTCAAGAGCTAATGATAGTAAGATTTAGTAATCTGTTACATAGAAAATAAAACTTGCTTGAATTATAGTAATGCTATCAAATAGTGCCTCCAGAACTAAAACAAGGCTTATTTCCATCTTCATTTGCTCTTTTTATATTCCTATAGTAATTTAATCTTCATATTCTTTTGTCTTCAGTTTATTTTTGACTTGAAACAAAAGTGAGGAAGAACAGTGTAAAGAGTGATGTTGATTGTGATGCACTGTAATCATAAATTGCTATGTGGGACTGAAACATTTTTTTACAACTAATTGAGGATGATTAAAAGTGAATAACCAATGCAAAAAAGAGAAAGTTAATCAAATTCCTGCCTTACTAACTTTACCTTTGGATATAAAAGATGACATGAAAAATAATTCCACAGACATTATCATGTTAACATGTCTAATAAAACACAAGTTCAACTCGATGACAATATAACTTTTAAAGAAATTTTTATCTAAAAATTGAAATCAGTTAAGATCTGTATGTAATCAGATCCTACTTAATCACTAATACATGATGCCTATTTTAACTTATACAATGTCATTAGGTCTGTGGATAGAAAGATTAGATGGACTGTCCTACCTCTTCTCACAAAACTCCACTTCCTGCATTTTAATTAGTATTTTTATTTCTTTGGGGGGGGTGGTCATGGGGCTTGAACTTTGGCCTGGGAAATGTCCCTGAGCTCTTCTGCCCTGCCTCTAGGTCTGGGTGCTGTCTTGAGCTCTTCAGCTCAAGGATTCCACCCTACGCTTGAGCCTTAGCTCTACTTCCTGTTTTCTAGTGATTAATTGGAGAGAAGAGTCTCTTGGCTTTTGTATTGCCAGGGCTGGCTTTGAGCCTTAATCCTCAAATCTCAGCTTCCTGAGTAGCTAGGATTATGGGCGTGAGCCACCGTGCCCAGCTAACTTGTATTATTTTTATGCATTTTCAAAACTTGTGAAATTCAAATTTTGTTTTACCATGCTCAGTTCCAGAGAAGCTTGGTATTAATTCTATTTTTAAATGCAGAGTGTTTTCAGCAGTACTTTCATGCAGGTTTTTCATTTCATATTTTATTTTGCTTTGCTTCATCACTTAGTTGACTGCAGTTATTTATCATTTTTTGCTTTAAAAACAATATGTAAATATTGTATTCCTTGAGCTTCTATATGCCTGAAATGTCTGTCATTGTGTATTGTTTTTTCCTATTTTATTGCACTTGAAGGACAATTTTGTTATGTGTAAAATCTTGGCTCTGGTTTTTATTTTCCCCTAGAACTTTGTAGTTCTTGAGTTATCTTTTTTGGCACTCAACATTGCCATAAAGAAGCCTAAAATGAAACAAAACGTTTTTGTGTTTGTTTTCTTTTTTTGTGTGTGATAGGTTATTTGAGGTTTTTTTTCCTGCCCAATTATCAAAGGAATGTTTCCTTTATATCTGAAGCTCAACAAATGAATCATATAATCAACTGCATGTTACAGAATTTTTGAAATGCCTCATGATGTATTTCAAATATTTCCTTTATTTCTTCTTAATATGTCATTTATTACTTGATTCTTTTATTCATGGGTTATTTTTGGATTATGACTGCTATTTAAAATTTTCACCGTTTTTTCTCGGTTTGATCTAGTCATTTTATTCTGGACTTGATAATATTTTCTCAAATCCTTTGAGTTTTTTTTAATTGACTTATTGTGCCTACTAAGTTTTCATGAGTGGAAAATACACTCTATTCCTAGGTCTATGTTTTCCTATAACGTATGTTCACTCTACATTTTTGAAATGAATGGAATTTTTTTCACATAATGTCTATAGAAGTGTCATGCTTTTTAACTATGAAAAATGTTTAAGGCTGACAAATTTGTTTAAATTTTCTCAGTGTACAAATCAGATAGAATCTGATTGGTCACAAGTATAATAATTTTTATTATTATTTCACTGGAGATGAGGGGATGCAACGTATGTATGGCATCCTTGGTGTCCTGGCAACAAGTTCTGGGGTTGTTCATTTAGAAGAGGATCGCTAGGGCTCCAGCTGATGCAACTTCTAATACATATGTGGTTGTCTATCGCAAAGCCCTCCTTCCATAGAAATATCTGGGTATCTTGCATCTACTGAGAAAAAGTCTTATACATTCACATGTTTCTTCTGTTTCAGTAAAATCTTAGAATCCATGTTTCTGCTTGGGAGGATTCAGTTTCTGTTCTTCGCATCTATCATGTCACCTATTTCTTTCCAGCAGAGATTTTGTTTCTCACTTCCCATGCCATGTACTATGTCCTTGATACCAAAGAGAGAAGAAAAAATGAATATAATACATCTGCACAACAGGATGTGTACAGATTCATGTTCATCCACAAATAATACTTTTGAGGTGAGGTGAAGTAAATCCACACAGTGACAAGATCTTCCTGACTTCTTGATGACTCACTGTTAAATTTGTTATCAATTTTTTTCTTCATATTGTTGACCTGTAAATATGATGATGATAGTAAAGTTACTTACATCTCTAGGGCTTACTTTTCTGCTTCTGATCAGGTTAGAAGTCTTGAAGAGAGTTGTAATGAGACTAAGTAGGTGCTGGAAAATGCTGTTACTCTTTAGAAGAAATACAAGTTGTTTCTTTTTTTTTCTAACCAGGTGATTAAGTTATTAAGAAGGAAACATTATACAAGTAAAGTCTCCAACAGACAAATGCTTGTTAGAAAACATGATTATAAACACGCTACAATTCTTACCTATTAAAATGTACCCAGGTAACTGTCTTGACATTGGGAGAATTTTTTTTTCCTACGGTGAACTCTGTAGGCAACTCCACGTATTACCCTAGATGGTGGCATGCACACACATGCACACCCACACACATCGATCTATACGTACTGGCCTTAAGCCAAACTCTTTTCTTGCAGATATAGAAATTATTGCTTTGTTTCTCTGGTAAATTTAGTTTGAGACAAAAATAAGGATGACCAGTCTCTTCGTCCCATGCTAATGGTAATAGATAAGCATTATTTCTTTCTTCTATGTGAAACTTGGCATGAGCAAAAGCAATTTCAGTCTAAATCATAACAGTACTATAATTACCATAAAAAGGAAAATTGAAGATCAATTATTGTATAGAATGGTAAAGTACCAACTCTTTTATTAAACTGTACAACAGGCCTTTATCATAGGATACATTCTCTATGTGTGCAAATAAATATATCATAGAGAGGAAACATAGATTGCAGAAAAATCAGTTAAACTGTGCACAGGATTTTGTTCTATTGACCCATTAACCCTAGAAAAGAAATATAAATGGATTTAGAGTGCTATGCAAGTTCATTTTGTATTTACAATTTGCTTGTTCTTGCCTAAATAGTAAATATTTCTGTGCTTCTATGGTAGCTTTATTCACCTGGGAGTGTTTGTGTATATCTATATATATACACATGCATCTATACACATATGCATATGTTCATATTTATGATTATATGTATATATGTGTATATATATGTATATATCTGTATATATGTATTGTATACATATGTATATGTACATATATACACGTACATATTTGAATATAAGTACATTTCAGCACATACCAGTAAAGATCTGTAGACCATAAGGGAGAGAGATTACCTGTAGATTAATCCCACAAGCACAATATTCACAAAATGCCTGTTTCTATGATTTATCTTGAACTATGCATGTAAAGAATAGCTTGGATTCATTGCTGGGTCTTTAGTTGTATTCTATTGGTTCTCAGGCCAATACCAATACCAAGCTTTTTTATTATTATAGGTTTGCAATAGAGTTTGAAGTTTGGTATTAACATTTCCTGTAGCACTCTATATTCTGCTAAAAAATATGGAAACAGGTTTATCATTGTATTTGTTGTTTCCAATGTAGTGCGTGAATTTATTTATTTATTTGTTTTTTGTTTATTACCCCATATTGTTTATTTTCTGATCCTGGTATATTGTATATAGGTTTATTTGAATTAGGGAAGGGAAGGGGAACAACAGAATGATGTGACAAAGGACAAAGAATGAACCAATATAACAATAATATACCCAAGAAATGAACTTGGAAATGAATTCTACATCTGGGTGGAGTGAGGGGAAGGAAAGTGGGAGAAAAAAATGGGAGGGGCAACAGTGTCTAACAAGAAGCGTACTCATTACCTTATGTACATAATGTAACCCTCCTGTACATAACCCTGACAATAAAATTAAGTAAATATAAAGAATAGCTTGGAGTTAAAGAAAACTATGACAGTGGCATTAGAGAAATATTGGTCCTGCTAAAAAGCACAGAGTGCATTTAGCAGTTACTAAATTGCATGTCAATTCAGTACCCTCCCATGGTTTGCTGTCTAGGACGTTTCTCACTTATGATCTTGGAGACCGGTTGAATCCTATTATAACAGCTTGGCCTCTACAATAATGTGTGCATTCAACCCATCTAGTACACACAAAGGTGTGAGCTATAAATTATTAACGGGGATCTAGGTATGCAATATCAATAGGCTTCTCCAAATATGGTTCCTTTTGATGATGTTTGTACTACATTTAGCACTCCACTAGGGAGCTATATATGAGGGCAGGGTAACTGCTTACATTCATGTGGCTTATATACAGTGTCTCTAAATTAATGTTCTATAATTAAAGTTTGGCATACATGGAAATTTAGATGATAGTAAAATATGACTTCTGGGACCTATTTTCAGCAGTTCTTGCTTGATTTATGACCCTGTCCAAATTTGCCCATTTTTCCCTAGAATTTTAGGTAGAAATTCCCAGATATCTCCATATGTGATTTACACATAATATTCTAACCATAAGAATTTTAAATTTTTGCTGGTTATTGGGGCTTGAAATCAGAGCATGGGTGCTGTCTTTTAGCTCTTTTGCTCAAAGGTGGTATTCCATCACTTAAATCGCAGCACATATATTTTCCTGTCTGAAATTTCTTTTGATCACAGTCCACAGATGTCACCTTTCTAAGAAGCTAGGCTTATAGATATGAGCAAACAGAACAAAACTTCAATCATTAGAACTAAATAAATTTGAATTAAATTCTATAAAATGTCCGCTGTTAATCAACCATTTAGACTAACTTATGAATGATTAAATTAAATTGTGAATAATAATTATTTTTGTTACTCAATGTAGTCTATATTCAATATTATTCAATTTCAAAACTGTGTCTGCTTAATTTTGTTCTAATAAGAGTCCAACTAAATTTATATTCCCTGATATTTTGGTTTATCTGAAATAATTTTCATTCTTGCTCCTTTTCTTCATTTATGTCTTAAAGAAAGTAGGCCATCTCCCTAGTGTAATTTTCCACATCCTGTGAAATGTCATATTATTTAACACAGTTCTCTACTCCTAAATTTCTTTTTTTGAATGATTTTATTAACACTGATTTTTAATGTTAAATCTATTTTTAAATTAAATTAATTAAATTTTTTTACTGTCGGGGTAATGTTTAGAGGGGTGACAGTTACATTCACCAGGTAGTAGAAACAATACTTCTCACACATTGATACCCCTTCTAATGTTTTTGTCCCCAATTCCCTCTCTCACGCCCTCCCAATCATCTTATTTTTCAACCTTTCCTTTCCTATTTCTAATAAACAAACATATATACAAAAGGGCAAAAGAAAGAAAAGAGAAATAACATCGTACATTATGAACAACAATTACACAAGGTAAAGCTCTGGTTTCTGTATTCTAAAGATCCTTTCATTTAGTCTCATCCTATATGACCTTATGTACCTAGGTTTTGCTCTATTGTAAACCTCTGCTAGGAGAGCCCTGATGTGTACTAATTATTACAAATGAGGGAAACCATTGAGCCTATGTTCCTTTGGGTCTGTCTTACTTCAATTAATTTTTTTTCTAATTCTTTCCATTTCCTTACAAATGGGGTGATGTCATTCTTCCTGATGCATGCATAGAATTCCATTGTGTATAAGTACCACATCTTTGTGATCCAATCATCTACTGTGGGGCATCTGGATTGATTTTATATCAGTGCTGCAATGAACATCATTGTGCTAGTTGCTTTAGTATATCCTTGTTTCTGGACATTTCGGTAAATGCCAAGGAGTGGAATTCCTGGCCCATAGGTGAGCTTTATAGTTAAGCTTTTGAGAAATTGCCATATTGCTTTCCACAATTGTTGAATGAGTTTACACTCCCACCAACAGTGTAGTAGCAATCCCTCCTGGCCACATTCCCGTCAGCATGTTGTTATAAGATTTCTTGATAATAGCCATTCTGAAAGTCTACTCCTAAATATCGTGCGAGCTGGGGAAAGTGATGTAGACATATGCTTGAATTCAGGTAAAATTTGTAATGGCTCTGCATTATTCTAATTATTTACATTTGTATACTCAGTGTGGCAAAGATTGAATACTTGGTTCAGATTTTCTGATCCTGGCACCTGTACTGTATTTATTTATTTTATTCTTAGTGTAAAGGTGATATACAGTGGGGTTACACTTAAATAAGTAAAGTAATGAGTACATGCACTTAAATAAGTAAAGTAATGAGTACATGACCTTCTACACAGCATCACCTATTTTCTCTCAGGTTTTACATTTACATAAGTAAGGTAATGAGCACCTGAATTTCTACAAAGTGTCATCTCTTTTTCTTTGCCAGTCAGGACTGGCAAAGGACTGAGCTCAGGGCCTGAGCACTGTCTTTGGATTTTATCAAAGCTAGAGTTCTACCACTTGAGTCTCAGCACCAATTTCAGCTTTTTCCTATATTTGTGGTACGGAGGAATCAAACCCGGGTCTTTGTGCATGCTAGGCAATCACTCTACCATTAGGCCAAACTCCTAGCCCCAGAGTGTCACCTCTTTTCTCCCAGGTTTTCTTTTCTAGCCCCCTCTACCACAAATTCTATAGTTCATCTTAAACATAGTGCATAGTGAGTGCCACTGCTACATTCAGTCAACCTTTGTCCCACCCATTCTGTGCTCCCCCTTATCATCCCTGAAACAAATAAACTTGCATACAAGACAAAAGATACAGATATAAAAGAAAGAAACAAACAAAAAACAAAATGACAAAAAAAGTCTTGTTTATATTTCTTGGATTCATTTCAATAACATATGTACATAGCTATTTAGCGCTTAAGAATAACCTCCTTTAGTCTCACCATGTGAATGTCTAGAGTCCTGTATAATTTATTATGTCCACTGTAACTTTTTTGTCTTTTACCATCTTTTTGCTTATATTTATAGGCCTATTCTACTGACAACCAACAAGGGAAACCATGCTACCTATTTCTTTGAGTCTGGTTTCCTCGCTTTGTATAACTTTTTTTTTTAAGTCTTTCCATTTGCTTACAATATCCTTTCTGATGGAAGCATGGAATTCCTTTAGGTTTATGTACTACATTTTCTTCATCCATTTGTCAACTGAGGGGCATCTGGGTTGGTTACATATCTTCTATATGGTAAACAATCCTGCAATGAACATGGTTGTGCTGTTAGCTTTAGGGTGACCTTGTTAGGGCTCTACGGCATAAATGTTCAGGAGTGGTGGGTCATGGGGACACTCTATGTGTATAGTCTTTCTATACTACTTTCCAGAGTGCTTGAACAACTTACATTGCTACCAACAATATAGCAGTGTTTTCTTTTTGACACATCCCTGCCAGCATCTGTGATTATTAGTTTTCTTGACCCTGGGCATCCTAACTGGGGTGATTCAGAATCTCAATACTGTTTTGATTTGCACTCCTTTTATGGCCAGAGATGTTGAATATTTCTTCATTTTCTATTGGGAATTCTTGTTTCTTCTTCTGAGAAATCTTTCTAAGTCTTTAGCCTACTTATTAATTAAGTTGTTACTTTAAGAGTTTAATTTTGGGAGATTTAAATTTTTGAGCTCTAAGTATGTTTTATGTATGAGGCCACTTTCTGATGCATCACTAGTATAGATCTTCTCTATTCTATGGGCTTTCTACTTATCTTACTAGCTGTTTCCTTTGCTTTGCAGAAACTCTAATATTTGATGCAATCTCCTTAATCTAGTCTTTATTTTATTGGTTATGATTCCGGATCTTTATCCCTTCCTGCAACGTTTTCATGGAATCTGGCTATTAATCCATTTAAAATTGATTCTGATACTGGTTAATATACATATAAGGCTCTTGCTTCTACTTTCTCATGTGCATAGACAGTTCTGCCAGCATCATTAGTTGAAGAAACCATGTTTCTTCTGATATATATTTGGCCCCTTATCAAGGACTAGGTGACTATAGGTCTTTGGACTTATTTCTATATATTCTATTCTGTTCCATTATTCTTCTGACCTATTCTGGTACCAGTAACAAATATATGCAGCCTTATTTTATAATGTCAGTCATCTCATACCAAATGAATTAGCAAGCATTTGATATCTTTGTTTTGATATAATTTATATTGTTTGAGTTATTTCCCCTTGAATTTATTAGTTTTGCATCTCAAAAAAGATGATTTTTCTCTAATCATTCTCTGATTAGTATAAAAATATTACTGCTTGCATTTGCCAGAAAAGGGTTTGCTTCTTCTCTTGTAGTTACGTAAGTTATTTTCACAGCTAGTCTTTGTTTAACAGTGATTATGTAGAAAAATGGAAGATACATTGAGTGTGGTATTCAACTCAGGGATGAGGGAAATTAGGAATTTAGGATGAATGCTTCTGTCCAACATGAATGTATTGTTCTATACTTTCCACTACAGAAAACTTCATTAGAGTTACATTAGGAATAGAAATATACCAGAAAATAAGTGAAAAGACAAGATAAACAAATTCAAAACCCATTTTATAGATGATAAGAAGCATGTTAAGAACTCATCTTGCATTTGTGAGGATGATTTTTCACATATTCCAAAACTATGGGAAACAAGGGATATTTTTCTTTATTAAGAGGAAGTGACAAAGAGCAATAGTATCTCATGTCAGAAAATGATACAAAAGAATACCAAAACTATATTCCTAAGCATAATTTCACTAAAGAAATTTTGAATTCAAGATATAGCACGGTAATGATTAAGTCTTCTAAAAGGAAATTGTAAAAAATAAGAATATTGAATTATTTTGAATATACTTTTAAAAGCAAGATAAAATTTTGAATATGTAAGATTCTTTTCTCAAAGACATATTGTTTAAGAACAAATAAAAATAATTTTTCAACAAGCAAGCATTCCAACTCTGAAAAAAAAGATGTAGTGAACAGAATCCAGATATCAAGACTATCATCTGGATGAGATAATTCTCCAAAATGATTTAACAGTAAAAAGTTAGTAAATTCACTGAGCGCTAGCAACACTTAGGTCTTGTACATTACTTGCACAAGATACATCTAGCATTTTAAGTATTTCTGCATGAATTTGATAGGAAGAGGATTTTTATAATTAAATGTGAATGTCTCACTGGAGATTTCTTTCTTTTGTCACACCTTTTTCAACATAGCAGTAATTAGAATGGTCTCTTAAATGTGCTATATAAAGAAAGAAAACATGAGGGCAGGTAGAAGAATCAGGTTAAATATGGAAAATATATAGAGAAATAGATAGTCTACATATTAACAATGCAAGCAGAAATAATTTAATTATGCATCCTTTACTAACTATTTGTGAAATCAAGTTCCCATAATATTTATTAATTATTCAGAAAGTTACCCCATGTTTCTCCTTTATTCTCAATGTATCATTTTGATAAGAACAGAAATAGTACAAATCAATAAATTCAAATTTCATTGATGTGTTTGAAGGTTTTGAATTATCTCTCAGTATATACTAAAAATAAAATAAAAGGTATAAAATGCAGGGCTAATGTAAAAACAAAACAAAAAATCTATTATAAGCAAGTGTAAATAAGGATAAACAGGACTCAAAAACAGAATGAGAAAAAACTGAATATTTTCTGGAGAGGATTACAAAAGCCCAATAGCTATATGGTATAAAATGTGTATAAAAATGAATGCCAAGAAAGAGAAAAGAGTGGGTTTTTAAATTTTTTATTTTTGTTTTTTGTTTGTTCTTGTGTTTGTTTCTCTTTTGCAGCTGCTTTTTCATTCTATACTTTTTGTCTTGTAAATAAGCTTATCTGTTGGATGGAGGGTAACAGAGTACAGAAATGGGGGGACAAAGGGGAAATAAATGCAGCAGTGATACTAAGACCTCCTGTAAATGAACTATAAAACTTGTGAAAGGTGCATAGGGAGGGAAATATCTGGTAGAAAATAGAACAGGATATATTGTTCAAAAGGACATGTCCTCATTACCCAATTTATATAACTCTAACCTTTCTGTACATCAGCATTACGATAAATGAAAAGAACTGTTCATACTAGACAATTTATTATTTTAAATAGTTATATATGTAGCTCATATATATGTATGTGCAACTTCTTAACGAAAATTTGAACTTTATAATAATATTATATGTATTCAATATTTTGAGCAATTTACCTCATAACATCTTTATTTTTTCATTTTTGAAATGGGAATAATTAAAATTCAGTGTGTTATCAACTTTCCCTCTAATAAATTTTCTGCAATTTGACAGCTAAATTAAATATTTAAATATTTTATTATCATTAAACAATTTTCCTTTAAACAATTTTCTTATATAATTTTCAAAGATGGTATATTTGTGAGGTATTGAACTAGATGAATCTAATTGGATGTCCCTAGTGAGTTTTTAGTTAGACTCCTGCCCCAAACAATAAATGAATTCTAGTCACAATGGTATGTTGAGGACTTCAACAATTCTCAAAACATAGTACCAACATAATTGAAACAGTTTCTAAGATAGAGCTTGTCACTGTTCTTTAATTGGTGGCTATCGCCATGATATCAGTAAAAAATTCTGCTATAACTCACTGTTGTTTTAACTCACTATGCTTGAGAGTCAATTTAAATCTTGTAGGTCAAAAATTGCTGAACATCAAACCCTAAGAACCTTAAAAAATTGAACTGGTTTTATATTGATATCTTATTTTCGTATATACTGGTGCCCTTTGAACATAGAGAGACAAGAGAGGCCAATGTGAGAAAACAGAACATGCCACCGCTGACAGAATGTAAGATGTAAGAAGAATGGGGGACATACATGATAAACCCCAGCCAGAATCCTAGAAAATTATAGACCAGCATAGTCATAATTCTAGAATATGGAGGATTTACATCAAAGTAAATACATCATGAAAATATCTAACATGAAAAGAAATGTTAGGGATTTGAAATGGCCTGCCTTCCTTCCTTCCTTCCTTCCTTCCTTCCTTCCTTCCTTCCTTCCTTCCTTCCTTCCTTCCTTCCTTCCTTCCTTCCTCCTTTGTGTCTATCTTCTGTCACTATCTATCTTTCTAACCATCTAATTTGTCTGTCTTTGTCTGTCCAACTCTATCTATACCTATCTGTCTACTTGCCTATCTCACTATCAGCTATTTAAGATTTTGGTGAAATAAAATTCTTCCTATAAGAATCATCTATGCCAGTGTCTTCACTTATTTTAACAGCATTTGATTATCATATAGGTCCTAAAGCTCTTTCTATAGTTAGTGAATGATAAACTCCTTGACCCTTGCTACTAACATTTCCTAAAACAGAAATGGTAAAAATTATGCATGAATTATTCTCAGAGAGCTAAGAAATTTTTCACTGTTTAATTAAGAAAAAGATTATTTAAAACTTTCTCTTCATTGTATTTCCAATCTTTGGCCATTTGTCAACAAGGCTGCAAATAGTTCACCATACAGTTCATAACATGACATTTCCTGCTCAGCTCATTTGTGTCACTCAGTGGGTTAGATGCCAATGCTAATAGATCCAGTCTCAATTTGATTAAAGAAGAAAAATAAACAAAATACTTCTTTATTTCTCTCTCGTTCTCTCTCTCTCCCTCCCTCTCTCCCTGTCCATCTAGTCCATAATGATGTTATAAATCGCGTAATTGCCCTTGTCCAAACAACGAGTCCCCTCACCTGTAAGGGTAAGATGTTCCATTAACCATGTCATTCCAATGACATCCTAAGAATGTTTTGATTTCATAAGTATTCCATGTACAGAATTTCTTTCCTTTACCTGTCTCTGATAATTTCTTTAAGACACCATCATAGCTGGAACAAAGAACTAGATGCCCCCATGATTCCTCACATTACACAGCGGTTTAATGTACCAGAAGCAGAAATGTGACATGCAAATGTTAGGACTCCTTATTATAACAGCATGCAAATCTTTGTAAGGCTTTCTTTATCCCCCTTAAAAATGAAGGGGCAATTTTCCACTGGACTTTCTTATAATCTTCCCTGAGGCATTGAGTGAACAATAAGCCTAATACTGAGCTGTAACATTATAGGGCTGGGCTGCTAAAAGAAATTCAAGTCTCAGAAAGCAGAAGAGCCAAGGGAGCTATTAGCATGCTTCTAAGCCCGAAGCTTCACATTCTGTATGAGACTGGTGCCACAGGTTCCATTGCAATGTGATTTTTTTTCATGATTCTTTTCTATTTGGATGTGTGAAAGTATGAGGGAGGCTGAAGCAGTTGGAGAGGGAGAGAGAACATGTCTGCAGTGATGACACATTTAAAAATATCATCTGAGAAGCCCCGAGCTCTCTAGCTATGGATGTTAAATATAGCTATACTAACAGGAGAGAAGTGTACCAATTGGGCTTGTAGAAAGCTGGTCCAGCACCAGGTAACAAGGACTCATGAGGGAATTGTGGCTGTGATATGCCATTTCAGCAATTTCCTACCCAGAACTTCAAATTCAGTGACTTCTCAGTGTCAAACATTTCTTAGAGAACAAAGAACAAGGAAGCAAAAACACACTGATACCAAATTCCTCATGTTAGATAATTCCTAATCTTCTAAAGTAAATAAGATGGATGGTTTTGTAATAAAAGCAATACTTTCTAGGTAGTTATCTTTATTGGCCAAAGCAAAAATATTTTGATATTATTGTATATTGTAGGCATTAGTTTGAATGTTTTCATTCCTTCATTAGGCTGATTTTTTGTAAGGAAACCTAAAATTAGTGCCATATTAAATGTATTTTTAACATTTTAAAATTCTAAACAATAGTGAGGAGTGGAAGATAGGAAAGTCCTCATTGTAACATGAATTGTGTTTATTTTTCCCATTTTGTTTCATCCAGACCCAATTCAAGCATACAACACTCCTAAACTTCAATTAAAATCAACCCTTCTTAAGTCTATTAAAATACACCTTGAAGATTCCTATAATATTCCTGCATTGAATCTTTACTGTGCTGAGATTCACTGCATTTGAATAGCAACACGTTCATAAGCTGATTCTCAACTAAGGCTATTTAAAAGCCTCCAATGATGTACTAACTATAGCAAATTTACCATCTGGACCTTTAAGGAAGTAGGAGATCTAAATATAGTCAACTCTATTTGCCATTCTAGTCTTCATTCCAACCTCTTCTGTAAATTCCTTTCCACAGATTCTTAATTCTGGAAGGGGCTGTTGGGTAGACTAGATTGACTTGTTCTAAGAGAAGGAAACAAAACATTTCTAAATCCTGACTTCTGTTCAGCATTGGCTAAGGTAGTATGCTTATCACACCTTTCCTTTGATCTTTCACCCAACTGTTAAAACAAGACGGTGATATACACCATAGAAGGGTGGCCATTCTATCTGGCAGGGACTGTCAATCTTTTGGAAATAAGCATCAAAGTTGTATGATGTCTTGGTTTATGTGGGGGTGATTCATTCAGCTTTCTGGGCTGAAACGTTGAGGGGAAGTTAGATCTTTGGGCCTCATTTCTTCTCTTTAATAGAATCTCAATATTGTCATGTTAGTAATCTATAATAGGCAGGATATGCTAGCCCCGATTTCATTTTCTAAAGTGCAATTTTATTCATTTTTAAAAGTTTCTTCTGATGTCCTCTATTTTGATTATCTTCAACTGCCTGCTTTTCAATGACATATAAAACATCAAAAATGAAAGAAATACTTCCTCTTTAATTTGGGGCAAAATTCACCTTTTAAATTTTGTCCCTTTTCTTGTTTTTTTTTTTCAATTTTTTTATTGCCGGGGTAATGTATAGAGGGGTTACAGTTACATTCACCAGGTAGTAGGTACATTACTTCTCATACATTGATACCCCTTCTCATATTTTTGTCCCTGTTTTCCTCCCCTATCCACTCCCAATCATCTTGTTTCTCCCCTTCCCTTTTCTATTTCAAATAAATAAATAAACATATATATACATTTATATATGTTTTATACCAGGTAACAATGTCAGATACAGTAACAACATGAGATTAACCATTAGGGGAAAAAAAAGAGAAAAGAAATGGCATAGTACATTAAGAACAACAATCACAAAGATAAACTTTTTTGGTCTTATTCCTTTTTTACTTTATTTTTATTGTAATGTATAGAGGAGTTACTGTTATATTTGCCAGATAGAGGGTACATTCCTTCTCACACGTTGATACCCCTTCTCATGTTTTTGTCCCCATTTCCCTCCCTCCACCCCCTCCCAATCATCTCATTTTCCCCCCTTCCCTTTCCTATTTCAAATAAGCAAATAAACATATATACAATATACCAGGTAACAAATACTGTAATAATATGAGATTAATCAAAGGGCAACAAAAGAGAAGACAAGTAACATAGTACATTAAGAACAACAATCACATAATATAAAGCTCTTGTTTCCATATCCTGGAGATCCTTTCATTTAGCCTCATCCTATATGGTCTTATGTATGTAGGTTTTGAGCTATTGTAGTCCTCTGCTAAGGACAGTCCTAGGTGTGTACTAATTATTACAAATGAGGGAAACCATTGAGCCTATGTTCCTTTGAGTCTGGCTTACTTCACTTAATATGATTTTTCCCAAGTCTTCCATTTCCTTACAAATGGGGCGATGTCATTCTTTCTGATGGTAGCATAGAATTCCACTGTTTATAAATTCTTCATTTTCATGATCCATCATCTACTGAGGGGCACTTGGGTTGGTTCCATGTCTTCACTATGGTAAATAGTGCTGCAATAAACATCATTGTGCTACTGGCTTTAGTCTGTCCTTGCTTCTGGACGATTGGGTAAATACCAAGTAGTGGAATTGATGGGGTAATGTATAGAGAGGTTGCAGTAACATTCACCAGGTGGTAGGTGCATTACTTCTCACATGTTGATACCCCTTCTCATGTTTTGTCCCCAATTCCCTGCTGGTCCTTTTCTTTGTTGTTGTTTTGTTTTGATACTGAGACTTGAACTCAGGGCGGTGATGATGTCCTTAAGATTCTTTGCTTCAAAGCTGGACCTCTTCAACTACAGCTCCATTTTTGAGATTTTGGTGGTCAAGTAGAGGCAAGAGTGTTACCTCTATTTTATACTTGCAGGTAAATAATCTACCCCTATTGCTAAAAATAGATTCATACTTTCACTGAATTACTTTTTTACCTGTTCAATAAGTATCTATCTGCACAAGTGGTATTCCAGTTCTGAATAATCTGTTCATTTATTGATCCATTTATCTGTGTGTATTCCAATACCAAAGTTTTTGTTAATACAATATTTCTCTTGTTAATTTCAATATTATAGTTTTAGTTGTATACTTTTAAGTTTAGAGAGACTTAATGGTTTCTAAGATGTTTTATTTTGTTAACTATTGTACAGATACTTTAAAAAGTGAGTGTAATCTACATACTTGTTTTTAATGGAACACCCTTTTTATATATTTTAATTAGTCACCCATTTGATATTGTGGAATCTACAATTTTTCTAATTTTGTATCTATATGTTTTCTCATTTTTGAGAGGACAGTATTGAAATCTTTGACTATAATTAAAATGAGGCTAATTCTAGGTGTTTAATCAGTTTTTATTCCATCATTTTAAAGCACTACTATTAGATGGAAAAATATTTAAGATTTTCTCTTGTTAATTTATAACTATTTTTACTATGCACATTTACTATGAAATTTCTCTTAGTAGTTATATACACCATTAGATGGTTATGTCCTTTTGATGGTCAGGTGATTGATTTCATGACATTCTGCATCCTTGATAGATTTTTGGTTACTTAAAATCAAACTTGTGTGATTAATGTAATTTTTCATACCTTTTTCATTCTTTTTAAAGACTTTATTAACATTGACTTTTACATCATATTTCAAATTACATGTTTAACAAACAAGTATTCAAGAAGGGAATCTGTATATAAAATCACTGGCACTTAGATTTTAGAACATAATCAAAATTAGGCTAAGGGTTTGTACATCATAGATACATATTAATCTATGTAATAAAACAATATATCTATAAAGTCATAAATTTTTATGTCTATGTTGTTATATTTATATTTCCAATACCATGAACATAGCTTTGGGTACACAAATATTGAGTCCTCGCTCTTGTACTATTTGGATCTAATAGCCACATATTAAGGATACCATGCGCCTTTTATTCCTTTGATCTTGACTTGTCTCACTCAACATGATTTGTTCTAGATTCATCCACTTCCTTGAGAATGCCATTATTTTTCTTATCTGTTGGCTATGTAGAATTCCATTGTATATGTATACTACATTTTTTGTATCCATTCAGCTACAGAAGGGCATCTGGATTGTTTCCATAGCTTGGCTATTGTGAATAGTGCAGAGATGAACATAGCTGAGCAGATGTCCTTATCATATCCTGGATTACTTTTAAAAATATTTTTACTTAGTTGTAAAAAGGATTACCATAAAACCAAGTTGTTTATGAATATAATGTTATTGATTCATTTGATACCTTAGAGTTTGATAGCCTTTAGCTACTTTTCTTTAAATATTCCATATTTATAGTAGGTAGTCTAGTTCCTACTAAGCTTTAAATCAATATCTGGTAAGGACAACACTGTTACACTAGAATATAATAGAATAACCAAGAAATATAAACCCACTTGTTCAGAAAATAAGGCATTTCCATGAAATATAGGATTCCTCCATATCAACCTCTACTCTGCATCCAAATATGTACTCTTTTTTTCTTTTTAGATGGAATATTCTTTGCCTCTGGTAGCCACTGATATAGTATCCATTGCTATATGTCATGATTTCATAAATGCTATGCTGGTAGAATTACAGAGTATGCACCTCTATATAATTGGCCTGTAATATTTGACATGATTCTGTAGAGCTCAATACAAATTATTGTATGGGTAATATTTTATTTTTCTTTTTACTGCTGAATTGTTTTTGGTGGTATGTACATAATTTCTATAATTTTATGAATTACCATTTGAATGACATCTGAATTGTCCTGGCAATCATGAATTAAACAACTCCCAAGATTTCATGTATAGCTTGACACTATACATGGTCCACGTCTGTAATCTTTTTTTATTGTAATGTATAGTGGGGTTACAGTTATATTCACCAGATAGTAGGTGCATTACTTCTCACATATTGATACTTTTCATGTTTTTGTCCCCATTTACCTCCCCCCAGCCCCTCCCAATCATCTTGTTACCTGGCACATTGTATATATGTTCACTTGTTTTGTTTTTGAAATAGGAAAGGGAATGGGGGTGGAGACAAGATCCATGTCTGTAATCTTAACTACACAGGAGGCTGAGTTCTGGAGTGATGAGGTTCAAGGTGACCTTGGACAGAATAGGTCATTAGACTCCATCTCCAACTGCCCCCCCCAAAAAAGAAAGCAGAGTTTGGGTTCATGACTGAAGTGGCAGTTCATCATCTTATCAAGCACAAGTTTCTAAGATAAAATCTCAGTACTTAAAAAGGTTTCATGTTTAGATTTTGATTTCTCTAGGATTAAGATGTATCTGTGCAATTGCTGGGTTGTTGGTAATTATATGTTTTTTTATCTGACAAAGGATATTGAGTCTGACTTTATCATTTTATAATGTCAGGGGCCGTGCCTACATACCTCCATATTTGCTTACCAGCTACAGTATTGTTAGTAATTTTTATTAAAGCAATTCTTATGTGTACAGTGCTAACTCATTATGATTTTCATTTATTTGTCTCATCTAGTGGAGAACATTCTCCAGACATATTTGAGCAATCTCTCTCTCTCTCTCTCTCTCTCTCTCTCTCTCTCTCTCTCTCTCTCTCTCTCTCTCTCTCTCTCTCTCTCTCTCATCTCTATCTCTATCTCTATCTCTTTCAGTGAAATTTCTCTTCCTAACTTCTGCTGTACACCTGTAATTGTGTTTTGTGGTGTTTATAAGCAAACATTGAAAACATCTGACATTACAGAGGGGACCTCTGTACCTTATCTATGAATGTCTTACCAGAAACTTTTATATTAATTACTTTCTGAATATTTTTATCATTTATTTTCCTTCAGTAGTTGTATAAAGGAGTTGCCATTCAACAAAGCAGTTTAGGAATACAGTGAATCTTGATGTATGTCATCTCTTTCAATATGCTCACCCAGCCAGCCAACCCACTCCTTCCCTCACTTTCTTCATTTTTATAGTGTGTATTAATTTTTTTGCCATTTAACAAAGTCATTTATTTATACAGTGCCTCTTGATCTGTATCTTCCTTCAACATCTCCACCCTCTTCTTGGCCCACACTTTCCCTTATTTTTTCTCAATTCTGTGGTATATACAATGTATTCTTGATTTAATTCTCCTACCTTCATTCCTTCGTTTGTCTAGTGTGTCTGCTCTTCTTCCCCTTGACTTTACCTCCTCACCCTTGCAAATATACTAGGTATTTACCAGGATCTTTTATCAAGCAAAAACTTCTAAATTGGAAGTAAGAAAAATTGACAAAATCAATCTTTTTTTTCTTTTTCTTTATTTTTGGGGTCATATATAGAGGGGTTTCAGTTATATTTGTCAGACAGAGTAGGTGCATTACTTCTCACACATTGATACTCCTCAACTTTTGTCCCCATTCCCTCCCACCCCCAAAATCAATCTTAATACTCACATTAAAAAAATTATTTCCTAAACATATTATGACTACAATCAAACAAAACATATCCCATTGTTAATTTCATAAACCTCTTAGCATAATAGCTACATCAAGGTAATAGACTTAAAATATTAATGGAATTTTGTTGTTTTTTTCATTATTTACTTTAAATAACCATATAAATGTGTGCAGAAATTATTCTTGAATGTCACCTTGTGGTTGGGCCACAACAATAACCATAACTCCCTTCCCTTCACCATTGGACTGAGATTGTCAACCCCGTAAGCAATTGCGGGAAATTCAATGAAGCCAGGTGATAATTGTGTTCAAATTACTTGCTAATATTTGTAATAATGTATTTTGAAAATATAGCCCTTTTTTCATTTTGTGCTTTCATTTACAATATCCTTGGTGTCATCTGTCAATGATAAAAACTATCATCCTTTGTCAAAATACATATGAATTAGTAATTGTCAAACTAAATGTGTATAAGTTATCATTAATACTATATTCTCAACATCTCTGCCATTAAAAGTTTAATAGATCTTTACTGGTTGCCCTGTGTTCCTGACCCCGTCTCACTGATTCATTGCAAAAGCATAAAGTAGCATGAAGCTGAACTTGCAAAAGGAAGCACAATATTCGTGATTGCCATGTCTCTTATTAATAGGAATTAATATGAGCAACCCTTGACATTATGGAAGCTTTAATTAAATCGGAAAATGTCAAGCAAAGAAAATACAATTAAGCTTAGGTATACTTAAGCTTAGCTCATTTCCCCACAACTCTAGTGCTGTGTGCTAAACAATCATAAACCTGTAAAGCAAAGAAATACTCATGTCTGCTCACTCCTAACATTCATAAGAAAATATTAATTATCTCTTTTCATGGTAAGACTCAATTATGAGAGTTAATGTTTATCAAACTTTTAATTCCAATACAAATTTCTTACCTCAAAACTTCCTCCCCCATTGTCTAATCAAAGCAATCTTAGTCATTATTGTTCAGCTCAGCAATGTACATTTATTCTAATTGCCAGTAAGTATACGGGGTCTCGAGGAATTCTCTATTATTAAAATTTGAATAATTCTCCAAAGATTATATCTTGACAACCATTTTTACCTTTTTGCAGAAGTTTGAATTTGGGGAGAGAAGAATGTTTTGATGCCCATTTGATTATTTGTAAATATATCAATAGAATTAATAAAATGTATTACTATATTATTTACTATACTTCAAAGTCCTATAGATGTACCTGAATAATGCCCACCATGCTATTTTGGTAACTGAGTAAGAATAGGTGATGGTACAAGTGAGCTACTGTAATTCTCTGCTAGGAGAGTCCTAGATAGTACTGATTATTATAAATGAAGGAAAACATTGAGCCTATATTTCTTTGGGGCCTTACATATTCTTGATATATGACAAGCTGACAAAATTATAATGAATTTACTCACCCAATAGTTTACATTGGCAGCGTTTTGCCAAAAAGAGGAAAAAGAATGCCTTAATTTTGCCAACTTTTTTCTATTTGGTGATGACTTTGTGCTTTAATTTGTATATTTGCTTTGTTTAAAAATCTATTATTTTATTAACCAGATACATATGCTTTTCTTGCTACTCTTATTTCATAATAACATGAATGTCTATTTTTTTGCTGTACTTAACATAGCATTTTATATTCTCAGATTCTGTCCCTGGTAAAAGATAAACACATATTTTTTCTAGACTGTTTATAATTTCTTTTTTGGACAGTAACTACTTTTCTATTCTTACACTATTGATACCTTCTTTTCCAAAGTCTGTTTCAGCTAATCACTTTGCTTCATATTGCAATGATGAAATCGAAAAAAAAATTAGAATAAAATTTACATATTATATCATCAGGCATATTGTATCATCTTGCCTATTTTGCAATCAGAAGACTAATTATTAGATTTCCATATCTCCACATAAAATAAACTTTTCCTTTCTTATTATAGTCTCTCCTTATTTTGCTAAAGAGCATAACTTATCCTCCATTGTTTTTTTTTTTTTTTTTTTTTTTTTTTTGCCAGTCCCGGGCTTGAGCTCAGGGCCTGAGCACTGTCCTTGGACTTTCTCAAGGCTAGAGCTCTACCACTTGAGCCTCAGCACCACTTCTGGTTTTTATCTATGTATGTGGTACCGAGGAATCGAACCCAGGTCTTCATGCATGCTAGGCAAGCACTTTAACCACTAGGCCAAACTCCCGGCCCCTCCATTGTTTTCTTTCTATTAACAAGCTTCTATAAAAGACTGTTTGGTTTCTATAAATGGCTAGTATATTCTTCCAATACCTCAGAATTAATTCTAAATGTAAAATCCTCATTAAAAAGTGTCTTCTCTTACATATCTCATAATCCATTGGGAAAAAAAATCACATTTTACAGCTCTATCAAGGCTCATATTTTACATGTTTCAAAATGTAGGGCACTGTAGTCTCTTAAGTGGGTTCAATTTGTTGCCTTTAGTTACTTCATTACAGTCTCCATTTCCTATTCAATTTATATCAATATAGTAGTCAGAATGATTGTTCTAAAGCATAAATAATATTATATTTCTCTTCTCAGCTCACAATTATCCAAAGCAATCCTAACTCATTGAGAGTCCAAAGAAATGGTTTGATCAATTTTACTCCAGTGTTAGAGTCTTCCTTCATCTTGACCTGAACAATATTCAGTTGTTTCCTGAACATATTAAGCACATATCCATTTTGCTACTTTCCCTCTGTCTGGTCCATTTTCTCCTAGATGATTATTTTTTTTCTTCCTAAGGAAGCAAATGGATTGATATATTTTTTCTATGTATCTGGTGTCTATAGCCACATAGCACTCAGTTTTTTACCTTTCTAAAATTACAGTGCTAACTATAAAACAGGGTTGGTGTTTCTGAGACAAAATCATCAAGATAATATTTTTGAGTTATGCAAGGATGATAAAAGGGAGATATTTGTGAGAAAGAATGTATAATTTATCATTATTGAATTTTTTCTTTTTTTCCTTTTTTATTTTTTATTTACATATATTTTTATTGTAATTAATAGAATGGTTACATTATATTCACCAGATAGAAAGTGCATTACTTCACAAATATTGATACCCTTTCTCATGTTTTGGTCCCCAATTCCCATCTTTTTCTATTTAAATAAATAAATCAGACAATGCAATTAAAGATAACAGCATATAATGCAGCATTGTCTTTAGTAAAACATAGAGAAAATATTTCATCAACATATAAAAAATCAAAAGCATAGAAAAATTAAGCCAAATTTCCCACAATGGAAACACTGGTTTTTCAATCACTCATCAAACTTTTCTTCATAAAATCCTCCTGCATCTGCAAAAAGAAGAGATAGCATTTGGGTTTAAAGTGGTTCTTATCTCATTCTAGAATCTACTTTCCATTTATTCAATTTCTATACTCAAATTAGAATTGAATTTGCTATTGTAAATTAATCCTTAAAAATTATAGCATCAGTTGTATGCTTTCTTATAATATATCTGGAAATTGAATAATAATTTAAATGTGTCTATATGACTAAAACCTTTTTGTTTTGGAGTTCATCATACATCTCTGACATGTTTAATGCATTTATTATTAAAAGCAAATCTACCTTGTTATCTAAGGTAAAAAAATTGCTCTGTAGTTTTTGTGTGTCTTTGTGAAAGCTGTTTATCAGTTCTTACAACTCAGAGGCAGTCTAGAGAGAAAATGAAAGGAAATATCATTAGTGTGTCCTCCTATGCTTTAGTAATGTCTCAAAATCAAAATGTCCTTCATGTTAGAACCAGAGTATCCGAGGTTTGTTTTATTACCCTTTTCTGACAAATCATTCACATCACTCCATTAGTAATTGGAAATTATTTAACACTGTTATTTCCTAGAAAAAATATCAACTAGGTTTGTAGCCTGGAGCAATGCAAGTTCTTTATAAGTCTATTTCCCCAGTTTTAACATAGGAGGTGATTTCTTTGTAATTAATAGTATAAAACACTAAATACATATGACATTTCTTCTAATAAAACACTAAATACATATGACATTTTTTCTGAGTGTTTGACTTTTACTATCATTCTTCTTACCTGTCTATGACATAGTGTTTCTATGTTATTATTTTATTTTTATTTTTATTTTTTTTCCAGTCCTGGGCTTGAGCTCAGGGCCTGAGCAATGTCCTTGGACTTTCTCAGGGCTAGAGCTCTACCACTTGAGCCTCAGCACCACTTCCGGCTTATTTTTCTATGTATGTGGTACCAAGGAATTGAACCTGGGTCTTCATGCATGCTAGGCAAGCACTTTAACCACTAGGCAAAACTCCCGGCCCTCTATGTTATTATTTTAAAAGACTTGATTAAGGGGTATATAATTTCACCTGAAATTATGAAACATATGGAGTTGTTTTATTCCTATTCCCTGGTGTAACTATTCCCCCAGAAAACACAAAAAGGGTATGACAGTGTAGACATTAGTGCACTAGTGGAATTTATTTTTAAATGAAAATGGTTTAGTTATTCTATATGTAAGCATGAAATTATTCACACTATAGAGAATGTGCAAGGAAAGCAGTTCTAAAGGAACCATAAGTGGAATTCCAATCCCCGATTTTGTAATTTTGAGTGAGACAGTTAATTTTTCTTATAAATGGGTCAATATAATAATGACAAGTATGGTATAAGGATCAAATCTGATATGATTGCAAAAATTCAATGAGAAATATAAAAAACTATAAAAAGAGACCCAATATTAGCATTAGGAAATAGCTATATAAACTTTTGACTCAGAGAAATTAAAGAATTTATTCATCTTTAACTTTGTAGAGCACTAATACACTTTAATTTATGAAACAAATACAAGGCAGACTTTTCCTTACAATAAGGTTCTTTATCCATCTTTCTTTATCCATCTTATATTAAACAAATAGCTGTCAATCTAACTCATTACATAATGAGAGTATATTAGTTTCATGGAAGGCCTATTAATATAACATTTTAGGTAATATATTGGCCCAAGCTGTTTCTTATTGAAGGACATCCATTTGTATCAAATGATCTTTGCAAAGAGTTAATGAATATAAATTGATATGTTACCACAGAAATACAAAACAACAAACAGATTATTTTCTTTTAGGGTGATATTAGTACTCAAGAAAGTTGTTTGAATATTACATTTGAGACTTTTTAGTTTACATTTGTTTTAATATAATCTCTTTATTTTGTATTCAGTGTTTTTATGTAATGTTTTTACTCTTTTAATCTAATATTCCATAGGACAGTGAAACTGATACGTGTTTATGGAATTCTGTCTGCTCTTTTAGGTTCACAAACACTCTAGGATTTGAAAATAACATTTCTTTGTCTATTGATTTCTTCTCTTCTGTTTGACAAGAATTGATCTTTGTGTTCATTTACTACATTCATTTACACTATTTCATCTCTTTTGAAATACCAGAGCTGGCAATGATATTTAAAACATCATGCATTTAAAGAAATGCTTCCAGATGAGTAGACCTAGAGGAAGAGATGAAATAACAAGAAACAAAGTTGACCTAATCAAAAGATTCCATGATACTCCTGCAAATCTTTTTTGTTATTTATTAAAGACAACTAGAAAATATTTGTAGACTATTTTGAGCTCTTGGGCTAATAGTTTCATTTGTATATTCAAGTTTTTACTTGATCTTTTATAGCAGTCTTAAATTAGTTTCGTTAAAAAAAAATCCTTTGTCTTTCTAAGGAATTCACCAAAGACAGTCTTGATTTGAAAAGAATGTTTTGTAGTAGGTAGAGTTTCCAGTAGGCATTCTATGCAAAGAAAATGCAACTATTAGAGTCCTGTGACCCACCACTAACAAAGAACTGCAATAATGAAACTCCATCTGCTTTTATTATCATAAGAATTTTTTTTGTGGGCTTGAATTCTGGGCCTGGGCATGTCCCTGAGTACTTCACCTCAAAGATAGCACTCTTCCCCTGGAGCCACAGCCCCACTTCCCCTTTTCTAGTGATTAATTGGAGATAAGAATCTCAAGGTCTTTAGTGCTGGGGCTGGCTTTGAACCTCGATCCTCAGATCTCAGTCTCCTGAGCAGCTAGGATTATAGGCTTATCATATGAATTTTAAATAGAAGATACAAGTCCAAGTTACAAGTGATATGTAAGAAAGTGATGTCATCATTATCACAATGTAGGTGAAGACTTGGTACAGCAGAATTATGAACAGAGAAAGTAAATTGTCATGTATATAATAATCATCATCATTATAATCATAAAAATATATTTTCATCCTGTTAATAAGACTAGTAGTAAAGAGTCGCCATTTTACTGAGGTTCACAGAATAAATTGACATAAGTCACAAACTTCTTAAACTTATTTCCTTTATTATTAAGGAGACAATAGTTGCTTTCATGTACATTTTAAAGACAAAAACACGTCTAGTAGAAGAGAGAATAAAATGATTACCTCTTCACAAAGAAGTCTGAGAAAAATTCAGGAATAAAATAGTATGAGAAAAGATAAAGGGAGATCAAAATCATTAGGGACTTCAGAGTAGGGAGATGAAAATGTAATAAGTGCTTCAAATTTAAAAATTCAAATTAGGCAACATGGCATATGCTAATTTATTTCCTAGCATACAGCTTGGGGAAGAAATCAGAGAGATATGAAATTAGGTAGGTCTAATATGTGTCCCAAATATCAGATAAGAATATAATAGAAACTAATAGAGATGAACTTAAAATAGAGGAGGGAATTATAGAAAATTTCTTAAAACATTGTTTTAATTTCAATCAGTTTTACCAATAGTGATAGATTTATTGACAGTTGTTTTTGAAATTCTCTTTAATTTTGATGAAGTTATTACTTCTGTTTTTGATTCTAATAATTTTTCACCTTAGTTTTTAAATTGTTTCCTTATATGCTTGTCTATTAAAAATAATGCTTCTATAGCTAGGAAGCAGAGGTTGAATGATCATAGGTTTGGGACTAACCCAAGAAAAGTTACCTTAAGGCTTTCTCTCTAAAAACCATCCAAAAATGTAAAAAGAAAAGGCTGGGACATAGATCAAGAGTAGGGCACTTACAAGCTCACACTGGTTTCAAACCTTATTTACTAGAAATCTATCTGTCAAATGTTTCCAAAGTGTTGCTAATTATCGATATTGATGGTTTTACACTTCAAAAGATTTTCCCCAAATTCACTTCCTTTAATAAACTGATGTATAGGTATAATAGATAGTTCTTGATCTTTAATTTCTAATCTTAGTTCAATTCAATTACAGCCCCAAGATATTTCTTCTTTTCTTCTGAGTTCTAATCTAGGAAGTAACATTCACCTGTGGTTAGTGTGTTAGGTTAGAATAGTTTAAAGAAATAAATTAGTGTATATATAAGCATTTTACTAAAATTTTAGCAATTACTCTACATATATTACCTACCTACAAACCGTTGGCAATAATTATTTATCATTCCAAACCTTATGTAAGTATATATGTGAATATATAGACAGAAATTTCTCCTAAAATAATTGATTATTGTTTTAGAAAAGTGAAAATGGACTTGCCTTAGAAGCTGACAATTCATTACTGGATGTACAATTAAACCAAAAGGAAATTAGTATATTGAAGAGGTATCTTAACTCCCATGTTTACTGCATGGGACTGGAGATGCTACTACCTGCTCCTACAAAGCACAGGACAGTCCCTCATAACAAAGAATTATTGAACACAGCATGCAAGTAATTCTGAATCCAAAATGCCCCAAACCCATTTAGAATCAGTTAAACAGATGAAAAATACAAGCAATGTAGCAAAAACAAACAAACAAAACCAAGACAACAACAACAAAAAGCCTCAGAGAACTTGTGGCACATTCCTGCCTAGTGAATTAAAGTGAACAAAGAAAGCTGAGTCCAGGAGTGCTTAGCTATTATCATGTTACTCTTGGCTCCAAAGCTTTATTGATTCAAGAGAAGTGATTCTCACACCGCTGCTCACAACAGGGAACCAAAAACAAACGCTTAAGAAAAAATGTTCATTGCAGCATTATATACCGTAGCTAAGATATGAAACCAGCTCACATGCCTCTCAGTAGATAAATGGATCAAGATGTTTTATATATACACAATGGAGTTCTATGCTTCCAACAGAAATAATAACATCATCATATTAATAAGGAAATTGAAAGATTGGAAGAAATCATATAAAGTGGATTAAGCAAGGCCCCAAGAAAGTAGGTTGCATGGTTTTCCTCATTTGTAATATTAGAATATGTCTATGATATTCTTAATAGAGGATCTCAGTAGTCCAATTACTAAGTGCATAGGACCATATATGATGATGCCTATGAACAGGAACTCAGAGTTTTGGAAACATGAGGTTCTTATTATGTCCTGTACACAGTAATTTCCTTTCTCACTCTGTTATAGTTTCCTGTACCCTTTTTCTTGATTATCCAATCTGTGGAAGGGAAAGTGAATCACAGACAGAACAGGGCAAAGGATGAATTAATGAGACAATGATACTCACTTGGAACTGAACTATACAACTTGGGGTGGGGAGGGTTGTGGGGAGGGGTAAGCAGGAGAGGAAAACAAGGGCAGGTATCGCAGTATTTAAAAGGAAATGCACTCATTACCTTATGTACACATCTGGAACCCCTCTGTACATCACTTTTACAATAAAATAGCAGGTGGAGGAGGAAGAGGAGGAGGAGGAGGAGGAAGAGAGGAGAAGGAGGAGGAGGAGGAGAAGAGAAGGAGAAGAAGAAGAGGATGATGATGACAACAAAGAAAATAGGCACCAAGAAGTCATCTGAGTCCATAGTAGATATATCAAAGGGTCAAGGACCTCTTAGACAAGAAAGTCAGGGACTGAAAACTTGTCAGAGATGTCCAGAGACTAAAATAGATTTCAAACACCATAGGTATTGAGTACATTATAGCATTCTTAAGCATCCCAGTACTATGGAAGCTTCCTGGGAGGAAGCCCTACTGGCAGATAAAAAAGAATGAGAATAAGAGCAATCACCTATCTCTTTCCCACTAGGGAACCCCAGCTCCAATTAAGCTCTACCCAGACCTGGATATCTTCATTATTGGACTGAGAGTACACTCTCCATCTCAATATAAATCAGACTGTGCATTTACTATGCATAGTAATTCACATAACCAAACCTTATTAACAATTTGGAGTACTTTGTTTGTGTCCCAATATTTGATATTGTGAAAAAATGATATAACAAAGATTAATAACTTTTTTCTTCTTTACTCACATCAACTTTTCACATCAACTTTCCTCATATCATCAACTCTTCCTCTCCACAAATTTCTTTCTCTTCCTCCTTGACTGCTTCTTTTAGTAATTAAAAAGGGACGTTTTATTTTATTTTTGTCTGTTCTTCTTTGGTACAGGGGATTGAACCCAGGACTTTGCACTTGCTAGGCAAGTGCTTTGCCACTGAGCTATATCCATGAAAAAAAAATGTACAGTTTAGGTACAAAGAAAAGACCTTAAGGGATGCTATATACCATTTAAGAATTAATAATTTTCTTTAAATGGTCTTCATTTTATATCAGAAAGCTCAAGGTTTTCCAATTCTCTGTGACTCCTTATCATGAGATCAGATTACAAGACGGACATGTTTAGATCCATGCTTTATTCACTCAAATTATAACAAGAAGGGCCAGGAGTGCTTGCCTAGCATGCCTGAAGACCAGGGTTCAATTCCTTCGTACCACATACATAGAAAAAAGCTGGAAGTGGTGCTTTGGTTCCAGGGGTAGAGCTCTAACTTTGAGAAATCCCAAGGACAGAGCTTGGCCTGAGTTCAGGCCCCAGAACGGACAACAGCAGCAACAACAAAATGTTTACTACATTTGTAGCATTAATCTTCTATTCATGTGTTTAATATGGAAGCAATCAATGAAAGGTGATATCACTATCTTTGTTTTCCTCAGGAAACGTTTTAGAGCATGGGGGGGTAGACGGATTGCATTGTCTGCTAGTATGTTATGCTTTCTGGCCACTCAGGATGAATCTTACACCATACAGAATCATGACATTTAGTTATTCTACTTATTTAATAGACTCCGAGTTCTACTCATTTTCTTGAAATTTGTCCACTTTAGCTAAATATCTTCTATTTGCTTATGACATCAATTCATAATTGTGTTGTTAAACCCAACTGTGGCTGAGCTCACAGATGTTTCTAACAGGTGAAGTGGAGCTCATGGGAGAAGGAAGAGAAGATCTGATTATATCCTAAGGATCAATAATTCTATTATTTTGCTGACTCTGAGAATGAATTTTTCGAAAATGAGAAATATAATTAGAAATAACAGCTGGATGAGCAGACTTATTTTCAAAAAGGTAGTGAAAAAATTGAAATCTTGAAACATGAATGAATAATGAGAAATATTTTGAGTTGTCTAAGGGAATTTCAAAACAAAAATGAAGGGAATCCTTATTTTAAAATAACAGCTTAAATATGGAACCAACCCAGATGCCCCTCGGTTGATGAGTGGATCAACAAGATGTGGTATTTATACACAATGGAATTTTGTGCTGCTGTCAGAAAGAATGACATCGTCCCATTTGTAAGGAAATGGAAAGACTTAGAAAAAATCATATTAAGTGAAGTTAGCCAGACTCAAATGGTTTCCCTCATTTGTCATAATCAGTAGAAACCTTGGGCTCTCCTAGAAGAGATTTACAAAAGAACAAAGCCTAGCTACATAAGGCCATATAGAATGATGTTAAATGAAAGGACCTCCAGGATATAGAAACAAAAGCCATATAATGAGTGATTGTGTTTAATGTACTCTTTTGCTGTCCCTTGGTTATCTCATATTATTACAGTATTTCACCTTGTTATCTGATATATTGTATATATGCTTATTTGATTATTCAAAATAGGATAGGGAGGGGGGAATATAAGACATGAGGTGGGGTGGGGGGAGGGAAATGGGAAACCAAGACATGAGAAAGGGTATCAATGTTTGTGAAGTAATGCACATTCTATCTGGTGAATGTAATGTAACCCTTCTATTAATTTACAATAAAATATATAAATAATAAAATCACAGCTTAATTTTAGAGGAAGTTTATTAAACAATCTGTCAAATGATACAGTGAGAAGATGGTTTGAGAGATGACAGCCCAAACATATGTTTAATGCATTCTATTGTTATTGCTGTTGTTATTATTTTCATTGCTATTAATTATTTTCAGCATTAGGGCTCTAACATAGAGCCTTGTACCACTAAGCAAGCAATCTACTACTGAGCTACATCCTCAGCCTTATATTATACTTAATCCAACTTTTGAGGTGAACATGAATGGAAGAAAACAAATACACATTTTAATAATGTCTCATACAGAAAGGATTGACCATATGTACTACTTTATCTTTTCACTGGTAAGAAATGAGACCTAGTGAAACCTCTCTGTAAAGTTTGTTTTTCAGGACTAGGGTACTCAGAAGGGTACAGGTGTAATGTATTGAATTTCTTTTGCATAGGAAGAACTTTAGTAAAAGTGCAAGAATGGGCAGATTTGTATCATTCTTGAGAAAGTAGGAGCTAGTGTCCTAACTGTGGGATTCCTGCTTCAGAAAGTTCACAGATTAGCCAGCTTATTATGCAATATAGGGTCCCAGGCCTTAGAAATGCCCTAATAAAATGCCTGAACACAAGAATTCCAAAGAAATCACATTATCAGAGAAAATGGATCTTGATTTAATTAAGATAAAACATACCAAAATTGGTAATGAAACTTCATCATGAATTATACTATGGAAATTAAAATAAATGATTTTAGTGAATAAATTTTTAAGTCAATATGTTAAAAATTCTGTGTATTAAATGCTTACAAACATCTCCCTGAAAGTGAACAATTTAAAATATCATATTAAATACAAACTTATTGTGCAATTAGCAGAGGTGATAGAATAATTGAGAAATTTTTCAGGGGATTTTTCTTGTATTAAATGCCATGAGGATATTGCAAGTAGGAAGAGAAAAAGGATATCCACACACACTGTCAGGATATCCACACAAGCTCTCTGAGGAGTGTAAGATACCATAGTTTACTGGAACTATTTAGAACTTTGATTTTATAAATATGTACATTCTTCAATCTAGTCTCGCTTATGAGTCCCTAATCTTCCCCAAAAGCACTACTTACTTTACTTAAGAGTTTGTTGAAATTAAATACTGTAGCAATGTATAGTAAAATGTTGACTATAAATCAATAGTAAAATTTTAGGGTGGCTTGTATAAACCTAAAATTATATTTTGCCATTGTAAAGAGTTAGCTCAATATATTCCAGCTGAATCATTGGGATTACCAATATAATTGTGAAGTGAGAAAATAAAAATACCCTTAAACAAACTTCAACTTAATACCATTATTTTAGAGTTCACAAAATTACATGTATAAGAAAACTGTGTCAATGGAAAAGTGTGCTTGAAGTTTAAAATGCTGACATATTAGAAGCACACTACTACATGTCTTAATGTTGGCCATTGAAAAGTAGGAAAAAAAACCCTGGAAAATAGGGGAGGCAAACAAATGGAGAAATGTTTTAAAATTGTTCTCACTTCTTTAATTATTACCATTTATGTAAATTTGTATCTGTGCAGGTATACAGATAGCATTATGCCAGATGTCAATACAATATGCTCATTGGTTTCTTTTTGTCAGTATAAAGTTAAATAGGATTGAAATAATACCATTTTGTGTTATTTTATTTCTATGTCCCTAAACTATTTTTCTATGCTATTTTGTGTCATTTTATTTCTATGTTCCTAAATTATTTTTTATTACCTGAAGAATCAGAATTGTGAAGTTCAAAATATTTAATTGCATGTGCCAAGTACTGAGGTTTATGCCCCAGATTTTAATATTTCCATACAATTTGTAAGTAAGAAAAACTCATTTCTGGTCTAAGTTCATGTTTTTCATATCCATATGTCTACATTTTATGGAAATAAATTGGTTTAACTTGTAGAAATCTTTAAAAAACTCCAATTCTGTGTTAAAATTATTTTTTAAGTGTTGGGAGAAAAGTTGAGTACTAGATGATTTAGTGAAGAGGCACTAGGTTTCTAAACTTAGAAGATTTCTATTGCTTTTTAACAGAACTACGTATCTCAATTAATCCTTTAAAATAACCTCAGCTGATGAAATGAATTACACTTTATTTTGCCTAATATTCTAAAGCTCTAATTTAATTCAAGCTTATTCATTGTGGGAGTAATGCTTGGGTCCATTCTGCATTTCAAAGCACTTTTGCATCTGATTTCTTCCCATTCCAGCTAAATTCCCCACTGTATTGTAAATCAATTTTACTCACGAAGCTCAATAAGTCTATCAGCATATTAAGCAAATATTACTGTGAATTCCTCAAAGGAAAATTATGTGCTATCTGTTCTTCATTGGTAAAAGTTTTCCCAATTGATTTTAAAATTTATCATCTCCCCCCAAAATAAATAAAATATATCATCCCTTTATTGTTTTATTTGATATTCTTGATATATTATGCATAAGCCAATTAATACTGTGATTATCTTTATCTGTTTTGAGAATTAAATTGTTACACTTTCTGATTAATGGAGAAAAATATTTTTGCTATTGATTTCAAGTATATGCCTTAATAATGATAACAGATTGAATGACAGTGTTGCATATTAGTTATGTTTCCTGTTCCCATAAGCTATTTTTGTTACATATTTTCTTACATTTTTTTCTGATTAGAGGTTGTTAATGTGGTTGTATTACTCAGCTTTGAACTACTGCAAAAAAAAAAAAAAGAAAGCTGCATTAACTAGTTTATTGGAGAAAATGGCTTTGGTTAACTGGTCTCTGTCTGAGACCAGATGGAACTATTGTTTTGGTTCTACAACATAGGTGCCAAGCAGGCAATGGCTGGCAATGTGTGTACTTCCTGAAGCAAATGCCCCCCTTACAGCTAGGAAACAAAACAAAGAAGCAATGGAGGTCTAACAATTACCTTTGAGGTCCGTCCCCAATTAAATAATATGCTGTAACTAGGCTCAACGTACTAAAATTTCTATCATTTACAGCAATACTCTCTCTTGAGCAAGGCTTTGACACACAGGCCTTTGTGAGTTGGTTATCTAAACCCCGCCATGCTTGCTTGAAATTGGTTTCTTCCTAACAGAATGAAAAAAGAAATTCCTTTTTCAACATTGTATCCCGGTTTTTACTCTTTCTCTTCTATTATTTTGTAATGATAGAGCTATCTTATTTTTTTCTTTCCTTTTAAGAGGTATGTTCCATTATTTTGAAGCAGTTTTACTGTTCTGATTCTCATTTTTGCTCCAGAATGGGTAAAGAGGTGTTCTAGCAGCTGTGGCAATTTAGCTCAAATGGATCATTTAGATTGGCAAACATATGTACCATAAGCTATAAAGGCAGCAGCTTGTGAACCCATTAAACAGTGAAATCTAGCTTCAGTATTTTCTAAAACTTGAAACCAATAGTTCTTTGCACTGAACATTTAAAGAACAATGAAAACTTCTAAGATCCAGAAAGAAGGTACAGTGTACTTGGAACATCCATAAAGGTTATCATGAAGATGATAATTATTAAACTTGATACCTTATATAACAGAACTTAGCTTTTGTTAATTACCTTTCATATCTTCATACCTTTCCTTCAACCTCTCAGTAGTTGAAGGAAAATCAGGACAGCCTTTCATGTTTTTGCTTTCTTTTTGAACCCTCACCCTAAGTTACAATGGAAATTACTTGTCCTTTGCTTTGTTAAAGAGTCTTCTTAATGATTTGACTCCTTAAAATACAGTGGTACAAGCAAGAAACCTATGTGAATAGATTTTCTCAGTGCTTGAAAAAACTTCAGAAAGGGATAGATCAAAGCCTTCATCCCTTCAAAGTGGGTCAGACCTCACTGCTGGAAGGCCTGGCTAGGTATGTTACACGAAGAGAAAAGCCAATTTTGTTCCCAAATGAAGCTCACTACAAAGGAATAGGGGTCTGTTAGTGATTTCAACACAATTCCGGAGTTTAGATTTTAGAGGACAAATGCTAGTTTTGCTCACTTTGGATTTCCTTCTTAATGTAGTCAGTGAATACAGTGGAGATTTTGAAAGACAGTGGTTGAGAACCAATTCCAAATGCAAGAATCTCCAGACTTGGGAACCCATGCATGAAGTGCCCATGGGACCTTGGCTTGCACATTGTACAGTGAAGTAGTAAGTGGAACCAGGGCTGTGGGTAAATACAAAACAGTACAGTTACAGTGGAGTGAAACACTGTCTTACATCTCTCACCCTTGCTCTCTTGTCACAATTGTTGCTGTCCACTGAGAACTGAAGAAGCAGACTTTGAGAAGATTCACACTGGAATGAAGGAAAAGGAGAAAGAGTTCAGGATTGAACTCTATACTGCAGTGTAGACATTTGTGTCCACAGAATGAAATCTCTGTCACAGAATCGTCTGTGATGGGAAAAGATTAGAAATGTGAATTTCTGTTTATTATGAAAAATATATAGTCATTGGAGCATTCTTGATTATTCATATTCATTTTCTCTCTATACTTTGTGCCAGTTTCCTTGTTGCTATTTCTAAATACCTCCCTTTCCTTCTCATCTTCCTCTGTTCCATTTTCTACAATCATTTATACACAACAACAAAGAAAGAAGTATTGATTTGCATAGCTAATATGCAATGTGTGTAATTTTAAAAATTATAATGAACAAAAGAGACCACAGAAGTGACTTTCTGAATATAAGAATGTGATGCATCTAAGAGGACTGAATAGAAATACAAGACAGTTGAAGCACAATATTAATTTATAGAATAAACATTTAAAACATATAATCTAATCTGTAATACACCAAACATTTATTATGTTAACACACCTCCATTCTTCTTATACTAGAGTCTTCTTTCCCCAAAGTTCTCCTGTGTCCTTCTAAATATACAAACATTTAAGAATGAAATTTCTGTAGCAGAGAGACTCAAGGGAGATGTCTTTTCTTGAATAAAATATCTATGTTTCATCTTCCTTGATCAGGACAATCGTTCATAATTACGAAGTAGATGTCAGTAAGTGACTATGGAGTTATGATCAATAAAAATAACCAGATAAAATCTCAGCAAAATGGTTAGAAGTCATTATCATTAGCTGCCCAAGCAAAATAAGGCTCCCCTAAATAAATACTTCTTTACAATGTCTGAATATCAAGTCACTGAAACATACTATTCAAAGTGCAGATAATTGAAAAGCCTCATTTGGCTATACAAGTGAAGATATCCAACCCATCCTTTTTTGACTTACATTCCCTGTTGTTTTCAAATGAAGAAACTGAAACCAAAAACATAAAATACCTCCATATTTATAATTCCATTTTCTATGTGATTTGTGCTGTATCATATATTTTACCATAATTTAAGGCCATTATTGCTTAATAATGACTTACTATGACTTTAATATCTATTATAATGACTTTACTTATAATTTTAATGTAAATTTTTTATCATAAGAGAATTAAAAAGAACTTACACTTCAATGGTAGAAAAAATGCCACATTTATGGTCATGGGTTTGATGACACAGAACTATTTTATTTGAATTTGAGCAGACTGATATTTTTTTTCTAATTCCTGGATAAGTACAGATGTGGATGAACATGAACTCCTTCTGGACTTATGTGTTAAAACTATAATTAGTATCAATATTTATAAAACAAAAGTCTAATTACCTGCAAGTAAGATGACAATGATTATAGTCATACCTTCAAGAAATATATTGAAAATTTTAAATAACATTACACAGAAAACAAAGACACTCCTACTATAACTAACCTAAAAACTCTATTATACTTATAACAAGTATATCTAATGGCACTGGAATATAAGTAATGGTCAAATTGTTTTATTCTCTTTGTACATTTTGTGCATATTACATAAATACTTCTTATCTTACTTCTGCTAATGACATGCCACAGATTAGTAAATCTTAAATTTTATGTTATCCTTATAATTAGTCACATTCACTTTTCCCTTGATTTTTTTCTCACCTTTGGCTTATGGTGATATAGACTTCTACAAAAAATTGTGGCAGACAGAACTAATTGATAGTATGTACATAACTGATATCTTCCCCACTCCAACTGCAGAAATTAAGATTTTTTGAACTACCTTTGTTTCTTATTACCTTTTTTTAGTTTGTACTGCATTTGGTCAAAATCATGTATATGTAATACATCTGTGACCAAAGTAGATTTTTAATGCAAATTAACAAATATTTCTTGTGGCCTGTACTGTAAGTATTTCCATTCCCATTAACTTGGTGCTGCATGAAAGGAACCTGAATTGTAGCAGTATATATCTATTTGGACAACTTCAGTATCATATCCTTTTCCATAGCTTTTCCTTAATATTGTTAATATTATTCACATTTTTGATTGTTTACATTTTGGCAGTATTGAGTGTAAATTCATGATCTGTGCTTGCTAGGCTGAAACTCAGACCATTTGAGTCACACTTGTGGTTCTGACTTTGCTAGTTATTTTATAGACAGAATTTAATAAGTTCTTCTGACTAGGCTGGTTTGAATTGTGATGCTCCATATCTCTAACTTGTGAGTCCCTAGGATTACAGGGATGAAATGCTAGCACTTGGCTTCCTAACATTCTTCAATATTAATGTCATGTTTCTTATTTCTTACGTTCTAAATGACTTGACAAGGTTGTTTACTAAAAATGAATGAATAAATTACTTTAATGAGGAAAAGAAGATAAGAGTAGAGGCAGAATAAAAAGTAGCTAATAGGAAGGCTAAGTGAGTGAAATACATGATGTAATTGCTATATAAATGCCAGAAGCAGGCTACACATTCGACAATATTATTATTTACAGCACACTTCTATATGGGGAATATGGGGGGTGTGTACATGTGCAAGCAGACATGTAGGTATGCAAGTTCTTCACTATACAAAAAGAGAATACAAAATGATTATGAGGGGATGGGGGAGAGACAGGGGGCAAAATCATGAGAGGGAGAATCAATGTGTAAGAAGTAATGCACCTAATACCTAATTAATGTAACTGGAATCCCAAAAATAAATAAATAAAATTTAAAAAGGAAGGAGAGAAGGAAGGAAAGAAGGAAGGAAGGAAGGAAGGAAGGAAAGAAAGAAAGAAAGAAAGAAAGAAAGAAAGAAAGAAAGAAAGAAACCAATAAAGCATAGAGTGGAGAAAAATAGTTAATGTCATCTCCTTAATTGTTAATAAAATTGTATGGATTTAATTTTTTAAAAAGAGAGAGTAGTGTGAAAGCCACAAGCCTCTACTAGCTATGACTGTAATTGAGAATGATATTGGATGTATAAGGCTGTAATGTTATAGCCTTTTTAGTGAATCCATCTTCTATGATTTCTGTTCACAGATTCCCTATGCACTTTGCTGAAAGGCAGTCCAAGGGATTCATACAGGACAGTTGTCAAAACAATCACTCCAAAGTTAATTCCTGAGCTCCTGAATCTGTAAAGTTTATGGAGATTCAAAGGTCCCTAGCTCTAGAAGGTTCTTCATTGCAGATGATCATGCTAAGCTATATTTAAACAACATTCCTGACCCCTCTCACTGGCATGCTAATTTCTCTAGATTAAAATGCTGTGACATAGGTATGGAGAAGCTGATCTCACCAGAGGCTGGAGTCAGCATTCCTGGCTGTTGTTTTACTAATGGTTTGTGAGAATAAGATATCACCTCAGACAATTCCTCAAATAGTTTAATGAGTGCATGCTATAGCTATCATACAAACAACTAAATAAATTAAAGAATGTATTAGTCCAAAACTACATGAAGTTCCTGTAAAAGACTGAGTGTTCTGTCATAACTCAATTCCTGCTACTATTTTCTCTTGAGAAACATATTTTTTCGTATATTTTTATTCTAATAAATAGAAGGGTAACAATATATTCACCAGATAGAAGCTGCATTAATTCACATACATTGATACCTTTTCATATGTCTTGGTCCCCATTTCCTCTCCCCCACTCCTACCCCTCATCTTGTTTTTCCTCCTTCCCTATCCAACTTCAAATAACCAAATACAAATATACCCAATATATCAGATAACAAAGTGAGATACTGTAACAATATGAGATAACCAAGGGACAGAAAAAGATGAGAGATAACATAGTACATTAAGGAAAACAATCACTCATTATATGGCTTTTGTTTCTATATCCTAGAGGGCCTATCATTTAGCATGATACTATATGGCCTTATGTATCTGTTGCAAATCTCAGCTATGAGAGCCCAAGGTTTCTACTGATTATGACAAATGAGGAAAACCAGTGAGCCTATGTTCCTTTGAGTCTGGCATATTCACTTAATATGATTTTTTTCTAAGTCTTTCCATTTCCTAACAAATGGGTCGATATCATTCTTTCTGACAGCAGCATAAAATTCCATTGTGTACAAATACCACATCTTGTTGATCCACTCATCAACTGAGGGACATCTGGGTTGGTTCCATATCTTTGCTATGGTAAATAGTGCTGCGATGAACATCGTTGTGCTAGTGGATTTAGTCTATCCTTATTTCTGGATGATTGGGTAAATGCCAAGTAGTGGAATTGCCGGGTCATAGGGGAGCTCTATATTTTATTCTTTTGAGGAAGTGCCATACTGTTTTCCATAGTGATTGAATGAGTTTGCACTCCCACCAACAGTGTAGTAGTGATCCCTCCTGGCCACATTCCATCCAGCATCTGTTGTTATTGGTTTCCTTGATCCTGGCCATTCTAACTGGAGTGAGGTAGAATCTTAGAGTTGTTTTGATTTGCATTTCTTTTATGGCCAGAAATGTGAAGCGTTTCTTCATGTATCTATAGGCCATTTTGTTTCTTCTTCAGAGAAGACTCTCTTTAAGTCTTTGGCCCATCTTTTAATGGGATGGTTGTTACTTTTCAGATTAGTTTTGGATTGATTGAATTTTTTGAGCTGTTGATATCTTTTAGATATGAGGCCTTTGTCCGTGTGTGGGTAGTGCAGAACTTCTCCCATTCTGTAGGCTTCCTAATTTACTAGCTATGTCCTCTGCCATACAAAAGCTCTGCAGTTTAATGCAGTCCCACTTATCCAGCCTTTCTCTGATTTATTGTGATTCTTGATCCTTATCAAGAAAGTTTCAACTTGTGCCAAGGAGGCCTAGTGTATCTCCTATTCCTTCTTATAAATTTTCAGTGTGTTAGTTTTACCTTGAGTTCTTTGATCCATTTGGAGTTAATTCTAGTGGAGGGTGACAAAGAAGGATCCAACTTGAGTTTTCTGCAGGTACTTATCCAGTTCTGCCAGCACCACTTATTGAAGAGGCTGTCTTTCTTCCATTCTATTTTTTTTGGCTCCCTTGTCAAAGATTAGATGGCCATAGGTCTGTGGTTTAATTTCTGGGTCCTCAGTTCTATTCCATTGGTCTTCAGGCCTGTTCTTGTGCCAGAACCAAGCTGTTTTGATCATTATAGCTCTGTAATAGAGTCTAAAGTTTGGTATTGAAATTCCTCCTGTGCTGTTATTTCCACTAAGAAGTGTTTTTGCTATACATGGTCTTTTATTATTCCATATGAAATTTTGGTTTGCCTCTTCTATTTCTTTAAAGAATGACATTGGAATATTCATGGGTATTGAGTTCAATTTTTAGATAGCCCTTGGCAAGATTGTCATTTTCACGATGTTGATTCTTCCAATCCAGGAGCATGGGAGGTTTTTCCATTTCTTCAGTTCTGGTTTAATTTCCTTTTTCAGGGTTTTAAAGTTTTCATCAAAAAGGTCCTTTACATTCTTAGTTATGCTAATTCCTAGGCACTTTATGATATTTGTAGCCATGGCAAAAGGAGTTGCTTTCCTGATTGTTGCCTCATTCCTCTCACTGTTGACATAGAGAAAGGCAGTTGATTTTTGAGGGTTAATTTTATACCCTGCTACCCTTCCAAAGTTTTGAATCACCTAAAGGCACTTGGGAGTAGAGTCTGTAGGATTCTTTAAATACAGAATCATGTTGTCTGCAATGAGGGAAATTTTCACTTCCTCTTTCCCTATTTGATCCCCTTTATGCTTGCTTCTTGCCTTATTGCACTGGCTAGGAATTCTAATACCATGTTAAAGAGGAGTGGAGAGAGTGGGCATCCTTGTCTCATTCCTGATTTTAGAGGGAATGGCTTTAGCTTTTTGCCATTAAGTATAATACTAGCTCTGGGTTTGTCATAAACAGCCTTTATTATACTGAGGAATGTTCCATGGATTCCTAGTTTCTCCAGAGCTTTTAGCATAAAGGTGTTTTGGATCTTGTCAAATGCCTTTTCTGCATCTATTGAGATAATCATATGATTTTAGTCCTTGCTCCTGTTGATGTGTTGAAATATTTTGATTGATTTGTGTATGTTGAACCAGCTTTGCCTCACTGTGATGAATCATCCTTGATCATAGTGTTTAATTTTTTTGATTAGTTGTTGTAGACAGTTGGCCAGTATTTTGTTGAGAAGTTTTGCATCGATGTTCATCAAAGAAATGGGTCTATAGTTCCCTTTCTTTGATGTATCTCTGTCTGGTTTGGGGATGAGGGTTATACTGGCTTCATAGAATGAGTTTGGTAAAGAAACTTCATTTTCAATTTTGTTAAAGCACTTGAGGAGTATTAGCATGAGCTCTTCTTTGAAGACTTTATAGAATTCAGCTGTGAATCTATCTGGCCCTAGGCTTTTCTTAGGTGGAAGGACTCTTATTGCCATTTCTATTTCAGTGCTTGAAATAGGCATGTTTATTTGGGTTAGTTCTTCTTCATTCCGTGTGTGTATGTTAACATTGGCTAGGAATTCATCCATTTCTTCTAGATTATCAAATTTGTTGGCATAAAGTTTTGAGAAGTATTCCCTCGTGATGCTCTGGATCTTGGTAATGTCTGTCGTGATATTACCATTTTCGTCTGTGATTTTGTTTATTTTGGTATACTCCCTTCTTTTTTTGGTAAGATTTGCTAAGGGTTTGTCAATTTTGTTAATTTTTTCAAAGAACCAACTCCTTGTTTTGTTGATTCTTTCCATAGTTTTTTTTTGGATTCCAATTCATTTAATTCTGCTTTGATTTTAATAATTTTCTTCATTCTACTGGGATTAGGGTTGGTTTGTTGCTCTTTTCCCAGGAGCTTAAGGTGACACATTAAATTGTTGGTTTGCAATTTTTCCAGTTCATTATTGTAGGCATTCAGAGCTATAAATTTTCCTCTGAGTACTGCCTTTGCTCTGTCCCAAAGGAGCTGGTATTTTGTGTGCTCCTTTTTGTTAAATTTCGTAAACTGTTGGATTTCTTTTCTGATCTCTATTGATGACCCATTGTTGATTCAATAATGTGTTGTTCAATCTCCATGAGTTACAGGGTTTTCACTGGTGGTGATGGATGTTCAGTTCCAATTTGATGCCCTTGTGGTGTCAGAGATTGCAGGGAATAATTTCAGTGTTTCTGAATCTGCCCTGGTTTGTTTTATGCCCTAAAATGTGGTCTATTTTGGAAAATGTTCTATATGCTGCTTAAAAAATATATATTGTGTTGTTGCTGGGTGGAATAATTTGCAGATATCTAGTTAGATCTAGTTGGTCTATACAGGTGTTAAATTCTAAGGTTTCTCTGTTGAGTTTTTGCCTGGTTGATCTGTCCATAGGTGAGAGTGATATGTTAAAGTCACCAACAATCACTTTGTTTCAATCTATGGTTTCAGTGAAAGTAAAGTTTGCTTGATGAAGTTCGGAGCTCCGGGATTAGGTGTGTAGTTATTTAGTATGGTTATGTCCTCCCGGAGGAAAGATCCCTTTAGTAGTATATAGTAACCTTCTTTGTCTTTTCTCACTAATTTTAGTTTGAAGTCTATTTTATCTGATATAAGGATGGCAACTCCAGCCTGTTTATGGGGGCCATTAGCTTGATAGAGTTTATTGCAACCTCTCCCTTTCAAAAAATGTTTGTTTTTTTGGGTAAGATGTGTCTCTTGAAGACAGCAGAACGATGGATCTTGCTTTTCGATCCAACCAGATAGTCTATGTTGTTTAATTGGAGAGTTAAGTCCATTGATATTGAGAGTCAGGATTGAGAAATACTTATTAGTTCCTGCCATTTTAAAAGCTTTCATTAGGGCCTGTGTCTTGACAGTTCTTTTGGTACTTAGATTGTATGAGTTTTAAGTGACAGTTCTTTCTCTGAATTACATTTGTGTTGGTTTTCTATGTGTAGAACATCTTTGAGAATTTTCTGTAATGTTGGTTTTGTTGCTACATAATGTAGCAGCTTTCCCCTGGAATGGAATGTTTTTATTGTTCCCTCATTTATGAATGATAGCTTAGCTGGGCACAGTATTCTTGGTGGGTAGTTATTTGATTTCAGGGCATGACATATATCCTTCCAATCTCTTCTGGCTTGCATGGTCTCTGCTGAGAAATCTGGGGTTATTATAATTGGTTTGCCATTATAGGTGATCATTCTCTTCTCCCTGGCTGCTTTTAAGATCCTTTCTTTGGTCTCTATTGATCCAGTTTTGATTGTAATATGCCGGTGGGAGGTCCATTTCTGGTCAGGTCTGTTTGGGGTTCTAAAAGCTTCTTGTGTCTGGCCTGCCCTTCTGGATATTTGGGAAGTTCTCTGAGATGATTCCCTGAAGTATATTTCCATTACCATTGACTTTTTTCTCCAGATCCTCCTCAATACAAATTAGCCTTATATTAGTCTTCCTCTTGGAAGTGTTTTCTCATATTTCCTAAATTTGAATTGACTCATTTTCTGTTCTTTTCTACAACAACTATCTTAAACCCCGGAAATTCTCTCTTCTGCATTGTCTAACCTGCTATCAAAGCTTTCTACTTTATTCTTCAACCCCCTTGCTTCTAATTGCTCATTTTTGATGCCTTGCATCTCTTGTTTTAGATCATGCATGGATTTCTTTAACTCCTTGATTTCCATTTGAGTGGTTAGCTCAGCAGCTTTATTCTCTTTGGACATTTGTTGGAGTTCAGTCCCCTTTTTGTTTGTGGATTCTATGAATTCGTCCATTTTTCTTTGAAAAACCTTTATTATGGTCTCCTTTATGGCTTCCCCCTTTTCACATATCACCTTGTTTATGGTTTCCTCTTGTTTAGCTGTGGCTTCCTCCCTTATCTCTTTCTTTATGTTTTCATACTTTTCATTAATGATGTTTATCAATTGCATTTGTATAGCATTTGGAAGACTCTCCTGTAGATTTGCCCCTGACTGCTCCATTGCCTGCTTATGTTGGGTGGGAAATACTATTCCTTGATTTGACATTTTTCTTGAGTTTCTTGTTCTGCCCATTTGAAAATGGGAGCAAGATTAGTACTAAACAAAATTATAATTTTTCAGATAAAACCAACCTAGTTCTTTTTACTTGGCTGACAATAGATGTTCGCTCTTTCAGATTGGTAATATCACTCTCTTTTTATTTTTGTGCACTTATATCAAAATCTAATATAACCACAGATTACCTATTTGTGACCAAAACAGCCCCTCAATCCAATCTCTATTGTATTTAAGTCCCTCTGGACCTAGAGTATAATTGAACACCTAGATAGACAGCATTGCTGAAAAACCATCAAATGTAGATCGTTGCATTATAAGAGTTGAAGGATGAACAGAGTACCAGAGATAGAAAAATAATATGAAAGACAACAAGGCTGGTAGGAAAAGAATAATGCAGGAGTATAAGATTATTATAGTAATGAAGAAAAGGTATCGTGTAAGGATAACTGACCTAAGGTGATAGACAGGTAGAATATTTGAATAGAAATTTAGATGAACCTAGATAAAAATTATGAAAATAAGAAAGTAAAAAGAAGAATATATAGAGAAAAGAGGGAGGTAGATATAGGAGATTTCATTGATACAGATTTTAAAAAGAAAAAAGAAACAAAACAAGAACAAAATAAAAGAAAATAGAACACACACACACAAAAAAAGAAAAGGTGGGTGGAGATTCCTCACTATTGTGAGTTCTTGCACAAGAGATACTAGGGTTGAGAACCAGAGGTTTAAAAACAGGTCACTGTATCAATACAGATATCATTTTTATTCAGACTGTACCCAGAGCTGTCACTGTGTTTCTAGGAACGACCACAGTGACAGAAGGAATGCGGGATAAGAGAGGAGAAAAAAATTTTTAAAAAAGGAATGAATCATAACATTAGAAAAAAAGGTGCAGGTAAAATGGCAAAGAGAAAATAGGAACATCTAAAAATGCAAATGTAAAGGGGTAGAACAAAAAAAGGGGTTTCTTCTGTATTTGGGGGGGGGCAGGATAGGAAACTTGTGTCTCCACTAAATTCGGGATCCAAACACTTCAGAAAGTCTTTATCACTTGTGATTTGGCTTTGCAGTTTTTTGGGTCAGATTGTTTGATTGGGAAAACAAAGCTGAAAGATCCTCAGGCTGCTTTGTTTACCAGGTCTGTGGCTGGCGCAGGGGAAGGACTTCAGCAGTGCTGGGGCCAGATTTCAGGCTAAGGGATCTCTGGGAAATCCTTTGTCAGTTAGAATGACGGTGTTGGGAGCATCACCTCTCAGGCTCCAATTGCTTGGCCGCCCGTCAAGATGGCGCCACACCCGGCTTGTGGGGGAGGGACTCCCCCCCAATGCCGATCTGCGAGCAGACGTCGAAACTTCTCCTCGGAGGTACTCACAAATTGCTGGATTCTCAGGTTCCGTGAAGCTGGCAGGTCCATGCACCATAGGGTGTCAGCTCTGGGCTCACGCAGGCTCTGTGTGGCTGTGTCTGCAGCCTGCGAGTCTGCGCTGCAGTGAAGCGCTGTCTCCTCCAAGGCTGGCGGGGCTCCACGCTGTCTTCTCAGGCCGGTATTCTGCCTTTTTTCTCTCTGACTGAGATCTCTGTGGAGCTAAAGCTTACTTAGGATCATTTTTTGGTAAAAAAACTGTCCCCTACGCTGTCAGAACTTGAATCTTGGTGGGAGCTCAGAACGACTCACACTGAACCACTGCCATCTTCCGCCGATCTGCCAAGAAACATAATTTTTTATTATTGCATTCAAAACAGAAAATTTGGCTTCAAATTGCTCTCTGTCTCATACCACAGGATGCCACATTATATTCAAGATGGACACACTGTAAGCAGCACACTGACTCAGCAGGTATAAAAGGCATTTCAGACACACCTTTACTCAGAGTGCTATGATTTTCCTAAACAGACTTCCTAGTCAAGTGCTAGTGGCTCATTCCTGTAATCCTAGCTTCTCAGGAAGCTACGTTTGAAAAATTGTGGTTCAAATCCAGCCTTACACAGGACCATATTAAAATAATAATTACTATAATAATAATAATAATTATTATTATTATTATTTTGCCAGTCCTGGGCTTGAGTTCAGGGCTTGAGCATTGTCCTTGGACTTTCTCAAGGCTAGAGCTCTAGCACTTGAGCCTCTGCACCACTTCTGGCTTTTTTCTGTGTATGTGGTACTGAAGAATTGAACCCGGGTCTTTGTGCATGCTAGGCAAGCACTCTACCACTAGGTCAAACTCCCGGCCCCCAAAATAATTATTTTTATGAATTATTCAAATAAAATTTCCAAATCATTGCAAAATATCACTGTCAACTTAACTATAGAAGTATTTGTCAGCTAGTTTAGGTCATATTTGATAACGATGGTGATTCAAGATGTATACATATCCATAAAGTTGCATTCATATAGCATAAACTTATATAAACAAAACTCTTCTTCGCAAACAATTTCCTAAAAGAATGTTTAAAGCAAAAACAAATAAAATTTCCAGCACTATCAGTGACGAAAGACAACCATTGTGAACATCTTGGTGAATTTCTTTCCAAGAAAATTGTACTTACACAAGGCCTACCCTATTTATGGATTCCATGTCTATGGAGCCTAACAATCATACAATAACGTTTTTTTAATTGCAGTTGTGCTAAACATGTTCAAACATTTTCTTGTCCTGATTTATTTTTTTGTGGGGGTGGGGCTCATGGGGCTTGAACTCTGGCCTGTGTGTTGTCCCTGAGCTGTTCAGCTCAAGGCTACCACCCTACCCTTAAGCCAAGCCCCACTTCCTGTTTTCTATTGGTTAATTGGAGATGAGTCTTAGATTCTTTTGTGCCGGCTGGCTTTGAACCGAGATCCTCATATCTCAGCCCCCCGAGTAGCTAGGATTACAGGTGTGAGCCACCAAACCCAGCTTTGTCATTTCTTAATCAATATAGGACAATGATTTATGTTACATTTTCTTTGTTTTATGTATTGTACATAATCTGTAGACCATTTAAAGTAAGCCATGCATAGCTTATTTGCAACTACTGTAATTTAATACATGGAGCTTCATGAAGTTTGCTATCTATGAAAGTCCTGGAATCAACCTACGTAGGATAATGGGGCATGATTCTGCTTTCATTTACTGTATGTATTTTGACATTCTGAAAAAAAAGGCTTAATCATTGAGATGTAATTACTATTCATTGGTCTAAAGTTCTCAAATTTACTTACAATATAGTATTGTTCAAATAAGAATTCTTTTCCTTCTGAGGGTCAAAGTCAGCAGTGGCCTTTAGATTTCTCTTCAAGTGGTTATTGTTTTAGGATTGACATTTGTGAGCACTCTCCCCAAACATCAAAATTATAGAAATGGATATTGGCTCTTCATTATCATGGGATCTCATTCTTGCCAAAACATTGTGAGGCATAACTGAGTCACACTGGGTGGCATCAACTTAAGGGGTGCAGTGAAGATTGAAGAAAAGTAGATTTTAAGTCTTTAAATTCTTACTTAGCACTGACCCACCTTTAAATTGAAAGAGTTTTTAAAAGACATGCTGGCAAAAGGTGCTAAGCATCAACTAGAATAGGACAGTTTTTGCAAAGTCTTAGGCTCAGTCAGTGGAGCCTCGCCAGGAATATTAATCTTGTCTGCAAGGCTACAGTATTTGCTATATTATGAGTATCCACTGATATTTTCACATTATTCTTGAGTGAACACTGTAAGCTTATAATAATAAAATCCACTTTAGTGCTATTTTGCCTCACACAGTGAAATATATTTGAATTATTTTAAGTGCTAAATCACATAATGGGATATTGTATTGAGTTATAATCTATTTTGTGTGTCCCTAGGCTCTGAGATAGGTCCCCCTTGGCCTTCTTTGGAATCTGAGGCATGCTAAGCTATCTATGTACTTTATAGCACCTGAGCGAGCATTCCTCCTTTATCTTAATGTTTCTCAACTTATCTATTAAGAAATAGGCTCCCCAAATTATATATTTGAAAAGTTATGAGCAAAGACTTGAAGTAGTATGCATGGTACAAGGAGTAAGAATTGTAAGCCAATGTGCTCTCCCTGTCTGCCTGTCTGTCTTTCCCTTGCTCTCTCTTACAAGCTCTCTCTCTATATATATAATACAGTTTTATATATAGATAGATATAGATATAGATATAGATATAGATATAGTACCATTAGTAAACTACTTACTACAACATTGTTAACATAGGTTCATTTTGTGTGAAAATTTTGATATTGGCTATAACATTTAACTTAATATTTTATATATTTATATAATTTAACTTAATATTTTAATTTGGAAGCAATTTCTTAGTGTGTGAAATGCATTAAATTCTTCAACTATTACCTAACCTATTTTTAGCCTTTTATAATTTCACCTTAATCTAATCAACTATAGTTACTTGGATACCATAATTTTTGTAATTAAGCAATTTTTAAACCATTCTTTCCTGAGGCTACACATTTAAGTGGAAGGAGATCTAAGTAGACAATTACATTTTATTTTTTGACTCAGAAGGGCTTTGTGTCTATATAATGTGAGAATATTAATAAATAAATTTTAAGCAGAATTTATAAATAATTAATAATTTTAATGAATAACTTTTAAACAGAGTGGCTAGAATTTTGTGGTCTGTTGAGTAACTTCTAGATTTTAAAGCTGCTATTACATATCAGAACCTCACAAGAAAACAGCAAAAGTAATTCACTTCAAGGAATTTCAATATATTAGTTTTCAGTATTCTATTCATTTCTAAGGATTAAACTTCAAACACTTAATCAGCTACTTTAAAAGGGAATATCGAAAGCTTTGTCTCTAATTATAAAGCTAGTACGAAGCAGCAAAATTCTACAAGCTAATCAGTCTCTATTTATTAATCACACACACACTGGTCTCAATATTTCTAGTGATCCCGTAGGCTATACTGCCTTTGTGGGTGAACATAATTTACAAAGTAAGATAAAAATCTTTTAAATTTTACTCTCAATGCAGAGGTGGTGATGAGGAAGAAAAATACAGTTTCCACATCCATTCAGAACCTATAAACCACTGTGTTCCCCTTTGTATTTGTCAGATTTTAGCCACTGCTACAAGGCTCCCAGCAAACAATTATTCCAAAGCTCAGTGATGAGAATCAAACCCAGACTAGGTAAACCAGAAATCAATCTTACTGTCTTGCGTCTGGTTTCTAAATATGTTTGTTCCACCACATCTACAACAAACAAACTTAGAATTTGATTATGAAACAATTATTTGTACAGCACATTACAAAGTAAACATTTGGGTACTGGGAGAATGAGTGGCAGAGAACTTGCACCTGCCTAGAAAGTGATTCTTTTCTCAGTACCACAAGCAAAGCACGCACTAATAATTAATAATCAGTGAATGAGAAAGCAAACGTTTTTAAAAGATTTTATTAACACTGATTTTTTACATCCTATTTTACACTTCAAATTTAACAAACAAGCATTCAAGAATGGAATATACAATGACTAACACATAAATTTAAGAATAAAATTAAGCTGAGTTTGTATATCATAGATACAAATTGATCTATAAAATATATCATCATGTCTATAGAATATATATCGGATCACAGATATATATATATGTATATATATATATCTCCAAGTTCATGTCAATGACCCGGAGTATCTGACTGTTGAGTCATTGTTCTTGTATTGTTTAGGTCTAATATCCATATATCAAGGAGACCATGGGCCTTTTGTTCCTTTGGTCTTGACTTATCTCACTCAACATAATTTGCTCTAGTTTCATCCACTTCCTAGCCAATGGCATTATTTTATCTTGTCTGGTGGCTATGTAGAATTCCATTGTATATATGTACCACATTTTTGTATCCATTCATCTGCAGTGGGGCATCTGGGTTGTTTCCATCACTTAGTTATTGTGAATAGTGCAGTGATGAACATGGCTGAGCAGGTGTCCTTATCATATCTTGGGTTATGATAAAAAGCAAAGTATTTTAAATGCAGAAAAAGATGCTTTCAGTTTCATGAATGCTACTTCTGTTTTCCTTAGTTCTAATTAATAATAAGGGATGTGTTTTTTATTTATATGAACACTGGTTTTCATTAATGGAAACTTCTTTCTTCCATTGAACAACTGTCAAAGTGAGAGAGAGAGAGAGAGAGAGAGAGAGAGAGAGAGAGAGAGAGAGAGAGAGAGAGAGAGAGAGAGAGAGAGAGAGAGAGGTTATGAAAGTACCACCATTTATCATCTTCCTTTGTATCATCAGGTCAAGTAAGAGAATTCTCTGATGTTAAATTGACTCAACTAGATGCATTGTAAATCTATCCTTACTTTTGAAAATGTTTCTATTCCTTGTAATTCAATACCTAAAGAGCATTATATTGTAAAGTACCTTCAGTCTGGTCAGAGAAGGAATTCATGTAGGTTAAGGTGAAGGGCAGGGAATGATTTTGAGACATTTCATTCAAATATAAAAGAGATATCCAAGAACCATGGTTCAAGCCTGTAACCCTAGCTACTTAAGAGGCAGTGATCAGAGGAACACAGTTCAAGGTCCGGACAGGCATAATTCCCTGAGACATCATCACAAATAGCATCTACAAAAAGTGGTTGTCATTTCCAGCAGAATAAGAGGATGGAAGCCTCAGAATAAAGTGAGACTCTTCCTTGAAAATAAGCTATTTTAAAGGAGCTGAAGACGTGAATCTAGTGACAGAGTTCCTGCTTTAGCTTCAATATCATTACTGACAGAGAAATAGAAAGAGCACACACACGAGAGAATTGCTGCAGTTTTGGATTATAACCCACATATCAAATAAATATTCATGAGTTAAATTTGATAAAATTAATTAATTGCATATATGAATAATACATTTTGTATGAAAAACATTTCCCATTTGGAATTTCAAATATGAATCTATCAACCCTATCTTAAAGGAAAAGGAGCAAAATTGTCCCCCCTCCTGTTCAAATGAGGACCATGTACCAACTAGTTCACTCAAAAAAGAAGGAAATAAAAGTAGTTGTGCAGTGCAGAGCAGATAAAGACATTATATTAGCAATGAACTCTGTGGCAATCATTTGATTCTGACATTTGCAATGTTGATTAAAGAAGAATCATCCTAGAAATTATTTTCTTTCTACTTTCTGGTTTTCTTGTTTCTACTCACATGAGAGCCTCCTTACAAAAATGAATTACAAGTTGTTTCCTTTTCCATGTCTTAAATAAGCTTATGAATATTAAAAATAACTATGAAGATCTCATATTGTAGGTTGGACAAAATATAACCAAAGCCACTCTGATAATCAAAAGCTTTCATGTCCAATTATTTTAAAATGTTTTTATTGTCTTTCAATATTGTTGTTACAGAAAATAAGTGTTAGTATGGCTCTGATATTATAAGATAAGTACACTAAATTGGTTCACTTCACAATTTTTTATGAAAACAAAGGTCTATGTAATGTATTTTATACATTAAATAAAAATGGGTAAATTCAGTGAACTGTTTCTTTATATTAGAACAATATTCATCTAAAGATTTTTTGATTTAAAGTATCTAAACATTCAGAAATGTCACTGGACATTGAGAGATATACCAAATGGCCAACATCAACACTCATGTGTTACTGATGACAGACTTTAATCTCTTTGAACTATACTAACAAGGTTTTCTTTTCTTTAGTGCCCTTAGAGTGCAATTTGTGCTTTTTCTATATGAAATAACACCCTGTGGTAATCGAGAGCAATGAATATGACAATAACGAAACAGGACCATTACCGAGAGTGACTTCGCCCAAGTTTAATAATTATATGAAGCACTAATGGTGAAGAGGCTTGTTGGCCTTCACTGAGGTGACTTGAATATTTATATCCTTTACTGATGTTTACTGAGGTTTCATTCTCTCAAATAACATTAGAATCAAGTAGGACACATTACATCATATCTTTATACCAACACAACCTCATTTCTTCTTCACTTTTAACAATGTCACATTAAAGAGACTGATTCTAAATTTGGGCTGGGAGAAATATGGCATAAACACATGAAATTAATCCCATGATGAGATTAAATTCTAATGTGTTCCAATAGGAATGAAAACTTTCCAAGCCAAAATGGTAGGATTTTATTTCTAAGCAGTAATAGACATGTTGGGGGCTTACCCATGCTCCTGCAGAATATTGAAAATATCCATTCATATACAGAAGTCACTAGGTTGAAACAATTGCAGAGATGGTAAAACAAGAAGACAGGATGAAGCTAGTACTGAGAGGGAGTGAAGCTTCAAATAACTGTGATGAGTTCTATAGTTATTCATACACTGAGGCTTTAACTTACTCTGTGCGGGGGGTGGGGATGTAGATAGCAAGCATTTGAAAATTCTCCACTCACCCTAGGTGAGATTCATAGTTGGGCAACAAAGAAATTAGAGGAATTTCATAGATTGGAACTTGTTTCTGCAAGCCAGCTAGATTTTCTTTCAGGACAAGGATAAATTTTGAAGTTATGTAGGATAGGAGATGAAACACAAATGAGAAGCTTCAAAGATATAAAGTGTGCCTCCCATAATGCTTTGGACAAATTAGTGATGTTTTCGAGAAGATTCTAGAAGAAGTCTAGTCTTTTAGTTGAAAACATTGGAAAAAGAGTAGTGAGAAATACAGATTGTTGTCAGAAGATTCCACTCATCAATTAAGCCTTTCTTGGTTGAAATTTTGTAACCAGACAGTGTGTATGGGTTTTTTTTAATACTGCCAAGTGAAAGAGAAAGGAATAGAGAAAGGAAAGCTCACTTATAGGAGATTTAAATGACCAAAATTGTAAAAGAATCTAATCATAATGATAATGTACAAAATAGAGAAAATAAAACAATTGACTGATATACAAAGGATTATACAGTTTCTATTGTCCTTATCAGAAATGACAACCAAAATATAGAAACTAGAGAGGAATGAGAACAATTTGGAAGAACCAATGTAATTATGGATTTATATCATGCATATTATTGAGTGATTTTTTTTTTGCCAGTCCTGGGCTTGAGCTCAGGGTTTGAGCACTGTCCTTGGACTTTCTCAAGGCTAGAACTCTACCACTTGAGCGTCAGCACCACTTCCGGCTTTTTCTATATATGTGGTACCAAGGAATCGAACCCGGGTCTTCGTGCATGCAAGGCAAGCACTTTAACCACTAGGCCAAATTCCCAGCCTATTGAGTGATTTTTTAAAAAGAGAGATATGTAATGAAAAGTAGAGATACAAATAATATCCTATATATTTCTCATTAATTATAAAACAGTAATTTAACTGAAAATTATCACCAAGTTTGAACTGATGATATTTAGGAAGAATAATAATTTTACTACATTATTTTTAATAAAATGATTCTGACAACAGAGATCCAGAAATAGATCTAGTACATTGGAAAAGATTCTACAATTTTTAAATAAATCAACAGTACTAACCATTACTCATTTTATATTGAAGCTGCAACTTTGGATAAGGAACAAAGACTACAGCTAAGAGATTTTAGTAAATGTTCATAATTGGAGTGAATTGTGCTCCTTCCATTTGAGTTATTCATGGAGAGAAGACAATAATGCTAAATCAATGATAGATAAATAAATCTACCTATTTGCAGAAATATATGCAATAAAAATACATACTTCCTTTTTGCTTTATAGCCATAGTTTAGTATCACAATATTTAATTTTGGAAGGAGATGTATGCTATATATATCCTATGTATATGCATATGTATATATATATGAAGAATTTTAGCTAAAAGGTATTATCTTCATTGTGAATGCTGAATCTTTTCCTTATATTTTTCATGGATGAGGGGGCAATTGATTGCTTGATATTTCTTTGAGCATAGAAATTGTAGGGTGAAGTGAATTGCATCCTTTTCTAGTTAGCATTTATATTGGGCCAATCTCTGCCTGATCATTTGTATGCAATCATTTGCATGCTTCTTTTACTCTTTCTCCCAAGCCTGAAAGGTCAGCAAATATTACTGTCCTGACTTGACAGTGGAGGTCACTAAAGAAAAAAGAGGACTCTGGAATGCTTGCAAATGAGCAGCAAAAGCCAACAAGGTCAACACCTCCAAGACGAGGAGCAAAATGTTTGTGTTCACTGCCTATGTCTTACTGTATAACCTTTCGACCTATGGTTATTTCCCTTGCTTTGTACTCAACTCAGTATATGTTTATTGAAATTTGGTTACAGCAAAAAACATCTTCTCTGAGTGATGAGTTCCAAGTTCATAGCATGCGTGCTTCTGTTTATATGAATGAAACAGAGAACAAAACATACACATTATGGGAAGCATAATCCTATTTTAAGAGGGAGGTATAATGTAGACTGGATAAATGTGAATAATAGTGACTTGGAGCTATAAGGCGATTTACCTATTGGACTGTAAGCTCCAAGGACACATTGTTTCTATTTTACTGACTTAAAATTTCTAATACCCAATATAGTGTCTGGCATATCAAAACTATAGCATGATAATAAGTCTGTTAGCAAAGCACTCTGCTCCCTAACAATCGAGAGAGCCATAACGATTGCTGACATCTCACAATGGATCATTGGATATGTCAAATAGGTCCCCTTGGAGACTTTCTTGCCTTGCCAATGGTGTGACCACCTCATACTGGCCTAAGGTGCCAAATTCTCTAGTCATACTGGCAGGGGGGTAAGAGCAGGTAAGAGACAGGTAGTGACAGTGCAAGCTTTCCCAACAAAACTATGTCCATGTGCCTCAACTTGACTCAGATCTTGTGGGGCTATCTCTGGTAGCCTGTTGCTTTAGGGACAGCCAGATTTGGCCAAACTGTACTAGCTGGCAATACAACAATCTCATTGAAGCCTGACAGCTCTTCCTGAGAATTTCTCAGGGAAAGTCAATATTTTTCATGGAGCCCGCATATATATTTACTTGTGAAATAGAAAGTTGTTTTGTCATTTTATTTTCTCTCTTTGCTTGACAATCACAAGCAAGAATGTCAAAATGGAAATCAAACACACAATAAGGTCACATTATTGTCTGGAATAAGTATCCACTTCATGATATTTTATCTTGTAACTTGAATCATGTTCATATTGACTTAACTTGTACAGATATGTACCACAAAGGGCAAGATACAAGTTAAGATATTTCTTTATTGAGAAAAACATATCTAGTGCCAGGAATACAAAACAAACTACTACTTGCAATCAATAGAAATGTATACTTTCATGTTGTAGGTAAACTTACCAAGCAAAAATTTGTTTTGTTTAATATGAACTCACCAAAACACTAACACTCCAAATTTTTGCAAGGTATCCACCTCCCATTATTCAGGGAAAATTGTTTCAGTCTCTTCCACAGCTAGAGCTTGATCAACTGTGATTACAGCGTAAAATACCCTCAGCATTTTCAAAGTTGTTTGTCGCATTATCTCACACATGCGTGTCATATATCTGTCAAATTCCAAAAGGGTCAAAAGGATGCACACAAAATCCAGCAAGAAAAGAAATTAACCATTATCTTTTATTATCTCTGGAGAAAAAAATATTTTAACATCCAGTAGCCATCAAAACTAAGAGCCTCTATTACGTATTCCAGGCTCACATCACCCTCAGCCTCCCATCTTTTAAGACACTTTTTCTGAGATGATGTGAAATGTGAATGGTCTCAGGAGCACTCCGATGAAGCCTGTTTTCCTCACATCTCACAGCATCCCTGGTGATCTCAGCTCTGCTTGCTTGTGAAACACTTAGACTATCAAAGCTCAGTTGGAAGCCGGTGAGGTAGACTTGAGGAAAGGCCTGCCCACAAATGCAGACCCTAAAAGAACAGAAATGTGTAAATCTCAGTTTCAGCTTTACCAGTTTGTTAGTGATTCTATTTCCTGGTAGCTCTCAAGAGGTGAATGTAAAATCAGTTAGGAGAACTACTTTCATTCAGAGATGAATTGAAATATTCTATTTTCACAAGCGTTGGAGATCATCAACATCCTTTGCCACAGATGGTCATTTCCCTTCCTGTACTCTTGTCATGATTTTTATGGTCATCTCCTCCCTCCTTCTCCTTGGCATTTTTCCTCCATGTTTACATGAAGGTTGAATGATCATAGGTTTGAGCCTAACCCATGAAAAGTTACCTTAAGGCTTTCTCTCTAAAAACCAACCAAAAACATAAAAAGAAAAGGCTGGGATATAGATCAAGAGTAGGGCACTTGCAAGCTCACACTCTGGTTTCAAACCTTATTTACTAGAAATCAATCTGTCAAATGTTTCCAAAAGTGTTCCAAACTACTTGCATGAATTAAGAGAAGACAAAATGCACAGGTCAGAGGAGGGGTAACTGCTTTTAACATTTCGGAAAAGGACTTTACAGGAAAGATCATACACATGATTAATTTACTATGACCTTGAACAAAATCAAAAGTTGACTAATCATTCTCTGTTAATTTAGAAAAACTGCAAAAGAAAATCGTCAGAGAGTGTAATTATTATACAGGATCAGCATACGGAATAGGTAGATTTTTTATTTTAATTGTCTTCCTCTCAAACTCTGCCTGTATGATTTGTACCACATGAAAATGGAAAAGAGACTAAACAAAACAGACTAAAGTAGATTTATTAAAGCCCTTGGATGATAGCTTGCACATATCAAACTCTCTTATACTTGTTTGCACGATTGTATTACCTTGAATTAGAGAGGCTACATATACATACTGTGATTTGTCCAGAGAAAACTGATTATATGAAATTCCCTCTGTGTTTGTGTATAATGCTTGTTCTAAGTGCTATAATAAATTGGCATTGTAACTCAGAAATGAAGCTATCAATGTAGTAAGTGGACATACACTTCACCTGTTTCTGCCACCATTGTTATGCTGCCATTGCCATAACAATAGCCCGTGGTCATGCCACTTACTGGATTGTCCAGCATTATACTATCAAGAAGGCAGTGACACAATAGCAAATGAAATATCTGTGCATTGTTTGGAGTACAGGCAATTTCATTGTGAAAGAAAGGCAATCATTGATAAGGAATGAGCCACATAGAATTTGGCGTGCAGCATAGAACAGACAGGCAATTTAGAATTAAACTCATGGAAAAGTAGTAGTTTGTGGAGGTTGTTTTTTCTTTTCTTTTCTTTTTTTTAAAGTAGTGTCTAGTACTTGCACAATGGTCCCAAATGAGGATACAGTTTAAGGTAACAAGAGAGTGGAGCAAATACAGGCAAATGCAAAGTGCATATAATTTGAGGCCAGTGGATTCTGATATCATTGAACAAGCTCTTTAGCACCAAACAATGTGCACACATTTTTTAGTAATTAAAACAATCTTATCTGGTCAGTATACTTTACTCTTAAAAATATATTCTACAAAGTAAAAATAAAGAGTTACTTGGTAGGTACAGAATATTTATATAGTTTATAGATTGTGATTCTAAGATCAAAATTTCATGTTAGTGTTATAACAATGCTTCAGCAGATAAACATAATTTATTTATTACTATTGTAAAGAGGAGTTACAGTTACAGGAATTAGGTAATGAGAAATGAATTACAATTCTTTTTGAACCCTGTTTCTCCTTCCCTTTCTCTCTCCCAGTTTTTCCTTCCTATCTTCACCGGTAAGATGTACAGCTTATTTTTCACATAGTGTCTAGTGAGTACCACTGTTGTATATGTTCAACCTTGCTCCATCTTTTTGTGTCCCCCCATGCTCTCCAAAATACAAAAAAAGTAACAAGACAAAGGAAAAGAAAATAAGAACAGAAATAATGGCAAATAAAAATGTCTCTTGTTTCTTTTTTGGAGTTCATTTCAAAAACAATACTTTTAAAGATGGAATTGACTTGTGGAATAATTAGTATTATAATGCTATTTTACAGATAATATTTTATAAGATTATGATGTAAAGTACTTTGATTCATGGAATATGTGTTTTGGGTAGAAGGATATGTCCTACTTCCTTAGTGTCTATTCAGTTTTAAACTAAATCTCTATTTTTCGTTTTGTAAACTAAAGTCATGCTATAAATTTTGTTCATTCTACTACTATTTCCTCAGTCATTGTTTCTTTTTGAATCCTTCCCATCCAGATGAACAATCTGGCTGTTAAGATCAGATCTTGGAAATGAATCACTACTTACACAGAATACTCTTCAGAATACTGGAGAGGAAATTTCTACACATGGTCATAAAAGCAGAAACATTTTGGACCTATCATAAACAAATAATACAGGTGGAAACTGTGCCCTGGAATATATGCCTCTATAAAGTATTCCTCTTATACTCTCCAATGACTGTTAGACAAGATTGACATTAACTTGAACACTGACCACAATCCCACAACACTAGGAAAGAAAAGCTAATCATTTTCTTTCTCTTATTTCTAAAAACATAATTGCTTACTTCGATTTCCAGAGACAATGTTTTATCTGACCATATCTAGAAGATTGTCTACTGGCAAAAGATTTACTAGATACTAAGAGGGACAAAACAGTCATGAAAGATGACTGTTCAGTGTTTAGAAAATATGTTCGGGGATAATAGGAGAGATTTTTTTTGAGCAAGCATTGTAATGAAAATAAATCCTTGGATATTCCTGCATTCCTTCACATAGATGTAGTTTCTAAACAGTATTGCCATCTGTATGGATGCTTTAATCTCTCTCTCTCTCTCTCTCTCTCTCTCTCTCTCTCTCTCTCTCTCTCTCTCTCTCTCTCTCTCTCTCCCTCTCCCTCTTTGTCTCTCTCTCTCTCTCTCATATACACATATATAAATCATGTACACAAACTTCTTCAAAAAAAAGGGAAAGTACATGTATGTTTGGGTCCTAGAAAGTATCTTGTAAGTTTCTTCTTGGCCAGGAGCGGGTGGCCTAGTGGAAGAGGGCTTGCCTAGGATGCCTGGAAGCCCTGGTTCTGATCCCTTGGTACCATATACACAGAAAAAGCTAGAAATAGTGCTGTGGCTCAAGTGCTAAACTGCTAGCCTGAAGAAAGCCCAAAGGCAGTGCCTAGGACCTGAGTTCAAGCCCTGGGACTGGCAAAAAAAAAGTTTACTGTTACAGACTTGTGTAAAGCATTTTTACCAAGGAATACAGTCATTTCCACAGTGACACGGGAATTCGGGTATGTCCATGTGCAAGCACATAAACACATTACCACCCTCCACACACACACACACACACACACACACACACACACACACACACACACACACTACTCAAGATCAGAATACAGGAAGAGATCAGTGATTCTCAAGAGCTTGGAGGTGTTGTGAATCATAGCTTGAAATAGAAATATTTTAATATCTATTACCTTTGTTTATGGTACAAATTGAGTCACTGCTCACAATGTAAATAAGAAAGTTAAGCCCAACTTAGTGTACTAAATGCTACGTGTTCACCAGTTCATTATATTCTCTTTTAAATTCTCTGATTTTCCTGGTTCTTTTTTCAACAATGCTATATGGAGATGTAAACCCTGGCTGACTAGGCACGAGAGATTATGTGAGAAAATTCTCCTTGTCTAAAGTGAGGGAATCCATTGGGGCTACTTTTTGTTGTACATCTGTTTAAGCCTCATGGTTAACTTTACAGATAATGAAAATTTGAGTTTCCTTATTTCATCTACATATTTCTGAGCTTATTCTACACAATTCCAATAATGTGTAATGTAGAAATGAGCTCTAAATAGTTTAAACTCATAATAAGAAATAATGGATGCTTTTAATATTAATTTCATAATGTGATTTAATGGGGAAAGGTGAGATTCGAGTTTTGTTTGAAATGCTCTGAAATCCAAACTACAGAAAAATGCTGATGGCTCAGCCAAAATATGATAGAGCCACGAATCAAATGGTAGTGTTCTTGCCTAGAAAGTTCCAAGGGCCTGTATCCAACCTCCAGAACCAAAAAGTTACGATGGCTTTTGTCATCCATATGATAAGCTAAATGATGTGTTTCTATTATGGAAGATGTTGAAAATATCTTGAAGTTAATTTATCTAACATTTAAAAACATTTTATATGATTTTAATAATATTAATTAGATCTAGGTTTTCATGGTCCAATCACAATCTAATTAGAACTCTTCTATATTCATATGTTTTCCACAATTTCATTTTATATCTTCAGGCTTTTTCTTTTTTTCTTTTTTTTTTTTGCCAGTCCTGGGCTTGAGCTCAGAGCCTGAGCACTGTCCGTGGTCTATTCTCAAGGCTAGTGCTCTACTACTTGAGCCTCAACACCACCTCCGGCTTCTTTCTACATAAATGGTACTGAGGAAATGAACCTGGGTCTTCATTCATGCTAGGCAAGCATGCTACCACTAGGCCAAACTCCCAGCTCCCTTCTTCAGGCTTTTTAATAACACATTTCTCCCATCTGTCATGATAAAGCATTAAACATTTTTATTGGTTTGTTTAATGGGTAGTCCTAAACTTTAGTTTCAATGATATATAATTATATGCTTACTTTTTATTTTTTTCTAAGTTTTATCCCAATTTCCTTCATGCTAATATGTCCATATTTTTCCTTTAGTCTGAGATCCTCTGCAAATGGTGATTTTGTATGATGCCATAAAATGCAGGAATTTTCTGCTCTTCTACTAAGATAATGGAACAGGAATATACCTACAGGTTTTTCTTTCTTTCTTTTTAATTGATATTCCTTTTTTATTGTATTTTATTGGTGGAGTAATGTATAGAGGGGTTACTGTTACCTTCGTCAGGTAGTGGGTATATTATTTCTCAAACATTGATACCCCTTTTCATGTTTTTGTCTGCCGTCCCCTCTCTCACCCTCTCCCAATCATGGTGTTTTTTTTCTTAATAGTTACTTTTTGAATATTTTGGAGTCCAAGGCATTTGATAATATTTACCTTTTATTTCTGGTCCTGGTGCTGAACTCGGAGCCTAAGCAGTGTCTCTAAATATTTGTTCTCTAGGTTAGCTCTGTACAACCTCAGTCACAGCTCCACTTTTGGCTTTTTTGGTAGCTCATTGGAAATAAGAGACTCATGGACTTTTCTGTTTGGTCTGGATTTGAACTGCAAACTTCAGATCCCATCTTCCAGAATAGCTAGGATTACAGGCATGAGTCACAGGCTCCTTGCTAATACTTACCTTTATATAAATTGATAACTTTGTGTGATCTACTGAACACTCTTCAGTATGTTATTTCCTTGATTACTTGTATTAACTATATTAGCAAGTATGGAATGAGGGCATTCTATGAACCTGAACTGATATTGGGCATAAGAAAATGAAACAGTACAAGGAATAAGCCTATATTATTATTGTTGATTCAATAGACTGTAAAAAGAGACTTATAAGTAGGTGAGCAAGTATAATACGAGTGACAGGATGGTAAGAATGAGGATAAGATCCTCAAGAAGAAGTAGAGACGCTCCTAATCTTGAACTAAGTAAAGGTTCAGTTACTGGGATTCTTCTAACCATTCCTCATTTCAATGATTCTCTAAGATGGCCCCCCAAACTCAGCAAACCTATTACATTTTCTGTTTAAACACTAAGCTACAAAATGAATCCAGGTGATGTGAAAAAATAGGAGAAGGGCAGTAGGATCCAGAAAAGATTTCAGGTGCAAAGTTTCAATTATCTTTTCCACAGGGAAATGTATAGACAGTTGTTTTTACTTCTCATGCAACAGTAGGTCATCAGTAGTCCAGCATATTGAGAGCCAAGAAATGTCATCTAAGTCTTCGACGATGATTATTTTACAAGATTAATAGGTAGACTTAGTTAACTAACTACCCACATGGCTAGTTCTCCAGAGGTCATATGGCTACAGTGTGATAAAAAAACAAACAACCCTCATATTGCCAGCACTGATTAACCAGCATGTAAACGTCCAGATAAGTAGAGACAGTTACCAGATAGGACACTCTCAGGCTTTAAGGTCACTTTCACAAACTGGATAGGTGTCAAACCTTTCCTCAGTCCAAATGCTCTTTCTTCAGAAAGAATGGGCTGAACTCACCCATCCAGATAAAGTCTTTGTTTACACTCCATTTTCCTACAGTCTCTGACCATCCTACTTGTACTTCAACTGACAAGTAAAATGTTTTCTCTGTCTAAAGCACTTCAGTTTTCTTTGGTTTCTCCACAGCTGACATTTAGTACAAGTACTCTAATCTCTTCAAATGATAAGTCTGATCAAATTATATGCATTAAGTTTAGAATAAGTGATTATGGTTATGGAGATATTAACATTTACATACTTAGAATGCAAAACTGAGGAACATTCACTTTTTAACGTGGGAGTATTTTGAGCAAACAAATTTGAAATTAATTAATTGAAATTAGCAAACTGATTTGAAATATAACAGAAGCACAGTTAGAGATTTATCAATATAAAATCTGCCATATTTGGAAAGAGATCTAGATTAGCAAAGGTGTGTTGTTAGAAATTTTATGCTCTAGTAGATGTGCATCATCAGAAGAAAGCATTTAAAAACATCTCCCTGATCATCACACAACCTAAACTTGTGCTACCACAATCCAGGTGTACAGAGGCTTCTTTTATTCACTAATGTTGGAAAATTATTCCCAAGTTTATGGGGGTGAAATATCAAGAGAGGTTGCCAGGAACTCATATTCAGAACATGTAGAAAAACACATTCTGAACATCTACTGGATTTTCATTAGAAAAACTAAAAATGCATTAAGGGTATGATATTATGAATTGAGAAGTTCAGTCCCATATAGGTAACAACATGACAGGTGTAGGACTGAGTGGTTTACAGAAACATCTCCCTTCTTGTCTTAAGGACACTGTGGCTCAAGAGTCGTGGCTTTAATAAATGAGTCTTAACTAAGCCCCTCTCTGGTCAAGTCCCAATGTGCAGTCATCTGAGATTTTCTCTTGCCTTCTTTGCCTCTCTTCAAACATTCCTTGATGAAAATTACACCCTCAGGGAGATAGCTTCTGGAAAAGATTGCTTATGGTGGCAGCAAAGCATACTGCTGGTTTTCCTATTGACAGAGACAGCATTAACTTAGGTCACACTAGATTTGAAAAGGACACAGGTGAATAGAGAATCAAAGCCAAGCTGCACAAAATAGGGAGATTTCTTCTCTTCGTGTTTTCAGGAGGGAAAAATAAAAGGTCAAATGGTCACTTGAGACTAGGTGCTTTTGTGATTTTTTTTCTGTCTGATTAAACTTAAAGTGGTGTGTGACTGGGCAAGGAGCTTAAGGGCAAATGAGAAATTCACTGTGCATTGTTACAGAACAGAGCTAAATCCCATCTCCAGCAAAATGGGCTGGGAACTTGCTAATAGAAGCAACCTGATCAGCTACAAACATCTCTTAAAACAGAAGAAACTCTTTTCAAATTGACAAAAGGTAATTTTCAATTTCCTCTTTAAACTTTTTTATTGTTATATATAGAGGGATTACAGTCACATTCACCAGATACTTGTCACACATTGATAGTTCTCATGTTTTTCCCCATTTCCCTCCCTTCTCCCCATCCCAATCATTTTGTTTTGCCCCTTCCCTTTCCTTTTTCAAATAATCAAACATATATACATTATACCAGGTAACACAGGTATAGTAACAATATGAGATTAACCAAAGGGCAACAAAAGAGAAGACAAATAACACAACACATTAAGAACAACAATCACACAAGATAAAACTCTTGTTTCCATATCCTAGAGATCCTTTCATTTAGTCTCATCCTATATGACCTTATGAATCTAAGCTTTGTGTTATTGTAATCCTCTGCTACTAGAGTCCTAAATGTGTACTAATTATTACCAATAAGGGAATCCATTGAGTTTAAGTTCCTTTGGGTCTGGCTTACTTCATTTTTTATATGATTTTTTTTAGGTCTTTCCATTTCCATAAAAATGGGGCAATTCCATTTTTGCTGATGGCAGAACAGAATTCCATTTTATATAAGTTCCACATCTTCTTGATCCAATCATCTACGGAGGGGCATCTGGGTTGGTTCCACATCTTTGCTATGATAAATAGTGCTGCAATGAACAGCAATTACCTTTCTGTTTATAAGTCACTTTTAGATGAAGTAGCAAAGAAGGAAAATGAAAGGAAGAGTGAATATGTTCAGCAGAATCTCAAAGGTGGGTGAATACAGTCATAATATTCAATGCACATATGTGAAAATAAAACTAGGAAGACTGAGGGAATACATGCTGTTTGGAGAGGTAGAGGAGAATGATAGAAGGGGTGATATTCATCAAGATGTACTCATAATCTGAGAGTTTGGATTGAAGCTCCTTTTTTATAACTACTTCACTATAATAAGAAATAAATGAATAAAACAATTACAATACACACATATGTATAATGACACTATACCAAAGGAAATCAACATTATCAAATGTGAAAAAAAATTAGAATTTTTCATTGACTTGAAAACAATCTACAGAACAAACAATACTAAAATGAAGGAAGGGGTAGGGAGTATGAAACATAAAGCAATTATAACAGGGAGGAGTAGAGAAAAAAGGGATGATTTCTACTTTCTCTTTTATAACACTTCTTGCTTTCTTTTCAGAACTCTGAATTGTAGGTAAATTACATGACTTCTACTTCAATAAATTAGCAATAATCTTCCTTTCTGATGGACTGTGATGAAGTCACTCAGACTGTTGTCTCTAAATTTATTGCTTGTTCCTCCTTAGAGAGCTGAGTTAGAGTCATTCTCTCTAGTGAAAACTTTAAATCACAAGTTTGTACTCCCACCAGTAGTGTAGTAGTGATCCTTCCTGGCCACATCCCCTCCAGCATCTGTTGTTATTAGATTTCTTGATCCTGGCCATTCTAACTGGAGTGAGGTGGAATCTTAGAGTTGTTTTGATTTGCATTTCTTTTATGACCAGAGATGTTGAGCATTTCTTCTTCAGAGAAGACTCTCTTTAAGTCTTTGGCCCATCTTACAATGGGATGGTTGTTCCTTTGGAGAGTAGTTTTGGAATGATTCAACGTTTTGAGCTGTTGATATATTACAGATATGAGGCCTTTGTCTGTTGTATGGTTATTGTAGATATTCTCCTACTCTGTAGGCTTTCTAGTTAATTTGCTAGCTATGTCCTTTGCCATACAGAAGCTCTGCAATTTAATGCAGTCCCACTTATCCAGACTTTCTTTGATTTGTAGTGTTTCTTGGTCCTTATTGAGAAAGGTTCAACCACTGCCAAAGAGACCTACTGTGTCTCATATTGTTTCTTATAATGTTAATAAATTCTTAAAAAAAGAAAAATTCAAAAAAATATCTCAGTAATTCTCTGGATTACTTAGCCATAATGGCATTCTAAGCCTCTTTACATCTTATATTTGGGTAAAAGTCAGACAGAGACTTCTGAAACAAAACATTAGTGTTCCTATACAGACTGGTAAGAAATTGTTATTTATTTTCTTAACTTCAAATGAGAAGTGATGAAACATGGCCTAGGGCAGAACCTCTGGACACTTCATAATGAAGAAAAGAATATCTCTAAGAAAAATTCCTGATGTTTTTATGGTATATGAGTAAATCTAAAGTAATAGACTTTACAAAGGAGAATTCTACTGTAAGATAGAAATGACGCATGTCATTTGATTTCCAGATAAATCTCATGCTTTGAAATATACTTTGCTATGCTCAACAAGTATAGAATGTGTCACTGATCATATATATATATATATATATATATATATATATATATATATATACGCAGGCATATACATCTTTATATGTCCATATATGTACATATAAAGATGTATATGCCTGTTTATTTGGTATATGTATAATGTTGACTTCAATCTATATTATTTTCAAGGCTGATTTTTTTTCAAATTTGGAAGTAATATGAGAAACAGCTCAGTGACTCATCATGACTCAGTAGTTAACATAGGACTTGAAAATCTATTTCCAGATATTGGATGCTATATTTTAGTATTTCAACTGCATATCAGTGAGATAAGAACATACACAGATCATGATTAAAGATAGAATACATTCTATGCCTAATGACCTTTGTTAATATTCTTAGGACATGATTTTTAGGACCTACAAAATACTTTACTGATTAAAATTTTGAGCCCAATTAAGTGTTGGAAAAAATAGTTTCCCCCCAAAATAGAGGTGTATCTGGATTTTGATTTGTGTCTCTCATTGCTACATAAAAGGTATAGAACCATCTACCCTGACAGCAACTATACATAGCCCCTTAGAAATCAAATGTAGTTTCATTCACATCAATCTTGAAATCCCTTTCTCTATAAAACTTTTAGCCCTCAATTTATAACTTTGTTAATTTTTACTGTTAGACACATGCATCTATATTTAGGCATTTTACCTAAATTTGTATCCAACTCCACTTAATGGTGGATTTCTATATTCTTCTGCCTAGATTGAATATTAGTATTACAGAATTTCAGAGTTGTTTCTTGGTGATTTTTCAGTTACTAGGGTTAAATGTCTCAGTGAAATTGATACACATTTGTTTTTGCTACTTCTGAATGGGTCATTTAAAATTAAATGCTGCATAGATTTCTGAAGTGGAGAGTATCCTTTTGGAGAATCTAAATCTTTGAAATAGGACACCCTGCTCAGTTAATCAGGGCAAGATGTCTGTGTCTCTATGGAGACGGGTGATGGAGCAGAATGGCCACACAGCCACAGCCAAATGAATATCTTTGGACTCCAGACAACCAATGGCCTTTATCTAGTAATGTGCATTTTTTTTATGAATGGGGAATTTCCATTCTCATCCAGTTGAACTTGAATCACTTTCCTTTTCAAGTTCCCTCAGTTTTTGACTTATGCTTTCTCCTCCAGATGGTATCAATTTGCTTTTTTCATGTTTAGTACATTTCAACAATTTTCTTGCAGATTATGTAACATTTCCAACAGTAGGTGTCTTCACCTTAATAGCTATATTGTCCCAGGCTAGCTTTGAACCTTGACACTCAGATCTCAGCCTCCTGAGTAGCTAAGATTACAGGCTTGAGCCACTGTGCCCAGCTGGTGACACATTTTTTATTGTCCTCTATCTCTAACTCTGAAGGAAAATTTTCTGGATAGTTTTATTACATATTGATTAGTTATATTTTTTCACATGATGTAACTAATTGTCATTTACTATATACTTGACATCTTAGTGTGGCAAAAATACAACAGATGTCAGGATATGTCAAGAGCTATGAGTTGAATATTAGTCATATACCTACAAAACTCCTATGTTGAAACCCTAATTCTAAAGTGATAGAAAATGGAGATAGAGCCTATATTAGAGCAGCATATATTAGGAAGCAAGCAAGGGAAGAAGAAAAGAAGGAAGGAAGGAAGGAAGGAAGGAAGGAAGGAAGGAAGGAAGGAAGGAAGGAAGGAAGGAGGGAAAGTTGGGAGGGAGGGAGGAAGGAAGGGAGTGAGGGAGGAGGAGAATAGGAGGCGAGAGAAAGAGAAAAATTGAGAGGATGAGGAAGGAAATAAATAAGAAGAGAGGAAGAAGGGAGATGACGAGGAAGGAAGGGAGGAATGGCAGTGGGAAGAAGAGAGAGGGAAGGGAAAAGAAAGGAAGGAAAGAAGGATGGAACTAAATAAGAACTAAAACAGAGCCAATATATAACTATTTAATAAAAATGTAATACTGTAATTACTTGCATTTTTAGAACAAACTCCGTGAATTCTAATGTAATTGATGTTAAAGTTTCCTGCGGAAGACTTGCTTCTTGGGCATTATGCACATCCAGTTAGTTCACAATTATGATCCTACAAACTGGGGAAGTAAGGAGCTCTGTCTCATGACCTAAAGTACAGACAAGACATACACATGGTCTTTATTCTTCTGTAATAAATAGGGTATTTTTTTCATTCTAACTATTTGATTCATTTCTGGAGTTTATTCATTTTTCCTGAAATTAAAAACTGAAAAAATCAAAATGTAAAACATATTGGTATTATATCTAAAATTTAGACAAATAATTATTGAAACTGTTTTTCTATTTACCCATGAAAGTTTCATTTATTTACACTTTTTAATACTTTGACTCCAATGAAAAATTAGACTGACTTTCAATAGATTTATCTTTTCCTTCTCCTTTTTCTTTTCTTTTTCCTGTTCTTTTTGTATTGGAGATATTGCTAGGCAAGCATTTTGCCACTGAGTTATAGCCCAGCCCTGAAAAATGTATACTTATATGCCTGCTGATAGCATTTTTAAAAAATGAGGATGATAACAATTTTTACATACTGTCCAATATTTTAAGTCATAAAATAAATTTTAAAGGGGCATTAAGTAATCAGTATAATACTGATTTGCATCCTTTTGGTTAGTTCAATATCTCTAACCTTTAAAAAGCAATCTATGCCGGGAGGTTGGCCTAGTGGTAGAGTGCTTACCTAGCATGCACAAAGACCTGAGTTCCATTCCTCGGTACTGCATACATAGAAAAAAGCTAGAAATGATGCTGAGACTCAAGTGGTAGAAAGTACAAGGACATTGCTCTCGCCCTGAGCTCAAGACTAGGACTGGCAAAAAAAAAAAAAAAGTAATAGCCATGTGCTGATGATGGCTCAGACCTGTAATCCTAGTTACTCAGGCAGCTGAGATCTGATCTGAGGATATGGTTCAAAGCCAGCCCAGACAGGAAAGTTTATGAGACTTCTTTTTTCTCCATGTGTGGAGTTTAGACTCAGGGCCTAGACACTGTCCTTGAGCTTTCTCAAGGCTAGCACTCTACCAGTTGAGCAATAGCACCATTTCTGGCTTTTTCTGTATATGTGGTACCAAGGAATCAAGCCCATGCATGCCAGGCAAGCATTCTACCACTAGGTCACACTCCTGACAGTGAGATTCTTATCTAATTAACTACAAGAAAATTGGAAGTGGCCCTGTGGCTAAATGTGGTAGAGCTCTAATCTTGAGCTGAAGAGCTTACGGACAGTGCTCAGGTCAAAGCCATGACTGACAAAATAATAATGATAATACTAAAATATAAATTATGATTTCAAAATAATATGCAAGAAATATTGTTTCATTCTTTCTGGTAGGTAAATTGTGCTATCAAATTTAAATTTTACCTTAAAATTTTGAATCAATAGGAATGATGGTTCCTAACATCATGTGTGTGATGTGAGCAAGTTGCTAAGAATAATATCAGCATTTCACTTTGGTGAAATGTTGAATGATGGTAACTTGCCTCACAAGACAAGTACAATAACTCAAACAGCATCTACGAAACATTTCCTCTAGGATTTCACAGCTTTAATCTGTATCTTTATCACTCAACCCAATTTTGTAGGCATTACCTTTTCAGGTAAATAAAAGACCAACACAATTTTCTCTTGACCAGGTTCTCCAGAATCCTAGAGCTAATACTGTCTGAATCAAGAGTTCAAACCCTCCTCTTGGATGTTAAAGTAGCAGAGGTAGAAGTACTCTCCTGTGGGAAGGTGGTGAGGATGTGTGTACATTCACAGAAAGCAGTGGAGAAGACATGAAGCTTTCTATTTTTAATACTGGCAAAATTTACTTAATCAATCAATTACATGCCGTAAGTTTAGTGTTTGAGATACAAGAAAGACTGTTACATTGTTAGAGACTTTTAACCATATTTTCAGACAGATCCCAGGTCCAGAGTTCAAGTCCCAGCATAGGCAAGTATTAAAGAAAGAAAAAAAGAAAAAAGAGAGAAAGAGTGAAAGAAAGAGAGAAAGAAAGAAAGAAAGAAAGAAAGAAAGAAAGAAAGAAAGAAAGAAAGAAAGAGAGATAAAAAATTCAAGAAAAGAAATCCTACATACCAAGAAGAATAATTTCCCAAGAATATATTTAAAAACTTATTCTAATGCATAGTCACACAGGTCCAGGCTTCCAATCTCACATAAACAGAAATCAGAGATCATAAAAATGACAGCTAGTAGCCTGCCTGGATAAAAATGAACACGGTTTGAAATTGCATGCCTGAAATCTACCTATGTGAGAATCCAGTCCCATGTCAGTTCCCAGACAAAAGCACAAATCCTATCTTCCAAAATATTCCGTATGCTCAATGCAACAGTCAAAAAATTGGATTTGTCCTTAATTTTCCAAGAATACTGATACCAGGGAATCATGAAATAGCTCTCTTACATTCCTAATTTTATCTTTTGGAAACAGTTCCCCAGAAAAAAATGGATATCAGCTATAATAACATTCATCACAAATATCCTATCAGCTTTCTTATTATTACTTTAAGTATTTTGCGATACAATGACAGCTCTTTCTTCCTATGAACTATGTTGGCTCTTTTTTAATCTCTGAGTCTAAAATATAATGAGTCAAAACCCACAAATAAATTAAACATAATGTGTTAAATGAATGTTTTTATTAACTGTACATCAAAATGAAGACTTAGGTTAATCATGTTATATATGGACTTCAGTAGCAAAGTTAATTTAAAAATTGCTTTATGCTATGATAACTATAAATAAAAAATAGGGACTATTTGAATTGAAATGTTTTTGCTTAAATGACAGGAAACTTCTGAACAAAATTGAACACCTTTTATTTCAATCAGTAATGAATACTGAAGGGCTTTTTAAACAGTGCCTAAAATTAAAATATCAGGTATTATGTTTAAAATGATACCCTCTGTATGTTATATAAAATTATTTTACTTCATTTTTCAGCAGCACAATTCTTAGTGGTATAGAACTGAACAAATGTATAGAAAACTATTAAGGTCATTTTGTGAGATAGTCAAATGAGTCAAATTTCTAGGTAAAACCTACCCAAAATAAGGTCACTCAATTAAATCCACAGGATGTAAATAGGACATTTCACATGTATCCATAGTGAATTTACTGCCTTTTAGCAGCAGACTTTATTGATACCTAGGACAAGGTTTAAAATGTTGATCTAAACATTTCATAATTAATTTCTCTTCTTTGTTCTTATATACATGTTTGTGCTATAAATGAAGAAAACAAATTAAAATGCAGGAATGATTGTAGTTCTTCATTCTAGATTTTATTAACCAGTTTTAAATGAAATATAAGGATGCAACTAGAGTTCTAGTGAATGCCTTCAGGCTGTGTTCCTATGTAACAAGGAAGAATAGTAAAGATAGTTCTAATAAACCCAGTTTTTATTTTCTTATATTTTTGTACTAGACATTTTCTTCAAACATTTCTGAACTCAGGATAAAAATAAAAGTGGAATACAATGGGACTATTGAATTCTGAGAGACAACTTGACTGTTTTCCTTTCTCTCTAGGTTGGGTAAAATTATTTGTTTAGCCAATGGACTCTGTAGTCACAAATCGAAATTCTATAAATGTGATAAATCCCAGGTAAAAATTCTGGATTACCATAATTTATAGTTGGAACCTCCACAATTTCACACTGCAGATTAGCAAGATCAAGTCTTACGCTGGTTTATATGACTGACCCAGATTTTTGTAGGCCAGAAAAACTTAATACTAAAATGTTCATTTAATAAAACAAACAAGTAATGATAACAATATTTGGAACCAGTTTAGACTTTGAAAATCATAGGCACATTTTAGAAATAATTACAATTTTTCCAAGTTGACAAACATACTATAGCAATCAGTTCAAAATATATTATCTTAAAAATATATTGTCACTGGTTACTGGTAGATAAAGCCTGTAAACCTACTACCGAAAAGGTTGAAATCCAGAGGATTGTGGAACAAAGCTGAGCCAATGAGACTCCATCTCCAAAGCAATCACCAAATACAGGATTGGAGCACAGCTTAAGTCATAGAGAATCAGCCTAGCAAGCAAATCATGCAAGCCTGAGGAGCATAGTTCAAGTCATAATACTGCAAGACAAAAACAGTATTTTTTTTTACAAAAAGTATTTTCTAGAGCCATCCCCTGGATATTGACAGGTTCTGTGCTTCCACGAGGGACTACAGGCCAATGATACATTTGTGTATCCAGAATACGTGCTCCTATGACAGCTTAACTTTCTGTAGAAGAGAGATCATCTGTCTTTAGAAAGACTGGATGCTTCTTTATTTGAAACAGGAAAGGGAAGGGAGGAAAATAAGATGATTGGGAGGGGGTGGGGAGCGAGAAATGGGGACTAAAACATGAGAAGAGGTATCAATTTGTGAGACGTAATGCACCTACTACCTGGCGAATGTAACTGTAACCCCTGTATACATTACCCCGACAATAAAAATTAATTAATTAATTAGTTAATTAAAATTTTTAAAAAGCAGTCAGGTGCGGTGACTCCTGCCTGTAATCCTAGCTACTCAGGAGGCTGAGATCTGAGGATTAAGGTTCACAGCCAGCCCTGGAACAAAGGACCTGAAACTCTTATCTCCAGTTAACCTCTAGAAAAATGGGAAGTGGGGCTTGGCTCAAGGGTAGGGCAGTAGCCTTGAGCTGAAGAGCTCAGGGACAGTGCCCAGGTCCAGAATTTAAGCCCCATGACCCACAAGAAAAGAAGAAAAGAAAGACTGGATGTGGATGCGAAAGTTCCACCTTGACAGCAGAAATTCCCCATGATTTTGAAAGCAAGTTTCACAATGAGAGATACTAAACAGACAAGCTGTTAAATAGGCCTTGGTAGATTTCTAATGATAAAAAAAGATTGTTTCAAATTGCATGAATGTCACATTTTTCAATTTTCATAAAAGACTGAAATGCCTCCCACTAGTTTTGGAGACTGTGCTTTGTTTCTTCTTGGTGCAGATACATGTTTTATTGCAAAGTTATACACAACTTGGTTTTCTTAATGTCTCTGAATAATGTATAAATCAAACAGCTGTACTTGATACATATTTATGGCCTTTTTTCATCTTTTAATCTCAAGATACATCACAAAAGGAAGCTTCAATGGCTTTGAAATGTGTTGTTTCTTGATGAATAAAGTCTGGGTGAGTCTGGGATTAGAATCTATGTTTTCTTTGTTGTTTCACTAGTTAATAATTTTTAATCATGCTAAATCAACATTACTCCTGTGGTTCCAAATAAAAACATGGTTCAAGCAAACTGCAGCTGAAAAGATACACCTGCTTTTAAAGGCTTGAAAGTTATTTTTCCTATTCTAAAAGGAATCATAAAGTCATTTTCTACCACCCATCAAAAGTGAATAACTGTTCATTAAGCACATTACGGAATTTCTTTTTTCAATTGGAATAATAGAAAAACTAGCAGGGACAACATTCAAGGAAAGTTACAAGCAAGTACGGTAACCATTAGAACATTACTTGTGAGACTAGGTTGTGAAGGAACAGATATTTTTGTAAGGAGAAATATTTTTGAAGTAAAAACATACTAATACTAGAATTAAATTCAAAGCATAACATTACTCTTACATTATCCTTGAGCTCTGATCAGATTTTGACTATTTGCATTTTCTTAAATCTGTAAATTGTTCTTGATTAAGTTTTTGACTTTTGATAAAGTCCAAAGAAAATATCAAGCATTCAAAAAATTATGAAGACACTTTTACAAACAAGTTTAATGAAAAGTACACTTCTTGTTAACTCTCAGGACTTATGGCTTAAGGAAAAGTCTATGGTGTGAATAGAAACAGGTAATAAATGTTCATAATCACCCAGCTTTGGCTTTCAGTGGGCATCAAGGGATACCAAGATAGCATACTCTCACCAAAAGCTTCCATTTAACCAGGAGAGGAGAAGAGTCAGTCACTGTACTATCTCATAAAATCTGTAGCCCTAATTTTCTCTTACTGTAAATAATGTCGTCCCTGAGTTAATAAATAATAGCTAAGAGTGACGGAAAGCAAGAGAGATGCCATGGCAAGTGAGAAAAAAAGGTATTTTCCAACATCAATTGTAAATGAGACAGTTAATCACAGGCTCTTGCTCCTAAAGCTTGAAAAGGATTATAAATTAATCTTTGCCTAGGTTTTCCCCCACAAGATTGAAATTTCAAAATTTCTCTTTTCAGTTCCTTGAAATCTGAAAGTCTTTTGTTTTACTTCAATAGAGAGGGGCATTTTATACAGTGGGGTGCCCTACCAGAGAAATTTCCTCAGATCATGAGAGAGTTTGAAATATTAATTAATTCTCACTGAAATATTTCTCCTATTCAGCACTTTCTTACCTATTTAAAGGATTGACTAAGCAATGGAATTCATATTTGGTGCCCTTGGGGAGTTTTAAGGTCTCCCTGACAGATTATGGTAGGCATAGAAAAGGAAAAGGTATTTATGAAACCTTTCATTACAAAGAGTGTCATTAACGAGGAAAAAAAACGGCATGGACATATTGCAGTAAAATGACATCCATGAAGGGCTTTCTTAAGGAATCTTTATTCCTATTTGAAATGACAGCCATATGATTCAGTAAGAGGGATAAGAGTACATCGATAAAAAGTCTTCCCACTTCCTTACAAATGATAAAACATCAATCAAATTGCCCCAATCATGGTGTGTGTGTGTGTGTATGTGTGTGTGTGTGTATGTGTGTGTGTATACAAGTGTATACAAATGTTCACCTTTCCTGGCACTTGAACTCAGGACATAGCAAGGCAAGCACTCTATCACTAGGCCATGCTCATTGCCACACCTCTAGCATTTTTGGTGGTTAATTGGAGAGAAAGGTCTCATAGACTGTCTTGCCAGGAATGACTTAGAATTGTAATTCTCAGATCTCAGCCTCCTGATATCTAGGATTACAGGCTCAAGCCACTGTCACCCAGTTCTGATTCTGTTTTTGTTTTTGATATCATATTTTGTTGTATATCTTTTGGGCATCAGTAATTTCCTGCGTGGTTTTCTTGGATTCCTAATTACACTACCTACACCTTGGCAAGAAAATCTACTGTTATAATTACTTTACATGATTCCAGTCCTATGAATAATGCTGAGCATAGTATAAGCAAATTGATAAATATGTCTTACTTGAGACTGAGTCTTACTTATGCAAAAAATGTATTTTAAATTAGCAATTGATGTTTTATGATGCCATATTATTCAAGAACAATAACAGCTTATGAAATGGTAGAAAATATCTTTGTATAGAGTAATAAAAGTGTTATATACATGTTTAATTGTAAAATTTAACAAGTTGCAATCTAATTTATTTCATGTGCCTTATCAAATAGAGTTGGAGAGTCAGGAACACAAAACTCCTGTTATGTGAGGTACATGGTAAAGATAATCAGACTACAGTCATAATTAGGTGAAAAGTATTCATCAAAGAGACTTAGGATTTCACTTCTTTTCCCCTATGTGTCTTTATGGCCTATAATACAGAGTTACAGAACTTTGTCTGGTTGTGGCTTTGCTTCTTTTATCCCTGCATAACTGTACACATAGTACATGTGTATTAGAATTCTGCACTCTTGGAACTCAGATGTTTCTGGGAATATAGGTCAGGGCCAAAACAAGCTTGAACTCTATAGCACTGACAGATCAGGTGAGGAATGGACCTGGCAGTGAATGGAGCTGCCATTGATCACAGCTGGGTCAAATACTCTGAACAGAGAAGAAAACTAAAATGTGCAGATAGAAGCAACTTAGGTTTGGATTTCTGTGATTAGCCTCAGTTTAGTGGATGTATAAACGCTAGTGGAAGATTGTAATATATTCTTAATCTTATTCAGGGTATATAACTTCGAGTTTTATATAGCTTCCACTGAAAGGAACTGTAATCCTAAAAGAGAACCCCCAAACAGATGCCTGATTACAAATGCGCTTCTAATAACGTAAAGGAAGACAAACATTAGTTTACATTACTATTATGATTATCACAAATCCTCCCTGGAAAAGTACTATGAGGTATTTAATCCTTGATTTCTAAAATATTTGAGTTTAACATGAAAGTCACAGTATCTATGGTGATATTATCAACAAAACGGTTTTTACAAAATTTATGAAAAAAAACTTTGAAAGAAATTATGAAAATGAAAGTCTCCAAATATGAACTCAGCCGTGTATCAATGACTTACACCTGTAATACTACCTGTTTAGGAATATGGAATGTGGAGATTGCGCTTATGGTCAATTCTGGAAGAAAAAAAATCCACTAAATTCTTTCTCCCAAACAGCCAACAAAATGTTGGCCTTGAGACATGATTTAAGTAGCCCAGTATGAGGCCTTGATTTCAAACCAGAATTTCAAGGAAAAAAAAGTTACCTCAAAATTGAGTTCTTTTCACTTGAAATCCCATAGGCTAAACTTCAGCATAGGAACAAAACTTAAAAAAAAAAAACACCCAGAAGTTTCTCCATTTCTTTTTGTATACTTTAATATAGTTTTAAAAATAAATGAATAGGAATAGAATCATATCAGATAATGAATATTTAGTTTATCAGTGATTGTTTAGTTGTGCAACTACATCACAAACCTCAAATGCATTTTCTTAAGAGATTAAAATTGACACTCTCAAGTTCTATACATATGATATTTGGAGGGGCCAGGAGTTTGGCCTAGAAGTAGAGTGCTTGCCTTGTAGACCCAGCTTCAATTCCTTGGTACCACATACATAGAAAAGCTGGAAGTGGTGCAGTGGCTCAAGTGGTAGAGCTCTAGCCTTGAGAAAGCTAAAAAGCCCAAGACTAGCAAAAATAAAACAAAACAAGACATTTGGAGCAGACAAAATATAACAAGCAGAGAAGATATTTATGGCAGCCATCAGGTAGAGGTTGAAGGTAGAATTGACCACCATGGAAATCAGAGGAGTAATTGAAGGCTGATGAAAGTATTCAGGGCTCTGATTGTTAATCAGGATACATTATACTTGTGAAAAGAAGTCATAAACTTTTTTCATGACATTTCCTTCAAATATAAATAAATAAAATAGTAGACTATAGAATCCTACGTGAGATTAAAAATATTCTCTATTCTTGGCCTGGAGTTTGGCCTAGTGGTAGAGTGCTTGCCTAGCATGCACAAAGACCTGGGTTCAATTCCTCAGTACCACATATACATAGAAAAAGCCAGAAATGGTGCTGTGGCTTAAGTGGTAGAGCTCTAGCCTTGAGAAATAAAGAACCCAAGGACAGTGCTCAGGCCCGGAGTCCAAGCCCAAGACTGGCAAAAAAAATATATTCTTTATTCTTTAATAAAAGAATTAGTTTATTTTAATTACATTATGGATATCTTATACATTTATGGAGTTTTACATAGACAGTGAAGTGACCTGATAGGAAGAATTCACCAATAAACTTTTCTTCTTATGCTATTACTGTGTGCACATGAAACAGGAACATTCCGTACACAGAATTCTGTCTTCACAGAATGCAGTGCATATTGTCCAAATTATTACTGTTCTATATTACTTTCCTGAAACCAACCTACAGATGACTCAGAACTCATAAGGAAAATATATTATATTTTCTTAAAATATTAGGTCTGAAATAAATACATTCATAAGTCCAGATGTTACTTTGGGTGATAATCTGTTTTTAATACATACTAGGGTCATAGAACTTACACCTATCACTGTCATTCCTAATTTTAAATTCAAAACACAAAATTACTGGGGGCATTAGTGTGGCCTTGTGGTAGGGTGTTTGCCTAGCATGCACAAAGCCCTGGATTCAATTCCTTGGTAACATAAACACGTAGATAGCCAGAGGTGGTGCTGTGGCTCAAGTGGTACAGTGACATCCTTGAGAAATCTCAGCAACAATGCACAGACCCAGAGTTCAAGCTTCAGGACTGACAAAAAGAATACAAACAATTATACTTGTTGAGTTTTGGAGATAGCATAATATTAATAAAAATATAGTTTAAGCTCTGATATAGATTATAAAATAATATGTACTATAATCTGAACAATAATATGCTAACTATACCTTGCTTTTACCTAATTTTACTTTTATTTTCTTAGTCTACTCATGATGATGAATATGGTTTATTAGTTTACCTATGCTATAATGCATAATAATGTTCTATATTATATTTGTACAAATATTTATCTAAGGGTAGATTTTTGCACATGATTCCACATTTCATCATTTCAAATGATGTTACTCTAAGCAAATATTTTAAATTTCTCTTGGGCATATTTACCAGAGTTTCTCCAGGCTGTACACACAGAATTTTAATTCCTGAAAGCATCATATGTATATTTAAAAAGTATTCAAAGTTCTAGATTTACTCTTAATTCTGGCTAAATATATTTAAATTGCTATAAAATGTTTATGAGATTTGAAGCCTTTTAAATACTCATTAACATTGAAATTCTTATTTGATTTCAATTTTGCCAGTCTAATTGGTATATAGTATAAACACAAATTGGAAATAGATTTAGAAAAAGCCATTTGGTAGTCAGCTTTTGCTACATTTCCCACTCTATTTCTATCTCTCTCTCTGCCTCTCTCTCTCTCTCTCTCTCTCTCTCTCTCTCTCTCTCTCTCTCTTCTCTCTCTCTCTCTCTCTCTCGGTATATTGTAGATATTCTATACAAATATATATATATACTTTGTATATTCTATATAATATTATAGATGGATATATCATATACATATCTATATATATTCCTTGTATATATAGAATATATATCCTCTCTTTATATAGAATATATATAGAGAGAATAAATAGTATAGACAGAATATGGGTATATATATATATTTGTTCCTAATTCAAAATAATTTGAAACTTTTGCTTATATTTTGAGTAGAACTATACTTTTCACTCATTTTATTCAAGAAGTTTTACTAAGAATATTATGGTTGTTTCATTTTCTTATCTACTATTGAATTTTAATTTATTTGCTCTTTATAAGACTCAATACGTACATAATTTATCTATATAAAAATAAATATTCTTTCCTAAGGCAAAGCTATAGCACGTAACCTGCCCGTCTTTCAGTTATTTCACCTCTTTGGTAGGCCCTCTTTTGAAAATTAACCCTCATATTTTTATAACTGGTGTTGAGGGGCCGGGAGTTTGGCCTAGTGGTAGAGTGCTTGCCTAGCATGTGTGAAAATCCAGGTTCGATTCCTCGGTACCACATACATAGAAAAAAGCTGGAATTGGTGCTGAGGCTCAAGTGGTAGAGCTCTAGCCTTGAGAAAGTCCAAGGACAGTGCTCAGGCCCTGAGTTCAAGCCCAGGACTGGCAAAAAAAAAAATAACTGGTGTTGAATAGAGGAGGAATACATTAAATAATATTTATTCCAAATTGTCTGGAATCTCTCATCTCTCGTGCTTCCATATTAATTCTTTTTCAGTATTTATAAATTGTCATTCTAAGTTGGGCATGGTGGCCCATGACTGTAATCCTACCTACTCAGGAAGCTAAGATCTGAGGATACCAGTTTAAAGCCAGTCCAGGCACTGAGGTCTGTGGGAGTCTTATCTCCAATTAACCAGTAGAAAATGGGAAGTGGTGCTGTGGCTTAAGTGTAGGGTGGTAGCCTTGAGCTGAATAGCTCAGGGATAATGCCTAGGTCCATAGTTCAAGGCAGATGACGGGAAAAATAATTATATGTGTGTGTGTGTGTGTGTCTGTCTGTGTCTGTGTCTGTGTGTCTGTGTGTCTGTGTACATACATATATATATCATTCTAAAAAATACAAGATTATCCACTGATCATGTTTTAAACTTAGACTAGTAAGAATAAAACTAAGTGAAATGTTTAATCCTTTCAGTTACATAATTGAATATTTCTTATAGATAAATTGCAATAAGGCATAAATTATCTTTATGAGACAAAGGTTGTGTGTAACTTTAACGTTTAGTAGGTTTTCCTGAGTCATTTTTCTAAAGACCTCTAATAATTTACACTTTGACGAATAGTGTAAAAATCATTTCAATTGGCTTTATATCCAAAGTATACTGCTAAGGTTATTTATTTATTTATTTTTGCCAGTTCTGGTCTTGGGCTCAAGGCCTGAGCACTGTCCCTGGATTTTCTCAAGGTTAGGGCTCTACCACTTGAGCCACAGCACCACTTCTGGCTTTTTGCTACGTATGTGGTACCGAGGAATTGAACCCAGGTCTTCGTGCATGCTAGCCAAGCACTCTACCACTAGGCCAAATTCCCGGCCAGGTTAGTTTTGATATAAAGAGGAAACATTTTCAGCATGGTTTCAGTCCTTGAAATTTATGGAACTTGATTCATGTTCTATTACAATATATTTTTGAAGAATATTTCATGACATTGAAAATATTGTAGATTCTTTGAGCATTGGAATATGCCTCTTTGTCATTTTTCATGTATCTATGGTTCACATAGCAAAATCAGATAATTGAAGACCTGATCATAAAGCCTACAAAAAGTTTTGTAGATTTTTTTATTCTGACTCTAAAGGTGATATGCAGAAGTGTTAGTTACATAAATCAAATAATGAATACATATCACTTCAAGGAGTGTCACTCTTCCCCACCATTCCTATAACCCACCCCCATTATTTTCCCCCAAACAGATAAACATGCAAGACAAAAATATAGGAAATAGGGGCTGGGAGTTTGGCCTAGTGGTACAGTGCTTGCCTAGCATGCAGAAAGATCTAGGTGCAATTCCTTGGTACCACATACATAGAAAAGAAAAAGCCAGAAGTGGTGCTGAGGTTCAAGCGGAAGAGCTCTAGCCTTGAGAAAGTCCAAGGACAGTGCTCAGGCCCTGAGCTGAAGCCCATAACTGGCAACAAACAAACAAACAAAATGTATAGAAACCAAAAACAAAGGGGAAACAAACAAAAACCTAAGTAACCACCATAACAACAAACTGGTAATTCCAGCTACTCAGACAGTGAACAGGCTTCACAGACACACAATCCACTTAACTTCTCACTATAACCCTGTCAAGGACAGGGCCTCATGTATTTCCCAAGTAAATCCCTAAGGTTTTGTAGCCAGGAATCCTCTTTAGAAAGAAGCCATTGTTTGATTTTGGACTACAGAAGAGATCAGAATCCCCTGCATTAGCCAATAAGCATTTTAATTCACAAATCTCAATGGTGTTTTGCTAGTTACATGCAGTAAAGTCTTGATATGTACTTATGGAATATTATCTTATTAAGATAAATAGAGTTTACTTTATTTTTTCTATTATAGATATGCATCTGTTTACAGAAATGTGTGTGTCTATGTGTGTGTGTGTGTGTGTGTGTGTGTGTGTGTGTGTGTGTGTATACTGGTGATAGAATCCAGGAAACTTGCATTTATTAAGTGCATACTATCACTAAGCTAGCCACTTTTATTTTCTAGCATTATAATATAAATAATGGTACAATAACTTTCATTTTATTTGATTATGCTTTATAAACTCATTTTCAACCTTTGTATTATTGTATTTTAGAAATGTCTCTTAGCAAGAAAAAAATCAATATTTTGAATTAGATTCCCTATTGATGAAAAAATGTAATATATTTAAATGTATTGGAATCTGTGATATGTTCAGATTTAGTTATACAGTCTCATTTTGCAACTTCTATTTAACATGATTTCCCTTGACTGCTGTATCTTCTTACCAGGTTAATTAGTTTTCTTCAGTTAAATTTATCTTCTGTTTGTTTGGATGCTAAACATTCTATTTCTATTTTTCAGTAAATATTTATTTGTAGATAACTCAGAAAATATCTTTTTGTGTGCATCTCAGCTTAGATGGTGGAAATTTGAGGACAGTGGCTCATAGAACATAAAAAGAAATGTTTCTCCTCCTTCCCATGTGAAGCAATTAGGAGACAGGGACCCTCTTTTTCTTGAAAGAGAGTTTGTGGAATATCAGTTCATGGTAGAGGTCCACTGCATTAGGATTTTAAGTTAGAAATAAATTTTCATCATTAAGCCACTGACTGGGTAAGGCTTGGTTGGAGCAGCATCCACCATAAATAATGCTTTGTGAAAGTATATTTTGCCTTAAATTAGCAAGTGCAGTCGTTACCTCTGCCTGTTCCCTATTCTCAGCTAAATGAACCTTGGAATTTATCCCAAGACCAGTTGCACATTCCATTTTTGTTATTATATATCAATATTTGATTTCCAACATATAGTCTTTTATATTAATATTTTAATTAACATTTAATGTCTAATAGTTACATAAATCCTTCCAAAACTTTTATACTTTTACTTGCTCTCCATAACTTCCTGCTGGTTTTATTTTCATTTTGGTTAATTAAGCCTTTTTTACCGGTTTTCTTATAGTTAAAAAAATGTCAGACTCAGAGTTTACATGTCTTCAAATATTTAGTGGAGCAGAATGAACCAATGATTACAAAATGGATTAAAAAAAAAACAGTTTTGAAGTAAGAGCTTTAGCTTAGCCATCGGTGCTGTGTCTATGTAGGCTTATGTTTTGTGTTTTTTGGCCAGGTATCAACTGGAGTCAGATCAGTTTTTGAGTGAGTTTCAGCAAAGCTGCTTCAATATTTAGGTACCGATATTTAGTTTCATTCACAACATCATCCATGCACTAGGATCCAAAAACAGGGTTATTTTAATGCTGGTCAGAAAAACCTCATGTTTTTATAATGAATCACAAAGCTAATATATAGAACTTCTCACAGCTTTGTTTTAGGTGATGGCTATAGTCGCAGCTCCTCTCTGCACATTCTTCTTGAGAGAATACCAATCCTAAGGCTATTTTTTTACTCCTATGGGCTACTCCAATTTCCATATTGTGTGTGTGTGTGTGTGTGTGTGTGTGTGTGTGTGTGTGTGTGTGTGTGTGGTATCAGGCTTCCAGTTTGGATTTAGGAGGATCTTGGACTGTGATCCTCTTACTTATGCTTCTTGCTTAACTGAAATAACATAATGTCTAGACTGACCCTCAACCAATTTTCAATATCCACTTCCTGAGTGGCTGGTATTACAGGTATGAGTCACTACCCAACTTCTTTGTCATTTATAGTGGGGATTTCCTTTAGAAACAGGATTTCTCCAACACTGCAAGGTCACTGATTGATTTCTTTATTTTTATCAGACAATTTTCTGGGTTTTAAAATAGTTTTTTTATAGATACCCTGGAATCTTCCATTCTTGGGCACTCAGTCTTCTGTCTCCTTTGGGTGGCTATCCCACTTACTCAATAGCTGTCTTCTACTTTAACCGGTGAGTTCAATTGTCACTACCACAAGCTTTTCTTCACTGTACAACCCATGATGTTAGAATAATTCAAAGTTGAAAAGAACACAGTATAGGTAAAGTGGTAGATAATGTTGAATCTGGGTGGGGTCCTTTCATATAATTAAGTCCCTGATATATGCTCTCAGACTACCTTAAACTTTCACTTTCAGAACTATCATGTTTCTAACTATATTAGCATCTGTACCCTACTGGATTACACACTTACCAAAAGCAACAGTTGAGTTTCTTAGAATTTGCTGCTTTCTCCTGCAACAGTGTCTTATAATCATGTGCTCTCAGATATTGTTTGCTGTAATAAATGAACAAAGAAAGTCTGCAAAAACCTTAAAAAACAAAATAAAACAGGCAGATTTGCTTGTATTAAATTGAATACCACTGTGGATACTGGCACGAATAATCATCTCAAATTAAAATGCAATGAGCTGAACAAATTTCTGAAGATATATGTACATATATATATTCAGAATCAGTATTTCATAATTCTATTATTTCTTCTAAGTGTCTGAAAATGAGATGATCTTTAATTATCTGTTCAATAAGTCAATAAACATTTTATTTTATTTCTCCTCTATGCCATCTTTCTAAGCAGAAACAGGTAAATAAACAATAGTTCATTTCCAAGTAGCATTTAATTCAAAGACAACAATAGGAATTAATTGAGAAATTGATCTCAAAAACGAAACAGGAAAACAGAACCTACAACAAATATGTAGTTTGTTAATGTTTTGGGAATCCATTGAGTCTATTATGTTTATTTTTAATCCTGTTAAAATTTCCCAAGTTCCCAGAGAACCCAACAGCAAACTTGTCAATGAGTCACACAGAATCTTCAAGAGGCTCCAGTTCTTTGGATCTAAGGATAAAAATTCCTGTGCTTGTTGAGTCCTTTGTCACTTTTATTTCTGTCCCTTATTATACATCCTGAGGATCTGAAGAAAAGGCCACCAAAGTCATCTCTGAATCTAGCAGCGTGACCTGGCTTTCGTCCCTTTGCTTAGTATTGAACTGTGAAAGGAAAGCTGGATTCCATTTTTACCCCCTGCTTACCCTGCGTTCTCAGGTTTACCAAGGGATTTTTATTTTAAGTGTATGGCTCCTTCTCGTCTTAAATAATTTACTCCCCCACACAAATAAAATATGTTCTAGTATAGATTTCTGTATATGCAAATTTTCATCTCAACTTATGCAAAAGTGGTTGCGTTCAAAAGGCAGACAGTTACAAATTTGTTTCATTAGAAGAGATCGATCACAAATATGACTATGGTAGCGATTATCTAAAATGTGAGAACCACGGTTGCTTCAGCAGCACTGAACCAGGAATGACACAGAGATGAGCAGAGCCCCCGACGAAGGTGACATGCACATTTATGAAGTGTTATCTATTTTTGTTTCTCTCATTAGTGGTAGATAAATGTGCCTATAAATTTGCAAGCAAACAAGCTGGGTGATAGGCAAGCAGTTCCAAATGAATGAATTAAATTATAATAGACATTGTGGAGAGATCAAAGAACATAACATTTTCGATTTCTTTCTTTTTTCTTTTTTTTTTTTAGAAAGACTAAGGCAAAGCACCATTAAATAGGTTCTTAGAAAGGTCTTGTGTGGTGGGTGTGCTAGCGAGGTCAAGGAAAGAGGTTTAGACAGTAAATGGGGAAAAGGAGGGAAAAAAGAAGTCAAGATTTCATTGTATATGTGAGAAAATTAGGAAACATAAGGAAAGGGGATGACACAGATCAGGTTTCATTTTATTCATAGACTGCCTTGTTACATAACATCTTCCTTGTACAATTACTCCATGATAAATCTAAAAAATAAGCATAAAATGTGATTATACAAAGCAATGGCAATAATTCATATCGTCTGAATTCCAGAGCTTTGATAAAGTATTAAATAACCTTTGATACTCAATTCCATATTTGTTGGTACATTTTTAATTGTATTTTATTGGTAGGATAATGTATAGAAGGGTTACAGTTACATTTGTCAGGTAATGGGTTCATTACTTTTGGAACCTTTATACCCCTTCCCATGTTTTTGTCCCCTTTTCCCTCCCCCCACCTCCTCCTATTCTTGTCAATACACTTTTTTTATTTTGTTTTTATCATGTTCAGTGATGATACAGCCAGACACTGATTAAAAATTGGAATTAATAGCTCATAAGGGAGAAACTAATCTCTTCTTTGCACTAACTTTATGCACTATAATATCGCCCACATTTCTTCTCTGTGTGTCCTAAACTCTTCTCTATACAGTTGTTGCTTGTTCAATTTTCCCTTTCTTTTTCAGACAGTAACACAAATATATGCTCCAGAAAATAACCTCATGGAAAAGACTGCCAAAAATCACCGAGTATACTACAATACTACATTACTTGAAAATCCAATAGCTTTGTTAGTTCCTCTGCTGGAGGCAATCTGAAATAGGTAGACAAAAATTTTACTTTGCAGTGAACTATGTGTTGTAGTAAAAAGCTATTTTGTTTTAGGCAAAAGGAAGTTAGCTCTGAAATGTTGAAAGGCTCACTTACCAGACTCTCAATTTCTAGCACACAGCATGCTCCGGGTCTACATAAAACACTTAGAATTCAATGTTTCGTCTTCAAACATATGTGCTTCAGTTAAAGCCTACTGCTCTCATCTACTGTGGAATATTGGTGGAAGAAAGTTATTTTTCTGGAGCATGAAGAAAGAAATATAAGTAATGGCAAAGAAACGTTCACAGAGAAAATTCTAAGAAATGATAAATGTCAGAAGAAAAAATAATTAAGAATTTTATCCTAAGAAAGTCCCTGTTGGATTTATTCATCTATCACAATGCACAGATCTACTTTAACTATGAGACTCTGAGATACAAAATTTCAGAGGGGCCACAGAGTATTAACGATTATTACAAGGTAAAGCAGGCTCACCTACAGAACTTCATGTTGATACACTCCTCAAATGCCATTAAAATACAAACATTTTAACCAGAACTGTTTTCAGCAAATCCTGAGAGGATTCATAACAGTTTTTACTTGTTTTCATAAATAATATTCACTTACATTTATTAGAACATATACTACTTATATATGCATATGTAAGGAATTTTAATATTTTATCTGTCTAAAACATGTAAAATCAATGGTCTTGTTATCCTTTAAAAATGAAAACAACTTCATATCCTGGAGATGGCTACTTTTTAAAACCTATGTCCTGAGGATATACCTTAAATGCTTACATAACATTAATAAGATGTTTATTGCATTTAAGTTTTAAGCACAATCATTCTTTTACTAAAATTGAGACTTAGAGTTTACTGTGCCCCTCAAATCTTTACTCACAAATCCTTTCCATCAATATCACCATATTATACTTGGAGTTGTAACATTAATCAAAACTGTTAATACTTGGGCTTATAATTACAACTGAAATTGAATGGTAGACTATTTTAATTACATTTCCCTCTTTGTATTTCATTTTCCCTTTTCCAGAGTTAGCAGTCATCTTTTATGATAAATTTTATGATAAATTTCTTATTTTGTATATGTTTTCATTAACAAGTACAAAACCTGAGGGCATTAAAATATTTCACAGATCTACTAGCTTCATGGTTTCATTAGAGATATTTCTCTAATACCGTGTTCACATCTAATCAAGAACTATTGCTCACCAGATTGAGGTACAGTTTTTTTTTTAATGAAATCTTTTCATTGAGGGCTGTTTCATTATTTCTGGTATTGGTCGACACTTGCTTTCTTTCTCCCCACTCTTTTTCTCCTGATTCAGCAAATTCTGCAGAAATTCTTGAAAACCAATGTCAGTGATATTTTTTTTCTTTTGAGGAAGCATAGATCTCCTTTTTTTCTCTCAGCTGTATATTTAAATAATTAAAATGTAATAGATTATCTGCATTCCTTTCTAGTCTTCAGCATTCCACTATTGATTTAGAAATGTCATGTATCAATGAGTTCAGAACCTTTTCAGGTTTGACTTTTTTCTTTGTATCCTTTTTGAGCCTTCTGTCTATCAGAGAGTATTCTATAAAATTAAGGTGAAAATTATGTACTTTATAGAGGAATTCTTAGTGTAATGCAAAGAAGAAGTTGGAGTTAGGAACCCAAGATAGGAACTTTTTTTTTTAAATTGTAATTAGTAAAAGGGTTACATGATATTTGCCAGATAGAAGGTGCATTAATTCACATACATTGATACCCTTTCACATGTCTTGGTACCCATTACCCTCCCCTCCACACCCCCCACCCATCTTGGTTTTCCCCCCTTCCCTATCAAATTTCAAATAACCAAATACAAATAAATTCAATATATCAGGTAACAAAGTGAGATACTGTAACAATATGAGATAACCAAGGGACAGCAAAGGAGATGAGAGACAACATAGTACATTAAGGACAACAATCATTCGTTATATGGCTTTTGTTTCAATATTCTGGATGTCCTTTCAATTAGCTTCATACTATATGGCCTTATGTATCAAGATTTTGCTCTATTGCAGATCTCTGCTAGTATAGCACAAGGTTTCTACTGATTATGACAAATGAGGGAAACCATTGAGCCTAAGTTACTTTGAGTCTGGCTTACTTCACTTAATATGATTTTTTCTAAGTCTTTCCATTTCCTAACAAATGGGGCGATGTCATTCTTTCTGACAGCAGCATAGAATTCCATTGTGTACAAATACCACAACTTGTTGATCCACTCATCAACTGAGGGACATCTAGGTTGGTTCCATATCTTTGCTATGGTGAATAGTGCTGCAATGAACATTGTTGTGCTAGTGGGTTTAGAATGTCCTTGTTTCTGGGTGGTTGGGTAAATGCCAAGTAGTGGAATTGCTGGGGCATAGGGGAGTTCTATGTTTAGCCTTTTGAGGCACTGCCACACTGCTTTCCATAGTGGTTGAACGAGTTTGCACTCCCACCAACAGTGTAGTAGGGAACCCTCCTGGCCACATCCCCTACAGCATCTGTTGTTATTCGATTTCCTTATCCTGGCCATTCTAACTGGAGTGAGGTGGAATCTTAGAGTTGTTTTGATTTGCATTTCTTTTATGACCAGAGATGTTGAGCATTTCTTCATGTGTCTATAGGCCATTTTTGTTTCTTCTTCAGAGAAGACTCTCTTTAAGTCTTTGGCCCATTTTTTAATGGGATGGTTGTTACTTTGGAGGTTAGTTTTGGAGTGATTCAATTTTTTGAGTTGTTGATATATTTTAGATATGAGGCCTTTGTCCGTTGTTTGGTTGGTGAAGATCTTCTCCCACTCTGTAGGCTTCCTCATTAATTTACTAGCTTTGTCCTTTGCCATACAAAAGCTCTGCAGTTTAATGCAGTCCCTTGTCTGTGATGATGGTTAGGTGACATCAGACTAGGTCTATGATTTTTTTTTCTCTGCTAGTTTTCTGTAAAATTTATTCATTGTGGGTATTATTCTGGTAACCAGGCTTTAAATCAGGGCTTTGTACTCTTTTTGTACTATCATTATGTTTTATTTGTCTGGAGCTGGAGCTCAAGCTTGTTCCACTTTCACTCTAGTATTTTACTAGTTAATTAAAAATGAGTCTCTGGGAATTTTCTGCAAGATTCTGGATCTTAAGTCTCCATATTCAGTTTCCTGAATGGTTATATGACACAACTGAGCTACATTAGCCTAGCAGTATGTTTTGGATTTCAATAGTAATTTGCAAGTCTATGTGCTCCCTAGATTATGTGTCTGCTATAAACTAGGTGATTTATAGTCCTTGAATAATGATATACTCATGCAAAATTAATGAATTTTATATTACATCAAATAACAAGTCCATTCAGAAGACAAAAGCTAAGTGAAAAGTTTTCTATGTAAATTTTGTTCCTTGACCCTTAAATTTTCCAGCAGTGATATAAATGGGCCTGCACATTAAAAGGTGATTGCTATTGTCTTGTAATATGTTTAATTAAGAAGGTTAACTGATGGAAATTTGTATATGAAGTACAAATTATATTACTGCTATTATTATTATGACTCTGTTTATAAATTCAATTCATTCTATTGTTCTTTATGCAATTATTAAGGAAAAATTCTCTTTCAAATGCACATAATGTGGAAGTTCTACTGACCCAAAGAGGAAAGATGAGCCAATTATGTTTACTTTACTTTAGAAAAAAATTAAGGCTGACTTTATTCTATATCATATTTTCTAGCAGTTTTCACCTAAAATTGTTTAAGTGCAAATATCATGACAACTTGATTCTTAACTAAGACTCTAGTACAGATTATAGATATATGATGAATGAAAGATGGGTAAATAAATGATGTGTAGGTTTATGATAGATAGATAGATAGATAGATAGATAGATAGATAGATGATAAATAGATAGAGATTGGGATGTTGCAGTCTCACAGGTTGTTCCGGGATGAACTTTATTGCTAATAAATGATTATCTTTATGTTAATGTCATGGTGTTTTTTTTTAATTTATTTTTATTTTTTAAATTTTTGCTAGTCTTGAGGCTTGAACTCAGAGCCTGGGCACTATCTTTGGCTTTCTCAAGGCTTGTTCTCTACCACTTATGGAGCCAAAGCATCACTTCTAGCTTTTTCTGTGTATGTGGTGTAGAGGAATTGAACCCAGGGCTTCATGTATGCTAGGTACACACTCTACCACTAGGCCTTGATCCTGGTAGCTGTCATAATATTTTGCTACCAACACGCCCTTTCTCAAGAGTTACACATTTTTTTTTAACATTTGATTTGTTGCTTTGGCTGTTTCAATTTTTTTCCCTAAACCATCACCTGGTCTTGAAATCGCAGCTTTAAAGTCTTGTTCAAGGCTACTACTCTACAAGTTTAATCATGTCTACAAATCTGGCATTTTGCCCATTAATTAGAGATAAGGTCTTAAAGAATTTTCTGCCTGAGGTGGTTTCAAACTATGATCCTCTAGATCTCAGCCTCCTGAGTAGCCTGAAATACAAGTATTATCCATAATGTCTTTTTAATTGATCATTTTGTTTTCATACAAGAATATAAATGGGATCATGCATAGAATTTTGGAAAGTTGATGTTTTTCCTTTCTTTAGAAACTTGGGATTGGAATCGTGGCTATCACCAATGAGCAAAAGTATCAGGTACTGAGTTTAAGTTCCAGCCTAAGACCAAAAGAAAGAAAAAGAAAAGTAACTTGGAAGAAAAAAGGGAAGGGAAACAACAAAATGGTGAGACAAAGAACAAAGTGTGAACCAATGCAACAGTGATATTGACAAGACCATATGTTGGAAATTAACTTTACAACTTAAGGGGGGGTGTTGGGGGTGAGAGAAAGTAGAAGAAAAATGAGGGAGGGAGTTAATAATGTTTGATAGGAAATGTATTTATGACCTTACATACGCAATTGTAACCCCTCTGTACATCAAACTTGATGATTAAATTAATTTTAAAAAATGGAGAAATTTTATTGTCCCTCGGTTATTTTCATATTGTTACGGTATCTTACCTTGTTATCTGGTATATTGTATATATGTTTACAGGCTAGGAAAGGGGGGAAAACAAGATGAGGGGAGGGGGTAGGGGAGGGAAATGGGGACAAAAACATGAGAAAGGGTGTCAATGTTTGTAAAGTAATGTACCTTCTCTCTGGGGAATATAATATAACCCTTCTATTAATTACAATAAAAAGAATATTAAAAATGGAGAAAATAACTTTTCACAATCAACCAATCAACTGGAGAAAGAGAGAGGGGGATGGAGGGAGGAAGGGAGAGAAAGAGAGGCTGGAAAGTTGAACATATGGAGTATGGTTCACATGCACATATTCTTGGGGAAGTCTTTGTATGCTTCAAGAAAAAGCATCCCTAAGGTTGAAGAACACATCAGCTATAAAGCATGATTCGTTCTTCATCCTAATAAATTTACTTTATCTGTTGACAACGTTAGGAATTACACAGTGAAGATAAATAAAAGTAAGTATTCAAGAAGATTTTTAATGCATCAACACAGTCCCTTAAGTCTCTCAGGCTAGGAGAAGTGATATTTGTCTATGATGATATGATTCAGTTGAGTTTGATTAACTGCTTGACAAGAACTGACAGCATCTCTGTTAAACCAGTCTGAAATATCCCATTTCCTTAAATGTGTTTAATTGGGTCAGGGCCTCTGGGTGCATGATTTTTCAGAATTCTTGAGCTTCGTAGCTAAGGCCCTGTCCTCATGCTTTCAAAAATCTTTCTCAGACTATGTGATCTGCCTTTTATGTCTCAGAGAAACATCTTAGAAGTCATGAGCACACATAAAACCAGCAGCCACAAATTACTAACACATTTAAGTCTATATTGATTTCAGCTATTATGGAAAGATTTATAGTCAGTGCTGTGGGTGCATTTATGTGTCAGAGACAGAGAGGGAGAGAAAAGGTAGAAAGAGGATGATGGAGAGAAAAAGAGGGAGAGAGAAAAAAGGCAGAGATGGGAGGCAAGGGAGAGGATGTGGAAGAATTTATTTAATTTATTTGTTTTGTGCTGGTGCTGAGGCTGGAACTGAGGGACTAGGTGCTGTCTCAGAGATTTTGTGCACAAGGCTACTGTTCTACCACTTGAGCTAGAGCTCTACTTCCAGATTTTGGGGAGTAAACTGGAGATAAGAATCTCATAGATTTTCTGTCTGGGTTGGCATTAAGCTCAAATCAGATCTCAGATTACTGAATAGCTAGGATTACAAGTTTGAGCTTTTAATTACTAAAAAATAAAATTCATCTTACTGCTAAATGGTTCCACATTTTGCAAATGACTTACTGTTCCCATATTTGTTTCCCAGGTATATATTCTCTTATTTCTTATTTCTCTTTTGCCCTCTCTGTCATAAATTTACCAAAAATACATAGAATTTTTATGTGTCTAGAATATATGTATAAAGAGCCTTCCAGAAGTGTTAATATATATTGAATAATACTAAACCAAACAGGTATTTGATGAAATAGATTAATTGTGTGCAAGTCAAATATGCTTGGTTGTTACAATCCATAGTAGAATACAAATTGCACAAGAATAAAAGGGTAGATACTCGTAGCAAGAACACACATTTTAGCACAAATACAGATAATATGAGTTGTATCTTTTAAAACAGAAAAATATAGAGAAAAGGTGAACTCAAAATGAAAATACAGCATGTAGATTTCAAGGTTCTATGTTGCCTTGGATACAAATGCTTCCCACATATGTAATAAGAAGACGTGGTCAACAGAAAACTATACAAATCAATGCCTAAAATACTGCTTTCTGTTTGAGAACACTTTGATAATGATGATGAAAATTGTGAATTTATAACTTCTTGGAGAAAGTATGACTACCTCACTGGCATTTTCAGTATAGATACAAAAGTTGAATTTCTAAAATAGACACTTTTCTTGAGATGCCATATCTGTTCAATTAATTCAGGGTATGAATTTAATCCCATTTTTGTTTCATCTGTTACATTGCCAATAACTCTAACATTGAACAATTTTTGTTTGTTTGTTTAATGACCACTTGGTGTGAGTGTGAGTGTAACTACTGCTTAGGAGAGAAATCATAAAAATGTTCTGCTCATATTCTTAGCTTACAGAAGGTGTTTTGTCATTTGAGCCCTCCAGTTGTCTGCAACTCTTAAATCCTTTATATCTAACAAGCTCCTGCAAAGGAGCACAAAAATCAGAACACACACACACACACACACACAAAAACAAAAACCAAGCCATAATGATTTTCCAGTGAAATTTTAGTTGATTATTTATGCCCACAAACTTTGTATGTATCATATTTCCCAGAAGAATTTACTCCTTTTACTCCAATTTCCTTGCTATATTTTATTTAATTTTTTGTTTCTTTTTTATCATGAATCTTGAACTTGGGGCCTGTGTGCAGGCCCTGAACTATTTGTCAGGGATAGTTGCTGTATTTTAATTAAATTCAAGTAGCAGAATATTCCAATGCATATTTTATTATAGTAGACTAACTTCTGGCTATTCAGATTCAGAAATTAAAAAAAAAATCTGGGTTAGGTGCCGGTAGCTCATACCTAAAATTTTAGGTTTACAGGAAGTTGAGATTTAGTGTCATGACTTGAAGCCAATCTAGGCAGGAAAGTCCACGAAATTCTTATCTCCCACTGACCAGCAAAAAGGTTATAGCAGTGCTATGGCTAAAGTAGTAGAGCAATAGACTTGAGCACTCAAGGACAGTGCCCAAAACCTAAAATTCAAGCTGCTAGGACTGGTACACACACACACACACACACACACACACACACACACACACTCACACACACGCAATGACAATGATGATGATAATGGTGATGATGATGATGTTAGTTGTAGAAAGTTATTCTTTTAAAATTTTATTTTCCCACTTCAAAAATATGCATATCAGATCTGCAGAAGATGGCGGCGGTTCAGCGTGAGTCTTTCTGAGCTCCCGCCAAGATACCAGTTCTGGCAGCGTACGGGACAGTTCTTAACCAAAAATTGATCCTAAGTAAGCTTTAACACCACAAAGATCTCAGCCAGAGAGGAAAAAGGCAAAAAACCAGTGGAAGAAGATAGCGTGGACTGGCCCAGCCGCAGAATGGCTGCAGAGACAAAGCTGCTCTTCTGAATCTGAGCAGACAGGGCTTCTTGGCAGTGCAGACCCGCCAGCTGCAGACAGGGCCACACAGAGCCTGCGCGAGCCCAGAGCCGACACCTGGCTGTGCACAGAGCTGCCAGCTTCACAGAACCAGAGAATCCAGCAATTTGTGAGTACCTCTGAGGAGAAGTTTCCACTTCTGCTCCCTGATCAGCATTGGGAGGGAGCCCCTTCCTCTCCAGCTGAGAGCAGTGCCATCTTGACTGCTGGCAAAGACCCGGCCAAAGCAGTTGGGACCTGAGAGGTGGTGGTGGCAGCGCCATCAATCTAAAGGGCAAAGGATTTCCCAGAGATCCCTTAGCCGGAAATCCAGCCCCAGCACTGCTGAAGTCCTTCCCCTGTGCCTGCCACAGACCTGGTAACAAACCTGCCTGTGTCTCTTTCAGTTTCGTTTTCCCAATCAAGCAATCTGATCCGAAAAATCACAAAGACAAATCACAAGAAAAAAAGACTTTCTGTAGTGTTTGGATCCCGAATTTAGGGGATACACAAGTTTCTTATCCTGTTCCCCCAGAAAAAAATACTGAAGAGTATTCTTTTTTTTTTTGTTCTTCTTTGTATTTTTTTCCTTCTACCCCTTTTCATTTTCATTTTTAGGTGTTCTTTTTTTTTCTTTGCCATTTTAAATACACCTTTTTTTAATGTTATGATTCTTTCCTTTTTTTTCTCCCTTTGTTTTCGCACATTCCTTCTGTGACTGTGGTTGTTCCTAGAAACACAGTGACAGCTCTGAGTACAGTCTGGATAAAAATGATATATATATATATATTGATACAATAACCTGCTTTTTAATCTCCTGGTTCTCAACCCTAGTATTTCTTGGGTAAGAACTCACAATAGTAAGGAATCTCCCCCCACCTTTTCGGTTATGTTTTTGTTGTTGTTGTTGTTAGTGTTGTTTTTGTTTTGTTTTGTTTCTTTTCTCTATATATTCTTCTTATTACTCTTCTTATTTTTATAAGTTTTATCTATTTTTTTCTAAAATTTTTCCTCAAATATTCTGTCTATCACCTTAGGTCAGTTATCCTTATGCAATACCTATTCTTCATAACTATAATAATCTTACACTCCTACATTATTCTTTTCTTACCTCCCCTGTTGTCATTCATACTATTTTTCTATCTCTGGTACTCTGTTCATCCTTCACCTCTTATAATGCAACAATCTACATTTGATGGTTGTTAAGCAATACTGTATATCTAGATGTTCAATTATACTCTAGGTCCAGAGGGAGTTAAATAAAATAGAGATTGGATTGAGGGCTTATTGTTTTGGTGGCAAATCGGTAATCAGTGGTGGTATTAGAGGTGTCTATAAGTGCACAAAAAAAGAGAGAGTGATAATACCAATCTAAAATTGTGAACATCAATTGTCAACCAGCTAAAGAGGTATATGTTGGTTATATCTGAAAAATTATAATCTTGTTTAGTTTTAATCTTGCTTGCATTTTCAAATGGGCAGAACAAGAAACTCAAGAAAAATGTCAAATCATGGAATAGCATCTCGCACCCAATATAAACAGGCAATGGATCAGTAAGTGGCAAATCTAAAGGAGAGTCCTCCAAGTGCGATACAAATGTAATTGATAAACATCATTAATGAAAAGTGTGAAAACATAAAGACAGAGATAAGGGAGGAAGCCATAGCTAAACAAGAGGAAAACATAAACAAGGTGACATGTGAAAAGGGGGAAGCCATAAAGGAGGCCATATAAAAGGTTTTTTAAAGAGAAATGGATGAATTCATAGACTCCACAAACAAAAAGGTGACTGAACTACAACAAATATCCAAAGAAAATAAAGCTGCTGAGCTAACCACTCAAATGGAAATCAAGGAGTTAAAGAAATCCATACATGATCTAAAACAAGAGATGCAAGACATCAAAAATGAGAAATTGGAAGGGAGGGAGAGGAAGAATAAACTAGAAACTATTGATAGCAGGTTAGACAACTCAGAAGACAGAAATTCCGCAAATGAAGATAGCCTAGTTCTTATAGAGAAAGAACAGAAAATGAGTCAAACCAAATCTAGCAAATATGAGAGAAGGCTTCAGGAGGTCCAAGATACAATTAGAAAGCCTAATATAAGACTAATTGGTATTGAGGAGGGTCTGCAGAAAGAGGTCAATGGTATTGGAAATATACTTCAGGGAATCATCTGAGATAACTTCCCAAATATCCAGAAGGGCAGGCCCATCCAGATACAAGAGGCTTTTAGAAACCCAAACAGACCTGACCAGAAAAGGACATCACACTACCACATTATAATCCATACAGTATCAATGGAGACCAAAGAAAGGATGCTAAAAGTAGCCAGGGAGAAGAGAACAATCACCTACAAAGGAAAACCAATCAGAATAAATAAAGATTTCTCAGCAGAGACCATGCAAGCAAGAAGAGATTGGAAGGATATATGTCATGCCCTAAAATCAAATAACTACCCACCAAGAATACCGTACCCAGCTCAGGTCTCTGAACTGAGGGAACAATAAAAACATTCCATTCCAGGGAAAAGCTGCAACATTATGTAGCAACCAAACCAACATTACAGAAAATTCTAAAAGATGTTCTGCATGTTGAAAACCACACAAATGTAATACAGAGAAAGAAATAGCACGTAAACATCATACCATCTAAGTACCACAAGAAATGTCAAGACACAGGCCCTAATGAAAGCTTGTAAAAATGGCAGGAACTAATAAATATTTCTCAATCCTGACTCTCAATATCAATGGACTTAACTCTCCAATTAAACAGCACAGACTGTCTAGTTGGATCAAAAAGCAAGATCCATCGTTCTGCTGTCTTCAAAAGACACATCTTGCCCTAAAAAAACAAACATTTTTCAATGTGAGAGGTTGGAAAAAACTTTATCAAGCTAACGACCCCCATAAACTAGCTGGAATTGCCATCCTCATATCAGATAAAATAGACTTCAAACTAAAATTAGTGAGAAAAGACAAAGAAGGTTACTATATACTACTAAAGGGCTCGTTCCTCCGGGAAGACATAACCATCCTAAATATCTACACACCTATCCTGAATCTCCTAACTTGATCAAGCAAACTTTACTTTCACTGAAACCATACATAGATCAAAACACAGTGATTGTTGGTGACTTTAACACACCACTCTCACCTATGGACAGATCAACCAAAAACTCAACAGAGAAATCTTAGAATTGAACAACTAGATAGACCAACTAGATCAAACAGACATCTGCAGAATATTCCACTCAGTAACAACACAACATATGTTTTTTTTTTCAGCAGCACATGGAACATTTTCAAAATAGATCACATTTTTGGGAATAAACCCAACCTGGGCAGATTCAGAAATACTGAAATTATTCCCTGCACTCTCTCAGACCACAAGGGCATCAAATTGGAACTGAACACCCATCTCCACCAAAGTAAACCCTGTAATTCATGGAGATTGAACAACACACTGTTGAATCACCAATGGGTCATTGAGGAGATCAGAAAAGAAATCCAACAGTTTATGAAATTTAACAAAATGGAGCACACAAAATACCAGCTCCTTTGGGACAGAGCAAAGGCAGTACTCAGAGGAAAATTTATAGCTCTGAGTGCCTACAATAACAAATTGGAAAAATCGCAAACCAACAATTTAATGGGTCACCTTAAGCTCCTGGAAAAAGAGCAATAAACACACTGAACCAAGAAGAACTAAGCCAACTAAACAGGCCTATTTAAAGCACTGAGATAGAAATGGCAATAAGAGAACTTCCACCTAAGATAAGCCCAGGGCCAAATGGATTCACAGCTGAATTCTTTAAGGTCTTCAAAGAGGATCTCACACCAATACTCCTTAAGATCTTCAACAAAATTCAAAATGAAGGCTCTTTACAAAACTCATTCTAGAAGCCAGTATAACCCTCATCCCCAAACCAGACAGAGATACATCAAAGAAAGAGAACTATAGACCCATTTCTTTGATGAATATCGATGCAAAACTACTCAACAAAATACTGGCCAACCGTCTACAACAACTCATCAAAAAAAAATTATACACTATGATCAAACAGGATTCATCATCGGGAGGCAAAGCTGGTTCAGCATACGCAAATCAATTAATATAATTCAACACATTAACAGGAGCAAGGACAAAAAAATCACATGATTGTCTCAATAGATGCAGAAAAGGCATTTGACAAGATCCAACACCCTTTTATGCTAAAAGCTCTGGAATCCATGAAACATTTCTCAGTATAATAAAGGCTGTGTATGACAAACCCACTGCTAGTTTTATATTTAATGGTGAAAAGCTCAAGCCATTCCCTCTAAAATCAGGAACGAGACAAAGATGCCTACTCTCTCCACTCCTCTTTAACATAATAGTAGAATTCCTAGTCAGAGCAATAAGGCAAGAAGCAAGCATAAAGGGGATCCAAATAGGGAAAGAAGAAGTGAAAATTTCCCTCATTGCAGATGACATGATTCTGTTTTTAAAAAACGCTATAGACTCCACTCCCAAGCTCCTTGAGCTGAATCAAAATGTTGGAAAGGTAGCAGGGTACAAAATTAACCCTCAAAAATAACTGCCTTCCTCTATGGCAACAGTGAGAGAAACAAGGAAATCAGGAAAGCAATTCCTTTTGTAATAGCCTCAAAGATCATAAAGTACCTAGGAATTATCTTAACTAAGAATATAAAGGACATTTTGATGAAAACTTTAAAACCCTGAAAAAGGAAATTAAAGTAGAACTGAGGAAATGGAAAAACCTCCCATGCTCCTGGATTGGAAGAATCAACATCGTGAAAATGACAATATGCAAAGTGTTAGCTACAAATTCAACGCAATACCCATCAATATCCTAATGTCATTCTTTAAAGAAATAGGCAATCCAAAATTTCATATGGAATAATAAAAGACCCCGTATAGCAAAAACACTTCTTAGCAGAAAGAACAGCGCAGGAGGAATTTCAATACCAACTTTAGACTCCATTAAAGTGCTATAGTGACCAAAACAGGTTTGTGCTATCACAAGAACAGGCCTGAAGACCAATGGAATAGAACTGAGGACCTAGGTATTAAACCAAGAACTATGGCTATCTAATCTTTGATAAGGGAGGCAAAAAAATAGAATGGAAGAAAAACAGTCTCTTCAACAAAGGTGCTGACAGAACTGGTTAAGCACCTGCAGAAAAATAAAGTTGGATCCTTCTTTGTCATCCTGCACTAGAATTAACACCAAATGGATCAAAGACCACTAAGTAAGAGCCGACTCACTGAAAACTTTACAAAAAGAATAGGAAATACCCTAGGTCTCCTTGGCACAGGTAGAAACTTTCTCAATAAGGACCAAGAAACACAACATATCAGAGAAAGGCTTGATAAGTGGGACTGCATTAAACTGCAGAGCTTCTGTATGGCAAAGGACATAGCTAGTACATTAATTAGGAAGCCTACAAAATGGGAGAGGATCTTCACTAACCACACAATGGATAAAGGCCTCATATCTAAAATATATCAACAACTCAAAAATCGAATCACTCCAAAACTAATCTCCAAAGTAACAGCCATCCCATTAAAAAATGGGCCAAAGACTTAAAGAGTCTTCTCTGAAGAAATAAAAATACCCTATAGACACATAAAGAAATGCTTGACATCTCTGGTCATAAAAGAAATGCAAATCAAAACAACTCTAAGATTCCACCTCACTCCAGTTAGAATGTCCAGGATCAAGAAAACTAATAACAACAGATGCTGGAAGGGATGTGGCCAGGAGGGATCACTACTACACTGTTGGTGGGAGTGCAAACTCGTTTAACCACTATGGAAAGCAGTATGGCAGTTCCTCAAAAGACTAAACATAGAGCTCCCCTTGTCAACTAGCAGTTTCATTACTTGGTATTTATCCAACCATCCAGAAACTAGGGCATACTAATTCCACTACCACAATGATGTTCATTCCCACACTATTTACCATAGCAAAGATATGGAACCAACCCAGATGTCCCTCAGTTGATTAATGGATCCATAAGATGTGGTATTTATACACAATATAATTCTATACTGCTGTCAGGAAGAACAACATTGCCTCATTTGTAAGGAAATGGAAAGACTTAGAAAAAATTTTATTAAGGAAAGTAAGTCAGACTCAAAGGAACATTGGCCCAATGGTCTCCCTCATTTGTCATAATCAGTAGAAATCTTAGGCTCTCCTATCAGAGATACAATAGAACAAAATCTAGAGACATTAGGCCAAATAGTATGACACTACATATAACGACCTCCAGGAGATGGAAACAAAAGCCATATAATGAGTACCTGTTGTCCTTAATGTACTATGTTCACTATCTTCTCTTTTGCCATCCCTTAGTTATCTCATATTATTACAATACGTCCCCTTTTTATCTGATATATTTTATATGTGTTTAATTGGTTATTCGAAATTGGATAGGGAAGGGGGAAATCAATATAAGTGGGGGGAGGTTAGCTCAGTAGCTTTATTTTCTTTGAACATTTGCTGGAGTTCGGTCACCTTTTTATTTGTGGATTCTATGAATTCATCCATCTTTCTTTGAACAGCCTTTATTATGGCCTCCTTTATGGCTTCTTCTTTTTTACTTATCACCTTGTTTATGGTTTCCTCTTGTTCAGCTATGGCTTCCTCCCTTATCTCTTTCTTTATATTTTCACATTTTTCATTAATGATGTTTATCAATTGCATTTGTACAGCACTTGGAAGACTCTCCTCTAGGTTTGCCAGTGACTGTTCCATTGGCTATTTACATTGGGTGGGGGAGGTGGGAGATGTTGTTTCTTTTTTTTTTTTTTTTTTTTTTTGCCAGTCCTGGGCTTGAGCTCAGGGCCTGAGCACTGTCCTTGGACTTTCTCAAGGCTAGAGCTCTACCACTTGAGCCTCAGCACCACTTCCGGCTTTTTTCTATGTATGTGGTACCAAGGAATCGAACCCGGGTCTTCATGCATGCTAGGCAAGCACTTTAACCACTAGGCCAAACTCCCGGCCCAGATGTTGTTTCTTGATTTGATATTTTTCTTGACTTTCTTGTTCTGCCCATTTGAAAATTTTATTAAGGAAAGTAAGCCAGACTCAAAGGAACTTAGGCTCAATGGTTTCCCTCATTCGTCATAATCAGTAGAAACCTTGGGCTCTACTAGCAGAGATTTGCAATAGAGCAAAATCTTGATACATAAGGAAATATAATGTGAAGCTAATTGAAAGCACCTCCAGGATAGTGAAACAAAAGCCATATAATGAATGATTGTTGTCCTTAATGTACTATGTTGTCTCTCATCTCCTTTGCTGTCCCTTGGTTATCTCATATTGTTATAGTATCTCACTTTGTTATCTGATATATTGAATTTATTTGTATTTGGATATTTGAAATTTGATAGGGAAGGGGGGAAAACCAAGACGGGTGGGGGGTGTGGGGGGGAGGGAAACGGGTACCAAGACATGTGAAAGGGTATCAATGTATGTGAATTAATGCACCTTCTATCTGGCAAATATCATGTAACCCTTCTACTAATTACAATAAAAAAAATTAAAAAAAATTAAAAAAAAAAAGTGGGGGGAGGGTGGGAGGGAAAATGGGACAATGTCATGAGAAGGGGTATCAATGTTTGTCAAGTTATGCACCTTCTATCTGGTGAATATAATGTAACCCTTCTATTAATCAAAATAAAAAAAATATTAAAAATACAAAAATATGCCTATGTTACATTGCAGCAAGTATAAAGCCTTTGATTGTGGCAGAGAACCTGATATTATCATTTACCTGAGAAATGAATATTGCTAGGTATGAGCCAAGTACTGTTAAACAGACACATAATTCTCTTCACTTCCATGTAACTTCATGCTCCACAGTCCATGTGCATACCAGTTCACTCTGGGCCTGTTTCTGGTGGAGGATGGAAAGACTTTTGATGTGAATGTGTGGACATTGGAGAAGAAGGTGAAAACTATTTTGTACTCCTTACGGTTGTCTAATTCAGCACTGATCCTCTAAGATTCTAGGACTCTTTTACAAGACAGTTTCACCTCAGACCAGGTGATATGTTTCCTTGGATATACTTGGACTCGTAGTTGCACTGAAAATATCATAGTGTCATTCTTGTTTTTAAAGCAAGACCTTATTTCTTTCACAGTTCTTGAAAATCACCCAACCCTTATTTGAAAGTTAGAGTGTTTGGAAAGCATATTCTATATTTTCCTGTTATCCTATTAGGCCTATTATTTGGCCTAAAAAGTGTGACTAATTGAAAGCTTAATTTTTCATTATTCAGAATATAGTGTAAAATTTCTTGCTTTCTGTAGACTAATGTTCTGTGGTCAGCTATAATTTAAATAAAAAATAAGAATGAACACAAGGAGCCAGGAATTTGACCTAGTTGTAGAGTGCTTGCCAAGCATTCATGGAGACTCATTTCAATTACTTGGTACCACATATACATAGAAAAGGCCAGAAATGGTAGTGTGGCTCAGGTGGTAGAGTTCTAGCTTTGAGAAAGGTCAAGGACAGTGCTCAGGCCTTAAGTTCAAGCCCCAGGATTGGCAAAAAAAAAAAGAACAAACACAAAAATGTTCATTGAATAGATAATCATGAAAAGGTTTGTGTAGTTTTACATTTTTGGTAAACTCTGAAGTAAAATCTACTTACCACAATATCATCCCTCCCTGCAAAAAAGTTTAAGTTATATTATTGAGAAATTTCAGAAATTATACCAAATAGTGATTATGTGCATTTATTTTGTCAGATAGCAACCAAAATCAAGTACTGTACATATTATTAAATATGTAGAAAAAAGACATTTTTAGATTGTTGTCAAGAATACTGGATTGACAGACATAAAATTATATTTCCTCTGTGTGTGCAGAGTGAGGGGACGGGGTTTCTCTAAAAGTGCCAAGATGCCAGTAAGAGTTACTACCAACTTTTCTTCCCTATGACGTTCCTGGAAAATACCTTCTCATCAGAGAAGCAAAGAAGAAAAAAACATAACTAATACTCATGCTAAACTTGAAATTTCAATAAAGTAAGTTTATTGGAGGAAGAAAAATATAGCTTATTGTAAAGTATTGGGAGGTAATTGTCTAAAATTTTTACATGAAAACTAAGAATATTATCTTTGACACAAAAGCGTTTGAAGCAAATTGGTATTTGCCTTGTTAGAACATTTGTTAGGTAAATTGTACTGATTGAAACATTGCTTTCTAAAGAGTCTGATATTTTTTATTTCTAAACCTCTATCCTAATTCTTTATAACTTCTGAATTGAATCATTATAGCTGATTGGAGTGTATACAGAAAATTGCTCTCAGGATGTCATTGATGTTGTTGCTGCAATAGTGAATTAATGCTTTCATTATCTTTCTATTTTCATCATCATTGTCATTATCATCACTGGATACTCAAATCACTTGACCTAACTTCCTCCAGAATGAATTATGGATAAGCTTAGGAATTTCAGTTTCTCTAATAATTTAAAGACATGGGGGATAACATTTTGATATCTGCTAATCTATTTACTTTAGCCGAATATACTTATTAAACATATTATTGCTTTTACAATGTTCATAATGCAGTGAGGTGGATTTAAACATGAAATTCAGACCTACTCTTATTTATTTATTTGTTTGAATGCCTGCAAATGCACTCATTCACTTAGATACTCTAGCATTTTAAAAGGATAAAGGAAGGACCTTACTTTTGTATATACCAAAACCTTGTTATATTAAGGGAGGTTTATCTTTTAAACACAATGGACAATTAGAGCACATTGTAGCCATTCCTGTATTAACATCAACTAGTCCTTCCTACTCTGGCAAGTTAGTTGAATGTTTCCTTTTGTAAATTCTGTAGGATCACTTAGATATAGATAAACACTTTACCTTCTTTCCTGCTTTCTTTTATTTCTTAGCTATAATTTTTGTCAGATTGTTTACTCAATCTAGTATCAAAATTTATCTAGTATCAAAAATTAAAGAACTGTATTATGGACTTTAAAATATCTATACATACAGACATGTATTTTCCTAAGTTCCATCACAAATAATTATAAATATAATTATCAGATAAAGTTTCCAGCTTCTTAACAAAATACAAATCTAATCTACGAAAGTCTTAAATTCTCATTTGTATATTGACATTTACTCAAAAGAACAAAATCTATTTTTATATAGAACTGTAGAACAAATCTAAGAAGATATATAAATAATACTTTTTAAAATTTAATCCTTTATTTCTTTTTTTTCCGTCTGTCAGTCTTGAGCTCTTTTGTTTAAGGGTCCACTATTTTGAGCCACAGTGCCACTTTCAATTTTCTGGTGGTTAATTGGGGGTAAAAGTCTCATGAACTTTCCTGCCTGGACTGGCTTTGAATGGAGATCCTCACATCTCAGCCTAGTGAGTAGCTATGATTATAAATGGGAGCCACTGGCACTCAATGCCAATGCTTTTTTTCTCCCAAATATATTCTGTTAATTTTGAGAGCTAAAATAATTAGAAGCATTGAATTTTCTTTCTTCTTATTTTTCTCCCTACCTATAAATACTTATTAAAAATGAACCACAGATACACTAATGTAAATTTTAAAAATAGTAAGATAGTGAGTTTAAATTATTCGAGTAATTCTTTCACTAAAGTGCTTGGGTATAAATTTGGCTTTTTGATCATTAAGATGGCATAATTAAAGCATTTTTCACAATAGTAAGAATAACATAATAAGAAATATGTTGTTGTTCATTAAAATGCTATTGATGTCATACAGAAGAACACTAGTTTGTAGTCTCTTGCTGTATATTGAATGATTGATTAAATATTCTCCAGGGTCTTATAATTGAGAGGCAAGTAGGTTTAAAATATTACCTTTACTTCCCTGAGCATGTTTCCATTGCTACACAAAATGATCTTCCCCTCAAATAGTTTTTATATATTTTTTTGGTTGTTCATGCAGCTTGAACTCTGGGCTAGGGTGCTGTCCTTGAGCTCTTAAACTCAAGGCTAGTGCTCTGCCACTAGAACTATAGCACCCCTTTCAGGATTCAGGCAGTTTATTTGGAGATAAAGAGTCTCAGACTTTCATGCCTAGTCTGGCTTTGAACCATGCTCCTCAGAACTCAGCCTCATAAGCAGCTCAGATTACAGGCATGAGCCATCAGGGCCCAGGTCCAAAATAATTTTAAGCTATAGATAAAAGAACAATTAAGGATGAGAAGAGGTTGATAAACACAAAAATATTGACTGCCTTAGTGAGTAGCACTATTAGACACACAAGATAGTTTAATCTAACCTGGAAACTTTATATAAAGCCTACTATCTGTGAAGACAGGAAAAGACATCCTAGACACATACAATGAATATTGGGTGACAAATCATAATAAATATTTCCTGTTAGAAAATATTTCCTCAAAGCAAATCAAATGAATAAAAGTTTAAAGTCATATGTCAAGCAATCCTCCAAGAAAGCAATGCAATGAGTAAAAGTGGATCAAAAAATATAAACTTAGACCTGATATTTCATACTCACAATATATTTCTAAAATGAACAAATAAGAAGAAACAAGAAAATGAGTAAAGGTTTAAATAGATAAAATATAATTTTAATGTGAGAAATTTTTTAGGTGAAAATTGAATCAAAGTTAACACATTAGCAACAACTAAAGATACATTTTTTAGCCAATCCTGGGGCTTGAACTCAGGGTCTGAGCACTGTCCTTGGGCATTCTCAAGGCTAGAGCTCTACCACTTGAGCCACAGCACCACTTCCAGCTTTTTTGTATGTCGTGGTACTGAGGAATCGAACCTGGGTCTTGGTGCATGCTAGGCAAGCATTCTACCACTAGGCCACATTCCTGGCCCTGAAGATATATTTAATGTCTAAATATAAAATCTGTAGAGTTAGGAAGAATTAGGCAAAGATAAACACTTTTTTTGGAAATGTGAAAAACAAGTTAAAAACTGAGAATGATTAAAAACCTGCAGAACACTTAAATCACCCATAGAACTTTTAGAATCATCCTGAGAAAAAAATATCCTGGAAACTGTAAATAAAATCTTCAGAAATCTTATCAAGTAGCAAGGTATGAGGCCCAAAGGAAGCAAATTAAAATCCTTATTCTGACGAAAAATACTTTTTTACTGAGAATGATGTGAGTGCACCAAAAAATATCCAAAGTGAAGGAAAATAAAGCAGTTTCAGCTAAAAAAATTACTATTATCCATAAAGTTCACTCAAGAAACTTTTAAGGAAATAATCTTTCAAATAATTAAAAATAATATACAGAAGGTTAAATAGAACAGTGCTAAGATATGAAACATAGTAGAGAAATTAGTTCACTGTCTTTTTTTTGTTGTTGTTGAGCTGGGACATCACTCCTTGACCCTCAGAACTCTTGGTTCTCAAGTGTTTGGACTCTCAAAAATACTTCAGCTCTCAGTCTTGATCCTAAGTATACAAATTACATCATCAGCCACCCTACTCAGACATTTGGATTTAGACACTATAGCTTCCCTGGTATTCTATTTTGTAGGAAGTTATAACAGGCACCTTTCCAGCTTCCATAATTGTTCTCATAGTTTTGTTTATAAATCTTTCACAACACATAAACCTACATGGTTTCTCCAGAGATTTGTGGCATATTGGCTTCTTAAAATTAAACTTTGCTGTTATTTACCCACATGCAACATATAAAAGTCTCAGCCATTGTACAGATCTTTATGTATAATTTGACACCTACATGGAGATATGTCAAAAATCTGATTATAATAGTATTAGATTGCATATTTACATGTCTCAATGCCATCTTTCCTTTTTTTCCATAAATTTTAAAGAAAGTAGTTCTTAGTGGATTGAAGAAACAAAATACAATGAACTTGACCTAGATTTGACACATATAAATGAGTGAAGTTTAAATGGACTTTCAATTTCTGAATATGCCTTTTAGAAATTGAGATACCACATCATGTTCATTTACCAAAACATTTAAAATGCTAATTAATCAACAACAACATTACTTACCCCAAGTTAAATGCAGCTTCTATTTCAACACCTAGAGAAAAGCTGGGGAGATGTTTTCAAGTTACTACTTTTTATATCATCATGGTTGAAATACACTTGGTTTCAAAAATGCTAATACCTTAGTACTTTTTTTCCCACAGAGTATACAATAATTTTGCCATGTCTTAAGTGTAAGTGGATTGTCAAAAGGATACAGAGGAACCACCAACCCATGGAATGAATACAAGAAATTCAAAGAAAGCAGCAGATAGATGCAAGATGTAACTATATAGAAAATACTGAACATTTTTATTGTAACTAGAGTTTGAATGCTTGTGTGCAGCTGAGAATGAAACTGAGAACGTGTAAGGCAAGGTAAACAAGATCCTTGTATAGCAGGCTAAATCATTTAGCCTGGTTTTATCTATTTTCATAAATAGGCAAATGGGAGCAAGAAAGTACTTTGAATTGTCATAATATAATTAACTTTTGGAGGAAAAATGTATAGAAGTGACGTAAAGATCTACATGGGACAAACACAATTATAGGAATCTTGCAGTGGGCTTGGCAAGAGAAAGTTTGAAGCATTAGTTAAAAATTATCAGTGGAAATGGAAAAGAAGACTTAGATTCAGAGCATAGTTTTTAAATATTGGTAATAACAAAGAAGTGAACTAGGAAAATTATGTAGACTGTGAAGTCTAACATGAATCAGCCTCAAAGAAAATTGATAAAGGTTGGGGAATAAACTTCTAATTTATGTATCTCTTGTTACAACTTGGCAGTTGTTTTAAGAATAACCATCATATGTTTTTAGCACCATTCCTTTGGCTTTATTTTGCAAACCTATTATTTTTCTGTTGTTACATTCAGGCTAAAACTACTTCTTTCCAAAATCTACTTATAACTCACAGAGTGATAACTTCAATATCATTTTGTTTTGTTTTGCTTATGTTTGTATAAATTAGTTTCAGAAGATTCTTAATGTTTTTTTTGTGGTGTCTTTAGCATTTGGCATTAAATTAGTTTTGTTTTTCTGGGAGTGGTTCATTTTCACTCTGATTTTATTTCTTATTTCTTATTTCTATTATTTTTAAATAATTGTACCAAGTAGTTGCCATATTATTTCTTATTGTCTGACATCCTTACAACAAGTGCCTGGCTATGTCAATATATTTTATGAACAAAGTATTATAAATGATCCCATGCCATGGTTCATGTTCTTTTTGATAACTTGCTATTATTATTTTAAAAGCATGAAAAATATACTTTACTCATGTTAAGTCTCTAAATATCATTAGTTAGAATTTTTGTTTTCTTTAGTTTTTTTCAAAATAAAAATTCTGCAATCTTGTGCCTGAAGGTATATTTTACAGATGTTGAAGTTTTCAGGGCAAGTCCAAAGATGTTGATCACCAGGTTTAGACTTAAACTTGATTCCTCTTTAAAGTGAGACATCTCAATCACAAATTTATCTTACTTGGTAACTTCAACCCTAACCCTCACTAGAAATATTAAGATAAATCTACAATGTCCTAACCTATTGTCACACTAAACATGGGTTCTGAATTGAATGCTACCATTTTCAAATGAATCATCTATCTCTTTGCCTCTTCTCTCTTTCACTTTTCTAAATGATTTCTCTTTAGTTACTGCCTTTTACTCTGCACTGTCTGGTTGAACATATTTTGTTATCTTTATACTTCCTATTAACAGTTCACCATTCAATGGAATCTAGGATGGAGAAATTGTAAGAATTTTGTCTAATTCATGTTAATTTCTTTCCCAAATTTGACATTTATTTTAAAAGCCACTTATTTGCTAATTAAACCCTTATTTGTGCTCTTAAAAACCTGACTTTCTTTCCTATCTCAGATGGCTGTTATAACTCTTATAAGTATATGCATATTATAAAAAGGTATCGCTAGTCACTATAGCAATATCATGAAGCTTTTCTACAAACAAAAACCCTTTGTATTTGTGTAGATGTGATTTCAGCTATTCACAATTGATAGCTAAAACTCTAAATTGTTATCAGCATCAGATATTTATAGGTTTTCAAAGATGTGTGCTCCACAGAGAGCCGAGATATTTTAACATTAATATCTTGAGACCTTACAAAATAAATTTCCCAAAACTAGCACTTAGCAAGAATGAAAACAAAGAGTAACTATAATTTTATTGCATATCCAGAACTGTCCATTCGTCACATAATTCATGTTCAAATTTGCCAAAAAATGAAATTAAGATTACAGTCTTAAAAAAGCTGTAGCCTAATTAAAAAAAAAAACCTATTTAAAGCTGGGCACAGTGACTTTAGACTTTTGGAGCATAGACTGAGAAGGTAAATGTTGTAAAACAAATAAGGGATGAACCTGAGGGCAAAAAAAAAAGGGAAAGAAAACAATTCCAAAGGGACCATTCTATTACACATGAAGAATCTGAGGGGCCGGGAGTTTGGCCTAGTGGTAGAGTGCTTGCCTAGCATGCACGAATATCCGGGTTCGATTTCTCGGTACCATATACATAGAAAAAAGCCGGAAGTGGTGCTGAGGCTCAAGTGGTAGAGTTCTAGCCTTGAGAAAGTCCAAGGACAGTGTGCAGGACCTGAGCCCAAGCCCAAGACTAGCAAAAAATAAATCTGAATAATCAGTTCTTGATATATTTTCCTTTCCTTGGTAAAACTTCAATTTCATTTTTCATCAGCCATAGCATAAAATGTATTAATGTTCATCTATTTGGAGAGAGGACATCTTCATTTTCATTCAAAAACTGTCATAAATTATATTTAGTAAATTTATATCGCTTCTTTTAATTTGTCTTTAGTTTTGTGATCTTAATCATGAATTTTAAGACAGGAATAAAACATTTCTATTATCGAACAGAGTAGTCTATAAGCAATTAATATGAGGTGAGAACACAGGTGTTGGGCACTGTCTCCTAACTTTTTCAGTCAGAACTTGCAATCCATCATTTATGCCATGCCTTTACTTCTGAGCTTTTGCAGGTTAATTGAAATAAAGATCTCTAGTACTTTCCTGTCTAGCCCTACCATATGCAAATCTCAGCCTCCTAAAGGGCTAGTATTACAGGTATGAGCTTCCTGGCCCCAGGTCTATTTCTATTAAGTAAATAAAATATTTACTTAATATAATAAAATTGCATGATTTATTTATGTCAGATTCTATTAGATAAAACTATAACTATTGCTATCTTATGAAGTAATCTAACAAATACTGAAAAATATGCTTTCATATGTTACTGAATTTAAATCACTATAAGGTTTTGTTTGGTTTCAAGAATGTAAGAGTGACCTTAAAAATCAATCATCTTCTTATTCTCAGCATGAGTTATGGATATATTCAATGGTGAGTTAAAAATTGTTTTCAGTGATTTTATCAAGAATACATTGTACAGTTCCTGCGATATCTGGAAATAACTTTTGGTGGCTTAGTATGGGCACCTCATATTTGTAAAGAATGACTAGAAAAATTGACTTGATCTTCCTGGTGTTTGAGTATGATTTATACAATTTGACAGAAGGGATTAACGAAGATAAACTTTTCATTACTGTTTTTCATTATAAAACAAAGAAAATCTTCCTACTTATATTGACTCTATTCTTTAAATCATCTGTAGTGGTCAGATTGGTGAAACCAGGAAAAATATGGGGCAAACAAAATGGTATTAAAAGATTTATTAGGCAGATCTTAGTCTAGGCCTTCTTTAGAGGTAAGAATGAACAGTATCTGTTGTTTCCTGGAATAGAGGTAAAAAGACTTGATGTTGAATATTCAATTTGGAATAGTCTCCTTATCATTTTAGGTATAACTGTCAAAATTTGTGATTCTGTGAATTAGCTGAACAAATATTGG